>NC_133407.1:149453000-150065000 GCF_049350105.2 Macaca mulatta | reverse complement strand
CACACAGCAAGTAAGTGAAGGAGTTCACGCTCCAGTTCAGGTCAGCCTCTTTATTTTTATTTTTATTTTTTTTGAGATGGGGTCTCGCTCTGTCGCCCTGGCTAGAGTGCAGTGGCACAATCTCAGCTGACTGCAAGCTCTGCCTTCCAGGTTCACACCATTCTCCTGCCTCAGCCTCCCGAGCAGCTGGGACTACAGGTGCCCACCATCACGCCTGGCTAATTTTTTGTATTTTTTTTTTTTTTAGTAGAGATGGGGTTTCACTGTGTTAGCCAGGATTGTCTGGATCTCCTGACCTTGTGTTCCACCCGCCTCGGCCTCCCAAAGTGCTAGGATTACAGGCATGAGACACCGTGCCCAGCCCAGGTCAGCCTCTTTCTAGGACCCACCACTCTGAACCTCTAGTAAGTTCTGCCTGATCTGGCCTTCAAGGCTCAGCATGACCTGGCTTCTGCCTACCTTTCCTGCCTTCCCTTCCCACTGCAGCCCCCTGCCCACCATCAACCCCCAGGCCCCAAACTTCAATACACCCCAGTATCCCACACCTCCATGCCACTGCACCTGCTGAGTCCCCCCTGAAGCCCGTTCCACTGCAAACCTCCAGAGACTTCCATCCGTCCTTCAACTCTCAGGCCAAGTGTGCCTTTCTCTGTAATCCCTCCTTCCTTGACTCCGCCCTGAGAAGACAAAAGCCCTCCTCAGACCTTCCCACACTCCTCCTCCAGCTTCCCCCTCCTCAGCTCTCCCACCCTGTTCTGTCATTGACCTTCCCTTGTCTGTCCCTTTCCACAGGTCCTTGTGCCCTTCGAGGGTGCAGACAGTGGTCTCTGCATCTCCTTTGCTCCACATGCCAGGCGCAGGTACCTGGAACTACAGAAGAGGTTGAATAGAAGGCTTAACAATGAGTTTGGAAGTCAGGCACAGAGAGTTTGACTTCCAGGGGCACCCCTTGCCAGCTGTATGACTCTGGCAAGTCACTCTTCCTCTCTGAGCCTCAGTCCCTGCATCTATAAATCGTTGTAAGGATGAAATTACATAATTACAGGTAAAGCACCTGGCACAGTGAACAGTCCACGAATCTTAGTTACAATAACAATAATGTCAGTTAAGTAACTTACTTAGAAACAAAACTGGCCACTGAAGTGGAGGGGCAGTGAAGAAGTGGAGTCAAGTGCTGGGAGGAAGTCCAGGCCAGCAGGCCAACTTTGGTATACAAAGATGTGAAAACAGGCTTAGTGTGGTGGCTCACATCTGTAATCCCAGAACTTCAGGAGGCCGAAGCAGGCAAATCACCTGAGGTCAGGAGTTCGAGACCAGCCTGGCCAACATGGCGAAACTCTGTCTCTACTAAAAATACAAAAATTAGCCAGGTGTGGTAGCATGTGCCTGTAATCCCAACTCGGGAGGCTGAGGCAGGAGAATCACTTGAACCTGGGAGGCAGAAGTTGCAGTGGGCCGAGATTCCGCCATTGCACTCCAGCCTGGGTGACAGAGCAAGACCCTGTCTCAAAACAAAAAAACAAAGATGTGAACACAGCCAACCACCAGGTGGCAATCCGTGCAAGAGGCCAGCTGCCAGGTGTGCCCCAGCTTCAAGCCAGACAGACCTCAGGGACAGGGCATCCAGGGCCCGGGGAAGGTCCAGCCCCAAATGGCAACCATCTGGTAGCAGCAAAAGAAAACTTGTGGGCTGGGCGCGGTGGCTCAGACCTGTAATCCCAGCACTTTGGGAGGCCGAGGCAGGTGGATCACAAGGTCAGGAGTTCGAGACCAGCCTGGCCAATATGGTGAAACCCTGTCTCTACTAAAAATACAAAAATTAACTGGGTGTGGTGGCGCGCGTCTGTAGTCCCAGCTACTCAAGAGGCTGAGGCAGAAGAATCACTCGAATCTGGGAGGCGGAGGTTGCAGTGAGCCGAGATCATGCCACTGCACTCCAGCCTGGGCGACAGCATGAGACTCTGTCTCAAAAAAAAAAGAAAAGAAAAAGAAAACCTGTGAACCTGGGGGCTGGGGGACAGAGCTCTTGCCCATGCGAAACATGGGGTGCTGGGAGAGCTCTTGAAAATGTCCATCATTCATGTGCCATGCGCTTGCTGAGTGCTTCCCATGCATAATTCCATTTCATCCTCGTGGCAGCCTTTCTCAGTTGATGCTGTTATCCCATTTCAGAGAGGAGTAAACTGAGGCCCAGAGAAGTTAAGGAACTTGCCCAAGGATATACAGCTAGTGAGTGGTGGAGCTGGGATTTGAACCCAGGCAGTCTGGTTCCAGATAACTGCTTCAGGCCCTCCTGCCCATATCAAGGGACCAGGGCAGGGCAGAGCCTACAGGTGGGACTCCAAGGGTCCAGAGCTGGATGATCTCCACACAGGGGATCACGTGACGCAAGCAGTTTCCGTACAATGCGTTCTATTTAGGGTGGGTTGTCCTTCTCCAGAAGGAAGAATTTCTCCCTGGAGACTGGCCAGATGCAGCCTGGTGGGTGGCAGTGCATACATTCCCATCTCCTCAGACCTACCTACCGAGAACAGCCGCGCTGATGAGAGTCCTGTGTCACTGACGAAATTGCTTCCAAATTGCCTTCTTCATTAACTGTGCAAATCTGCATCTTAATTAGGCTTAATGGAATACAATTACCAGACCCCATGTTTCTCTCTCTGATTTCAAGCAAGGATGCCACAGAGACAGGCCAGAAGCCAAAAACGTGGGGCTGGAAGGAGCCTGGTTGGGCTCTCCCTGCAGGAAACCTCGCATCTGGGAAAGGAGGGGCCAGGCGCTACCCACTGGGGACTGCACCTGGTGCATCTAGGCTCCTGAGCCGGGGATACCATGGGATTTGGAATTGAGCTTTGGGAAGCCTGCCTCTGCCTCTGACCAGTGGAGGACTGACCCTCTCTGAGCCTCTGTTTTCTCATTTGTAAAATGGAGATGGTGATAACATTTAATATGGGGTAGCTACAGGGATCAAAGGTGATCGCATATGTGTTAGCACCTGGCATAGCGCCTAACATGTAGTTTGTTCTCTTTCTCCATGCCCTCCCTTTTTGAGGCCCATGAGGTTGTGCAGAGGTGATCCCGGCCTTCTCCTTTGGTGTTTCAGTGAGTGTCAGCTTATTTCATCCTCCCTTCCATGCTCTGGTCGTACACAGTTCTGAGTCCTGGAAGGCTCTAAGCTCCTTCCTGTCTTGTGGGCTTTGCAAGTGCTTTTCCCTCTGCTTGGAACACCTGGCCCCTGGTTAGTACCTACTCATCCTTCCAATCTCAGTTCAAATAGCACCTTCTCCAGGAAGCCTTCCCTAGCCCCAGAATAAACTCTCCTAACATCATTTATCTATGGGATTATTTAATATGTGTCCCTGTCTCTCCCACAGACAGTAAGCTCCATGAGTGCAGGGAACAATTCTATTGTGTTCTCTGTTGCATCTCCAGCTCCTGGTTCAGGGCTTATCACATTGTAGGTCCTCCATTCATGTCTGTTTTATGGATGGATATGAACATCCCACTGAGCCTCAGTGAATGTGAAGCGGGAGCCATAATCTCATCCTTATGGTGTTGTGAAATCATTAAATGATTTTTGGCACACAGTAGGTGTTTGATGAATGAGATACCTATTCTCCCATTCCTTTCCATTAAGGAAAAGTTAGAAGCAGGCATATAGGTAGCTTAAAGGAAAGCATGTTCATGGATAGGAACCCCGAATATTGTCTAGATGTCAGTTTTTACCAACTTGATTTATAGATTTAATGCAACCCCAATCGAAATTCCAGCAAGTTATTTTGTGGATATAAGCAAACTGATTCTAAAGTTTATAGGGAGAGCAAAAGACCCAGAATAACCAACAAAATATTGAGGGAGAAGAGCAAAGTTGGCAGACTGACACTTCCTGACTTTAAGACTTACTATAAAGCTATAGTAACTAAAATGGTATGGTATTAGTGAAAGAATAAATAGAGCAATGGAACAGAATCCAGAATCCAGAGATAAATCTACACAAATATAGTCAAGTTGTTTTTGACAAAGGGGCAAAGTCAATACAATGGAGAAAAATTCTTTTCAGCAAATGGTGCTGGGGCAACTGGACATCCACATGCAAAAAAGTAAATCTAGACACAGACCTTACACCCTTCAGACAAAATAACTCAAAATGGACCACAAGCCTAAGCATAAAACCAAAATTATAAAAGTCCTAGAAGATAACACCGGAAAAAACCTAGATGACATTGGGCTGGCAATGACTTTTTAGATACAATACCAAAGGCATGCTCCTTGAAAGAAATAATTAATTGAGAAGCCGGAATGCAAAATGGTACAGCCATTTTGGAAGACAGTTTGGCCTTTCTCACAAAACTAAATATACTCTTACCATTCCATCCAGCAATTGTACTACTTGGTGTTTACCCAAGAGCTGAAAACTTGTGTCTACACAAAAATCTGCACACGGGTGTTTAAAGCAGCTTTATTTATAATTGCCAAAGCTTGGAGGCAACTAAGATGTCCTTCGGTAAATGAATGAGTAAACTGTGATTCATCCAGATGATGGGATATTATTCAATGTTAAAAATAAATAAGCTATCAAGCCATGGGAAGAGATGGAGGAAACTGAAATGCATACTATTAAGTGAAAGAAGCCCATCTGAAAACGCTACATACTATATGGTTCCAACTGTATGGCGTCCTGGAAAAGCCAAAACTTCGGAAACAGTAAAAAGATCAATGGTTAGCTGGGTTTGGGCAGGGGAAGGGATGA
The DNA here is from genome assembly GCF_049350105.2 of Macaca mulatta. Taxonomy (NCBI): domain Eukaryota; kingdom Metazoa; phylum Chordata; class Mammalia; order Primates; family Cercopithecidae; genus Macaca; species Macaca mulatta. The sequence goes on along the minus strand of NC_133407.1, from coordinate 150,060,250 downwards.
ATAGGCAGATCACAGACGATTTTTAGGGGAGTAAAAAATGCACGATATTAGAATGGTGGATACATATTATCCGTTTGTCCACACCCACAGAAAGTGCAACATCAAGAGCCAGCCCTCATGGAAACTGTGACTCTGGGTGACAATGATGCTCATGTAGGCTCATCCATGGTAACAAATGCACCACTCTGTGGGGATGTTAACAGTGCAGGGGACTGTGCATATGTGAGGACAGAGGGTACATGTAAATCTCTGTATCTTCAGCACAATTTTGCTGTGAACCTAAGACTGCTTGAAGAAAAATAAAGTCTTTGTAAAACAAAACAAAACACCTTGGCTAGGGGATGGAGGAGGGTGGGGGCTGGGAGGTCAATACCACATAGGGTTAGGATGCTAAAAGCTGAAAGAAGTCTTAGAAATTATCTAGTTAAAGTGGTTCCCAAACAAAGATTCCTTTTATTTTTATTTATTTATTTATTTTTTGAGACAGAGTCTAGCTCTGTCACCCAGGTTGCAGTGCAGTGGTGTGATCCTGGCTCACTGCAACCTCTGCCTGTTGGGTTCAAGTGATTCTCCTGCCTCAGCCTCCAGAGCAGCTAGGATTACAAGGCGCTCACCACCAAGCCGAGCTAATTTTTGTATTTTTCGTAGAGAAGGGGTTTTGTCATGCTGGCCAGGCTGGTCTTGAACTCCTGACCTCAGATGATCTGCTCCCCTTTGGCCTCCCAAAGTGTTGGGATTACAGGTGTGAGCTACAGTGGCCAGCTTCAAAGGTTCCTTTTAATCTTTCCTTTTATTAGAAATTAGAAATAATTTTATCTACCGCAAAACTCAACTGCATGTATTAAGGAAGAATCCACTTTCCCCACTTCTGAATTACTCCAAGACCTCCAGCTCTTCAGTCCTGGTGCCTGTCCCTGGTGAGGGGGAGTACACAGAGACGGCCAGCCCAGGCAATTCGGCAAAACAGGAGGCTCCCCAACACTGCCCCAGGCCTGGGCGGCAGACAAACGATTTCCTTTAACTTCTCGGAAATGTTAACAATAGCCTGGACTTCACCGAGAGGGGCAAAGTCCCTGCTTTTATTTTTCTGAGCTGGACATACTTCCTGTGAGCCGCTCAGCAGGCGCATGACAAGGCCTAGACAGGCGAGCTTTCTTCCTGGGCAGGTCTCCCTCAAGGGTGTGGCAACAGCCCTGGCGACACCTGAAATCTTCAGACAGCCCTTCTCCACCTAGTTTGAAGATATGCTGGTTTTTCAGGCTGTTTCTTGGAACTTCGTATTTAACCTCAGGTCCTTATGAACTTCTGCAGAGGTTCCCCCCACTCTGATCCCCACTGTTAGGCACATACCCCAAAGCCTCCAGGACACAGTGACTTCCTCTTAGCTCCTCTCCCTCATGCCTTTCTCTGCCCCTCCCACCGCCCTCTACCGTCCCCCCAGTCTAGTCTCTTTGCTTAGGTCTGGCTGCACAGTTACTCACCATCCCATAATACCAGTGCCCTTTCACATTTTGAGGCTTGTGCACTTATAGCCCTTTGCCTATAAAAGGGCTTCCTCCATCTGAGCAGCTGGCGAACTTCAGTACAAGCAGTGCAAGTCAGATCCTTCTCCTGCACATCCAGGCCTGCCTCTGTCAGCCCCTCTCCGGCCTAGGGAAACTGGTTTATGTGCACTCTGCTTCCCCTTCTAGACCGAGGGGATCCTCTGAGAAAGATGGCATGTTTCCTCTGTTTGAGCTCCAGCTTGGACAGGGCCAGTAAGCAGCAGTGGGCCTCTGGATGTCTTTCTCTAGCAAATCAACTGATAGATCCCCTAAAACTGCACACAGCATTTTGAGGGCAGGAGCATCTTTCTAAGAAGAGGCCCTCAAAGGGATCTATTCCCCCTTAAAAAACAAAGAATTCTACTCTAGGCCCTCAGCATCTCAGTGGAAGGGGGTATGTCTAATCCCTCCCTCTATTTCACAGTCCTGCCCATCGTAGGCCATTACTATAAAATGATATTAAGTCTTGGAGTTTTTTTGAGCTGGTGATCTAGTCCAGCCTTCCCATTTTACAGATGAAGGAGCTGAGCCCCAGAGCAGGGAAATGCCTTACTCATTTGTAAGCCAAATGGAATGATCAGGGGAAACGCCTTTCTGCTTAGGGGTTAGGTAATGGTAATATATTAATATTGATTTCCTCACCCTTCCATGTATTCCCTAATCATTTTTCGAGTGCCTACTCTGTGCGAGGTGTAAGTGTGGGGACGCAGAAATGAGCAGCACATAGTTCCTGCCTTGGAGAGCTCACAAGCTGCAGGAAGAGATGAATGCCTGGATCGTGGAGACGCCAGACAGAGGAGGGAGGAATGATTTCCTGGCCTGGCCTCTAGGAAGCTTTGTGGAGAAGCGGCATCCAAGCTGTGCACAAAGGATGTTCCAGGCTCTTCAATGGCAGAGCTGAGTCCATGTCCCTGCTCCATTCTTCAAACAGTCACAGACCATATGGTCTCTCTACGGCATAGAGTAGTCATTAGGATGATCTGGACTAAGAGTAATAGAAAACCCCAACTTCACCGGGCTTATGTGATAAGGAAATGTACACTGCCTCTAATGAGAAGTCCCAAGTTAGGGCAGCTCCAGGGCTGAGTTAGTTTCACACCTTAAAGACATCATCAGGGACTCCTATCCTTTCCATCTTTGGTTCTGCCGTTCTCTGCATCTGTCAGTCGTGTCCTCAAACCACATCACCTCCTGGTGGCAAGATGGCTGCCACAGTCCCAGAGGTCACACCCAGACACAACAACATCCAAGGATCCTTCTCTCTGCGTCTCTTTCTTAAGATCAAGGAGAACTTTTCTAGAGGCACCTGGACCCCAGCCTCACCAACCTCCCACATGTGTCATGTCCACTACTGAAAAAATCACGGCATAGGTTTCCCATGATGGGCTGAGCTGAGAATGGGGTCACCTTCTCTGAAGGGTAGTTACCTGAACAAGACGAGGCTTCTATTAACCAGGAGGCAGGGGGATGGCTGCCAACTGTGACTATCATATGAACCAACCCAAATGACCATTTCTCAGGTTCCTCATCTGGGGAGCACCTGAAATGGAGCCAGTAACGTGGTCAACTGTACATCTTTCCAGCAAAGCACGCTCTTAGATCCATCAACAGCAAGTGACAAATATGCGTGGGTCCCTACTGTGTGCCGGGCTCTGTGCCAGGTGCTGGGAAGACTGTGAGGGGCCAGACAGATACAGTCCTCTGCCTAGGAGAGGAACAGATAGACAGACAGGCAATTACAACATGCAGGACAGGTGCTACAGCACGGAAGTGGGGACTGTGAGAGCACTGGGGAGGCAGCTCACTGTCCAGGACAGGAAGGATGTGTGCAGGAAAGGCTTCCTGGAGGAGGCATTGTCAAAATCAGGGCCTGAGGGGAGAGTGGGCATTAGCCAGGCAAGGGGATAGTGGGGCACTGCAGGCAGAGGGAACAGCATGCGAAAAGGCCCTGAGGTGACGGCGAGTGAGGCAGCTCCTGGGACTGGCAGTGTACTTCGTAAGTAAGCACTAGACCTCTAAGGAGAGGTGCTCAAATCCTGGGGTTACCACTAATGGAAAATACAACCATACGCAAGCTGCTTAACCTCTCTATCCCCGAACTGTTTCACCTATGATATAGAGATTACACCCTTGTAATCCCAGCGCTTTGAGAGGCTGAGGCAGGCAGATCACTTGAGTCCAGGAGTTCAAGACCAGCCTCTAGGAGTTCAAGACCAGCCTGGCCAACATGGTGAAACCCCTCTGCTAAAAATACAAAAATTAGCTGGATGTGGTGGAATGCACTTGTAATTCCAGTAACTTGGGAGGATGAGGTATGAGAATTGCTTGAACCTGGGAGGCAGAGTCTGCAGGGAACTGAGATAGTGTCACTGCACTCCAGCCTGACTGATGGAGTGAGACTCTGTCTCAAAAAAAAATATATGCGCGTGTGTGTGTGTGTGTGTGTGTGTGTGTGTGTGTGTTTCTGTGTGTGTATGTGTAGAGAGAGAGAGATTACAATACACAGGGTGGTGTGGGATTCAAAAAAGGTCACGTCTATAAAGTTTTCACCGGTGTACATTCTTAGTGTACATTCTTAACTATTGTAATTATCTTATTATTATTATTATTATTATTTTTTTTTTTTTGAGACAGAGTTTTGCTCTGTCACCCAGACTGGAGTGCAGTGGCACAATCTTGGCTCACTGCAAGCTCCAACTCCTGGGTTCACACCATTCTCCTGCCTCAGCCTCTTGAGTAGCTGGGACTACAGGCGCCTGCCACCACGCCCAGCTAAGTTTTTGTATTTTTAGTAGAGACGGGGTTTCACCATCTTAGCCAGACTAGTCTTGATCTCCTGACCTGGTGATCTGCCCACTTTGGCCTCCCAAAGTGCTGGGATTACAGGCGTGAGCCACCGTGCCCAGCGTCTTCTTATGGTTATTATGAAGATTGTCAGCTCAAACAGTCAGCCCTTTTTTTTTTTCAGATAGGGTCTCACTCTGTCACTCAGGCTGGAGTGCAGTGATGCAATCAGAGCTCACTGTAACCTCAAACTCCTGGGCTCAAGCAATCCTCCTGCCTTGGCCTCCCAAAGCACTGGGATTATGGGAGTGAACTACCGTGCCCAGTCTCCGTCAGGCATTTTGACAGGAAGTTCTTACTCTCCTTTCTCCATCTCAGAGAATGGCACTACCATTTACCTGCACCTCTAATCCAGAAATCAGGCAAAACCAGACAGTCAATGAATAGCAGCGATTATTATAATAATAAGAGCTGGGTCTCTCAATCATTCACTTGCTACTGTCAACTTGTCCTTTCATTAAATAAAATCCTGGCAGCAAGAAAAATGGAAATTATACAGATCAGAGGGAGAGAATGTTTAGAGCACAGGGAATTGGAATGTGGGGGGATGGGGGATGGAAGCTGGTTTGGGTATTACTTTGTGGGGAAGGGCAGACACTCAGGGGAATGAGCAGGCACTGTGGGCCTGAACTCCTCAGCGGGCAAGGTAGGGGATGTCCCAGGACAGGACACGTGAGGATGCAAACAGCAAACCGCAGCTGTGAGGACCTCACAGCTTTGCAGACATGGAGCCTGAAGGTTCCACTTCCCCCATGCTAAAGCTAGTGAAAGGAGGTAGATGACTGAGGGTACTGGGGAGTAATGAGGGCCCAGGGAGAACTGGGCAACTGAGGCTTCAGCTAAACAGTAGAATAAATTATGCTGAAAGACAAGCAGAGTTGAGTGCAGCCTCTGCATTTCCCAGGCAGGGAATGAGATTGGAGTTGAGAGACACACCTCCAATTACCAGCTAATAAAAGGCAGACTAGGAATTCCCAATCACAGACCTGCCAAATGTAGTCCTTCCTCAGTTCCCAAGACTTAATGCTGGAGGGTTACAAACAGTGTAGACAGCAGAGGAGCCTTCAATGAGCTGTTCTTTTCCTTCAATTAGTTTTGTGGATGTATGTCCTGACCCCAGAATGTAACCATGTACTGTAATACTTTTAAAAGATGGTCTTTAAAAGGCATGTTTACAGTGATGACCAGTGATTACAATTGTGAAGTCATATTTTCCAGAAATGATTACTAAATTGGATTGCATTTCTTTACCTATTTTTTATTGAATTCATTGAGTGACCACTGTAAACATCCCAACTGGCACTGAGGTCATTGTCAGATTAATGTGCCTTTCCCAGACAGTACCTTTTGTTTGAAACAAAGTAATTTATAGAGCATCCTGTAATGTAAAAGGCTTTGTATGGCCCCTTTTCTGGGGGATAATTTTAGGGGGAGAAATATCTTTGGCTATAGATGCCAGGCACCATACTAGGCACTGAGGTTACAAAGTTGGGCAAAACATCCAGGGTGCCAGCCCTTAGGAAGCTCACAGCCTAGGAGAGAAGTCAAACACAAAGAAGAAATTATAAATTGAAAGAAATCAAGAGAAGTTATGGGAACATAAAAAAGGGTATCCTAACTCAATGCTGCTCAGATTTAACATGCTCATGAATCACGGGGGGATCTTGTTAAATTTCAGATTCCAGTTGAATAGGGCTGGGCCAGCCTGAGATTCTGCTTTTTTTTTTTTTTTTTTTTTTTTTAAGGAGGAGTCTTGCTCTGTCTCTCAGGCTGGAGTGCAGTGACATGATGTCAGCTCACTGCAAGCTCCGCCTCCCGGGTTCACGCCATTCTCCTGCCTCAGCCTCCTGAGTAGCTGGGACTACAGGCGCCCACCACCATGCCTGGCTATTTTTTTGTGTGTGTATTTTTAGTAGAGACGAGGTTTCACCGTGTTAGCCAGGATGGTCTCGATCTACTGACCTCATGATCCACCCGCCTTGGCCTCCAAAAGTGCTGGGATTACAGGTGTGAGCCACCGCGCCCAGCCGAGACTCTGCATTTTTAACAAGCTGCCAGGTGATCCTGATGCTGCTAGTCTGTGGACCACACTTTAGTTGAACAGCTACGTATGATTAGGGATATAATACCCTGTGACAGCATCATACACAGTTTCCAAAAGGGCAGCTTCTCAAATATTTTACATAGGCTGAAGGGCTCTGAGAGATGATTCAATAAAGGGCGCAAGCATTAGCTTCACCATCAGTATAGGACAATTCCCACGTACTAGGCGAATAAACAGGCATGTCCCTATCCTAATGGAGTGAGCAGTTGAAGAGGGATAGATGAGGAAAAATCAAGGGGACTCGCTTGAACCTGGGAGGCAGAGGTTGCAGTGAGCAGAGATCACGCCACTACACTCCAGTCTGGGCAACAAACAGAGCGAGACTCCATCTCAAAAAAAATTTGGGAGGCCAAGGTGGGTGGATCATCTGAGGTCAGGAGTTTAGACCAGCCTGGCCAACATGGTGAAACCCCATCTCTACTAAAAATACAAAAAATTAGCTGGGCATGGTGGCACGTGCCTGTAATCCCAGCTACTTGGGAGGCTGAGGCAGGAGAATCGCTTGAACCCGGGAGGTAGAGGTTGCGGTGAGCTGAGATCACGCCATGGCACTCCAGCCTGGGCTATAAGAGTGAAACTCTGTCTCAAAAAAAAACAAAAAAAAATCAAGGCATCACACAGACAAACGTAACAGTGCCTTTGTGACAAATGTGAGTGAGGAGTGTCTATAAGATGGGGATGTGACCTGCTTAGGGAGGCTGAAGGGGGAGGAAAGGGCACTCCAGGACACAGGAATGGCACAGGCAAAGGCCTGGCTGAGGAGTTGGGCAACTGCAGTGAGGCTGCGCGGGGCCAGGGAGGGATGAGGCTGGAGAGCTAGGCAGAGGCTGGACCATGCAAGATCCTGTGGAGAGTTCTGCCTCCAGCCTAAGAACAAAAGGGGTATCGAGGAGTTTTAAGAGGGAGGAGGGAATACAGCCAGATTTACATTTTGAAGAGATCTCTCTGGCTGCAGGAAAGAGAATGGACTTGGAGGGGCCAGAGCGCAGAGTCCCTTCCCTGGGAGGGTGGAACTAGGCTTGAGACAGAAAGCATTTTAGTCTCTCTCTGGGGGACATAAAACTCAAAAGCTGTTGCTGGCTGCTTTCTGCCACAGGATGCTGGAAACAGTGACAGACAGTCTGCTAAGAACAGAACGAATCAGACACACAGGAAATAACTGGAAGACAGAGAGCGTGTTTGGGGTGGGGACAAGCATGGGATGGGGGGTGGTCTGCACATTTCAGCCCCTGGTTCCAGTCCTTCCTGAAGCTCATCTGCAGCTCTGCCTTGATTTCTTTGGGATGTCTTTGTATCCCCATGAGGAGCTCCTTGAGGTGGTTTCTGTCCCTTGCAACCCAGAGAGTCCAGGATAACACACCCGAATTGAGGCTTTCAAAAGGGCAAGAAGCAGGACACCAACAAGAGATTCTCCAGATAGCTCATTTCATCCAGCACTGTCATGAGAGTCACTTGGTTCTGATGAATACACATAGACTCTTGAGCTTCAGCATAGTAGGTCATTCCTACTCCCTACACTGAAGTGGAGGGGATTTCCAGTGGTGGGGGACTGAGGAACCACATGGCAGATATGCCTCAATGTGGTCCCAGCTGGAAGCACCAGTTGGTTTTCAAGGCTGGCGGCTGGGACTGTCCAGCTAGCCCCAGGCACGGCTGTTTATGGTTTCCCCTCACGTTGGCAGTTTGGGTTTGATTTACAAGGGACTAAGAGGAAACTGAATCTTTTCAAAAAGAAAACAACTTTGCAGAAGCTGACTGTTTTCCAAGGAACCACTTTTGACGACGTTTTGCTCCTCTTGGTTATGGGTAACAAGAGGATTCAGGATCTGAGAGATTCTGCTTAAAAGGAAAATGTCCTGAAGGGATGTCAAACTGACCTCTCAAAGGCTTCAGCCGGATGTGTGATGTTGATGAGGAAATCCATTTCAGTGTCTCTAAGAGGGGGGTAGTACCCCTGTTTCCAGGATGTCTCTGGGGAATCTGGAGGACCCCAAAGTGTGGTATGCATAGAAATGTTTGTAAGCACAGTGATGATTTTTTCGGTATCTCACCAAGAAGCTGTTGTTTTAAGTATTATGCATCAATTTCAAGGTATTTTAGAAAAAAAGCACATCAAACTGGCAATTTCACAGGTTTTATTGCTCAGGATGAGGCTTAAATTAAAAAGTGAACTGACTTTATTTATTTATTTATTTATTTATTTTTTGAGACAGAGTCTCACTCTGTCGCCCGGGCTGGAGTGGAATGGCACAATCTCAGCTCACTGCAATCTCTGCCTCCTGGGTTCAAACAATTCTCCTGCCTCAGCCTGTAGCTGGGATTACAGGTGCATGCCACCATGTCTGGCTAATTTTTTGTATTTTTTGTAGAGATAGGGTTTTGCCATGTTGGCCAGGCTGGTCTCGAACTCCTGACCCACCTTGGCCTCCAAAGTGCTGGGATTACAGGTGTGAGCCAACACGCCCTGCTGTGAGCTGACTTTAAAAGTTATTAAGTAAATAATAGTACAGTTGCTATATGAAGGAGGCAAAAGTTGTTAAATTTATGTAACATTGAGAAGAAGCATGGGTAAGCATCTGGCACAGAGTCTGAGACAGGGTGGGAGCCTGAGGTGACACCACTATTTAATGAGTGCCTTTATTATCTCTAATCCTTACAATAAACAGGGTTGGAATTGTTATTCCTGTTTCACTGTTGAGAAAACTAGGCTTGCAGAAATGAAAAAACTTGCTCAAATGCATACAGTCAGAAGGTGCCCTAGGTCTGTTTGCTTTGAGTTCTCTGACTCTTTAACTACACTGTACTTACCCTTAATAAGAAAGTATCCTTTCTCTCTTCTAGAAAAAGCAGGTGTCCTTAATACAAGCATCTCAAAAAGGCCCCAGGTCTGGGGCACAGCCAATTTTAACCCTACACACACACTTATACTACATATACATTTGCATTTATGCTTGGAAACCAATTACCAAGCCAACAAACTTCAAGACGGGCAACATCATTTTTATTTCCCCACAAATCTGATAAAGAATACTCCTCTGCAAAGCAGAAAACAACGCATCACTGTAGTAAATATGCAAGCTGATACCTTGTGAAGTTGCCCTAAATCCTTTCCCTTTTCTCCCTAGCCAGCTGCTTATGGTCTGAATATCTGTTCCCCATCAATTCATGTGTTGAATTCTAACCCCTCCTGAATGGGATTAGTGCTCTTATACAAGAGGCCTGACAGAGACTCCTCACCTTTCCCACCATGTGAAGACACAGTGAGAAGGCTATGAACCAAAATGTTGACCGTCACCATTCATTGAATCTGCTGTCACCTTGAGCTTGGACTTCCCAGCCTCCAGAACTGTGAGAAATAAATTTCTGTTGCTTATAAGACAACCAGTTTATGATATTTCATTATAGCAGCCTGAATGGATTAAGACACCCTTCCCACCACATGAGGACATAGTGAGAAGGTTCGGTCTATGAACCAAAAATTGACCCTCACCAGTCATTGAATCTGCTGGTACTTTGATCTTGGACTTCCCAGCCTCCAGAACTGTGAGAAATAAGTTTCTGTTGTTTATAAGCCATCCAGTTTATGATATTTTGTTATAGCAGCCTGAAAGGACTGAAACACCCACCTTAAAAAGACAGAACCTCAAAACATAAGGCAGAATAACTGCTAGCCTGATATTAATAGTTTTAATTTACTGCTAGCTTCGTTTTGCCAACTGAATCAGATATTTTTTAAAAGTTCTGTTTGCAATTATTTTAACTTACAAGAGGAGAAAAAGAGCAGACATCAGCCTGCATATGGGATATTTCTGAAAAGATTTTGCTATGATTAGCTTGCCCTCAGGGAGAGTAAAATGTGAGTTATACAACCATGCTTATATTTAGATGTTGTTGATGTTCTGGCTTATAATATATGATGAGTTAGAAATAATTTTGTACTGATCAGCCCAACCAGAAAATAAACATGCTTTAACTTATATTTATTACTAAACTTGGTCTCCTAAAACATGATAAAACAGTTGAGTCTATAATGATTGAGCCATGGCTTCTCTGACTGACTCTAAGAGGGAAGGACATTAATAAGAGATTAGCCCGTACCTCTAATAGCCCTAGGAGAGATGAACTCAAGACAGCAAGGCCCAGCTCTGACGGCTGAAGGGACAGAGAACTATAAGAAGACTGGGTTCCATCTAGGATGGGTGGCCTGTTGAGTGCTCATCTTATCTGCTTAGATGATACTTGGAGACCTGACTCAATTGTTGTGAATGCTCTTTGTACAATTTTATTTTAGAGACAGGGTCTTGCTATGTAGCCCAGGCTGATCTCAAACTCCTAGGCTCAAGTGATCCTCCTGCCTCAGCCTCCTGAGTAGCTGGGACTGCAAGTGATTACTCTTATTGAACAAACAAACAAACAAAAACAAGTGCCTGTGACCTAGTAGAGATGCATGCATATGTTCACCAAAAGACCTAGAATGTCCACAACAGCCCTGTTTATCATCACCCCAGATGGGACACCCTGCACCTATCTCAACAGCAGATGCATACATTTCTGTGTATTTACACTGTGGAATATGACACAGCAATGAGAATGAATGAACTACAGCTATACACAACAACATGGATGGCTATCACAAACATAAGGTAGAGCAAAAAGAGAAAAAAAACAGCATAAAAGCAGGCAAAAGCCACCTATGTTATTAAAAATCAGGATAGTGGCTGCCCTGGAAGGGGGCAGGAGGAGGCTTCAGGGTGCTTGTCATGTTCTCTTTCTTCATTGGGACGCCGGTTACACAGGTGTGTTCAGTTGGTGAAAATTCACCCAGCTGTGCATGCGACATGTGTATACTTTTATGTATATTATAGTTCAATAAAAAGTACTACTACTACCACTGCTACTAATAAAGGTCCATGGATAGGTGACTCATCACGCCCAGTGGACAATGTCTGGCCAGTGGGAGTCAGGATGAAACCCAAGGGGACAGGGGACTCAAACCACTTCCATCTTTGTCCACCCCAATCTTTTAAACCCATGGGCTTCTTTTCCCCATAAGGAGAGTCTAGCACTGCACTCAATTCAACAAGGCCAGGGGCCATGCCAGCCCCATAGGGATGTTCGGAAATGCATGGGGCCATTTTTGTGGTTCTAGGGACCAGGGTTGCTGTAGCATTTAATGGGCTGGGCCAGGAATGTGCAGGGGCTCCCACATTTCTTGGGTGAAGAATTATCTCTCGACATGCCAACTGTGCTCTTGTGAGGAAACTGAATTAAACCATGAGGGTTGGCTGGACTTACATACTTAATTCCTCTAGTTCATTAGCAGTGATGTAGTAACTGAGTCTGGGGCTGTCTCCATGCTGGCACCAGGGTCTGGGGACTTTGGCACCAACTATCTTTCCCATAGAAAGAGTCCAGTCAGGTGGGGGGTGCATATGAAGGTCAGACAGTTGCTCAGAATTACAGGTTCTCTACTTGGCTTCTACAGACACTCAGGCAAGATAAGAGATACGGCTTCCCAAACCAATCTCCTCTTCAGCCTTCCACTAACACCCAAAGCTCCTGGAATCTGGCTCTTGGTGCTATGGGAAGAGGGGGAGGTGGGTATTTGACCTCTCCTTTTCCACCAGACATTTCCTTCGCTAAGGCCCTTTTAGGTGTGTTGAGAAACTAACAAGGCGCATGCTTGACATGGACGATCAAAGGGTTGTTGATGGCTCCCCACCCCTTTCTGTTCACTGCAGGTTTTAGTAGCAGGATATGTTGACTAAATGTATACACTCCGTTACAGATAATTAGGTTCTGGTTAGCACAGTCCGACATGTCAACATTGTAATTCCTTAAGTATTCCTTAACTTTGATTCCCTGAGCAAGACAAAGCAACTAAGGAGGGAGGAAGTATTAATAAGGATGCCAGATTCCAAAGCCAAGGAGGTTGCTGGCCACTGGGCCAGGGGTGGAGGCTGCACAGTGCTAAACAAGGGATGAAAGGGGGCGCACTGTGAGCTCTTCCTCCCATGTGGTGGCTGACCTGCTACCTTGTCCTCGGGAGACCTGAACAAGAAGCTCAGGTCAGTGTGGCCTCGGAGGCAGCATATGTGGCAAGCATTGAGGCCCAAGTGTGGACCAGGAAGGAGATCTTCCTGTCTCACTTAGAGGCCAGGAGGGTGTCTGGAGCCACAATTTCAGAGTGACTCACTGCTCAACGTGAGCAGGGTTCACTGCAGTCTCAAACTCCCAACTCAAGTGATCCACCTCAGCCTCCAGAGTAGCTGGGACCACAGGCCACATCCAGCTAATTAAAAAAAATTTTTTTTGGCTGGTTGTGGTGGCCCACGCCTGTAATCCTAGCACTTTGGGGGGCCGAGGCAGGCAGATTGCCTGAGCTCAGAGTTCGAGACCGGCCTGGGCAACATGGTGAAATCCCATGTCTACTAAAATACAAAAGAAATTAGCTGGGCATGGCAGTGTGTGCCTGTAGTTCCAGCTACTCAGGAGGCTGAGGCAGGAGAATTGCTTGAACTTGGGAGGCGGAGGTTGCAGTGAGCCAAGATCATGCCACTGTACTCCAGCACTCCAGCCTGGGTGACAGAGTGAGACTCCGCCTCTACAAAAAAATTTTTTTTTTTTTTTTTTTTTTTTTTTAGAGGCAGAGTCTCACTATGTTGCTCAGGCTAGTCTTGAACTCCTAGGCTCAAACCATTCTCCTGCCTTGGCCTCCCAAAGTGTTGGGATTACAGGTGTGAGCCACTGCACCTGGACTAGTAAGTGTTCTTTGGGTACTTACATTCCCCCTTTGGACTTTCTGGGCTGGGACAGCTGATCAAGGGTAGGACTAGGCATTCCTGGGTCCCTGGCTAAACATCATCCTGATGACACCCTTGTATAAACATCCATCAGGGTGTCCCAAAGGCACCCTAGAACACACCAGAAAGGGTAGGAGGCTCCTGGCTTCTCCCGATCACAGTCTCTCAGAGGCACAGCATTCCTGCCCATCCTTCCTCCAAATTCCTGCATTTTTTACCACTCTCACTCCTTTAGTGACCATTTTTCTTATTTTTGAAACAGAGTCTCACTGTGCCACCCAGGCTGGAGTGCCTTGGCATGACCTCAGCTTACTGCAACCTTCGTTTGCTGGGTTCAAGCAATTCTTGTGCCTCAGCCTCCCGAGTAGCTGGGATTACAAGTGTGCACCATGATGCCTGGCTATTTCTTTTTTTTTCTCTCTCTCTCTCTTTTTTTTTTTGTTTAGCAGAGATGAGTTTTCACTATGTTGGCCAGGCTGGTCTAGAACTCCAGTGATCTGCCCACTTTGGTCTCCCAAAGTGCTGGAATTACAGGTGTGAGCCACCACGCTCAGCCAGTGGCTATTTTTCACAAAGAACTATACGTGTGTGTTTTCAAATTGTCATAATATCATTCCATGAGAGGAGTTAACTTTTGTCTCAGCAAAACAACAACCCATTACCTGTCATGGACCAGAGGGGTCCCTAGAAAATTGCAAAACTTGTTAAATCCACAGATGCCAAGGATCTCGTTATAATACGGGCCAATACTGACTGAGGGCTAACAATGTCCCCAGCACTATTCTAAGAGCTTTCCATGTATTAGGTTATTTAATTCTTGAGGTAAGTACTATTATCTTCCCAATTGTACAGACAAGGAAACTGAGTCAGAGAAGGATTGAATACCTGGATTCAATCTAAGGTGATTATGAATCCAGAGTCATTCTCCTACCCACTCAGCTGGTCTATGACGTAAGTCTGAGGGTGTCTCCTGGACTCCTAAGGGTAATACATTAGTCTGAGAATACAGACATCTGGGGTTGCAGCTACACAGGAAACACGTGACCTTGCACAGACCACTCAACCTCACAGAGCCCATTCTGTAAAATGGGGGCAAAACCTTCCCTGCTCACTCAGAGGGTTTCTGGGAAGGTCAGAAGAGATAATTGATGCAAATATACTTAGTTTCTAAGTCCTGCACATGCTGTAGAAAAGTCAGGTATGCATTATTTCATATTTGGCAAACTTATGCATGAAGGAACAGGAATGAGGCAATTATGTCTGATGATACTCCCGTCTTCAGGAAGCACTTCAGATCTTAAAGAAGAAGAAAGGCAAACCAGACACCCACTTTTTTCTGTGGACCTGATCTGTTAACATATGTCTCTCCTAAAATTAGGATGATGCCGTTTTGGCTGTCTTGGTTTTACATCCTCTACTTTTCACTAAACACAACATTGTGAGCTTTTTTTCCATGTCATTATATATTTTTCAAGAACATGATTTTTAATAGCTACCTAAAATTTCTATCATACAGATTTGCCATAATTTATTTAACCATTAACTTATTGTTGAACATTCAAGAGTGTTTCTCATTTTTTAATATAAATAGAATTGTAATGCACATCCTTATGTATAAATCTTTGGGTATATATCTGATTCTTTCTTTTTTCTTTTTTTTCTTTCTTTTTTTTTTCTGAGACAGGCGTTTGCTCTGTCGCCCAGGCTGGAGTGCAGTGATGCAATCTCAGCTCACTGCAGCCTCCACTTCCTGGGTTCAAGTAATTCTCGTGCCTCAGCCTTCTACAGTGCCACCATGCCTGGCTAAATTTTGTATTTTTTGTAGAGACAGCGTTGTGCCGTGTTGACCAGGCTGGTCTCGAACTCCTGGCTTCAAGTGATCCACCCACCTCAGCTTCCCAACGTGTTGGGATTACACGTGTGAGCCACCTCGCCTGGCCTGATTCTTTATGATAACTTCCTACAAGCGGAATTACAGAATGAAAAGGCATGGATATTCTTAAAGGTCTTTATATATAATCAATTGCTCTTCTTAAAAGCCATGCTGTTTTATGCTTTGATTGCATTCTTACCAATGCTAGATATTGTCAATTTAAAAAAACTGAATGCCAATTTGATAAAGTTAAACAATGATAGTTCACGTGTATCCTAATTTTAATTTACTTATTAATGAAGGTGGCTATTTTTCCCTCAAACATTTTCTGTCCATTTGTATCTCCTTGCTGACTTGGCTTGAACAACATCCCCTTAAAGAATTATTTTCTATGTTATACACAGGAAAGCTTTGCATCACACATTTTGATAACAGGAAAAATGAGATGAAATTGAAATGTTTAGCAATTGGGAAATGTTAAGTCAATCGAGGCAAAAGCAATTGATGGAACCTTATGCAGCCATTACAATTGGAGGCTACAGAGACTTTGGCAACATGGAAAAAGACCTAGGACATACGTTAAAGAAAGAAGAGTAGGATAGAAAACAGAATGTATACCACGTTTACATGTTTACAACTACACAAAAATAAGAATCCTAGCAGGAGTTGGGATTGAGGGTTGGGATTTCTGAAGATATTATTTTTCTCTTCTTCAAAATGTTTTGTAATTCTACTATATAATCTTCGTAGTTAAAAGAAAAAAAAAAATTAAGGACAGATTTTCAGTTGACTTTCCAAATGGCCCATCCCAGTTTCTTAGGAGCCCCCATACCCTTTTAACAAACATCTGTGTTTGTGTCATAGGAGACTGAAACTCTTTGCTTAAGTATTAATAATTCTGTTCAGCAGACAAAAAGATAGCTTTGTCAGTAATGGAAAGCAGGGCTCACACTAACGATCCTGAAGTTGGGTTATTCCAGGCCAGAGGATCCCCTCTGGCCCCACCCTCCTCTGAGGCTTGGGAAGGGGCAGGTCTGGAATTCTATAACCCTGAGAGACAATGGAAGGCAGACTGCATAATCTTGAGGGGTCTCCAATCAACTAGGGAGGAGAGGGGATATAGCAGCTCCTGTTAGAACAAGCAGGAAGGCTCCAGACCTTAGGGCCAAGGATTGCCCAACATGAGACCCAGATGGGCCCATTTTACAGATAACAACATTGAGGCCCAAAATGAGAATTTCAGTCACTAGGATGAGCATGTCTGTGACTAGTGTCCTGTGGATCCTTCCAGGACTAGACTATGCAAGCATATATGCGTGTGTGTGTGTGTGTGTGTGTGTGTATGTGTCCACACATAAACAAGCTCTTTGCTCCTTCCCCCCACCTCCTGTCATCCTTCCTTCTTTCCTTGTTTCCGCCTCCCTCCTTTTCTTTGTCTTTCTCTCCCTTCCCCCTCCATCCTTCCTTTCTTGTAAACAAATGGTCCTTGAAAATCATTCTCCAGAGTTCATGTGGACTGGCTTTGTTCTTTTTCACAGTTGCAGAGTAAAGCATATATGGATGTATATCAACATTTATTTAACCAGTACCCTGTGGGTGGATATTTATGACAGTCTCCAAGCTTTTCTATGTCGGACTCTCTTCATACAATTATCACTTCACATGTGTGGATAAGCACATGTTATCTAGGATGGACTTCTAGAAGTGGTGTTGCTGGGTCAAAGGATTTGTGCATTTAAGATTATGTAAGATCCAAAGTGCTCTCCATCGACAGAGGCTAGACTATTCATGCAGCAGTTTATGAGAGTGTCTGTTTCTGCATAAGCTCAATAACAGAATATTTTGTCTAACTTTTAAATCTTTGCTAATCTGATTGGCTAAAAAATGGCATCTCGTTGAACTAACACTTTTTATAATGAGGGAAGTTGAGCATTTCACACCTTTAAATGCCATTTGTATTTCCTTTTCTGTTCACATTCTTTGACCTTTTTTATATTTTCTTATTGATCGGTAGGGACTCTTTATATATTAAGAAAATTAGCTTATGTTTGGATATATGTTTATGGCCAGTTTTTCCAGGTGACTTTTGTCTTTTGACTTTGCTTACAGTATTTATAGTATTGTGATGAAGACATTTAAACTTTCTAGGTGTTAGAATTTATAAAAAACAGTTTGGTGTATTTCGGATTTTGCATTATACTTAGAAAGGCCTTCCCTGCCCTGAGATTATTTTAAGAATGTCATATCTTCCAGTACTTGTATAATTTTATCTTTTTTAATTTAAATTTTGGATCCATCTGGAATTAATTCTGGAGAAAGGAGTATGCTGCGATCCAACTTAATATTTTCCAGGTGGTTCTTCAATTGCTCCAAGCCCATTTATTGAAAAATCTATCTTTTCTCCAGTGATTTGTAATGCCACTTTTCATACATACTAAATTCCTATCTGCATTTGAGTCTGTTTCTGAACTCTCTTCTGTGCTGCCTGTCTGCCTGACTACCTAGAGCAGATCCAGGCAGTCTCAGACCTGGACGCGTTAGCCCAAAACAAGCCTGTGGCACAAAACAGACTAGAAACTAGGTCCCCCAGCCTGTGCTACTTGAACACCCATAACTATGGGATGATGGTCCCTTAGCCCTGTGAGAGGAATCAGAGTGGCCTCAGATCCTGACCTCCAAGGCAGGGAGAAGTTCCAGGCATTAAAGTCAGCTCTTCCTTCCTCTTCATTTACTTGGAAACAGTGAGTGGCTCAAGGGTAGATTACTCTTGGGTTATTTAGCTCACCTCTTGGGGCCTCAGTTTTCATATCTGCAAAATGGTTTAATAATCATGATATCTATGCCATGTTGCAAGGATCTACTCATCTGATATGGGCAAAGGTGCAATGGTAAAAGCTGTGGTTATGATGAATAAGGGCACTGGCATGATGGCAGAACAGCTCTCTCCTGTTCTGAAGCAAATAATTCCCATCACTCTGGCTGCAATTTAGCAGCGAGCAAGCGGCATAGCTTTATGACAGCTGGTCAGTACATCTAAAGGTCTGGCTGCCCACATCCCAAGGGTATAGAACTCCTACAGGCAGGTCCCTAGAAAGAGGAAAGGGCGGAGTTGTGCGGATGCCAAGCCTGACCTCAGAGTCCAGCACTGAAAGGGTTTAAAACAGGCTCCATCTTGCTTTGGAGGGGCCCAGGAACCCACTGGGGGCTCTGCAAGGTAGGCAGGAGGAGCAAGGGAATTCTGGGCAGAGCAGGAAATCTGGAAGGGGGTTGGAGGGAGCTAGAGGTCGGGGCTTCCACAGAACACCCAACAAAACTGGTGATGCCATTCCTGGGAGGCATCACATACTCATATGTGGAACTGCCATCTACCCCAGCATGTGCTAGAGCCCTGGGAAGTCAGGCACAGAGCTCAGAAGTCACCATAAACAACGTCTCAGAGTGCCAACAGTCCAGGACAAGAATAACAGGCCCCACCCCATCTCCTCCACACATGTGTGCCAACACAACACCTCAGGGATTTACAAACACCATCACCACTGTTGGCCTGTGTCATCAGAGCTCCCCCAGCAGGGAGGGACTGTCATTATCCCCATTTTCCAGATAGACAAATGAAGGCTCAGATGGAGCTCACCTAAGAAATGGCAAAGTTACAACTTGGGTCTTCTAGGTCTAAAGGCCAGAGCACAAGGCCCTCTAGACAGGGACCAAAGTGGAGTGTCTGTTTAGTCCTCTAGTTGCTCAATGAACATTCACGGAGCGCCAACTTCATCCTTGACACTGAGAGTGCTGGGTATGCAGAGGCAGGTAAGACACAGTTCTTGCTCAAAAGGACAAAATAAATAATTACCCTGCAGTGCCACATTTAATGGGTATACAAAGTGCTGTGAGAGGTCAGGGGAGTGACTTACTACTTTGAAAATTCAGGGAAGGCTTCCCAGAGGAGGTGACTAATGAGCCAGAAATTGAAGGATGTTTTCATCAGTGAGAAGCAGTTTAGTCCTCAATGAGCGAAAGTGCAGGTTCCTGAGCCCCAGTGCTATGCTCCACGCTCCTGCCCTCTCTGGCTACCCTTCAGAATTTCCAGGGATGCCTTACCCCAGACCTTCTGAATCTGAATTTATAGCACTAGGGCCCAGGCACTTCGATTGTTTTTCCACAGTCCCCAGGTTTTTACCTGAGGGTGTATATTTGGGGCCCGTGATACAATGGGAAGCTACTTGCAGAGTTTTTTTTTTTTTTTTTTTTTTTTAAATTAGTATTGTTCCTTTTAATAAAAACTTTAAATGCAATGGAAAAATAAAGCCAGAAGTCTGACGGGTAAACCCCATGTCCACAGAGCCTATCAAAATTAGCCTGATTCTTTTTTTTTTTTTTTTTTTTTGAAACGGACTCTGGCTCTGTTGCCCAGGCTGGAGTGCAGTAGCCCAATCTCCGCTCACTGCAACCTCTGCCTCCCGGGTTCAAGTGATTTCTCCTGCCTCAGCCTCCTGAATAGCTGGGACTACAGGCGCACACCACCATGCCTGGCTAATTTTTAGTATTTTTAGTAGAGACAGGGTTTCACCAAGTTGGCCAGGCTGGTCTTGAACTCCTGACCTCAGGTGATTCATCCGCCTCGGCCTCCCAAACTACTGGGATTACAGGTGTGAGTCATCACGCCCGACCAAAATTAGCGATTCTTTCCCTTGTGCTTGGAAATCATCGTCTGGGCATGTTAGGAAAGCGCTTCTCCCACTCCTGATAATGCCTGACCAGATAGGGAAGGCTTTAAGCTCTGAGAATTTATGCCTGTCTGGGAGAAAGCTGACCTCAGACACAAAAGACAGTAGGTTGTGCTCCACTGGCTGTTCTAAGAGAGGAAGCAAGACATTCAGTGGTGAAGAGCTTGGAGATGGACCACCTGCGTTCAGATTCCGCTTCTGCTGCTACTTCTGAGTGGTGCGATTTTAGACAAGTTACTTAACCTCTCGGTGTCTCTATTTCTTCATCTATAAAACGGGGATAATAATAGCACCTGCCTCATAGGTTGTGTGAAGATTAACTGTGTTAATATACGTAAAGGACTTAGAATAGTGCCTGTCAGATATAGTGAGTTTTATGTAACGATTTGCTCTCATTATGTTAGATTTGAGCTGGAGGTAGAAGGTGGGGGCCGGCTGTGGCCAAGACTGGGGGACTTTTAATCCTGTTTTCACTTGGCACCCTCTGCTGAGCACTGGCTCTGTTCATTTACTGTGCCAGGCACTGAAGATGGAGCAGCAAATGAGACACAGTGCCTGACCTTAAGAGGTCCCAGGCATGGAGAAATGGCAAAAACCATCACACTGCCCGCCTCTCTGAGCAGCAGGGACCTGCCATGGGAACAAGATGACCAGTACTTAAAAAAAAAAAAAAAAAAAAGTGAGCTTTCCCACAGTCGATTTCATCACAAGCTTATTTGAAATGTCCAGCCTAGAACACGGAAAGGCAAACAGGGCACAAAAAGATGCCCTGGAAATCAAGGAAAGAAGGTCTTCCTTAGCTGTGGGATTCACCCTCATGCACATACATACTGCTGCCCGGTGGGGCCCATGGGGAGAGCAGGACCAGTTCTGTAATTGTGTTTGCCCAGAGCAGGATTTCTCAACCTCTGTACTACAGGTCCTTTGGGGCAGGAAAATTCTGTGTTGGGGGCTGCCCTGTGCATTGCAGGAGGTTTAGGAGCATCCCTGGCCCCTACCTACTAGTTGCCAGTAGCACCCTCCTTTGCAAGTTCTGACAGCCAAAAACGCCTCCAGACATTGCCAAGTGTCCCTAGGGTCAAGATCACATCTGGCTAACAACAACTGCTTTAGAATCTGAGGTTTCCTGCCAAAGGACACCTCCAGCTGACCCTGCCGCAGTGAGGAAGCAGATCAGCCTGACATAAAGAAGGACAGCCCCAAGGAATCCTTGCCCCCCAAACTCAGCACTGTCTAGGCTGAGGTTGGCCTTGGACGTGGTTACATTCCAAGCCTCCTCAGGCCACCACTTTAAAAAGGTGGGACTGAGCTGGGCCTGGATTGCATTAGAAAGTTTCAGCTC
This sequence comes from Macaca mulatta, assembly GCF_049350105.2. Taxonomy (NCBI): domain Eukaryota; kingdom Metazoa; phylum Chordata; class Mammalia; order Primates; family Cercopithecidae; genus Macaca; species Macaca mulatta. Next base: position 150,039,019 of record NC_133407.1, on the reverse strand, counting down.
TACTGGGTCTAAGGGGTGATGAAAGCATCAGAAATGGCTGGGGGGCAGGGGGAGTGCATCTTCCATTTTCCTCAGGTTCCTCTGTGGTTATTAGAACATTTCTGATATAATAACAATAAATATCAGAAAAGGAAAAAAGAGGGAAAAGTGCTTTATAGGGGTCCTAGGAGATGGAGTATCCCAGGAGGCAAGGTGTGGCAGCAAAAGAGAGGACAGGCACTGGGGCTGGAAAATCCTGGGTTTGAGAGTGATTCTGTCACTTCCTAAACATGAGCCCTTGGAACTTCACCTCTCTGAGTATCCATTTCTACCTCTGTGACATAAGAACATCTCAGGGCAGTTGGGAGGACTGAACAGGATACGGGCAGGATGCTTTGGGGCAGTGCTTGCCACGCGGGAGAAGCTCCATGCAGACTTGCTGCAGCGTCCTCCCTCCCCTCCATTTCACAGATGCATACGCGGAGATGACCTGCCCACAGGCACGCAGCTGGGCTCATTCCAGATGTGCTGAAAACCACTGCTGAAGGCCTGATCAGGAAGTAACTTTCCCTCCCTGACATGAGTTCCTTCATCCATGAAATGGGTAGATAGGGGAGGGTCAGACTGGATGATATCTGGAGGCTTATATGGCCCTGAAGTTCCATGAATTAAAAGAATGTTCTATTAATGACAACAGCTAATAGCCACCTGATGTATGTTAGGCCCATTACATACTTTGTATTTAATCTAGGAACACAGCAAGTTACAGATGAGGGAACTGAGACCCTATATATCTGATAAGGGGCAATATCCAGAAAATATAAGAATTTTTATAGGCCAGGCATGGTGGCTCACACTTGTAGTCCCAGCACTTTGGGAGGCCGAGGCGGGGTGGATCACGAGGTCACGAGTTGGAGACCAGCCTGGCCAAGATGGCGAAACCCCGTCTCTACTAAAAATACAAAAATTAGCCAGGCGCAGGGGCAGGCACCTGTAATCCCAGCTACTTGGGAGGCTAAGGCAGGAGAATTGCTTGAACCCGGGAGGCGGAGGTTGCAGTGAGCTGAGATCATGTCACTGCACTCTAGCCTGGGCAACAGAGCAAGACTCCGCCTCAAAAAAATAAAAGAAAGAAGTTTTATGCATGAACAGTGGAAAGACAAATTAATTTAAAAATGAGCAAGGGGGCTGGGTGCGGTGGCTCACGCCTGTAATCCCAGCACTTTGAGAGGCCAAGGCAGGCGGATCACGAGGTCAGGAGATTGAGACCATCCTGGCTGACACAGTGAAACCCCGTCTCTACTAAAAATACAAAAAATTAGCCAGGCACAGTGGCGGGCACCTGCAGTCCCAGCTCCTTGGGAGGCTGAGTCAGGAGAATGGCCAGGAGGCGGAGCATTCAGTGGACCGAGATTGCGCCACTGCACCCCAGCCTGGGCGACAGAGCAAGACTCCGTCTCAAAAAAAAAAAAAAAAAAAATGAGCAAGGGATCTGAATAGACATTTCTTCAAAGAAGATATATAAATGGTCAATAAGCCCATGAAAAGACACTCAACATCATTAGCCATCAATGCAAGTCAAAACCACAATGAGATAGTACTTTCTACACACTAGGGTTGTTAAAATAAAAAAGACAATAAGAAATGTTGGCAAAGATGTGGAGAAATCAGAACCTTCACACCTTGCTTGTGGCATTGTAAAATGGTCCAGTCACTCTGGAAAACAGGAAATTCCTCAATATGACTCGGAAATTCCACTCCTACATTATACAGACATGAATGATACATTATATATGTATATATCTTTTATTATTACTATGTTTTGGAGACAGGGTCTTGCTCTGTCACCCAGGCTGGAGTGCAGTGGCATGATCATGGCTCACAGCAGCCTCAACCTCCCAGGGTCAGGAGATCCTCCTGCCTCTCAGCCTCCTGAGTGGCTGGGACTACAGGCACATGCCACCACACCTAGCTAATTTTTGTATTTTTTTGTAGAGATGGGATTTTGCCGTATTGCCCAGGCTGGTTTTGAACTCCTGGGCTCAAGCTATCCTCCTGCCTCGGCCTCCCAAAGTGCTGAGATTACAGGCATGAACCTCTGCGCCTGGCTGTGTGTCTGTGTGTCTGTGTGTGTGTGTGTGTGTGTGTGTGTACATATATATATATATATATATATATATATATATATGCCTGAGAGAAGTGCATATCCACAGAGAAACTTGTTCATAGCAGCATTATTTATAATAGCCAAAAAGTAGAATCAATCCAAATATCTGTCAACTGATCAATAAATAACCAAAATGTGGTTTATCCATACAATGGAATATTATTCAGCAATAAATAGGAGTAAAGTACCAATACATGCCACAGTGTGGATCAACCTTAAAAACATTATACTAAGTGACGAAAGCCAGTCACAGACACCACATATTGTAGGATTTCATTTGTATGAAATGTCCACAACAGGTAAATCCATTGAGGCAGAAAGTAGACTAGAGGTTGCCAGGGGCTGGAGGTGAGAGTGGTGTAGGACAGGGGTCCCCAACCCCTGGGCTGCGGACCGGTACTGGTCAGTGGCCTGGTAGGAACTGGGCCACACAGCAGAAGATGGGTGGTGGGCAAGCAAGCATTACCACCTGAGCTCTGCCTCCTCTCGGATCAGCAGTGGCATTAGATTATCACAGGAGCTGGAACATTATTGATAACTGCATTGCGAGGGATCTAGGCTGCACGCTCCTTACGAGAATCTAACTAATACCTGGTGATCTGAGGTGGCATAGTTTCATCCCCAAACCATCCCCTTCACCCCCCCATCCATGGAAAAATTGTCTTCCATGAAACTGGTCCCTGGTGCCAAAAAAGTTGGGGACTGCTGGTGTAGGAGGAAGTGGAGAGTGAGTGTAATGGCTGGAGGCTTTCTTTCTGAGGTGATGAAAAAGTCCTAAAATTAGATAGTGGTGATGGTTGCACATCTCCATGAACATACTAAAAACCACCAAATTGTACAGTTTAAACAGGTGAATAATATGGTATGTGAATTACATCTTAAGGTCATTTAAAACACAAAAGAGGGCCGGGTGTGGTGGTGCATGCCTGTAATCCCAGCACCTTGGGAGGCTAAGACATGAGGATTGCTTGAGCCCAGGAGTTTGAGACCAGCCTGGGCAACACAGTGAGATCCCATCTCTACAAAAAATCAGCCAGATGTGGTGGTGCATGCCTGTGGTCCCAACTACTGAGGAGGCTAAGGTGGGAGGATCACTTGAGTCCAGGGGATGGAGGCTGCAGTGAACCATGATTGTGCCGCTGTACTCCAGCCTGGGTGGCAGAGTGAGACTTTGTCTCTAAAAAAAAAAAAAAGCCACACACGAACACACGCACAAAAACAATAAACTGAGGCCTAGTGAGGCTGAGACTGACTCAAATATTGAGTTCAGAATTGAAGTCAGGCATCCCCACTTCCAGGGCGATACCCTTCTGGCTGACTTTCTTTTTAAAATTTTTTTAATTTTAATTTTTTTTTTTTTTTTTTTTAAGACGAAGTCTTGCTCTATAGCCCAGGCTGGAATGCAGTGGCACGATCTCGGCTCACAGCAACCTCTGCCTCCTGGGTTCCAGCGATTCTCCAGCCTCCGCCTGCCAAGTAGCTAGGATTATAGGTGTGCACCACCATGCCCAGCTAATTTTTGTATTTTTAGTAGAGACAAGTTTCACCATGTTGGCCAGGCTGGTCTCGAACTCCTGACCTCAGGCGATCTGTCTGCCTCGGCCTCCCAATGTTCTGGGATTACAGGCGTGAGTCACCGTGCCCCGCCTGGCTGACTTTCTTCTGAAAAGAGGGATCATTAAAGGAACTGTGGACCTACTGCATGCCAGGCAGTTTATGTGCACTATTTTACTTAATCCTGCCGACACCTCTAGAAAGTATGAATTCTTAACTCCCAGTTACAAGGCAGAAAGCTGAGGCTCTGAGAGGTGAAGTGATTTACCCAAGTCACCGTCTTAGCTCAGGTTCCCCAGACACCACCCCAGAGACAAGGAACATATGAAGGAAGGGCTCTCGGAGAAAGCAGAAAGTGTCTGGGTGGTGAGTAAAATCCTGCTGGTGGTGAGTCACCCCGCAGGACCCTGAAGTGTAACTCACAGCTTGGAGTTGGCCCAACCAAGGCAAGAGAGGTGGGGTTTCATGCCCTTGGACTCAAAGGCCGCAGGGGGGTGGGGTGGAAGGTGGAAATTCTTGGGCATTTCTGAACTCTGCACTTGCAGGCAAAATGGCTCCCAGCCTCACAGCTCCCCGTTTCAGAAAGATCACAGGTGCATGCCTTTGGAGGCAAAGGTACAGCCAGGTTGGAAGAGCTTTAGGCAGAATACTAACACTGTCACCTCCAGTCATCTAACGAGGAAATAAGGGACCTGGGATTTGAAACCACATTTGTCCCCAAAGCCCATCAAGTCCCCAGCCTCTTCAAGAAGGATCATCCATAGGCTAAGCTTGGCAGAAATTCCCAATGTGTGAGTCACAGGGGAGAGGATGATGAGCTAGAACGAGAAGGAAAGAAGGGCTATGCGCAGCAGTCAGAAGCTGGTGAGAGACCTGAACCCCGGGCCCCAGAGGGGACAAGAGAGGAACAAAGTATGCATGGGATAGAGTGATGGGAGTTGAAGGACGATGACAGGGTTAGACAAGCAGCACCCTCCCTCCATGGCCTGGATCTAAATGTCATCACGCCAGCTCTTCTCTGCTGCTGGAAGCTCTGGGTTGGGAGTGGATGGACCCAGATAACAGAGATGACAGCAGGCTTCATGCCTGTTGGGAAGAAACCCCACTGACGGAACTCTTGGACGAATCTCTTCAGAGGGAGGCGGGGTGGCAGCAAGAACACTCTGACTCCTGCCTTTGTGCCAAGTGAGAATCTGCTGTTTGGAGAGAGGCCATCAACAGATGGTGAATCCCAGGTGACTGTGACCTGCTCCACGTAGTCACTCAGCACAAAGCGTCTGCTCCGTGAGCAACTTAGCAAGCAAAGTGAATTCATTCCATCAAACATTCATTCGTTCTGCATTGATTAATGCCTGGGATGTACTAGGCCAGCACTGTGTTGGGCACTGGAGGGAAGGGGGCTGGAAGCCTTAAGATAAATTGGACAAAGTCTCTGCTCTCAAGGAGCTCAGTCTCTGGCAGGGAAGATAGACACGGCAGGAATCACAGCTCAGGGGGACGAGTGCTGTAGTGAGAGTTACGAATGTGAGTGCAGAAGCCCAGAGGGGAGGACACTCCTTCCCCCTGGAGGAAACGGGGATAATTCACGAATGAGGTGATGTTTGAGTTGGGTCTTGAGGGATGCACAGGAGTTCATCAGGAAAAGAATGAGGGAGGTGCATTTCAAAGGTTACTTGGCTGATGGGCAGTAGGTCTGGGGTTGCAGTTGAGTCCTGGTTATGCGCTAGACACTGCATGACACTATCTCTAGATTCCCATGCCATTAGTCCCTAAAATTACAAGCTTAACTTATTTATTTATTTATTTATTTATTTATTTATTTATTTATTTATTTATTTAAATAGGGTCTCACTCTGTCGTTCAGGCTGGTCTTGAACTCCTGGGCCTCAAGCGATCCTCCCACCTTACTTAGCCTCCCAAAATGCTGGGATTATAGGAGTGAGCCACCACACCTGACTACAACCTTAATTTTTTTTTTTTTTTTTTTGAGACAGAGTTTCACTCCATCATTCAGGCTGGAGTGCAGTGGCACAATCTTGTCTCACCAAAATCTCTGCTTCCCAGGTTTAAGCGATTCTCATGCCTCAGCCTCCCCAGTAGTTGGGATTACAGGTGTGTGCCATTACGCCCAGCTAATTTTTGTATTTTTCATAGAGACGGGGTTTCATCATGTTGGCCAGGCCGGTCTCAAACTCCTGAGCTCAAGTGATCCACCCACCTCGGCCTCCCAAAGTGCTGGGATTACCGGCGTGAGCCACCATGCTCAACCTACTATCTTAATTTTTAAAAGTAAAATATGAAACATCTCATTTGGAGTGAGATCGTCCTTTTCAAATTCTATTATTTTATTATTAGCAGCATGACTTTGGGCCTGGCAGAGAGGAGACATGCAATAGTCACTAATTTTTCCTCTCCCCTCCCTAATTCTGATTGGCTGTAGGCTTAGCCCGCCCATTTCCTGAGCCAACCAGAGATACTGGGCACCTTCAGGTCCGCTAGTGGGCCATACCTGGAGCAGTAGCCGGAGCCCTGGAGTTCACAGTGTGTGTTGGAGGGGTGGGTACCATTGGTGCCCAGCTGCTTCACAAATCCTCAGACCCCACCCCACCCCACGTTAGCCTAGGAGAACGGTGCACAATGGGGCGGGGTGTACCACTTTCCATGAGGCATCTGGAAATAGCGGGAGGGGGCGTTTTGGATAATCACAATGATATGGGGGACACAACTGGCCTCTGGAGAAGAACTGTCCTTTGTCCTGTCCACCTTTCAAATGTTTCCTGGACTATAGGTGGGTAGAAAATTTTTTTATAATTATCTGAGACCAGAGTCCATCATTCCATTTACCTGTAAACACAAAAACTCATTACACAGTTTTAATCTACTCTGAATTTTCTCTTTTTTTTTTTTTTTTGAGACAGGTTCTCACTCTGTCACCCAGGCTGGAGTGCAGTAGTACAATCTCACTGCAGTCTCAACCTCCCAGGGCCCAAGTGATCCTTCTACCTCAGCCTCCCGAGTAGCTGGGACTAGAGGTGTGTACCACTATGCCTGGCTAATTTTGTATTTATTTATTTATTTATTTTGGAGAGACAGGGTTTTACCATGTTGCCCAGGCTAGTCTAGAACTCCTGGGCTCAGACAATCTGCCCACCTTGGCCTCCCAAAGTGCTAGGATTACAGGCATGAGCCCGCACACCCAGCCTATTCTGAATTTTCTAAGATTGCTCTGATCATGTAACTTGAAGGAAGATGATACATGGTTTTGTTCGGGGCCTCACCATGGGTTGAGTCCCTTGTTGGTGTTTGAGTTATCAATTTGACGTATGTGTGTATCCATCTGCATTTGTAGCTCTGTGTTAACCTGATTCTAGATGTGGTTACAGGCATCTGACTGCTTCAGAAAATCTTCCAATGTAGGCAGCCCAAATACTTACATAGTGAAATATGTATTCTTATTTTATTTTATTACAAATGGTTTTCCTTTTATTTCTCCTTTACTGTGTGGTTAGTGTATTAGTATTATGACTACTGTTTTTGGTATTTGTAGGTGGATTATATAATCTATTAACTGCATTTCAGGATGCTGAAGAGGGCTTTGCAAACTATTTGTTATAAAAGAGACACTGGGTTTGAAGGATTCAGACCCACAGCATAAACTATACAACTGGGAACCCATCCCATCCCCCGCTGGGATACAGGCAGGATGGCCTAATGGTCAGAAGACAGAGTTTGGGAGCCAGAAAGACCTAAATCTGAAACCCAGCTCTATTGCTTACCAGCTAAATGACCTGGGGGTATCTGAATAATCTTGCTGATCCTTAACTTCCTCATCTGCAAAATGGGGATAAATACCTACTTTAAAGGGTTGAATGGCACAAGTTAAGTGGTCAGTAGCAGAAGCTGCTATTATCATTATTATTTTTGTTGTTATTTCTTTGAGGAATCCTCCCCAGCTGGGACCCTGAGACCTGACCAACCCTTAGTGTCCCAACCCCAGCCCTGCCCTCCCACTTCCTGTCTACTGTATCCTGGCTCAGCATCCTGTATCACCAAACACTGATGGGGAGAGGGGTCCTGATCCACATGAACCGTGAAAGCAAGACACCCCAAGTGGGAACCTGTTGGATCCAGGCCTGAATCCAGGGTCCATTCTTTTTTTTTTTTTTTTTTTGAGATGGAGTCTTGCTCTGTTGCCCAGGCTGGAGTGCAGTGGCCCACTGCAAGCTCCACCTCCCGGGTTCACATCATTCTCCTGCCTCAGCCTCCCAAGTAGCTGGGACTACAAGCCCCTGCCACCATGCCTGGCTAATTTTTTGTATTTTTTTTAGTAGAGACGGGGTTTCACCATGTTAGCCAGGATGGTCTCGATTTCCTGACCTCATGATCCGCCCACCTCAGCCTCCCAAAGTGCTGGGATTACAGGTGTGAGCCACCGTGCCCGGCCCCAGGGCCCATTGTTTCTTTACTAATGTTGCCCTGGGCAGGAGTGGCGGGGGCGGGGGGTGGGGGGAGTCTATTGCCCAACAGCTACCCAGACCCCGCACTGGCTTCCAGCTTCTTTCCACCAGCACTGCTGGGGCCCTGGCATGCCCGGGGCTGAATCCCAAGGCTGTAGGGGCCAGCTGGGAGCAGCCTCCCAGGTTTCAGTCCCTGTGCATGAGGGGCACCCCCAGCCTTCAGAGCACCGGAGACAATTATCTTCCTCCAAGATTAAACATCCATGGACCTAACTCTCAACACGCCACCAGTTTTACAGTCACTGGTATATGAACTTTGGAGTGGAGATTGGGAGTTTCTTTTTGTTTAAGTCATTCCTTTGCCTTTTCACCACAGAAGCTATGTTTTTCTCTTCTCTAAACAAGTCCATGTCAAAAGAAGTACCAACAGGCACCATCTCCTGCCTCCTGGGCCTCTGCATTCAGAGACCCCAGAAAGACCTTGAGCCATACCTTTGGCAATCAGAGGGAATCAGCTCTGATTCTTCCCATAAGGCTCTGGGAGTCAGCAGAGTTGCTGGCACTGAGAGGGCCTCTTGTACCTTTAGAAGACCTAGGGCTATCTCCTCACACCTCCTGCCCCAGCTGAGTTATTAGAGATCCCTAGAAGGTAAGCCATGGAATCTGGTCTTGATCAAGTGCTAGCAGGTATTACTGAGATGACGCACACATGATGCTTCCCTAAAGAGCTTCACAGTCTAGCTGGGGAGACAGTCACATAACAGATAACTACAGTTCAATATGGTACATATTGATTGTGAGGTTTCTACTGGAGGTTGTGGGCCTTGAGGGTTGTGGGAATGGTCCACTAATTCTGCCTGGGCAAGATGTGAAGGCTTCTGAGAAGTTAACATTGGAATGGGGTATTGAAGGATGAGTAGGAGTTTTCCCAGGGCTGAGCTAGATCTTCAAGCCCTACCCCTCGCCCCTAGCCCTACAATTCTGGTGTGGTTATCCCATGCCTGAATGGCAGTCTTGCGGGAAGAAGAAATGAAGAAAGAACTGAGGCTGAAACACAACTCTTTACACCTAGAAGAATCTGTTTGGACTGAATCCTGATACATTGGCCTCCCCAAACTGTTTCCAAACACAAAATCAGTATTTCTCTAAGTGAGTCCCACAGAAGATGAATTCATCAGGAAATTCCTCTATGTTATATGAAAAAAGGGACTCCAAGATAAAATAAATTCACAAACATTGAGTTCAGTCAAACAGATTTTACTGCAGGACTTCTCAGAGCTGTTAAGAGTAAAACAAAAACTGATTTTATATATTTTAATTTGTATATTTAAAATACATTTTTATAAAGGATAATCTAATAATAAATATCAAAAATATAATTATTAGCCGGGCATGGTGGCGGGCACCTGTAGTCCCAGCTACTTGGATGCTGAGGCAGGAGAATGGCGTGAACCCGGGAGGCGGAGCTTTCAGTGAGCCATGATCGTGCCACTGCACTCCAGCCTGGGTGACAGAGCGAGACTCCGTCTCAAAAAACAAAACAAAACCCATATATATGTGTATATATATGTATGTGTGTGTATATGTATATATAATTATTATTTGACAGCTACCCTTTCTTGACTATTTCCTAATGTGCCAGACATGTGCTATGTATTACGTCAGTAATTATCGTAGCTTTATTTCATCAGCATGATCATTATTCCCATTTTACAGACAAGGAGAATGAATCAACCCAAGAAAAGTTCATTTTCTAAGATCATACAGTAAATGGTGGAGCTGAGATTCAAAGCCAGGTACTGTCTGACCCAAAGTCCCCACCCTTTACTAAGTATGGCAAGTCCCTAAGAAGGGCATATGATATTCAGCATTTCCAAGCTTATTCAGCCAGGGAACCTCTTCATCCAGGGCCCCACGGAGGGACTTTGGGAAACACTGCTCTAGTTTGCTCCCAGAAGATTCACCAAAAGTCACAAAAGTATTTTCAAGGCCTTGCTTCTTTTTCTTCCCCTTCTCAGCTGGGTCTGGGGGTCCTGAGTCCCCAGGGGCTGGTGTAGGCATGAGGAGGGGTTGCCAGGAGAGGTCGAGATTCTAGCAAGCAGCTCCCAAATTGTTCAGATCTAAATAGATGACTTCATGGGTCACATATGACCCATAGAGAGTTCCAATTTCTATTCTCAGTTCTAAATTGTTGCTTTAAGCTTATCTGCTGCGTGAGTGTTCAGCAGATGAAACAGAAAATGAATTCAGAATTCCTGAAGCCACTGTCTGCTTAGTAGAAGAAAGCAGGGGCCCTCTGAGGGCTGGGGCAGTGTGACCTAACAGGCCCACTGCCCAGACCCAGGCCTTATCTTTCCCACTTGGGCCCCTGCACCTCCACCCTGAGATCTCCAGACTCTCATGACCACTTCCTCATTGCTGGCAGAGTGGTGTCTAAATAAACAACATTGAACCTGACACTCCCTTCCTCAGAATTCTTCACTTGTTCTCTGGTGCCCTGGCAAAAATCCAAAACACTTGGCCTGGTTTACAAGGTCTTTGGAGATTGGGGAGACTGTGTCATCATTTTCCCTTTCTCAAGAGAACACAAATGAACAAACATAGGCTGTGACACAAGTGATACCACACAAGGTCTAGGTGCCCTGTTCTTGAAGATAAATCAGCTCATAGAAGCAGCCAAATAGCACCTACAAAATCCCCTGCGCAAACATATTTTCTCTGGAGACCATAACACGGAACAGAGAAAAATGTTTTCCCCTTACTGAGTAAGCAAGCAAGTTGAGTTTAGATATCCTACTTCATCCTGCTTCCGATGAGACAACAGAGATAGGGACACGTGTCACCAAGGAACCCAGGGAGGTAATAAAAGGGTTCAGACATCTTTTGAGAGCAGTCCCAGAGTTGAGGGAGTCCCTTCCTAGTCCTCTAAGACCAATGACACATGGTTATTCAGGGGTCCTGGACTGCTTGAAGAGTGAGAAGTTCATCGTTGCCAGGATGCCAGAGGCAGATGTCTCAATGCTTCTTGGCATTGCATGGGTTAGCCCAGTGCATTTCAGTCTGTAAGGCAGGAGCTTGTTAAAATGTAGATTCTGATTCTGCAGGTCCAGGGTGGAGCCTGGGACTCTGCATTTCTTAAAGAAAGCTCCTGAGTCACATTGGTGCAGCGGGGGCCACTGCATGATGAGCAAGATCCCAGAGAATGAATGGGCAGTCAAAACCCTGCAACCCTGGCCAGGCACCATAGCTTATGCCCGTAATCCCAGCACTTTGGGAGGCCAAGGTAGGTGGATCACTTGAGGTCAGGAGTTTGAGACCAGCCTGGCCAACATGGTGAAACCCTGTCCCTACTAAAAATACAACATTAGCCAGGTGTGGTAGTGCACGCCTGTAGTCCTGGCTACTTGGGGGGCTGAGGCACGAGAATTGCTTGAACCCGGGTGTGGGAGGTTACACTGAGCTGAGATCACGCCACTGCACTGCAGCCTGGGCAACAGAGTGAGACTCTGTCTCAGAAAAAAAAAAAAAAAGAAAAAACAAGAAAAAACCCTAAAACCCTGCAACTCCTTTTGGTCTTCTGGTGTCCCTTAAGCAGACTCATTTCGATGAAGAGATTCTAGGTTAGAAAAAGACAGGGAGGTAGGCAATCCCTAACTATGAAAGGTCCTCCAACAATATGACCCTGCTTATATCTCTAGTTTGTTCATCTCCCACAACCCTGCCCTTAACCTTCACTTCATGCTTGACTTTAACCTATCTCCTCACGGCCTCCTGCACACACCATCCTTTTTCAGACCACTGTACTCTTCTCAGCGATACCTCCTGCCTGAAAGCCCTTCTCACCTTACTTAACTGAATTAAATCCTATTCCTCTTTGAAATGTTCCTGGCATACCTCCTCCTCCAGGGGACGTTCCCAGGGTCTTCGGACTGAGATAAGTGCTCCCTGCCAACTTCTGTGTGCTCATAACCCTTGTGTTCATCTGACTGTGATACTTACCTTGAATTCTGGCTCTGCCACTGACTGGCTGTGTGACTCTGAGATGTCCCTTCCCCTCTCTGTGCCTTGATCTCCTTATCTGTGGAATAGGATCATAGTGGGCTCCTCGCCTACACTGCCTGTTACGGGTCTGCCTTCCCCACCAGGCCGCAGGTTCAAAAGCACGGAGCATGCTTTGTCCCCATTTATCTTCCCACTGCCCAGTGTGGGGTGTGGCACACAGTAGGTGCACAAATAAATGTGTGGCAAGCTTATCCAAAGCTGGCGACATCTCCAAGGGAAGAGTTCAGCAGCCTCTTCCCATCTCTAAGAGAAATGACTTAATTGTATAAACAAAGCATGTTTGCAGTTTGCTTTTCTGCTTCCTTCTTTGTTCCTGAGTTTTAAAAAGGCATGAAATGACAATCATGATACTACAGTCTGCAGGAGCTTGGCCTGGGCTAACTCATGAAAAGCAGCTCCAGTGTTCAACCCCTTGAACAGATCAAAACACTGAGACTCAGAGGGGTCATTCACCTGTCACACAGCTCGTTCGTGGTGGCAGAGCAGGGATTCCAACTCAGCTCTGGGCTGCTCCAAGCCACCCTTCTGTTGAGTTCTGGGGCCTGCAAAGCTGGAATCTGCATTCCTAGTGAGGGAGGCGGGCCTAACAAGGGTTGCACACTGTGGGGAGGAGGAGACAGTAAGAGTTGCGGGATGGGGTCCCAGAGGGCTGGGGCATGGAGAAAGGGCATGGGACCCTTTTCTAAGGATGAGGTGTCAAAAGCGGATCTAGTTATTGAAGGACACCTGGATGAGGAAGAGGAAGACCGGGTCCAAACCCCAAACAGTTCTTGTCTGCAAGACAGCAACTCACGTGAATACTGAATCACAAAAGTAGCCGGAAGGCTCATCAGCTTCGTCTTGATGGAGATGGGATGGGGAGCTTTATCAAAGGGAAATAGAATGTATTGCCTCTTGAAGAGTGCAGAGAGAAGAGCCAATGGACGAGGATTTCTAGAATGAGTCACATCCGGGCTTCAGCCTGCCCAAGCCTCATAGGGGGTGCTCCCTACCCCACACTCCCTGTAGGAACAAAGGCCCCAACCAGCCTTTGTCCCTTCCATTACTTTGTCTTCCCACCCCCACTCTGTGCTCTGAGCCCTCCCTGTTATAGTGAGCTGGATAAGGTGGGCTGGGGTGTGAGCGATGGAATGATGGCCCCTCCTCACTCCTCCAGGCCTCTCCTACTTCCCCCATCTCTTCGTTTCCATGACAGCAGCTGGCAATGAGGCGTCTACTTCAAACTGCTGGCAGGGATGCCATGCAGGAGCCTGAGACATAGGCCTGGGGGTGAGGGACGGGAGCTCCTATCCGTTAAGCACCCACATATGGGTTATGTCTGACGCTACATCCATCACCTCCCTTACTCCTCACCCCCACCAGGCGAGGAGCCCAGTATGATCCTATTCCACAGATGAGGAGACTGAGGCACAGAGAGAAGGGACGTGCTCAGAGTCACACAGACAATCAGTGGCAGAGCCATGATTCAAACTCAGATTCCTGCAGACCTCAAGCCCAGGCTTCTAATCACTACACCACCCTGCCCTATGGCTAGGGGTCAGTTGTTCAGGCCTGAGCTCAGCTCCTTCCTGCAGGCCTGTGGGTAAATCTCTGCATTCCTCCATGTTCTACAAAATGGGACTGGAAGTCCCATTGCTCTGCGGGGCTGTGGGGATTTAAATAAGTTGGAGAAAACCCCAGGCTCCTGGTTGGAGCTCAGTAAACGGGTCTCTCCCTTCATTTCCAACCAGAGAGAGCTCACTCCTGGGTTCCTGGATGGAGTATGGCTAGGGGGTGGCCCAAATCCATGGGGCACACCGCATATTAGAGGAGTTCTTTACATACAGCCTGCACCCCCAGTCCCAGAGTTCCTCACAAGCAGGAGCACCTCTCATCATTGTGTGTCCGCTTTGTGCCAGGAGTCCTGCTAGGGCCCTGCATGCTCACTGCCGCCCCAGGATGCAGACACAATGATTACGCTCATGTTATAGATGAGGCAACCCACTGTGGCACCGTGCGGCAGGAGTGCCTGCATCCACCGGGGTGACTGGGGGCAAGTGCATCAGAGAGATGTCCCTTATGCTCAGTCATGCCTTTGAAACAGACCTGGAAGCTCTTGGTTTCTCACCGCCTCCACATTGTACCCTGGCCTAGGCCCCTGCCATCCTGGCTTGGACAGCACTGGCCTCCGGTAGGGTCCCCCGCTTCCTCTGTGCGTCCACACATCCCATTGTATCCTTGCAGGCTGAGAACCCTGAGGCTCTCAGTGTCTTCTGAATAAGAGCCAAGTCCTCCTAGTGGCCGACAATGCCCTCCATGTCTGGCCCTGTGACCTCTGACCCCATCTCCTGCACTCACCCTCACTCACTGCACCCAGCCCCTCTGGTCTCCTCACTCTTTCTGGAACATTCCAAACTCCTTCTAGCCGGGCCTTGCTGTCCCCTTTGCCCAGAATGCTTTCCCCTGAGATACGGGCATGCATGCTTCAATCCTCCCTTGACTCGAACGTCGCCCATCCCACCCTACATAGAAGGACCCCTCCCATTCTTCTACATGCTGTTTGCTCATCTTTACCACTGCATTTCTCCTCACACCTTGATTCCTCTCCTGCATGTCCCTCTGCTGAAATGGAAGCCCTAAGAAGGCAGGCTCTACCTCCTTGTTCATCTTTGTATCTCAGCACCCAGAACAATCCCTGACACCTATTGGGTAGAGAAAATATTAACTGTTGATAAATACTTGTCAAGTGAATGGGCAAGGCCTGCTGGGCTCCAAGTCTCCCTCTGAGGAGAGCTGAGCACGTGATATCATGACCCCGTTACTGAGGACTGGACCGCCCATGAGCACCTGCCCAAACACAGTCATTCACAGGCTACTGACAGGCAGCCTACGGCAACATTTCCAGCGAAGTGCATACTGGCTGACTGAACTAAACAAATTCCCTCTTAGGAGGCTGAATGTGAAACATACAGGGAGGTAACAGCTGATTGGGCTCAGGGGCAGAAATCAAAAACCATGAGGCTGCACAAACCATGAACTACAGATGTCACAGGCCTGGAGAATCCGGGGACAGCAGATGTCACAGGCCTGGAGAATCCGGGGACAGCAGATGTCACGGGCCTGGAGAATCCGGAGACAGATGTCACAGGCCGGGAGAATCCAGGGGACAGCAGATGTCATGGGCCTGGAGAATGTGGGGACAGCAGATGTCACAGGCCGGGAGAATCCAGGGGACAGCAGATGTCAAGGGCCTGGAGAAGCCAGGGGACAGCAGATGTCATGGGCCTGGAGAAGCCAGGGGACAGCAGATGTCAAGGGCCTGGAGAAGCCAGGGGACAGCAGATGTTATGGGCCTGGAGAATCCAGGGACAGCAGATGTCACGGGCCTGGAGAAGCCAGGGGACAGCGGATGTCACGGGCCTAGAGAATCCAGGGACAGCGGATGTCATGGGCCAGGAGAATCCAGGGGACAGCAGATGTCATGGGCTGGGAGAATCCAAGGAACAGATGTCACGGGCCTGGATAATCCAAGGACAGCAGATGTCACGGGCCTGGAGAATCCAGGGGACAGCAGATGTCATGGGCCTGGAAAATTGGGAGACAGCAGATGTCACGGGCCTGGAAAATCGGAGGACAGCAGATGTCACTGGCCTGGAGAATCCAGGGACAGCAGACATCACGGGCGTGGAGAACCGGCGGACAGCAGACGTCACGGGCGTGGAGAACCGGCGGACAGCAGACATCACGGGCCGGGAGAAGCCAGGGGACAGCAGACGTCACGGGCCTGGAGAAGCCAGGGGACAGCAGACGTCACGGGCCGGGAGAATCCAGGGGACAGCGGACGTCACGGGCCTGGAGAATCCAGGGGACAGCGGACGTCACGGGCCTGGAGAATCCAGGGGACAGCGGACGTCACGGGCCTGGAGAATCCAGGGGACGGCGGACGTCACCGGCCGGGAGAATCCAGGGGACGGCGGACGTCACGGGCCTGGAGAATCCAGGGGACGGCAGATGTCACGGGCCTGGAGAAGCCAGGGGGCAGCAGATGTCATAGTGTGGCAAATCCAGGGGACAGCAGATGTCATGGGCCTGGAGAATCCAGGGGACAGCAGATGTCATGGGACTAGAGAATCCAAGGGACAGCAGATGTCACAGGCCTGGAGAATCCAGGGGGCAGCAGATATCACAGCCTGGACAATCCAGGTGACAGCAGATGTTGTGGGCCTGGAGAAGCCAGGGGACAGTAGATGTCATGGGCCTGGAGAATGCAGGGGACAGCAGATGTCACGGGCCTGGAGAAGCCAGGGGGCAGCAGATGTCACAGGCCTGGAGAATCCAGGGGACAGCAGATGTTGTGGGCCTGGAGAAGCCAGGGGACAGCAGATGTCATGGGCCTGGAGAATGCAGGGGACAGCAGATGTCACAGGCCTAGAGAAGCCAGGGGGCAGCAGATGTCACAGGCCTAGAGAATCCAGGGCATAGCAGATATCACAGGCCTAGAGAATCCAGGGGACAGCAGATGTCGCAGGCCTGGAGAAGCCAGAAAGTAGAATGTAGGCCTCACCAGGGCAGGAATGCTTGTCCCTTCTGTTCTGCAGGAATCCCATGTGCCTAGAGAAGCACCTCATACACCGGAGGTGCTCAATAGATGTTGTTGAATGAATGGTGGAGTGGAGAAGAGAGGAGAGTTATTTGGTATGTGCATGAACAGGGGAACTTGGGAAGAGCATTTCTCCCCTTCTTGTCTTTCTTTTTCAGTAGCTTCATGGGGTAAAAATTCACATATTTTAGCACTCACTCATGTTGTTACATATATTTTATCACAATTTAAAAATACCCCAGAATTCACTTGTTTTAAGTCTACAACTCAATGGTGCCATGGGGTTTGTGCGGGCTGAGAAGGTGGGAGCATATGTGAGCAGTGATGAGGATGCACAAGATGTGTCTGGGAAGGGCTGGTTGCCCAGTGTGGAGGGCCCAGGGTGCAGAGAGCCTATGGGTCCTGATTAGGGCCAAGATGCAGATCATCAAAGTCCTGACCTCACAAGGTTGTTTAGGGGAGCAAAGGAAGCGACAAATATAAAGTTCTCAGCACAAAGCCCAACACACAGGAGACGCTCAATATACACCATTATTCCCTTTCTCCGTGTTAAGCGATGCCAAGAAAACTTGGGAGGGCAATATTACAAACTAATAAGCACAGAAGCCGAGATCAGCTCCAAATTGCAGTGTTTTCAAAGTAACATTTAGTGCACAGATAGACACACAGCTCTGT
This sequence comes from Macaca mulatta, assembly GCF_049350105.2. Classification (NCBI taxonomy): domain Eukaryota; kingdom Metazoa; phylum Chordata; class Mammalia; order Primates; family Cercopithecidae; genus Macaca; species Macaca mulatta. The sequence continues at coordinate 150,021,546 of NC_133407.1, read as the reverse complement.
GTCTGGGATGAAAGGAAGTAAAACGCATTCATCAGAAAAATGCTTGATTCCGGAGAGAGGTTTCTCCTAGTGACCAATGCAGAGAAAGCCCTCTGTATTCAGAGCTGGCACAGTGAGGTCACCGTAACGATTCTTGGCACTGATGGGGCAACCCGGCCCAATGTCAGTTCCAAACCTTGAATGTTCAAATCCCTGAAACTTCCTCAAAATTTGTACTTCAATCTACAGAGCTAATCGTTCATTTGCTTTTTCTTCTCTTCTTGCATGTGCATAAAAAACCCCTAAATCTCCGGGTATGAGGGAGCACTCAATATCAGAAACTCAAGGATTAGTTTTGGGACTCATTCCTGTTATCCAGCCTGGAACTCAGGAAAAAGGATATATGCCAGGTACCTAGAAATAGGCACTTTTGACATTTACAGGTGGAGGGAATTAACGGATGATTGCAATGTGAGATAACAAGCAGAGAATGAGGAGGATTACAAAATGCTGGGCTATTGCCCCAAATGTTTCAGGCAGCTAGCATCATACCTTGATGGGCTTTGTGGCACAGTGTAAAGGAGTCAAGGATCTCCATTTCAACTTTGCTACTTATAAGCTGTGTGACTTTAGGCGAGTCACTTAGCCTCTCTGAGACTCTTAGCACTGTGCTTTCTCATATGAGAATGTCACATCCTGCTTTGTTGTTACTGGCCTAGCAGCTGTCTTCTTCACTTCTGTCACCTGTAAGGGCAGCAGCTGTCTGTCCCAGCATCCCCACCGCACGGCACATGATCACCATGAACAGACTCCAACTCCTGTTTTACTTTCCTGCACCTTGCTGCTGGGACCCTTCCCTGTTGGGTGTGGCAAGCAGTTCAAGTTCATTCAGTTCAGCACCAAGAAATTCAGTGAGAACTTGTTCTTCGGCGGGTCACTGCTCAAAAGGCCTGCGTCTGCATCTGACCCGGGAGTGAACTGCACTGCTGTTTCTGTTTCCAGCTGATTCAAGGACTCAGTAAAGGAAGTAGGGTTGACAGAATGGGTTCCATTGAATTGGAGAAGCTATAAATTTTCTATTCCCGCAAGAACTGGAGTAACTTCTATTAATATCTAGTTATCACAATGCTCAACACCATCTACATCTGTAGCCCTACGTGGCAGAGAAAAAGTAGGCATGCAAGAGGAAATAGTTTATCTTTGTGTACAAGATTTTTAAAAAAACAAAACAAAACAAAAAAAACACCATCAATTTCCATCTCTCGAGGAGTTTCCAGCCTGGTGGTAGATACAGGTAAACCAGGTATTTATTTTACATCCTGATGAGTGCACGGTGTCATGGAAGCATCTAACCCAGCCTGGGGGATAAGGATTTAAATGAAAGAAGCAACACTGTCCCTCAATCCATCCCTTCCTTCTTCATGCCCACCCTATCACATCTCCTTTCCCTGCTTTACACAGAACATTCCTTTGGCCCCTGCCCACCTTGAGCATCTTAATTACTTCCTGTTAACCTCTCTGTCACTCTCTAAGGCATGGCCAGCCTCGGCTGTGTGCTCCTTCTGGAGCATCCCTTTCTACCTGTGTGCCTTGGCTCAGGCCATCCCCTATACCTGGCTGTCTTCCCTCCACGTCTTTACCCATTGATCCCTCATGTTTCAAAGTCCTGCTCATTCATTCATTCATTCATTCATTCAACAAGTATCTCCAGAGGGTGCACTATGTTCCTCACACATCGATGGATACCAAGGATATGGAGGGAAATCAGTTACAGCCTATGTCCTCAAACTGCTCACAGCCACGGGGGGACCGATGGTGACAATAAGGACATGTATGGGAGATGTGAGTCTGGGGATGCTGTAAGGCCAGAGAAGGATCCTAATTCAGCCTTAGGGGTGGGGGGTGTTCAGGGAAGACTTCCTGGAAGAGAATACCTCTGAGTCCTGAAGAATGAGGTGAAAAGAGAGAGAGGTATATATAAATACATGAGAACACATATAATCATAGGCATCAATGTGACCTATGATTATATGTGTTCACATGTACTTATATGCTAATGTAATAACTAGTGTTTATTGGATGCTGCTAGGAGCAGCACTGGACTAGCACATTTGATATATTAACTTTATAGGGGTGAGGACTATTATCATTCCCATTTCACAGATGAGGAAGTTGAGGCACAGAGAAATTCAGAACTTGCTCCTGGTCATACAGTGACTAAGTGGTAGAGCTTGGGTTCAGTCTCATTGTAGCCTCCAAGCTCGTGTTTTGACCACTGTGCTCTGCCTTCTGAGACTGGCCAGGTCATTCTGCCACTTGCTCTTGTCCAATGCATTTATCACGGTCATCTTTCCAGATGGTACAATTCAGCTTTCCTTCTACTTAATGGCTGCAGAGGATGTCACTGGATTTTGAGCAGGAAAGTGAAACAGTCAGATCTGTCCCTGGGAAAGGGACCTCTGGGGATAGGAGGGGGCTGCCTGGAGATAGAGAAGCCTGTGTTGGGGGTGCAGAAGGAGGAGGAGGCCTACGTTGAGGCTGGGATGGGGAGATGCACAGTGGGGAGGAGCTCGGGAAACACGGCGGTGCAGCGGGATGCAGCAATGACCACCTCTAAGGTGATCAGAAGGGCAAGAAGGCAGTGGGGGAGGCTGTCTCAGGATCTCCTTCCCAACTAGACCTCTTCCAGGTCTGCACGTTTTAATTCCCCCTAAGCATGCTCCAGCTAGCACTTCCAATTAAGAGCAAGTGAGCAGCAGCTTCAGCTCCACTAAGATGTGCAGATGTGGTGGTGCCTGTGGAATTCTTAATTCTTTGAATAATCTTTGCCTAGGAGGGTCACATCTATTTTACAAAAAACAAAACAAAACAAAACCCAAGAATAACCACAAATTACCCAAGACACTGCTTTAACTCTGCCTCCTCATAACAGCCCATCCAGCCTCACCACACACAGCCACCTGTCCAGTCCTACACATGGACTCCACACCCATCTCAATCTATCTGTTTCTCTCCTTGGCCACTGCCAGTCCAAGTGGCTCTCCTCTCCCATCTGGATGACGGCAGTAGCCTCGTTCCTGGTCTCCCCAGCCACACTCTAGCATAAGTTACTCCCTGGCTCTAGCCTCAGTTGTCTCATCTATAAAACGGGCACATGAATGTGCATCTCGTAGAGCTGTTGAGGACTGGGTGACATCACAGATGGAAAGCCCTGGAGTGCTTTCTCAACAGATAGTAGTTCATCAGTCATCAGGACAGGAGGGTCAGAAAGGTCAGGGACTCTATTTCTCCCGTACCCTGCTGGTCCAGATAATAGCAGGTGCTAGGGACCTCTGGATCACCCCAACACCCTTGCCCGCACTCGCCCACCAAGGAGAGGAAAATGCTTCTTGCCCATTCCTCATATATCCTGCCACTCGATGGGAGCATCATCACCTTATAACCCAGGTTTCTCTCCAGCTCCTCATTGGCTCCTCCCCTGGTTCCCTGCATGGTGACCATATCTATGAATGAATCTGAGAGATGAAATAGGTTAAGTATAACTCAGCCCCTTCTTTTGGGAGCCAGTGTGCCTGCAGGGAGCATGCGTCCTTTCCACTCTCTCCCAGGAAGGACAGGGAGGGGCCACCTCCTGCAGAGCCCAGCACTGCCTGTACCTGAGTGGGCAACTCAGCCCATCCTGGCCTTCAGCGTTTACAAGCCCACACACTCCACTGTCACTCTGATTAGTAATAACCATGACATTTTGTTCTCCGGCTGCCTGGTCTTGCCTTTTGTCTTCATTCTCTATTGGTACAGAGCTCAGGCTGGGCAGAGGAGTGCTATTTATCAGCCCTTCCCACCGCCACCTACAGGAGAGACCAGTGGGAGAAAACTCCATCTTGAGTTCCTGACTTGTTAATGGAGGTTTTCAAGGCTTGGTGAAACCCAGTGCTGTGAGAATCAATCAATAAACAACTGAAAAATATTTACTGAGCTCCTGATACAACAGGGAAAATAACTTATCCTTGCCCAGTGTTTCTTACCACTTTCAAGATGCCTGGAAAGCCGTTCCATTCAAAGGTCTGTGAGTGCCATGAAGTGCCAGGCGCTGTGTTATGAATGCAGACCCTACCAGAGGCCCATGTTAGGCTCATCAGGGTGGCCCCACCACTCAAGCAGCCAGACGCCAAGGACAGAGGAAAGAAAACCAGGCTTCCAATATGAGCCTGGGATCAACAATCACCTCCACAGACTCTCCAGACCACAGGTGTGGGCTGGTGGTGGAATTGTGCCTCACCTGGGCCAAGGGCAAGGGGCAGCAGGATGTACTTATTTAATGATGATTAGTGATTCTCTCCAGGAACAAAGAAAAGCTAGCAAGCAAATAAAAGGAACACTCTTGAAATAGCAAACCAAGTGAAAATTGCCTGGAAAAGTTTGAAAGAAATGGAAAAAGAAGGGAAGCAGATGCCTTTGTTAGCTATTAAAATACAACTTATACAAACAATCATCAAACCAGCATGGCACAGATCCCCAGTCCTCCTCCTGTGCTCTGTGCCCATGAACCACATCAAAGGCTCTCTTGCTGTCTACCCACTTCTGATTGGGTTTGGCCACAGGTAGGGCAGGAGGAGAATGACATTGAGTGTTTATTCCCTTCTCTTGCCCCTCCAAACTTGGAGGCAGAAACAACTCTCCTCTTCACATCGATACCCTAGGGTACTGCACTATCCCATGTTAGTTCCCCGGACCACAAAGTCTATACAAGGTAACAGGCTCTTTATCAAAACCTTTCTCAATTACCCAGTTGGGATGTGCCCTCTGTTTTTTGCCATGGCCCTGTCTGATAGTCAACTATTAGAATCAGCTGACGGTTCAACAGTTCAGAACAGACAGCTCAGAAAGAGATCTGCTGTCAATGACTGGGTTTCCAGGTTACATGCCCTGAGGCCCAAGATACAGAACTGTGCAAATGGTGTTCCCTGGAGTTGAGTGTGATTTGGTGGCTCTGCCTCCAAAGATATATTGTAATTTAGTGCTGCTGCAGGTGACGTAGGAAAGAAAGGTGGGAAGGAAAGGAAGAAAGATTTAATAAACAGGGAGGGAAACAGGATGAGGACCATTGGTTAAGTATGTGAGAAGGAAAATTAATTTAGACTTTTATCTTTCTTCAAAACCCAAATAGGTTAGAGAGCGATAATTTAGTCTAAAATATGAAACCATTAAACTGATGACAATGAGAAACCTTGTTTTCCTATCTGAATAATAGGAATAATATAACTACCTCATAGCATTGTTATGGGAGTTAAAAGAGATGATCCAAGTTAGGACAGTGCCTGGCACTTTATTAAAAAGACAACTGAGGCAAGATTCCAGCTGAGAAACTTGCTCAAATCTAGTTATCCTGGGGGTGGGGAAAAGATGAATTGGCAGAAAGGGGCATAGTCCTTAGGTCCTAATATGGAGATTCCACAAAAACTGAAAACGTGACAGAGAAGGAGAGCCTGACCTAAAAACTGGCACAGGAATGGTCAATGGAATCTGATTGTCCCTCAATCTGTGGCCACCAGGGAATAACAATATACAGGTATATTGTCTGCAGTGGCTGCAATTTTAGAAGCAGATGGAGACTTCAGCAGATATTAAGGTTTCACCCTAGGCTGAGTCCCTCTCAGCTGGATGTCTGGTTAGAAGAACTCTCATCCAGAGGCCAAGGCTGGGCTCTCCCCATGGCACTCAGGACAGAGGTTCGCAGTCTCTGTTTACTTCCACCAGAGGCAAGCTAAGACTCAGATTGGTGGCAGTTCCTCCTTCAAAACTAGCTTTTCTCCCTACCCTCCACGTTAGCATCAATCCACTGGGGGCCTCACTGGGGAGTTTCACTGAATCCTCAAGGAATAACAACACCCATCTTGTGCAATCTCTTCCAGAGAACAGAAAAGTGGGAATCTTGCCCACATAATTTTGTGAGGCCAACATAACCTTGATACCAAAGCCTGAAAAGTAAGCATGAGAAATGAAATCACCGGTGAATATCACTCAAGAACTCATGATTTTAAAATACTAAACAAAAGGGTTTGTAAATAAAAGCTGGCAATAAAGATGCTACAGCATGACTCAAATTGGGTTTATTCCAGAAATGCAAAAGTCGATGTCATGCATCATGTTAACAGATTGAAAAAGAAAAATCATGTGACCATCTGGGCAGATGCAGAACAAGCATCGGTTAAAACTCTATTTCCATTTATAACTAAAAATAAAAGAAACACTCAGCAAACTGGGAATAGAAAGGAACTTCTTTAATCTGATAGAGAGTATCTACCAAAAACCTAGAGTAAACATGATACCTCATTATCAAATGTGGACGGCTCTTCCATAAGAGTTGCAAAAGGCAAGATGTCCACTGTCTTTTTGTTTTGTTTTGTTTTTTGAGATGGAGTCTCACTCTGTCACCCAGGCTGGAGAGCAGTGGTGCAATCTCGGTTCACTGCAATCTCTGCCTCCCAGGTTCAAGTGATTCTCCTGCCTCAGCCTCCCGAGTAGCTGGGACTACAAGCATACACCACCATGGCTGGCTAATTTTTGTATTTTTAGTGGAGATGGGGTTTTGCTATATTGGCCAGGCCAGTCTCAGACTCCCGACCTCAGGTGATCCACCCACCTCGGCCTCTCAAAGTATTGGGATTACAGGTGTGAGTCACAGCGCCTGGCCATTTCTTCAATTCATTATTGTACTAAGGTCTTAGAAAGACAGTAAAGCAAGAATAAAAAGGAAAGAATAAAAGGATTAGAAAGGAAGAAACAAAACTGTTATTTGTACCTCTTACGATTATATATGTTTTCAAAAGAATCTACAAATACATTTTTTTAATTAGTAAGTGAGTTTAACAAGATTTCTGGATACAAAATCAATATGCAAAAGGCAAGCATATTTCTCCAATAAGTAACCAACTAATTTATCTATCAAAAATGTATAACAGCATCCAAATTATCAAATAATAGAAATATATATATAACAAAATATATAAAAGACACCAAAGGAAAATTAGGAAACCATGCCGTGAGATGTTAAAGATGTTAAAAATATCCTAAATAAGTAGAGAGATACCATGTTCATGGAAGACTAAATACTACACCTTCCACCCTCTAGAGGGCAATGGAAAGCTCAGTGTAACAGCTGGTATTTAGAAATCAGAGCAACCTGGATTTATATTCCAATTTCTGCTGCTTCTAAACTCTGTAATTTATTTCACCAACCCCTCTGAACCTGTTTCTTCTCTTATAAAACATGGATAATAATTTCTGCCTACTTGTTAGAAGTCAACCAATAAGAAAGCTCTGGCCGGGCGCGGTGGCTCAAGCCTGTAATCCCAGCACTTTGGGAGGCCGAGATGGGCGGATCACGAGGTCAGGAGATCGAGAGACGATCCCGGCTAACACGGTGAAACCCCGTCTCTACTAAAAAATACAAAAAAATAGCCGGGCGAGGTGGCGGGCGCCTGTAGTCCCAGCTACTCGGGAGGCTGAGGCAGGAGAATGGCGTAAACCCGGGAGGCGGAGCTTGCAGTGAGCTGAGATCCGGCCACTGCGCTCCAGCCTGGGTGACAGAGCAAGACTCCGTCTCAAAAAAAAAAAAAAAAAAAAAAAAAAAAGAAAGCTCTTTGCAGAGTGCTGTATAAATACAGGACATTCTTACAACTAGTATTTTTGTCTCTTGTTGGTCCAAGGGTAGGAAAAAAATTAAATGTCCCAACTTGCTTGCTTATGCCCATCTATTTATCATCAGGGGCACTGCTGACTGTTTATTCTGTTCTTAACATTTCTTCATTCAGTCCTCACAGCAACCTGTAAGGTGGGTGCTATATTAGCCCCATTTTACAAATGAGAAAGCTGAGGCCCAATTAAGCAATTAAGCAATTTGTCATTCACATATTCATTCATTCCGTAGATGTTCACGAATACTTTCTACATGCTAGGAGCTGTGAATGTCCTTGTGAATAAGACAAATGTGCTCCCTGCTCTATTAGAGCTGACAATACGGTTGGAAAGACAGCCAGAAATCACACCTCGGCGAATACACTGGCAGAACTAAGATTCAAACTCAGGTCTGTTGGACATTGGAGTCTGTGCTTTTAAGTACCCCCTGGGGGCAGCTTTCTCAACCTCTTCTGCTCATTCCTCTGTTGGGATGTGATAGTTTCTAACATGCATTCTGCTGGCAACAGCAAGTTTCAATGGCCCTTGCCATCCAAGCTGCTGCACAAATTGAGAGCTGTCAGCTTCGATCCTGGCCCATGTGATCCCCCTGCATTATCACTGAAGAATTACAGCAGGGAGGATGAATGCATAAAAGAGGCAAGGCATCCTGGCCCCCCCTCCGACAGCATCAGCAGCATTGTTCCCGAAGAGTATGTGTCTGAGTCCTCTACAACCATTAATGACAGAAGTGAGTCACTTATAAATGAGATATGGGAGCTTTATTATAATTACATCCCGAGATTCAGAAACGCTCAGCATCACTGTTAAAGGGAGGGCAGCAGGTGACTGGGGCTTGAATGATCCTCTGCCAGGTACATCTTTCAGATAAAACATCTTGGATCAGGAGCAATTATAGGTAATTCCCAGCCTGAATGCTAATGAGAATTACTTACAATTTCATGTAATTCTTTGCCATTTATACCATCTGCTTTTTTCCTTCTTTTCTCCACATTTCCATCCTGACATTGATCCTGAGAAACAGATACTGGCAAATAGAACTAACGGCCATTTCGCAGATAAGGAAGCTGATGCCCAAGGTCTCTCGGTTCTGAGGGCAAGAGCTGGGGTTCCAACCCTAAGCGTTCTGTCCCTCTAGAAAACATGCGATTGAAAACTGTCCCAAATCCATGCTCCTCAGAAGAAAGCCAGAGCACAAACTTCAAGCTGCACTGTGTAGTAGCAATATCATCCACACTAGTGACACTCGTGGCAATGGCCAGTGTCTGCTGAGTGCCTAGCAGAGTGTCAGAAGTTTATACAGGTCCACACTGAGACTTCAAGTTTCAGGCTATTTAAAGCTTGAGACTGCAGTAAGACTTTGGGGGCACACACTATATCTAACCAGACTTACTCTCACTTTACAGATGAGAATGCAAGAGGCCTGCAGAGGCTGGGCAATTTGCAGGTGGCAGAGCCAGGATACAGAGCTGGGATTGTTTGACCTTAATAGCAACAACAATAACAATGGACTCTTAACACTTTTAGGTATTACACTGCACCACTGAAGTGCTTTATTCACATGAACACACCTAATTCTCTTACCAACCCAGTGAGGAAGGTGTCAGGAATACCTCCATTCTAAAAATGGGGGAACCAAGGAACGGAGACACATAGCAACTTGACCAAGGCCACAAAACTCATAAGCAACAGTGCCGGGATTTGAACCCAGGCAGGTGAGCTCCAGAATCCCACACTCTTGATGTCTTTGCTATGTGTTTTCTCTGCTAAGGAAAAGCCAGGCACTCCTTCATTGTGAAGAGGAAAGTGCCAACACAGAATTCTGAGAGAGTCGAAGAGGAGGAGGCTCACATATAAGTCCCTCCTCCCTTGGACACTCAGCTGAGGACTAGGAAGGACCACTCCCAGCCCTGCATTGGCCAAACCACTCTGGGGTGCAGGGTCTCTTGGCAGGCAGCTCCGGCCTCCACCCAGCTCTGAAATCATGGACAGGCAGCGCCTGCCCGTCTCCTGCCTCCACGGAATTCTCTTTCACATTTGAAAACAAAAACAATGCCAGGCATCCCCTGCCCTTCTCCATAGATTCTCCCCACACCAGGAGAAATGCCTGAATCACACTCAGGGATTTACATGGGGTTGTCCGGGATTCCTGTGAACAGCGGACCTGCTGCCTGGCTTTCTTCTATTCATCTCTGCTGCTGCCAGACACAAGCACGGAAGGACCTAAGGTCCCATCTGCCACCTGAGTTTCATTCAAAATCTAGAGGGAGTCAGGCAAGATGGGTGTTCAAACCCCAACTCTGCCAGGGACCAGCTGGGCAATCTCAAGCAAGTTAACCTCTCTGAGCCTCAGTAGACTATCTGTTCAATAACAGCACTTACCTTGCAAGAATGCTGTGAGTATTAAGTGGGATAATGCATAATGATGCTCTCATGTGTCCACCCTCCCTCTCTCCCAGTCTCTGCTGGTTTTCTGGCTGCCTCCAAGACCCTTCCCATAAGACCCTCAATCCCCCTCTCCTTCATGCTCCAGGGACACACTCTGTCTGTGCTCCTGTCACAGGTTTCTGGCCCCTCAGTCATAAAATGAGTTATTCAGGCACCTTCCAGCCTGTGAACCTTGCTCACCAAGACTCCCAGCCTGCCTTGTTCGGTCTGCTCCAGGCTGAGGCGGGAGCCCTCTGCCGGAGGACAGCCACTCTGCCTGGAACATCTCTGCACTACCAGCTCCAGGCAAGCGGACACTTCAGAGGGATCAGGGAATTAGGAGGGAAGAGGTGAGATCTTCATGGAGGACTGGGGGCTGGGGGGTGGGGTAACAGAGAGGGAGACGTGACTTCCTTGAGGAGCTGCCGTACTCCAGCTCCTGCTCCTGACTTCCTGGGCTCCTTCCAGAAAAACTGAGAGCAACTTCTAGACTCTGATCTCTGAAAGAGCGGCCCCGATGCTCTTCTGTCACCAGAATCCACTCCCTGGCCATAACATCCACTCATTTTCCCAAAGCATCCTCCTCTGTCGGTACAACGAGGAGGAGGTGATCCACCCCTTGCTCCACACCCCCAGCTGCAGCCAAACTGCAGGAGAAGGGCCGGTGGTGGTCCGCACACTTCCTACCCCCGACTCCAGGTGACGCTGAGCCTGGGGCTTACCTCATGAAGTCTAGTGATTTGACTGAGGATGACTCCGAGCAAAACCGTGACTCTCTCCCCAAAACCGTGACTCTCTCCCCTTAACTAGCTGGTGCTCCTGGGCACAACTTTTCCTCCCCGAGCCTCAGTTTTCTCCTCTGTAAATGAGTATAACAATATTGCAACAGATAATGGATGCCCAAAGCCTGGCATAGAGAACGCACTCAACCGATGGGCTGGCACTACGGTTAGCAGCAAATTCAGACCCTGGGGAGGCTCAAAGAAAACGAGACTCCCCCTCTGCGCGCCGGAGCCCAAAGATAGACGCTCAGGGCGCGCACCCTGCCCAAGCCCGGGGAAGCTAAAGGTGTCTGCGCGTCGAGTGCTGGGGCCACAGTGTGGAGTGTGGAGCCCCCGAGCGAGCCGCGCTCCTCCACCCTCCCCAGGCCATCCGCGTCGCTAGGGTACCCAAGCGCGCCCATCTCAAGCCGCCGGCTCCGGGGGTCCCGGCCGCCCTGCAGGGCTGCCCGGATCCCAGTCTGGTCAGCGCGGAGCCTCGCCCAGCTGCTGCGGCCCCGCTCTCGCCCAAGCCCGCGCCCCGATGCGACTCACCGGCGCCGGCTCCGGGGAAAGTTTGGTGGCGCGGTAGCAGCGGCGGCCAGGCTGCTGGGTGTGCCCCGAGGGCGGCGGCGGGGGCGCCGGGGAGCGCTCTGGGAGGCGGGGCGCGGAAGGAGGAGCCGCGCCGAGGGGGCCACCTGCGAGCAGCGGGGAAGGCGGGGACCGGGGCCCTGCGGGCCTGCAGCGCCCCAGCACCCGGCTCCACGCGCCCAGGGCCGCCCCCGCGGAGGGAGGGGGCACTAGGGGCGCGCCTCTCGCTCGGACTCCCTTTCCCAGCTCGCGCCCCAGGTTTAGAGCTGCTACCGCTGGGTACCCTGGCTCGGGCTCTGCGCGGTGGACGGCTCCTTGGGTTTGGAAAGAGAGGTGGCAGAAGGGTCAGAACCTTGGTGAGACAACTCCACCCCCACCCACGCACCTGCGGGCACACAAAACGACAGACAGAGATAAATCAAGACAAAGACGCAGAGATGGAAATAGAGATGAAACGATGTTTGGCAGAGTCAATCACAGATAGATTGAAAAAGACAAATAGTGATACCTGTGCCCCTCATTACTGCTAGGGGCGCCAAAATCGAAAAAGGCGAAGTCAGACAGAGGCGGAACAAGATTGACAGATAGGGACCCTACCCCTAGAGGTTTCATGGGGAACTAAAGAGACCCCCAGGGTCTACAACCTCACACCTCTCTTCTGTTTCTCCCTAGCCCATCCTGATGAACGAGCCCACATTTCAAAATGGGATGTGTTTTAATTAGCATCCTGTGTCACCCCAGCAGCGACGTGAGGGGAGGAGTAGGGTGGGGGTGAGGCCCCTCCGCAGGTCCGCGGGAACCTGGGAGCTTGAGGATTCTTCCTGGCTGCCTTCATTTCCAGAGCTGGGAGAGAGAGATCGAATTTTTTTCTACCTCCTCGGCGCCGGGAAAACTCTATTTGAACCTCTGAACAGTTATGGCTTCAGATTTTACCCTAGCACTTTCGATGGGACCACCCAAGCTTACAGGAAGAGAAGGGTGTTTGAGAAGATGGGACATGGTGGGTTGGGGTGTGGGGGTGGGGGTCAGAGGGGTATATTAGCCTCCTTCCAGTAGGAGCGGTCCCACCAGCCCTGGTTGTGGACCACACAGAGCTGGGTCTGAGGCCCTGCTTCACAAGCCATATATGGTAGGTCCATGGTCCTTTTGCGTGGCCTCAGGGCCCATGTTGGTAACAGGGAGGTTCATAAAGACAGGTGCCATTGTGCCAGATGCTCTTCTAAGAGCTACAGGTGCTTACTCATTTAATCCTCACAACAACAATAGGTCCTAGTAGGTAGGAAATATTATTACCCCTATTTTACAGATGAGGAAATGAAGGCACAGAGAGATTGAGTAACTTGCACAAGGTCACATGTAGGAGAACCGAGCATCCACCCTACGCAGCCTAGCCCCAAGGTCCAAGGTCCTGTTATATTATAACTTCATCTCTGTGGGGCTGTTGGAAAGTTTCACGATGCCGTTTCTATAAAGGGCTTAGTGCTCCATAAATGGTAGCTCAGAGATCACTGATCCCATCTTCAAGGTGGGGATTAAAGGACCTTGTGATGCCCAGTGATATATGAGACTTTGGCTTTGGGATAATGGCAGGCCATGTCACTGTCCTGGGCATTATGGATTCGCAAGGTCAGGGATGTCCCATTTGCTTTTTTGGCCAGCCCTTTGCACATTAGCACAACCCCACAGCCAAGACTCACCCTGGATCCACGAATGCCCTCTCCCACCCCCTGGTGATTCTCCAGGGCCTCCATATTTTACACTTTACCAGACTAATGCACCCTTTGGAACTGAGTTAACACTCAGGATAGCAACTGTTATAAACTCTAAAGAAAATACATTTCCTCTCTCTACAGCTGTGGAGCTTATGGGAGGTAAGGAGGGGATGGAGGTGGGAGGAGGGATGGGGGCAGGGCGGGTGGGGGAAGCCTGGTCCACTTTTATCCCTCCTCTCTCCATTCTGCATTTCAGCAAAGGCTTGGTTATTTGGAATTCCTCCCCAAAGTTTCACTTCCTGGGCTAGTTTTAGGCCTGCTAAACCCATTGTGATCAGCATTTTTAGAAAAATCAGCATCTTAGAAACAGCATGTTAGACATGATTTCAAGCCCCTGGTAAGCGGGGTGTGGGTTGCTTTGCTATGGCACTTGGAACTGACAGATCAGGAGGTACCCCAGGCCGTATGAGGGATGGGGGAGCAGGAGGGCACAATCAACTTTCTAACAACGTACGGGCCACAGTAGAAAAGCAACAGCTAGCCTCATGCTTACTGCGTACTGTGTGTCAGGCTTGATTTAAGAGCTTTACATAATTAAATAATGCATCGATTCCTCACAATTCTATGAGGTAGGTACTGTTATCATCCTGTTTTGCAGATGAGGAAACGGAGGCACAAAGAGATTAAGGAGCTTGTTCAGAGTATACAGCTAGTAAGTCTTCCCAAGGTCAGACAGGTGGGAAGCATATGAGCCAGATCTGGAGCCTGGAGCAGTCTGGACCCACAGCCCCACTCTTACTTCTGTGCTTTGTGGAAGAAGCAGAAAAAAGGGACAACCTCAGTGCCTGAGTAAAGTCTGAAGGCAATGAGAAGAAATAAGTAGATTAAAAATACCTGCTCTGCCACTTACTAGCTCTGTGTTTACTTTGCTTCTCTGAGCCTCAGTTTCCTCATCTGTATGTAAAATGAGAATAGTAATGTCTATGTCACACCCAGAATTTTAGTGATGGGCCGGGCATGGTGGCTTGCCCCTGTAATCCCCAGGTAGGATTGGGGAGGCCAAAGTGGGAGGATCACTTGAGCTCAGGAGTTTGAGACTAGCCTGGGAAACATGGGGAGACCTTGTCTCTACAAAAAATAAATAAATTAGCCAAGCATGGCGGTGTGAGCCTGTAGTCACAGCTACTCAGGAGGCTCAGGTAGGCAGATCGCTCGAGCCTAGGGGATCAAGGCTGCAGTGAGCTATGATTGAACACCTCATTTCAGCCTGGACCACAGGGCAAGACCCTGTTCCCCCCTCCCTCCACCAAAAAACAAAGAATTTTCATGATGATTGTTTTGATTGCAGGTAACTTGGGTAACCCAACTATAGCCAGCTTTGGTTACAAGTGTTCTGGAATGAAAACGTTTAGGAAGTAGGCCTGCATTCAGATCCTTCAAAGGCTCAAAGGTAATTGTCATGAATCTGTCTCCCTCTGTCTTGACTCTGTTTTCTTTTCTGTCAGTTTTATTTTACGCATATGTGCCAGTTTTATTAGCAGGCTGGCTCTTTCCATAGGGAGGTGGAAACGGCGAAACAACCTCAAGGCAAAGAGATCACGTCTTTCCAAATACTTCCAGCAAAAATCCCAGGGTTGACTCCAGTTGGCTTGGCCTGGATCACATGCCCAGTCCTGAAACCATTATAGTTGTTTTGGTTGGCTAAGCCTGAGTCACATGCCTGTGTCTGAAGTCAAGGGGTCGGGTCAGCCCCCTGTAGGCCCCTGGAACTAGGAGTGGGTGAGAGATGGTTCCTTAAAAGAAAATCGAGATGCTATTAGCAGAATAACAGGGGTCCCTGACAGGTAGGAACACTGATGTCCTCTCCCTCACAGTGCTGTTGTCAGGATTAGATAAGCTCATGTAGGCAAAGTGCTCAGCATGGTGCTTGGCTCTGGTAGATGCTCAGTAACCGAATCCCCTCCCTTCTTCCCTCCTCTAGGAAACAGGAATCGTGGCTCACCAAATCCAGCCCAACTGCTTCCTTGTTCACATGGGGAAATTGAGGAAGGCCTAGGGAGGGTAAGGGACTTGCCCAAGGTGCCCAGTTCATTAGCCACAGAACCCATGCCCCCAGCTCTGAAACAAGTTCCAGTTAAAGTCTTCACTGATAACTTTAAATCCTCCACTAACCAAGGGAGTCATCTTTGCATTTGCACAGAGGAGACGGGAAAATCACAAAGCCCTTAAGGTCCAGAGGAAATGAGTGTCACCACATTGGGCTCCCAGGCTGTGCAACAAGCTGTGGACTGAGATGTCTGGGCAGGGAGCCCGGTCCAGCTCCCTACCCATCGCATCATGGAGTCAGCCATCTCCTCTGGGGACTGCACCCTCTGGGTGCTGAGAAATCCAAATGGCTCTTTTTCATGCAGCCGCCCCAAGTGTGCAAGATGGCCTTTCTCTTGATTTATTTCCTGCTTACTTTATGAGAGTCAAAGTGCATCCTTCAGGACCAAAGTGGCCAAGGGGCCAGCATGTTATTTAGAGTGATCAAAATGGACCATTTTCAACTTGGCCCTAATTCATCTTCAGAGTTTTGGTTTCCACTTGCTTTTACTTATCTGTATTTTCTAGCATTTCTTTAGCAAATTTGTATTACTTTGACAATTAGAAAAAATGACCAGTAATTTTTATAAAAGGATTTGTGTTTGATTTCCTTTCAGAAAGGCACTTTCATTTATTAAAAGATCACAATGAGAAGTGAGATTAAATTGATCTTTCTCTCTGGCAAGGATGTGTGGGGAGGAATGGGGAGGTGAATGCTGGGAGCAGAAGCCACAGCTGCAGAGGGCTGCAGTGAATGAAGGCTGGACCAGGAGACTGGACCAGGAGGCTGGACCAGGAGGCTGGACCAATTGGCTCTGTGGTCCTGAGCAAGTCACTCAGTGTCTCTGGGTTTCTATTGCCAGATGTTTGGTTTCATTATTTCTGGAGTTCTTTTTAGGAATTCTCTGTATGGATTCGGTCTTTGAGCTTTAGTGAATGTTCATATACACTGTAGGAGAACATGTAATGACTCAGAAATGTGTTCAGCATAAATTCTGTTTGTCTTTCCACCCCTGTGGGACTGATGAAAGTTCTGCTCAGCTTCTCTGCTTCCTAGCATTTGGTTTCTTCTCAGCTTCTCATTCTCTCCATTTAGCTGTTTATGAATTGGCAAATTCATGGAAAAGAGCACATAGAATGTCAGGCCCTTGCTCAATGCATTTCTCTTCACCCTGAGATCTTGATCCCTCAAGTTCTGGCTTCCTGAATACCTCTTTTTTTTTTTTTTTTTTGAGACGAAGTCTCGCTCTGTCGCCCAGGCTGGAGTGCAGTGGCCGGATCTCAGCTCACTGCAAGCTCCGCCTCCCGGGTTTACGCCATTCTCCTGCCTCAGCCTCCCGAGTAGCTGGGACCACAGGCGCCCGCCGCCTCGCCCGGCTAGTTTTTTGTATTTTTTAGTAGAGACGGGGTTTCACCGTGTTAGCCAGGATGGTCTCGATCTCCTGACCTTGTGATCTGCCCGTCTCGGCCTCCCAAAGTGCTGGGATTACAGGCTTGAGCCACCGCGCCCGGCCCTGAATACCTCTTTTATGCCTTCTAACAGATTTTTATTTTCTTTGAACAATTCTACCCGGTTTTCTAATTGTTTATGGAGAAGATTGTTCTTTACAAGCTAGTTTTTTCATAGGCAAAAGCAAAAGTCTCTTCCTGTGTTATTAAGTGAAAAAGGCTGATTATAAAATGGCATGTACAGCTTCTATTTATATGCAAAGCATGTATATGTGTTTATGCAGAATAGAGAAAAAGCAAAAGCTATATACAGTGTCTATCTCTGGCTAGTTTTTAAAAATATTTATCTATAGTTTGCAAATTTTATGTAATAGATACTGAGAATATCCAAACTGGGTTGACTTTTGTGGCCATTTATACCTGTGTTACAAATGGGAAAACTGAGGTCAAGAACATTTAAATTTATTTCGGTTGAACAATTTTCGGAGGCCTGCTGTGGGCGGAGAACTGTGCTATTGGCCACAGAGCATCCAAAGCAACATAACACCTAGTCACTCTATCTCAAGTGTCTACAACTTGTGCTAGCCTTTGGGATATGAGGATGAAGAGGACAAGGATCTGCCCTCAAGATACTCCAGTTGAGGATAAAGATATTCAAATAAGCTATCTCAGCTGTGATAGAGATCAATGCTAGAATAATGATATGACAAGACTGTGATCGCATTCTAGCTGGTGTAGCTAAAAAAAAAAAGACTGTGGTTTGTCTCTTATTAACTATTCTCTCAATATCCAACTGAAATATTATATTTCCCAGCCTTCCATGTAGCAAGCTGTAGCTACGTGACCAAATTCTGGCCAAGGAGATCTAAGGGGAAGTGTTGTGAGGATTTCTAGTAAGTCTCTTTAAAGGGAACAAGGAAACTCTTCTTTCTTTTTTTCTGCTGCTTGGAATGTAGATGTAATGCCTGGAGCTTCAGTAGCCATTTTGAGTCACACTTGTGTCACCTTGGAAAGGAACCATGTACTGGGATGATGGAGCAGCAAGATGAAATAACCTCAGTCGCTAACACCATGGAGCTGCTATATTAGTCCTGGGCTGTCTATTTCCATACTTTTTTTTTACATGATAAAGACACTTGCATATCTTGCATATGTTACTGGTGTTTTGGATGTTCTCTTACATGCCAATAAACCCAATCCTAACTTATATTAATCCTAAAAATAAAGTGCTATGGGAACAGCAGTGAAGGTAGGGAAGAGTGAACATCTCCCACTCTTGGGCATTGAGGAAGTCAGAGGAGATGTGAAGGTTGTGGAGAGTTAATCACTGAGATGGGCAGCATTGAGAAGGAAGAGAGTTTCTTTTTTTTTATTTTGAGACGGAGTCTTGCTCTGTCGCCCAGGCTGGAGTGCAGTGGCCGGATCTCAGCTCACTGCAAGTTCTGCCTCCCGGATTCAGGCCATTCTCCTGCCTCAGCCTCCCGAGTAGCTGGGACTACAGGTGCCCACCACTGCGCCCGGATAGTTTTTTTGTATTTTTTAGTAGAGACAGGGTTTCACCGTGTTAGCCAGGATAGTCTCGATCTCCTGATCTCGTGATCCGCCCGTCTCGGCCTCCCAAAGTGCTGGGATTACAGGCTTGAGCCACCGCGCCCGGCCTCTTTTTTAATTTTTTTTAGACAGAGTCTCACTCTGTTGCCAGGCCGGAGTGCAGTGGCATAATCTCAGCTCACTGCAACCTCTACCTCCTGGGTTCAAGCATTTCTTCTGCTTCAGCCTCTCGAGTAGCTGGGACTACAGGTGTGCACCACCATGCCCAGCTAATTTTTGTATTTTTAGTAGAGACAGAGTTTCACCATGTTGGCCAGGATGGTCTTGATCACTTGACCTTGTGATCCATCCACCTCGGCCTCCCAAGGTGCTGGAATTACAGGCATGAGCCACCGCACCTGGCCAGAAGAGAATTTCAAACAGAGTGGACCAGGCAGGGAGCGTGGGAACAGGGCTGGAATAAGGAACATGGGCATTAGAATCAAACAGCCTGGGTTTAAATTCCATCATGGTATTTAAAAAGTCACTTCACCACTCTACACATCAGTTTCTCCATGTGTAAAATGGGGATAATAATAATATCAGCTTCATCTGGGTGTAGTGAGGATCTTATGAGTTAATACATGTAAAGTGCCTAGAACAATGATATTGAGAGAATAGTTATTAAGAGACAAACCACAGTCTTTTTTTTTTTTTTTTTCCTACAACAACTGGAATGGGATCACAGTCTTGTCACATCGTTGTTTTCATAGTGATCTCATATCACAGCTGAGATAGCTTATTTGGATATCTTTGTCCTCAACTGGAATATCTTGAGGGCAGATCCTTGTCCTCTTCATGGCACATTGTGAGTGCTTAGTAAATGAGTAAATATTGGCTGTTATGTGCTTATCCATAAAGTGGGATGTTCATAGTCCTATCTCATAGAGCAGCCAATGTGTATTACAAGGCACAGGACTCCACACGTAGTTGGTGCTCAACCATGTGGCTTTTTCTCTCCCTTTCTTTAAGGGGCTTACAAACAGTATTTAACAAATCTTCATCAAGCCCCTACTCTGTGGCAGGCCCTGGGTCAGGAGGTTGCTGATTCCAGGAAGAATCAGACCTTATCCCTGCCCTTGAGTCTCAAGAAGAGAAAAGGAAAACAAATAAGCATAGTACAGTGTGAAAAGTGGGACTGTGGTCCAATTTCAGTCTGTAAACTCAGATGAATGAGAACGGTAACTGTTTCCTGGTAAGTGAACTCAGTCTCTGCTAAGATCTCCCATCACACGCGAGGAAACCTTAATCTTTGTCAAGTCGAGATTTTCCTTTTCTTTTGGAGTTTATCATCACTTATTCACATTGGCATGTGCTGAGACATCTTCATTCCTATCTGAGGAGGGGCCACCCAACCATACAGGTCACTGCTGAGTTTTCCCTTGTTCCTAGGTCTCATTCCCTCTCTCAGCTGCTTCCAGGGCCCTTTTCAAGTACACAGGAACCTTTGCTCAGCTGCCATGGCTGCCAGGACACAGAGAATTCTGGCAGACATATGAAGTTCTTCTGCCCACCCCTAAGCGTCCATTCATTTCTCCTCTAGAGTGTCTGCCTAGGAAGTGCTCAGGTGCTTTCTACATTTAATTTTCTCAAACTCCTTTGGGAACTCTGGTGTCTGTCTCCAAGCTCGGGACCATGTCTAGAGAAGGAACAGGTTCAAGTGCCTCCTACCTCAGGGACCTGCACCCTACCCCCTTCCGTTGTGGCTGCTCCAGCTGTCTCCCTCATTCTTGTCTGAAAACACTTATTTAGTTTCAGGGGGGCAGAGCCTTGCTCCTAAATCCCTTGCATTTCCCCATAGGGACTATCTCATCGATGCACAAGAGCCTCTTGTTGCCCCTGAGATGCTAGACTTTTGAAACTCAAAAGCGTGGAAAGGACTCTGGTTTTTCTTTTTCTACAAAGCCAGAAAAGGATAGTAGTCTCAAGATGATAGCCTAAAATAGGGGGAGGTAAGTCTCCTGGGTAACAGAAATCATCAAGAATGAAAATTAACCCCAATGAGCTCCTTCCATGTCTCTGCCAGAATGGATGAAATGTAAAACACAACATCAAGTGTTGGCCAGGATGTGGAGCCACTGGAGCTTCGTATGTGACTGGTGGGAATGCAAAATGATACTGACCCCTTGGAAAACTCCTTGGCAACTTTAATAAACATAAATCTACCGTATGATCCAGAAATTCCACTCTAAGTCATGTCTCCAAGAGGAATGAAAATATATACCCACAAAAGACTGTACATAAATCAGAACAGCATTGTTGATATTAGCCCAAACTGGAAACAACCTAAATATCCACCAATAGAAGCCTGAATAAATTCATACTGTGGGATACTCTACAGCAGTGAGGTAGACGAACTGTTACTGCCCACAACATAAAAGAAAGTAAAAATCATTACTTTGATAATTATAAACACAGAAAAGTAAACATTATATAATTATATTCATATGAAGAATTATCTAAATAATTAGTAAAATTGATCTATGATTTTAGAAGTGGTTGCCTCTGGAGAAGAAGGAGGAGTACTGTTACTGACTGAAAAGGGAGTTCTGGAAAAATTCTATACTTTGATCTTTGGGATGGTTACACCGATGTATAGATAGGCAAAAATTCATTGAGCTTTACATTTAATATTTGTGTATTTTACCATATGCAAATTGACTCTCAATTTTAAAAATCTCATTTTCCTTAAAAAAAGCACAGAGGCAAACATTTCAAAAACAATATCTCACCTTAGATGAGATATAGAGGCAAGCAGGCAGCCCTACTATGAGAGCCTGGAAAAGGCATTAGACACACTGTGTGGGCTGCAGTAGGGACAGAGAGACAGTCAACGAGGGCTTCCTGTGGGAGGTGATAGCTAAACATTGAAGGACCTGTGCTGAAAGTCAAGCAAAGAGAAGGCTAAGGGCATTCCAGGCTCAAGGAACCGCATGCAAGGGAACTCATCACATCCCAAGAGAAGTTGACAAGAGAAGGAGGGTGTGGGGAAAGGACAAATGACGAAGCCACAGATGTCAACAGGAGTCAGATCTGACAGCCTCACAAGCCAAAGGGAGGCCCAAGGGAGGTTCTGAAGAGTTGTGATTGCAGTTGGACTTTAAAGAGGCCACTCTGGAAGAAGGAGGAAGGTGGTTTAGAGGTGGTTGCACTAATCCACAGATGGGGTATGTGGCCTGAACTAGGGCAGGGGCCATGTGGATTGGGGCTGGGAGAAGAACTTCCAGAGATACTTAGGAGGAAGACTTTGGTAACCGGCAATATAGCGGGACAGGAGAGGAAATCATTAAGGAAACTCATGGGTTCTTGCCTTTCATGGCAAGGTGGAGCTATTTACTGAGAAAAAGATAGAAGGAGCTACATTTATTTATTATATATTTTTTGAGATGGAGTCTCACTCGGTCACCCAGGCTGGAGTGCAGTAGCATGATCTCAGCTCACTGCAACCCCCGCCTCCCGGGTTTAAGCAATTCAGGAAGAGCTACATTTATAAGTGTTGTCGTGGTTGACCAGCTGTTGTTTTTCTCTGTTTGGCTGCTGCTTCCGCTTTTGCTTTAGTCAGAACTCTGTCCCAGGAAGACTTGCTCCTCCCTGTTCTCAGGCTATGTAGCCAAAGTGGTGGTGACCCCATCTCTGGGCTGTAGGACATGTGATAATGACCTCTAGTTCCAGCTTGAAGTTGCTGCAAAAGACACGATTTTATTCTTTGCCATGGCTGAGCAGTATTCCATGATGTGTATGTATATGTGTGTGTGTGTTTGTATGTGTGTGTGTATATATACATGTCACATTTTTAGACCAATTTTCCATTGATGGACACTTAGTTTGATTCTATGATTTTGCTGTTGTGAATAGTGTTGCAGTAAACATACGTGTGCGGGTGTCTTTTTGATACCACAATTTATTTTCCTCTGGGTAGATACTCAGTAGTGAGATTGCTAGATCACAGGGTAGTTCTATTTTCAGTTTTTTGAGAAATCTCCATACTGGTTTCCATAGAGGTTGTACTGATTTACATTCCCACCAACACTGTGTAAGTGGTCCCCTTTTTCTGCATCCCTACCATCATCTGTTGGTTTTTGACTTTTTAGCACTAGCCATTCTGACTGGTGTAAGATGACATCTCGTTATAGTTTCAATTTGCATTTCTCTGATGATTAGTGATGTTAAGCATTTTTCATATGTTTTTTGCCCACTTGTATATGTTTTGAAAAATGTCTTTTCATGGAGGACGTGCATTTTGGGATGGAGCTTGAAGATACCTAAAAAAGATCTGGCTTGAAGGGGGAGGATGTGTTTCACGAGGAGAGAAAAGCACAAGCAAACCCTTGGAGGCATGAAAGAAAAGGGAACACTCAGGGGATGGTGAGTAGTCAGGTTGGCCTGACCACACTGGAGAATGTGGAGGAGATGAGTCTGGGGGCAGACTCGTCTGCAGCGGTCAGACCAGGGGTCACCATTCATTTACTCCTCTACAAGGGAGACTGGAGGGGTCAGACCGGGAGGACCTGGAATGCCAGGGTGAGTTTGGATTAACCCAACCAATGAATCTGCGGACTACAATAGGCATCTGGAAGTTCCAGGGATGTTTGGGAAAACTTGGTGGGGAATTTAAGGAATGGCTTCTGAGGCCAGAGCTCCATGTTGTTTTTCCCATCAGCTGGCTCAGGAGTTGAATAGATGGTGAGCTCAGGGACTGGTGGACTGTCCCAGTAATACAGGGTGGTAATGTCCCTCCCTTTGCTGCCCCAAGTCATACAAGCCTTCTCAGGCTGGGACATCTGGAGGTCTTGGCCAAAAAGAACGAAGACCCTTGCCTTCTGCAACCCACTCTCCACACAGCAGGTTGAGGGCCCTGTGGACACACATCAGATCACTCTTACTGTAAACCCTCCAGAGCCTTCTCACCCCACTTAGAGGCAACTCCAGACACCTCCCTGTGGTCTACAAGGCTTCACGTCATCTGACCCCTGCACACCCTCTGTCCTCACCTTCTTTCACTCTGCCCTGGGCCCACTGTCCTCCAGCTCTTTGCAGCCCTGCAAACACAGCAAGCTTTTGTCCTGTCTTGGGGCCTTTGCACTTGCTGTTCTCTATGCCTGGGACACTCATCCCCCCAGATCTTGCTATGGACACCTCATCATCATTCAATCTTTTTTTTTTTTCCAAGACAGAGTCTTGCTCTGTTGCCCAGGCTGGAGTGCAATGGCATGATCTTGGCTCACTGCAGCCTCCATCTACCTGGTTCAAGCCATTCTCCTGCCTCAGCCTCCCAGGTAGCTGGGATTACAGGCGCCTGCCACCATGCCCAGGTAATTTTTCATATTTTTAGTAGAGACAGGGTTTCACTGTGTTGGCCAAGCTTGTCTTGAACTCCTGACCTCGTGATCCGCCCACCTTGGCCTCCCAAAGTGCTGGAATTACAGACATGAGCCACCATGCCTGGCTTCATCATTCAATCTTTGCTCACTTGTGGCTCGTTGGAAAAGACTTTCCTGGGTAAGGTAGTGCCCCTGCCTATCACTTGGCCTTCTTAGTCCTCATTGCTATCTCTGATGGTCTTTTTCTTTGTTTACTTGTTTACTGTGTTTAAGCCTCCATTTGAATGCGAGTGACTCAAACACAAGGTTTCTATCTTGTTCCTCACTGTACTCCCAGCACTTAGAGCAGTGACTGTCCCATAGCCAGTCCTCAATAAATGGTAATTGAATGAACTGTCTGCATAGGCAAGGTCCTTAGGCAATTCTGCAAATAAGGCAGCTGGGCCCAGAGAAGAGAAGGGACTTGTCAAAGGTGTCCTACAAATCAATGCCAGAGACAGACCTAGACTCCAGGACTCCTGCCTCTAAGGTCAGTTCATTTTCTGTAATTCTCTTCCATCCTTTTCTGCCAAAGGGGCTGCCAGTCTTTGGTGATTTTCCCCTCTGTTGCATATGCCAGGGTAGAAAGAGCAGTGAACTAGAAGCCAGGGAACTTGAGACCTGATCTAGCTCTGCCACCCACATAGCTTGTAGACCAAGGGCTCCCTGAGAGCAGAGGGCATATCTAGTACAATTGGTGCTCAGACAAGGCTTGTCGAAAGAGTAAGATTTGCTTGCATGAAGATAATGGGTGCCAACACAGGGCAGTGGTTAAGAGCTGGAAACAGGAGCTAGGCAGGCGTGAATTCAGATCTTGGCTATGTCACTTTCTAGTTGCCCTACACGTGATCACACATGAAGAATGTACACGGCATCATCTGTGATAGCTTGTGTCCAGGATGGCCCTGAGACCTTCTGGTATTCATGTTCTTGGGTAACCTACACTGAATTAGGGCTGATTTGCATGACCAATAGAATACTGCAGAAGTGACAGTATGTGATTTCTGAATCTAGATCATGAAAGATAGTGTGGCTTCCACTTTGGTCTCTTATATCACCTACTGGGGAAAGCCAGCTGCCATGTTGTGAGGACACTCAAGAAGCTCTGTGGAGAGGCTCATTTGAAGGAGAACCAGTGCCTCCCACCAACAGCCAGCATCAACTTGGGACATGTGAGTGAACTACTTGGAAGTGGATCCTCCAGCCAAGTCAAGCCTTCAGATGACTGAAGCCTCGGCCTCATGAGAGACAGCAGGTCAAAACCGCCCAGCTAAGCTGCTCCTGAAATCCTGACCCCTGAAATTATGAAAGATAGTAAATTATTAATGTTGTTTTAAGCCACTACATGTCGGGGAGATTCATTATGCAGCAATAGATAATGAATACATCACCCTTGTATTCATTACTGATGTTTATTGGGAGCATAGTGTGTGATTTTTCATTTAACCCTTCCAATAATGCTGTGAGATAGATACTTTTATTATCCCCATTTTACAGACAAAGAAACTGAGGTTCAGAATGAGTGAAGTGCAGAGTTCCTGACCTTAAGGATTTTATGGTCAGATCTGAGAGACAGAAGCTCAAAAACCTATGACTCTAGGCAAAATATGGTTCTGGGATCTCAGGAAAGGGAGAGGAATTTTGGATTCTGGCTTCTGCTTGGGCCTCATAGCTTGGGGTGACAGAGGGTACACTCCAAAGGCAGCAAACACCTTCCCTGCCCTTGAGTACCTGCTTAATCAAGGGGAGAAAGTTCAGATGCTTATGCATAATGGGTGGTATTTCTCTGCACAGAAACACACATAGGCCTGTACAGTAATGATGAAAAGCAGCAACCCATCTTAAGGGCTTGGCACTTTGTACTTACAAAGCCTTACACATCCCTAATTCCATGAAATCCCACCTGGCAGGTAAGCATGGCCCTGTACGCTTGACAGATGGGGACACTGAGGCCAGGGAAGTTGTGTGATTCTTGCAGAGCCAAGCAGCCTAGAAGTGGCAGAGCTCAGGTAAAACCCAGCAACTGGGTGTTTTCACAAGTGCTAAGGGTACAACAGGTGGTAGGCAGAGCTCCTCTGAGGGAGGTTCCAGGAAGAGGTTACCCGGGAGCAGGGTTCTGAGAATGGGGAAGTGGCTTGGTGGGGAGGATCGTGCCTGGGAGGGGCTGAGAGGAAACAGAGTGAGTCCCTAGGAGGCTCCAGGGGTGTACGAGGGCAAAGAGGAGAACATAGCTGGAGTGGAAAGAATGAACAAGCCTGGGCATGTGGAAGAGGCTTGGTGTGTTACGTGGAATTGCAGCTGGAGGGTGTGTGCAGAATGAGAGGTCTCGGTATTAGGGCCAAAGTCAACTGCCATGCCTAAGGTGGAGGCGCTTGTTTTCTTCTTGGGTGCAAATCATTCCTGTGATTTAGTTCTCCCTGGGGGAGAGTCGGGGTTTCATCCAGCCTCAGCAAATGCATTCAATCTTCACTACTTCTCTCTGTCAGATGGGGCGGATAGAGGTCCAGATGTGGGCAGAAGCTTTTATGTCCCATCACAGGGCAACTAAGAACAGCTGTGCAGGTCGTTCACTGCACATGGGCACTAGGCCAAAAGGGACTGAAATCCTTTGTTTGCCCTTTGTTTACTAAGCCATGTGCCTGCAAAGCCACACCTGCCCAGAGGGAGTGGTTCCTTTTTCTTTTCTTTTAAAAGAATTGTTTTTTTTATGAGCTAAAATTCACAAAATATAGAATCTACCATTTAAACCACTTTAAAGTATGAAATTCAGTGGTTTTAGTATATTCACAATGTTGTGCAACCGTCACCACTATCAGTTTTCAGAACATTCCCATCATCCCAAAAAACAACTCCATAACTCCTAATTCCCCCCTTTTCCCATCTCTTGGCAACCATGAATCTGAACTTTCATATGAATGGAGTTCTATAATTTGCTGTCTTTTGTGACTGTCTTCTTTCACTTGGCATTAAAACTTTTCTAGTTTTACCCATGTTGTAGTATGTGTCTCTACTTCCTTCCTTTTAATGGCTGAATAATATTCCATTGTGTGAATATTCCACAATTTGTGTATCCCTTCATGAGTTGATGGACATTTGGGTTATATCTACCGGCTGTTAAGAACAGGCCGGGCGCAGTGGCTCACACCTGAAATCCCAGCACTTTGGGAGGCCGAGTCAGACAGATCACCTGAGGTCAGGAGTTCGAAACCAGCCTGGCCAACATTGTGAAACCTCATCTCTACTAAAAATATAAAATTAGCCAGGCGTGGTGCCAGGCACCTGTAATCCCAGTTACTCAGGAGGCTGAGGCAGGACAATCGCTTGAACCCGGGAGGTGGAGTTTGCAGTGAACCGAGATTGCACCACTGCACTCCAGCCTGGATAGCAGAGTGAGATTCTGCCTCGAAAAATAAAAATAAAAAATAAAAATTAGAATAATGTAGCTGGCCCGGCATGGTGGCTCATGCCTGAAATCCCAGCACTCTGGGAAGCCGAGGTGGGTGGATCACCTGAAGTCAGGAGTTTGAAACCAGCCTGGCCAACATGGTGAAACCTCGTCTCTACTAAAAATACAAAATTAGCTGGGCGTGGTGGCACATGCCTGTAATCCCAGCTACTTGGGAGGCTGAGGCAGGAGAATCACTGGAACCTGGGAGGCAGAGGCTGCAGTGAGCCAATATCGCACCATTGCACTCTAGCCTGGACAACAAGAGCAAAACTCTGTCTTAAGAAAAAAAAAAAAAAGAACAGTGCAGCTGTGGCCAGGCACAGTAGCTCAAACCTGTAATCCCAGAACTTTGGGAGGCTGAGGTGGGAGGATTGTTTGAGCCCAGGAGTTTGACACCAGTTTGGGCAACATGGCAAAACCCTGTCTCTATAAAAAATGAAAAATTTAGACAGACATGGTGGTGCACACTTGTAGTCCCAGCTACTTAGGAGGCTGAGGTGGGAGGATTGCTTGAGCCTGGGGGAGGCTGCAGTGAGCTGTGATGGTGCCACTGCACTAAAAAAAAGAAAGAAAAAAAAAATTCAGCTATGAACATCCTTGTACAAGTTTTTGTGTGAACAAGTGTTTTCCATTTTTCCGGGTATATACCAGGGGATGGACTTGTTGGATCAGGTGGTAATCCCATGATTAACTTTTTGAGGAACTGCCAAGCTGTTTTCCAAAGTGACTACACTGTGGTACATTCCATCTAGAAATGTTTGAGGGCTCCAATGTCTCCACATCCTTGCCAACATTTGTTATTGTCCATTTTCTTATAGCCCTCCTAGTGAGTGTGAAGTGGTACCTCATTGTGGCTGGCCATCTGTATATCTTTGGAGAAATGTCTGTTCAAGTCCTTTACCCAATTTTTGGTTGGGTTGTTTGTCTTTTTAGTGTTGAGTTGTAAGAGTTCCTTGTGTAGGCCGGGCGTGGTGGCTCAAGCCTGTAATCCCAGCACTTTGGGAGGCTGAGGCGGGTGGATCACGGTCAGGAGGTGGAGACCATCCTGGCTAACACAGTGAAACCCCGTCTCTACTAAAAATACAAAAAAAAAAAAAAATTAGCGGAGCATGGTGGCGGGCGCCTGTAGTCCCAGCTAGTTGGGAGGCTGAGGCAGGAGAATGGTGTGAACACAGGAGGTGGAGCTTGCAGTGAGCACAGATCGCGCCACTGCACTCCAGCCTGGACGACAGAGCGAGACTCCGTCTCTAAATAAATAAATTAATTAATAAGTTCCTTGTGTATGTGTATTCTGGATAGTACACCTGTATCTGGTACCAGAGCACCAGATACTCTTCTGCCATAACAAAAGAAAGTGTATCACTCAAGAGGACAACTTAGTACCTCCGTACCTTTACAGATGGCCTGCTATGTGCCAGGCGTGGAGGGTGTGAATCTGAAGATAACAGGGTCCATTTCCGCCCCTGTTCCCCATCCTCATGAAGGACACACTCACTCACTCAGACGCTCAAGCCACAACACTGGGGACTGACTGGACTCCTCCCCCACCACTCCACCATCCAATCAGCCACCACAGCCAATGATGACTCCGCCCACCTTGTGCCACCATCTAATCAGCCACCACAGCCCATGGTAACTCCTCCCTATCACTCCAGCATCCAATCAGCCACCTCAGCCCATGGTGACTCGTCCCCCATCATCCCAGCATCTAATCAGCCCCCAGAGCCCGTCACCCCTCCAATCTCTTCCCCACGCCCCAGCCGAGTCTAGGCGGTAATTGCCTCTCACCTGGGTGATTTCAGTAGCTTCCTGTCTCCAGACCTCAGGGCTTGCTTCTTGCAG
This sequence comes from Macaca mulatta, assembly GCF_049350105.2. Taxonomy (NCBI): domain Eukaryota; kingdom Metazoa; phylum Chordata; class Mammalia; order Primates; family Cercopithecidae; genus Macaca; species Macaca mulatta. Next base: position 149,992,607 of record NC_133407.1, on the reverse strand, counting down.
TTCATTTCTCCATCAGTGCACGAGCAGAGTGATTTTTCTTAAATGAAAAATCTCATTAGGAGGCTGCCTGGCTGACAACTTCCCTATGGCTGCTGTCAAAAGAAAACGCACACGGAAGCCGACAGCTCCGTGTCATCTGGCACCCACTGCTGTCTCCACTCCCCTCCTTGAAGTGACTCAGTCTGACTGAACTGTTGGTCAGTTTCCCAGCTCATCCCACCTCCAAGCCCTGCTGGCATGATGTGCTCTGAAATGAGGGACAGTAAAGAAATGCGTCAGGGATTCCCAAAATAAGTCATGGGTTAGGCAGTAACTTGTCAGGCAGGAGCTGGGAGTTTGCTAGGGGCACGGTAAGCGTTCCGGTTAGGGCAGAGAGCCTCGCTTCTGCCTGTGCAGTCGCTTGGACACACAGGCCTGCCTTGGCGCTGATGAGTCACCCAAGAAAGTGTGCCTAGAAATGACTCTCCTGGATGTGTGAGAGCCTGAGTCCACCCCAGGGGTTTGGAAGGCGGATTCAGCTGCCTTCCTTAGATCATCTTAGGTTCTTCAAACCCCAGCGCCAAAAAAGACTAATGACCGTGTGGCCCACCCCTTCATCCCTTTGCCTCTATAAACCTCCATTCTTCCCATCTCAAAAATGGGAATAATGACACTTTTTAGATGATCGTGAGGCTCAAAGGAGATTTTCTAGACTCCTGTATGAGTTTTTTTTTTTTTTTTTTTTTTTTTTTGAGACGGAGTCTCGCTCTGTCGCCCAGGCTGGAGTGCAGTGGCCAGATCTCAGCTCACTGCAAGCTCTGCCTCCCGGGTTCACGCCATTCTCCTGCCTCAGCCTCCCGAGTAGCTGGGACTACAGGCGCCCGCCACCTCGCCCGGCTAGTTTTTTGTATTTTTTAGTAGAGACGGGGTTTCACCGGGTTAGCCAGGATGGTCTCGATCTCCTGACCTCGTGATCCGCCCATCTCGGCCTCCCAAAGTGCTGGGATTACAGGCTTGAGCCACCGCGCCCGGCCGACTCCTGTATGAGTTTTAAGTTGGATGAGGAAACTGAGGCCCAAAGAAATGAATCGGTTGTTTCCAGCCTTGACATGTGTTAGAATCATAGGGGAGTTTGTTAGAAATAAGGATCCCTGGATCCTACTACTGGGTAGGGGTAGAGACCCAGTCATCTGTATTTTTAACCTCCCAAGGTGTTGCTGCTGGGAACCAGGTCTAACTCTTCCCCAAGAATCCCAAGGCAGCCTCTGGCCAGAGGGTCACTGAGGTGCAGGCTGTGTGTGGTCAGCCCACCTTGCTTTTCCTGTCTGGAAGCCAAAAGCTGGCTTTCCCACTGCCAAACTGCAGGGAATACAGAGGCCATTCTGGCGACTGTTGTCTAGATTTGACTATCAAGGATGTTCTGCGAGAGAAAAGCCTTGGCACACAGCCTTGGTCTCTGAGGGGCTTGCAGGCACCTGGGGTAGGGGAGGCTCAGTGGTGTAAGGGAGTTGTCGGGGAGGGGCAGGATGCTCCATCATAGGGTGACTATCATTGAAACCAATGTTTAAAATGAGCTGGGTTTAGGGCCGGGCGCGGTGGCTCACGTCGATAATCCCAGCACTTTGGGAGGCTGAAGCAGGCAGATCACTTGAGGCCAGGAGATTGCGACCAACCTGGCCAACATGGTGAAACCCCATCTCTACTAAAAATACAAAAAATTAGCGAGGCGTGGTCGTGCATGCCTGTAATCCCAGCTACTCAGGAGGCTGAGGCAGGAGAATTGCTTGAACTCAGGAGGTGGAGGTTGCAGTGAGCTGAGATCACGCCACTGCACTACAGTCTGGGTGACAGAGCAGACGCTGTCTCAAAAAAGGGGATGGGGGAAGTGCTTCAATTGTCACCTCCATGTCTGCTTCAGGCCCCTCCATACCCTTCCTATGAAAACATGTTCTTTGTACAAGATCTGGAACTCATGCACGCTGAGGCACAGTGCCTAATAATCCCAATGTAGGGCTGTACGCGATGGCTCATGAGACCTCTAATCCCAGCACTTTGGGAAGCCTCAATTACCTGAGGTCAGGAGTTCCAGACTAGCCTGGCCAACATGGAGAAACTCCGCCTCTACTAAAAATACAAAAAATTAGCTAGGCATGGTGGCGGGTGCCTGTAATCCCACTCACTCAGGAGGCTGAGGCAGGATAATTGTTTGACCCAAGGAGGCAGAGGTTGCAGTGAGCCAAGATCGCACCATTGCACTCCAGCCTGGGCAACAAGAGCGAAACTCTGTCTCTCTCTCAAAAACAAAACAAAACAAAACAAAAACCAATGTAAAACATGATCACATTTCCTTCTTTCTTTTCTTCTAGTCTCTCCCCTTCTCCTTTCTCCCTCCCTCTGCTTTCTAATTTTGCCCCTGGTCTTGAGCTTTTAATCTGAATTACTTTTTCTCAGGTTCTTTGTTTCCTCATTTATTATCGATGTTTTCCAACTTGCTTGGCTAAGCCACCACTCTGGTCATAATGTTTCCCACTTTCCGCCAACCCTGCCTCACCCCCATGCAGCAGACCGTGCCTAGAGAAAAGCCATGTTTTTCACATGGTGTTTCACAACCATTTTGACTGTATTCACTTGAGTCATGACCTTGAATGTTGAGAGTGCTCTCAATGCTGCCTAGCAATTATACTCTGCTTCCCTAGTCATTCTCTCTCCAGCTCTGCTAGGGACTGTTTGACTCCTCTCCTCCCCTAAACCCTTAATGCTTCCTCTCCTGTCCTGTCTGCTTCCTGTTCACTGAGAAAATGGAAGCAATCAGAATGTCCTGAGACCCCACCATACACCTCCCCGCCCACAAGCATCTCCACCCACACGCTCCACCAGAGATGAATTGATGGTGCACTTATGTATCTGTACTTGTGCCCTAGACCCTGTCCCTTTCATTTGCTCAAGGACATCTCTCCAGCAATTGTCCCTCTTGCCACAGCATCATTTTTTACCTCCTCTGGATCATTCTCATCAAGCGTACACAATGCTATTATTTCTCCCATCTTTGAAATAACAACAACAATACCACCAACAAAACCCTTGTTAAGTTTTAGGTCAGAACTGACACAGTGTTGCTTCTGCCAGATTCTATTGGTTAAAGCAAATCACAGGGACAGCCCAGATTCAAGGGGAGGAAACTGCACGAGGACTTGAATATCAAGAGATCAAATTCTTTGTGGGCCACCGAGCCACAAACCACCACTCTCCCTTTTGCAGCAAAACTCCTCCAAAGGGCTGTCTGTCCTCAGTCTCTCCAGTTCCTCCCTCCCATTTTTCTTAAACATATTCCAATCAGGAATTCACTGCCACTGCTCCACTGGTACCCTTCATCCAGGTCACCAATTGCCTCCACGTGGCAAGATCCATGGTCAAGTCTCAGGCCTTATCCTACTGGGCATGGCACAGTTAACTGCCCTGCTTTGTTTGATTTCAGGCCTCATGGTCTCCTAGTTTTCCTGCTACCTCACTGGTCTCACCCTCTGTCTTTTCTCTCTCTCCAACCTCTTAATGTTGGGATGACCTGGGGCTCAGTTCTCCATCCTCTTCTCTTATCCATCTGTACTCACTCTCTTGGTAATTTCACCCAGTCTCATCGTTTGCAATCATTTACATGGGACTCTCACATTTACATCTCTAGCCTCGTCCTCTCACTTGAATTCTGACTAATAATACAACTGTTTTTATTTTTATTTTTTTTTGAGATGGAGTCTCATTCTGTTGCCTAGGCTGGAATGCAGTTGCACAATTGCAGCTCACTATGATTCTTCTGCCTCAGCCTCTCGAGTAAGTGGGATTACAGTTGCCCACCACCATGCCTGGCTAATTTCTGTAGTTTTAGTGTAGATGGGGTTTCACCATGTTGGCCAGGCTGGTCTCAAACTCCTGACCTCAAGTGATCTGCCCACCTCGGCCTCCCAAAGTGCTGGGATTATAGGCATGAGCCACTGCACCTGGTTTCTGTTTTTTGACATCTCCAGTAGGTAGCCAATGCCCACCTAAACTCCTCGTGTCCAAAACTAAACTCTCAATTCCTCCCTGCCCCTTGACCTGACCCCAGATTTTCTCATTTCAGTTGATGATAATTCCTTTCTTGCAGTTGCTCAGTCCAAAAACCCTGGCATTAAACTTGACTCCCTTCTTTCTCTCACACCCCATGCCCAAGCGACCATGAAGATTGGATCTACCTTCAGAATATATCCAGACTCTGACCACTTCCTCTCCTGGTCAGAGTCATCATCCCTTCTCAGCTGGACAACTTTTTGTGTGCCTCTTTGTAATTCTGCCCTGGCCTCCTGTGATTTACTGATTTGCAACAGAGTGGCCAGAGGGATCTTTTAAAAATCTACCCTAGATCATAGCCTTCCTCTGCTCAACACCCTCCTATGACTCCCACATCACTTGGCATAGAGTCCTCACCATCACCTACAAGGCCCTATGGGACCTGGTCACCCCCTGACCTCTGACCCCCTCATACTCCCCACTTCACTCTCTGCTCCTCCAGTCACTCTGGTTCCTTTGCTATGGTTCCACACACACAGCAGCACATGTCTACTCCAAGCCTTTCGTCCACCTGGGCAGTTGAAGCTCCGCTCTCTGCAGGCACCTCCCTCACCTCCTTCAATTCTTTGCTCAGCTTCTCAACGAGACCTTCCCTGACCTCCCCATTTAGACTTGTATCCCACCCCCACCTCCTCACCTTTCCCACTCTCTCTTCCTTGCACTTTTCTCTTGTTTCTTAGCCCTTAACCTTCTAACATAGTTCATGATCTACATATTTATTATGGTTATTGTTCATTGTCAATCTCATTCAGCTAAAATATAAGCTTTGCAAGGGGAATAATCTTTATCTTTTGCTTACTGATGTATTCCAAGTGCCTAGAACAGAGCCAGGTACAGAGAGAGCACTAAAATTTTATTTTTAAATTGTACTATAAGCATCTCCAATCCTTTGTGACACAAACCAGGGCATAGACAAATTCATTCTTTCATCCACCCATCCACTTGTCCAATTGATTGCCATGAATTCCCCTGTATTCATCTGTTTATCACCCACCCCACCATCCATTCCTGCCTGTGTGACTGCCCATCTATCCCTCTGTCCCATTCAACATGTGCCAAAACAATCTTCAACAAACATTCTTGGAGCATCTACTGTGAGCCAAGCATTGTGCTGGGTTCTACAGTCAAATCCATGACAGTAAGACCCAGATCTCTGGGATGGGGAAGACAGACATGACAACTAAGCAATATCTTACAAAGTGTACTTGGATAAATAACTGTTCCAGGATGTTTGCATAAGAAAACCCAACCCAACCCAGGGACTGGCATCTGAAGATGAAGAATAATGTCGTCATCTACAGCTGGAGAATTCGCTGGGTGGAGGGGACTGGGGAGGGAGAGGGGAAGTGCTTTCCTTGGTGCTTTCTTCCTTGCTCCCAGGATGCCTCTGGCTAGCACTGGGCGCAGACTTGGGACATCTGAGTTCTAGGTCGCTAGGCACCAGTTTCCTCATGTTTTAAAATGAGATCCTAGCACTCACCTGACAGAATTAGCTAAAGCATGTAGAAAGCTTCTTGCAACCGTGGTTCTTGGCTTGGTCACACACTCTCATACTCCAGGGAAGTTGATGTCTAGGCCCCACCAATGAGCAATTAAATCTAAATCTCTTGGGGTGGGGCCCAGGCATTGCTGTTTTTTAGAAGTTTCCTGGGGATTCTAATGTGCAGCCAGGCTTATGCGCCACTAGAGCTAGAGCAGTTTAATCAATGCTCTTTTCTGTTTAATTGATCTTGAATATTGCAGCTGGAGAAAGGCAAATTTAATTAGTGGAGGCCAGACATTTGTGAAGATGCAGATGACAATGTCTGGATACATTCAAGAGCTTCACATGTCGTGTAATTCTTGTTATATCTGTTCTCGATTTAGCTTATGCCATGGATGAAACTCATGTTTATAAGGCTGATTTTGGATGGGAGAGTTAAATGTGGGTGCGGGGGAGGACATAGGAGTTGGCGAGAAACTCTCAAAGGTTGAGACCCAGAGAGAAGGTGGGGGAGAGAGAGGGGGAGAGAGAGAGAGAGAATGATATTTTCCTGAGTTAACTGGTCAAGGTGGAGAAATGGAAAAGAAAAATCTGTGAAGGTACAAGGGCACTAGCCAGAGACTGCATTTCTCCACTGCTGGCTGTGAGCACTGGAGGAGGGGGCTGGGTGGGTCTCACCTCCTTACCAAGGGAAGCAGGGCGCCTTGGCCAGCACAGGAGAGACAGACTCCGGTTCCCACCTCGCAGTGCTATTGCAGTGGCTGGGACACCAGTTCAGATCCTTTCAGGCACAGACGCTGAGATAACAGTCATGCAGGGGATTTACTGGGAGAGCTATTGTATGCTATAGTACATGTAGTGCTACACGCAAAGCTCTGTGCTAGGCCTTGCACATGTGACAGTGAAGAAGACAAGCATGTCCCTGTCCTCTAGGACCCAGGGAGACAGACATTACACCTTCTTACTTAGTCAATTATGAGCAGCTCTGTAAGTCTATAATAGCTGGGGTGACCATATGATTTACTTACTAAGCCTGGACCCTTTGAGAGTGGAAGTGGGTGCCATTAATAATTATGCCTGGACAACTGGCATAAACTGGGACTCTCCTGGAGAATTGGGATATACAGGGATCCTGAGACATAGAAATATGACCTAGTTCTGAAAATCACAGGTTTTCTTGAGAAAGAGGCATTGGAGCTAGGATCTGGAGGCTGTGTAGCAGTTAGCTGGTTGCTCAGGCTCCCTTTACATGTTCTCAAAGCGGAAGGACCTGTCTTGGAGGGCTGTCACCACGGCGTGGGCTGACTGTTTGACAATTGATTCCTCACTGTTACAGGGACTCCCACATCAGGGATGTCACCCTTGTCTGAGAGAGCGCTGTCTGGGATTCTTTATGTGGCACTGGAATAGAAATGCAGGGCACCCGGAGAGTCTGTCAAAGGCTTTCCCTCTGCCTTTTATTGTGTCATTCAGGGCAGAAAACAAGGGGCCCTGGTGGCATCCAACTATAACCCACTTTTACTTTTTTTGAAAAACTGGTGGACCTGTTTTCCCCTAATCTTTTTTTTAATGGTAAATATATGTGACATAAAATTTACCATCTTACCCATTCTTTTTTTTTTCTTTGAGAGCGTGTCTCGCTCTGTTGCCCAGGGCAGAGTGCAGTGGTGCAATCTTGGCCCACTGCAATCTCCGCCTCCCAGGTTCAATAGATTCTCATGCCTCAGCATCCTGAGTAGCTGAGATTACAGGCGCCCATCACCACCACGCCTGGCTAATTTTTGTATTTTTAGTAGAGATGAGGTTTTACCATGTTGGCCAGGCTGGTCTCGAACTCCTGACCTCAGGTGATCCACCTGCCTTGGCCTCTCAAAGTGCTGGGATTACAGGCATGAGCCACTGCGCCTGACCAGCCACCTCGCCTGGCCCAAACTTTTATTTGGGCAAAATTTAAACTACACAAAAGTAAAGAGCATAGTATAATAAGCAACCATGTACCATCACCCAGCTTCAAAACTCTCCATGTCTAATTTTGTTTCCTCTATAGCCTCACCTACCCTCATACTATTTTGCAGTATATCTTGCAAAGATAGTTTTGCGGTATGTCTTTTCATTTCAGCTGCAAGTATTTCAGAATGTAACTCTAAGAGACAAGGGCATCCTCTTTTAAGCAGAACCATAACACTAATATTATGCTCCTTCCCCTACCCGCAGCCAACAGTCATCTCCAGAGACTTTACAGGGAATTTGCAGACATTAGAGGTTCTCCTTCTCCACCAATGACAAGCAAGCCATGTCTGAAAAGGGGCATACACAGGCTGCAGATAAGTTGCTTAAGGATGCCAGCCGAAAGTCACGATTTCTTTTTCTTTCACACTTGTCTTAGTCCATTTTCTGTTGCTTACAGAAGAATAGCTGAAATGGGGTAATTTATAAAGAATAGGAATTTATTTCTTACAGTTATGGAGGCTGAGAAGTCCAGGGTTGAGGGGTTGCATCTGGTGAGGGCCTTCTTGCTGGTGGGGATTCTCTGCAGAGTCCTGAGGTGGCTCAGGGTGTCACATGGTGAGGGGGCTGAGCATGCCAGCTCAGGTCTGTCTTCCTCTTCTTATAAAGCCACTAGTCCCACTCCTGTGATAACTCATTAATTCATTAACCTATTCATTCACTATTGCATGAATGAATTAATCCATTCATGAGGTCAGAGCCCTCATGATCCAGTCACCTCTTAAAGGCCCCACCTGTCAATACTGCCACATTGGGGATGAAATTTCACCATGAGTTTTGTGGGGGACAAACATTCAAAGCATAGCAACGCCCTACAGCCCAATCTTGCTGCTCTACTTTCAAGTAGAATCACTATCCAACCATGTGTGACCACCTTACTCCTCTCACTCTCGTTCTAGCACCTCCCCCACCATCTCTCTCCTGCACCTCTGCAACAGCCTCTTCCCTGACTTCCCTTGCTCCACCTCTGCCCTGGTACCCTCTGTTCTCTGCACGGCAGCCAGAGGGAGCCCTTAAACCTGTCAGACCATGCCTCTCCCCATCTCAGCATCCTTCCAGGGCTTCTCATCTCATTCAAAAGCCAAGATGATCAGCCCCACCCAGCACCCCGCTCCCTTCTGATATCCTCCACCCCTCTCTTATTCTGCCATGGCCACAGAGACTTGTATGCTATTGCTATTGCGTAGATGCAGCAGGCACTCTGCCACCTCAGGGTCTTCGCCCAGCCCATCCCTTCTGCCAGGGGTGCTCTCCTGCTGGCATCACTGACCCGTGCAGGGTGTCCCCTCTGCCAGGGGTGCTCTCCTGCTGGCATCACTGACCCACCCAGGGTGTCCCCTCTGCCTCGGGCACTCTCCTGCAGGCATCCACTGACCCACCCATGCTGCCCCTCTGCCTGGAGTTCTCTCCTGCAGGCATCACTGGCCTGCTCCCTGCCTCCTTCAGGGCTTTGCTCAGTGTCCTGTGGTCCATCCATCCGGATCCACTCAATACCAGTGTCTACTCTGCTGTGTCTCCAAGAGTTGACTAGGATGAAATCAACATCCTTCTTGGCCCTCTGGCTTCCACTGGGTTTGGCCCATGGGGGCACTGTGTAAAGACTGACTGAGGGAAGAGAGGAGCTAAGCCAGGACATTTATTCCCAGGCTTGCTCCCCAGATGACTGTCAAGTGGCTTCTCTATATTGCCCTCTCTCTTTGTGGTTTGTCACGTGTCCTCCCCTTTCTGCCACAAGGGGAGAATAGCCCCACTCTCCCTGTAGTTTCCCTCCATCCTGCCCACATGGCTGTAAATAGTCCCTTTGCTAACTCTCCTCCAACAACCCACTTTCTGTTGGGCCCTGACTGATGCGGTGATCTCAGTGAACTGTCCCTGGTCACCCTATCTAAAATAGTGCCCTTACCCATGCCCATATCCTCTCTGGAGTCCCTGCTTTGTGTTCTTCAACATTTATCACCACCTAACATGCTATCTTATGCTTATCTATGTTGTTTGTTACTTGCCTCTCCCAACTGGGACAGTCATGTCCTGCTGCACAGGCTATGCGCTGTACAGCCACAGAGGTCACCATGCACATTGACTACAGTGTAATAAAGCAATGGCAACTCCCGGAGTTGGACAACAGGGTGGCCCTGCCCTCCACTGGAATATAAGCTCTGCTTTTTCCCTTTTGTCACTTCTGTCTCTCAAGGGCTTACAACAGTGTTTGGCATGTAATAGTTCTCACAAAGTTGTGTTTAAGGATTGTTAATCCCTCTTGCTTCCCATAAAAAGGGACAACCTTGATAAGTTGGTATAAGAGGCCTCAGTGACTTTTCTGAGGGTTTCTTTTGATACTGTGAGGCCCCTGGGAGTAGAAGTTACATCTTGTCTTGTTTATCATCTGTGGTGGGTGCTATTGGTGCCTCCCTGCCAGTGTTGAGTATTGTCCTCAGCCAAATGGGAGCCCCCTAGATATGGTTTGGCTGTGTCCCCATCCAAATGTCATCTTGAATTGTAGTTCTCACAATTCCCACCTGCTGTGGGAGGGACGTGGTGGGAGGTAATTGAATCATGGGGGTGCGTCTTTCCTGTGCTGTTCTCATGAGAGTGAATACGTCTCAAGAGATCTGATGATTTTATAAAGGGGAGTTTCCCTGCACAAGCTCTCTTCTCTTATCTGCCACCATGTAAGACGTGCCTTGCACCTCCTGCCATGATTGTGAGGCTTCCCCAGTCACATGGAACTGAGTCCATTAAACCTCTTTTTCCTTATAAATTACCCAGTCTCAGGTAACGATTTTATCAGCAGTGCGAAAATGGATGAATACACCCCTTGTTTGGGAAGTCCTACCTTTCATACCCAGGACAAACTGTGGCCAGCCACTGACATGGGATACCAATCCTGCCTCTTTGCCTCTCAGTGGGACCAGCTCAGTCCCTGACTCACACCCATGTGTCCTCAATGCCTGGCATAGGGTCCAGCAGATGCCCAGGAAGTATTTCTTAGCAAATGAATAAGTCAGCATGAACTGGGCTCTGCCACCCAGTAGCTGCATGACCTTGGCCAAGTCAGTTTTTTTTTTCTTTTTTTGAGATGGAGTCTCACTCTGTCACCCAGGCTGGAGTGCAGTGGTACGATCTTGGCTCACTGCAAGCTCTGCCTCCTGGGTTCATGCCATTCTCCTGCCTCGGCCTCCCAGGTAGCTGGGACTACAGGTGCCCGCCACCACGCTTGGCTAATTTTTTTTGTATTTTTAGTAGAGACGGGGTTTCACCGTGTTAGCCAGGATGGTCTCAATCTCCTGACCTTGTGATCCGCCCCCCTCGGTCTCCCAAAGTGCTGGGATTACAGGCGTGAGCCACCGCACCCGGCCAAAGTCAGTTTTTATCTTGAGCCTCAGTTTCCCAAAAGGCCAGGTGGGGATATTGCTGTCTACTGAGATGACCCTTCAGAACTGTGAGAGACCAAGACTGGTTGTGAGCAGTTAGAGTACTCCAGACAGAGTGTTACAGCTTTCACATCCCTTATTTCCCTGAATTTTTCCAACAACTTTGCGAGATGGGGGCAAGTAAACTCCTCACCCTACTCTGCTTGGCGCATGTGTGAATGTTAAATCCTGTCTGTTCAGCTCCCTCATTAGCTCCTGGTGGGGTGGCTTTCTGTTTCATGGCCTTCTTTCTCCCAGGGGACAGGGCTCAGAGGCACTTTGTGGATGCTTTTTGCTTGATTGAAAGTGCTTTTGGAAACAGGAGGAATTTCGGGAAGGAGGGCGATTTATGAACCATTAGGTATTAATGCCACCCGCCATCAGTGCGGTGCCAGACTGACTTCTCTTGAATTGGCCGAACTGGGGTTAATTAGCTTTTGGATTTCTTAGCTGCAGGGTGTCTCTTTAATCATCTGCCACCTGGCCCATGTGCAGCCCTGGTGGGAAAGAGGCCTCTAGAAGCATGAGCTAATAGAAGGCCAGTCTTGCAGGAGAGCCCCTCAGAGCTGCAACCATGCTTCAGCAACCAGACTGCCCACCTGCCTGCTCCATTTGAGAAAACCGAGGCCCACAGAAGTTAGGCTTGACCCAGGGTCCCTCAGTAAATGGCAGAGTCAAGATTAGAACACAGGTTTCTCGTGTTAGGGTCCGGGGTTCTGTCCGTTTCAGAATCCCTCTATCCCTTCCACACATAGACCCCTGGCATCTCGGGCTGGGAGGTTAAGCCTTCAAGGATGACCAAGCCAGAGGAAGACCCTCCTCTTACGGAGTTTCCACTACAGTGGAGGATGCCATCGATCAACAGGCGAGCAAGCAAATACATTGGTAATGGCCAATAGGAGACAGGACCATGAAGGAGACAAATAGTACACTGAAAGGAACTACTGTGGATTCCCTTCAACAGAGACATCAGGAAAGGCATTTCTGAGGAAGCGACTTAATTTCCCTAAGGTCACAAGAACTTGTTCTTTATAGAAAAGTGCTAATAAAGATAAAATAGTAGGAGAATATCATAATGTTGTAGTCTTCATTGGATTAATGGATCCAGGCTTTGGGCACCAGTGACTGCAAACCTCACAGAATGAGAGGCCAGGAGACACTCTGTGGCTCCTGGTGGAAGAACACATCACCACCTTGAAGGGAGTCTTGCCAGAAAATGGAACTTAAATCTGATGAAGCCTCTAGCCCAGCACTATCCAATGATATCCAACACATCAGTGGGAGTCACACATGTCATGCCTGTAATTTGGAATTCTCTAGAAACCGCATTTCTAAAAGTACAAAGGAAGATGTGGAATTGATTTTAATAATATGTTTTATTTAACTCAATATATCAAAAATATTAGCATTCCAGGATATAATCAGTAGAAAAAGTGATCAATGAAATAGTTTCTGTTCTTTTCTCATATGAAGTCTTTAAATCTGGGCTGTATTTTATAATTCCAGCACATTGAAACTTGGACCAACTGCATTTCAAGTGCTCAGTAGCCACATATGGCTGGTGGCCATGGCACTGCACAGCACAGCTCTAGATCAGCTACCAGCTTCCAGGAAATTCAGAGGACAGAGGAACATGTTAAACAACACCACAGGGATGCAATCAGCAAAATCTAGATTGTGGGAAACTCTACAGCCAGCCTTTTTTTTTTTTTTTCTCCCAGACAGGGTATTGCTCTATTACCCATGCTGGAGTGCCATGATATCTCACCACAGCCTCAAACTCCTGGGCTCAAGCGATCTTCTCACCTCAGCCTCCAAAGTAGGTAGGACTACAGGTGTGTGCCACCATGCCCAACTAATTTTTTGTAGAGTGGGATCTCATTGTATTGCTCAGGCTGGTCTTGAACTCCCGGCTTCCAGCAATCCTCCTACTTCAGCCTCCCAACGTATTGAAATTATAGGCAAGAACCACTGCACTTGTCCTTTTTTTTTTTTTTTTTTTTTTTTTTTTTTTTTGAGGTATACCTTATAAGGTGGAGAAAGCACTGGAGAGAGAACCTATGAATTAATAGTCTTCAGACACATATCAAGCAGTCACAGAGTGTGAACCTTGTTTGTTTTCTGGTTGAAACAAACCATCTGTAAGACATTTTATAATGTTTATGAAATAATTGGAAATCTGAATGCTGACTGAATATTTGATGATATTAAGGATTTGCTTTAGGTGTGATAATGGTATTGTGTTTTTATAAAAGTCATCATTTAGAGAGACATACTGAAATATTTATGAAGGCATACTGAAATTATATTTTCTGGAATTTGCTTCAGAATTATATGGGAGGGGAAAAGCGGGTGGGGTAAAATGAAGTCAGATGGGTAATGGGGGATGCTCAGAGGTGGATACATAAGTGTTTGTTATTCAATTCTGTCTACTTTTGTATGTATTTCAGGTTTTCCATAATAACATTTTTAAGAAAATTGGGATGCTATTGGAAAGGGGTACGGATGGTGGAAGGTAGAGAGGAGGGTAGAGATCCCTGGCTTATTTCTCACTATTTCATAGCATCTACAGAGACATGATGCATGGTGGGTACTAAGTACCTTTCTCCTTTTTTGCAGTTATTTTTGTTCTTAAGGATTTCAGGGTATATCTTACCAAGGATGTATAATCAAATTACTCTTTTTTTACAAAATTATTTGTGTGGTTGGTTTTTGTAGGTTTGTTTCATTTTACTTTTTACTTTTAGTGTTTCTTTTTTTTTTTTTTTTTAAATTTTGGTTTGTCTTACATTTGTATAACATACTTGGGTGGATACTTCCCAACTGAAATCTATACCAGGGCACATCCAGATTAATTCCCTGACAATTTCCCTTTGAGGGCTTACCTCTACTCTTTGGCTACAGCTAATGGGTGTAAAGCCTAGGACCCTCTTTCTTCCCTGACTGGCTGACCCATGGCCCACTGAAAGATGACAACGTGCCAGCAGCCCTCGCTCGCTCTCGGCGCCTCCTCGGCCTCAGCGTCCACTGTGGGACGCAGCTGCTCTGTGGGGGTCCCTTCAGCCCGCCCTTGAGCCTGCTCCCTCTGCTCGCTGGGAGATGTGGAGGGAGAGGCGCCTGCGGGAGCCAGGGGCTGCGTGTGGCGCTCGCGGGCCGGCTCAGCGGGCGCGGGCTCAGCGGGCCCTGCACTCGGCCTGGCCCGCCAGTGCCTGCTGGGCTTGACTGGGGGACGAGCTCTCCCTGGGCTGCAGGAGCGCCTGGGATAAGTGGCGCAAAGTCCCGCCGGAAGTGCCATTGAGAGGTGAAACTGGCTAGGCTTCTGGGTCCGGTAGGGACCTGGAGAACTTTTCTGTTTAGCTAAAGGTTTGTAAACGCACCAATCAACACTCTGTGTCTAGTTAAAGGTTTGTAAACGCACCAATCAGCGCTCTGTGTCTAGCTAATCGAGTAAGGGACTTGGAAAACTTTTGTGTATAGCTAAAGGTTTGTAAATGCACCAATCAGCGCTCTGTGTCTAGCTAAAGGTTTGTAAATGCACCAATCAGCGCTCTGTCAAGATGGACCAATCAACTCTCTGTAAAGTGGACCAATCAGCTCTCTACAAAATGGACCAATCAGCAGGGTGTGGCTGGGGCCAGATAAGGGAATAAAAGCAGGCCACCGGAGCCTGCAAAGGTAGTTTGCTGCGGTCTCTTTTTATGCTGTGAGGGGTTGGTTGTTTTGCTCTTGGCAGTGAGCTCTGTGGTACTGCCCGGGAAGGTCTGCAGCATCAGTGGTGAAGCCAGCGAGACCTTGAACCTACTGGAAGGGATGAACAAGTCTAGACACACCCCGTTTATGAACTGTAACACTCACTGCGAAGGGTCTGCAGCTTCGCTCCTGAGATCAGCGAGATCACTAAACCCACCGGGAAGAACGAATAACTCCAGACGCGCTGTTTTTTGTGAGTTGTAATAACTCAAAGGCGACAGGCTTACTCCTGAAGTCAGGGAGACCACGTAACCCACCAGTAGGAAGAAGCTCCGGACACGTACCAACAGCAGAAGGAACAAATGCTGGACACACTATGTTTAAGAACTGTAACGCCAGGAGGATCCACAGCTTCATTCTTGAAGTCAGCGAGACCAAGAACCCACCAATTCCGGCCAAACCATCAGCCAGTCCCTTGGACGTTTCTTTGCTCCTTGCCTGGGTTCCAACCAGATTGTTTAGTCTTCACTTGGTTCTGACCTCCTGTATGAATACAGTAAGTTCCCTTTGGCATATATTATCTTGAGTCCACTTCTGTTGCACCTTAAGACCCTTAACTGAAGTACAGACCGTTAGCCACAAACTGAATAATTATGCTGAGTCTGATAAAGCAAGCCTAGAGTTCTAGGAGAGTCCAGAACCATTCTGGGGGAGAAGTGAGCTCTGAGAATACTGAGTCAGGCAAGCTGGAGAGGTGGAAGTGGCCTTGGAGAGGCAGCCAGGACACCTGTGTGGGAGGCATAGCTGGGGTGATTTTTTTTCCTGAGGCTCCATAGCTGGTAGTTTTCAGCCTGAGGGCCCCAGAGCCAGTGTGTAGGCTGAAGGTCCCTGAACACACTGGTCCGTCCAGTCTCTCCCAGTTTACGTATCGCTATCCATAACATCCCCAGAGTTGAGGGCTTGTGGTTCTTCCACCGTGGCTCAGCCTTGTTTGCCATTCGGAAGAAAAACCTTTGAGGTTCAGGCTTTTTTTTTTTTTTTTTTTTTTCCCTTTTGCCATATTAAGTCGTCTTGCACTTATTCCTGGACAGGCTCACTAAAATGTCTGGAGGGGTCTGGCCCGGTGTAGGGCAATAGGGACTGGTGGTGAATGGGAAGAACTTGAAAGGTTTTCTGCTGTTAGGTTCTAGTAATAGTTGCTGTGTAAAAATGAAAGCCCAGTGTGGCTAGATATCCTGGGTTTTCATGAAAATCTGAAAACTTAAATTTATGTAAATGAGTTATTTAATTTTATGTAAATTTTTGTACATGATTTAAAGTTTTCTTTAAAATCAGTCTGAAGGCCAAATAAAATACGTTTGTGGTAAATCTATCCCATAGGCTGTCAGTTTGAAACTCCCAGCCTGCCATTGACACTGTGTGTTTCCTTCTTAGTGTGGTCAATGCCTGTCTGCCTGTTCGCTTTTCTCACAACACTGTGAGCTTTGCGAGGGCTGAGATCATGATTCTTTTGCTTACAGCCAAATCTTGCATGACTAGCTTAGGTCCTGGCATATGTTAGAGCTCAATATATGGATAGATGGGCGAATTAATAGGTAGGTGGATGGATGGGTAGACGGATGGATTAAAGGATGCATGGAAGATTGGATAGGAAGGTGGATGAATCAATGGCTGGCTGGCTGCATGGATGAGGAACTCACAGTGATGGAGGAAGACAATGCATAGATATAAATCAGTACCATACATGATAGAGAGGGAGAGAGAAGGGAGGTGACTTCGTTTCTCAGCTTGGATGGTTATGCTGTTTGCCATTGGCAGGCTCTTCTCTCCAAGTCCACGAGGGCCAGAGTGTGCCTTCATGGAGCTGCCAGACCTTGGGCTTGGACCGTGCTTTTGGAGCCCTCATTCCACACGGGGCAAATAATGTGCTTTCCTTGGCCGGCAAAGCTTGCTGCTTGTGGTTGCCCACAGCTGAGACCTGGGGGCTGTGGCTTGCCTTGTTCTTTGTCCTTGCCTGATCTCTGAGCATCTGTCTCCCCCAGTCTCAGCGGGGAAGCACCTGCCTGGCCCCTTGCTGGTCCCAGCCCAGGATAGGGTAGAGAGATGATGGGGTTTGTCTAGCTGGGAGAGGGGGTCTTCCATGGGTTTTAGCCCTGCTTAACTTCCTGCTGGCTTCCTTTGGTTGCTGGCAGGAGCTTCTTCCTTCCCTGGTCCACCACCACCTTGGCTATGAGGTCACAAAAAGGCTTACCAGTTGCTATAACAACACCCACCACCTTCTTCCGCCCTTAGCTGTCTGTTCCCTTTTAGATAATGGATCTGCTTTCCGAGTGACCGGTCCCCCTGGCAGGGCACTGGCCCAGCCTTTGACCTCAGAGTTTGGTTTCAGCTCTCACTGGCAGTAGGGTAATAGTAGCTGTAGTGTTGTTTTAAGCTGTTATTTATTGAATGCTCCCTGTGTACCATATCCCAAATAACCGTTTGCAAGCACTATCTTATTTAATCCTCACAGCGACACTATGAAATGGGGAATATTACCTTCAAATTGCAGCGAAGGAAAAAACTGGTATTTCATTTTAGAGCAGGAACCCAGGAGCCAGACTGCCTGTGTTTGAATCCTAGCTCTGCCAGATGCTAACCACACAGGCAAGTTTCTTAATTTATCCATGCCTCAGTGTCCTCATCTGTAAAATGGAGATAACAGTGCCTAGAACAGTGTCTGTCCTAGAGCAAGTGCTTGTCTTGGTTACCCTAGAAGCAGTCCCTGAGACAAGGATGCTAGTGTAAGTGTTTTGTTTGGGGTGATTTGAGGTAAGGAAGGGAAGGTCACCAATAGGGGTGCTTTAGAAATTGAGTTGCTACCATGAACACCTGGAGAGGAAGTTTGCTAGGAGCCAGTGTAGGCACAACCTCTAGTTATCCCCTGAAAGGGTGATGGAGCTGGGGTATTTATCCACCAAATCGCATCAGTCTTAGGTTGAGAGTTGCTCTTAGGTGGGGGTGAATTCCTCAGCACTTCTGTCTGACTCTGTGTAGGTTTTGCAAAGTCAGAAAGTCTCGGACAAGATGATGTCGGTGTGGCAGTGGGGAACTGGGTGGGTACTGAAGGACTTGGAGACGTGTAGCGTGGCACCCATGGTATCTTCTACAAAGCTAATGGATACTTGTTGAAAGAATGAGCAAAGGAAGAGATACTGTGATAGGCAGAATGGCCTCCCCAATATATTGATGCCCTAATCCCAATGACTTCTGAGTATGTTGTGTTGCACGGAAAGAGACTTTGCAGATATAATTAAACTTGCGTGTCTTAAAATAAGGTTAACCAAAATTATCCTGGTGGCTCCAGTCTAATTACATGAGCTGCTAAATGCAGAGAAGTTTCTCCCAACTACAGTCAGAAAGATGCAGCAGAAGGAGAAGTTGAAGAGTTTGTGAAAGCTTCAGAGAGATTTGATCGCTTGTGGTTGGACAGAGCACATGGAAAGCAGAAGAGGAATGTAGGCAGCCATAGAATCAAAGATTGGTCCCAGCTGACGGCTGGCAGCGAAATGAAACTCAGCCCTACAGCCGAGTAGCTGACTGAGCGCCCTGGGCCTCTGACCTGCAGAACTGGGCAACAGCAAGCCCGTATTTTAAGCCACCCAGTCTGTGGTGATTCATCACAGCAGCCCTGGGAGACTTGTACAGAGACTGAAGGTCGGAATGGGCATGCAGCTTGCCCAGTGCCACGTACCTGTAAGTGACAGAGGTGGGATGCAGAGGAGGCAGTGCTGCCCTGTGTTCCTTGAGGGGCAGGAGGGGAGGAGGATCCTGAGAGTGGTGGTGGAGCGGCTGAGGGTAAGGAGAGTCGCAGGGTGCGCTTGCTGACTTACCAGCGTGGTGCTGGCTAAGAGCATTGGGCAGATTTGGGCTCCAAGTCTCTGTGATGAATCAGCTGCATCACTTTCAGCAAAATCAGATTACTTCTTGAGCCTTGGTTTCCTCATTTGTGAAATGGGGATGACAATAGAACCTTATCAGGGATTACACTGCTTCTCCCTGATGAGGGATGATGTGCGGATTAAAGGAAACCATGTTTGTACAGCGCTGTTTTGTGGTGCCTGGCGCATGGCAGGGGCTCAGTCAACTTTGCCCATTCTTACCGACATTTTCTCAGCATCTGCTTTGTGTCAGGTGCCACAGTGGCTCCTGCATGCACACAGCCACTGTGAGGTGAGTGTTACGATGCCCACTTTACAGATGAGGCAACGATGCTATGGAAACTTGTCCACAGTCACACCGCTGGGCTCAGATCTGGGTTTAAATCCAGCTCCTCTTGAGTCCCCTGCCCTGTGTCTGCCTGGCACCCAGCAGTCCTGACGTGTGTGCTCAGGATTTCGCCAGCTAAGCTGGGGGAATCGGAGCCTCCCTCCTGCTGCCCTGAGGGCAGCCAGGTCAATCCTGGATGTCCCAAGAAAGCTTTCTCCTTCGAGTTTCATCTTTGGTATGGTTATCTGAGTCCTATCTGATTTTGGCGCCAGAAAAGGGCCTCCTGGTTTCATTAACCAAACACTCTGAGGGCCTTTGTTTTGTTCATCTCTGTCCTGGTCAGGGGGACACGGAGCTGGAACAGCGCTTGGCCAAACCCGGGAGGAAGACCTGGTGTTGTGAAGAAGACAGACGTGAGAATAACTGCAGTGTGGTGTGCCCAGGTTATGAACCATATCTGAACAGGGATGGTGATGCCGGTGACGGTGATACAAACAGACCATACTGGGATTGTTTCCTATTTGGCTAGTGAGGAGATCGTAGTATCCCAGGGCATGTGTCCTAGTCAAATGTGATAAAGAACAAAAAAAAGATAAGGCAGGGAAGGAAGGCAGGAATGGTGAGGGAGGGGTGTTGAATTTAGCTTGTTTCTAGGGGAGGCCTCGCCGGGAAGGTCCATATCAATAGTCTTAAAGGAAGTGATGGAGGAGCTATGAGGATACCTGGGAAAGAGTTCCCCAAGCAAACGCAACAGTGAATTGAAAGGCCCGAGACTGAAGCGTGTTTGGCTTCTTCCAGAAACAGCGCGGGGGCTGGTGTGGCTGGAATGAAGTGAGTAAGGACGAGAGGGTAGGGCCCTGAGAGCCAGGAAGAACTTCAACCTTCATTCTGAGGTTGAAAGAGGGGAGACACTGGGGGATCTCTGAGCAGAGGAGTGACATTGTGTGAGATATCAGGATCCCTCCTGCTCTGGTGGGGATAGGCGGGGGACAGGAAGCCTGTTAGGATGCCACTGCAGTCATCCCGGTGGGAGATGGAAATGACGGTGGCTTGCGCCAGATGGTAGTGGTGAGAAGTGGGTGGCTGCTGGATACAGGAATGAGGCAGATCAATATGAACTGATGTGGAAGGATCTGAGTCATACTGTTAAACCGACAAATAAAGATGTAAAGGACAATGTGTTAGGCCACATTTTCCCAGAAGCAGACCTTGAGGGGAAAGGAATGAGAACAGTTTATCCCAGGAAGCACTGGGAAGGGAGAGGGATGGAAGACAGGGAGAGGAGGCGGCCAGCAAAGGGGTGTTATTCAGCAGGTTATTGAGCCCAAGTTTTGCATAGCAGTCCCTGGGGAGTGCTGGGAGATGGTGTAGGATGTGTCTCCAAGTTGTCCCAATAGAAGAGGCAGGAGAATGGTGCAATTATACCAACTCCCACGAATTGCTGGTTGAGATTGGCTCTTAGAGGGGAGCACTGACTTTCTGGCACTTCAGACTGCCTCGGTGCAATGGATCTCAGGCACTCGGGTTTGAAGCAGGGTTGGTGTTGATGAAAATGGTGACTGGTAGGGGGACCTTGCTGGTGTCTGTTATGCAGTGCTTATTGTGCACTGCCATTTCCATCTTCACCAAGGAATGGATCTTTATATGGATATAGAGAAAAATTCTGAAGGGACAAATAGCATTCTGGTGTTGCCTCTGGGGAGAATAATAATATTTAGGGTCAAGATGGTTGAGACACTCTTCGCTGTGTAACTTTCTGTATACTTTTATTTTTTTACTCTGTGTTTTAATTTATGAAGTTAAAAAATGATGGGAATTATACTTTCATTCATGGAGGAGTGACCTTTGAAAGAAGAGAGGCACCTGAGGGCATGAGGGAAGCCCCAGGTCCCCGGATGTCTAGCCTGGAGACACTGTCCAGACCACAGTGTGGAGTGGTGGCAGAGATTGGAGTTTGAAACTGCTGGAGCAGGTGACATCTGCAGGGCAGAATACCAGGGAGGAGGGAGTTATGCAGGGGAGGAAGGCAGGGGGAGAAGAAGTCTGCAGGGAGGTTTCTAGTAGGATCTTGGTCAAGGGCTGGTATGCACATGTATGGGGTGAAACTCCATGAAGCCCAGCAGACAGGAACGCTGTCACCGAGAGCTGAGTGGAGAGCCTGGTTGTCACATGATGCAACTTCATCCCAGCCAGAGTGAAGAGGCCTCACTGAATAGCTGGGACATTGAGTTGACACTTCAGAAAGGCCACACATTAGGCAGAAGGATTAAGCATTAGGTCCACCTTCTAGCACAGAGGACAAAACCAAAAAACCCTGGCAATAATCAAGAACAAAACCAAACCTGACAGGGCCAAGAGGATGTGCCGGCAATTTAACTGCCTGTCAGAACAAAACTCAATACTCTCTAAAGGAAGAAAACCTGATCTAAAATTCCTACAATATTATCAACAATGTGAAGAATAAAATAAAATCACTAGACATGTGAGGAAGCAGGAAATTCTGATCATATCAAAATAAAAAGCAGTTAAGAGATACAGACATCCCCAAATGATCAGGATGTTGGAATTAGCAGATAAAGACCTTAAAATAGCTATTATCAATATGTCCATAAACTTAAAAGATGAACTTTAGAGAGAACATATTAGAAACTCGGTAAAGAAATGGAAAATAGCTAAGAAAATTAAATGGAAATTCTAGAAGTGGAAAATACAATATGATAAATAAGAAATTCACTGGGTGAATCTAACAATATATTAGAGACTGCAGGAGAAAGGGTCAATGTCAATGAGCTTGACGACTAATGAATAGAAGTTTTCCAATCTGAAGAACAAGAGAAAAAGTTAGCTTGATTGAATCTTTTTACAGGGTATACATAGATTAAAATATCATATTGTACCCCATAAATATACACAATTATTATTTGTCAATTAAAAATAAGTAAAAAAATACTGAATAACAAGATAGCAAAATAAAACGAACAGAGACACAGTGACCGGTCTAATATGCATGTAATTGAAACTTTAGTAGGAAAAGACAATGTGTCAGGAAAAGGCTGGGCATAGTGGCTCAGGTCTATAACCCAGCATTTTGGGAGGCTGAGATGGGAGGATCGCTTGTAGGCCAGGAGTTTGAGACCAACCTGGCCAACATGAAACCCTGTCTCTATTAAAAATGCAAAAATTAACCTGGTGCATGCCTGTAGTCCCAGCTACTCGGGAGGTTGAGTGGGAGAATCAGTTGAACCTGGGAGGCGGAGGTTGCAGTGAGCCAAAATCATGCCAGTGCACTCCAGCCTGGGTGACAGAGTGATACACTGTCTCCAAAAAAAAAAAAAAAAAAAAAAAGGCAGAAAAAAATTTCAAGAGATAATGGCTGAAATTAACCTAATTGGTAAAAAAAAAAAAAACACACACACACACACACACACACACAATAAAAAACAATTCAACTTACAAATCCAAGCAGCTCAGTGACCCTAAACAGGATAATACACAGAGCACCTCACTTTGGTTCATCATAGTCACACTGCTGGAAATCAAGGATAGGAGGAAAATCTTAAAGGTGGTCTGAGAAATAAAGACATTGCCCACAGGGGAACCATGGTATGAATGATGGCTGTGTTTTTACTAAAAACAAATATGGTCAGAAGACAGTAGGACGATGTATTAGTTTGCCTTGCAGATAAAGGAATATCTGAGGCTGGGTAATTTATAAAGAAAAGAGGTTTAATTGGCTCACAGTTCTGCAACTGTACAAGAAGCATGATACTGGCATCTGCTTTTAGCGAGGGCTTCAAGGAGCTTCCATTCATGGCAGGAGCAGGCATCATGTAGCAAGAGGAAGGAAGCAAGAGGAGGGGGGAGGTGCCAGGCTCTTGTTAACACTTAGTTCTCATGGGAATGAGGAAGAACACACTCATTACCTTAAAAGTGGCACCAAGTTATTCAGGAGGGATCTGCCCCCTGATCCAAACACGCACCAGGCTCCACTTCCAACACCAGTGATCCAATGTCACCATGGGATTTGGCAGGGCCAAACAATATCCAAACCACAGCAGATGATGTATTTAAAGTGCTGAAAGAAAAGCTATCAAACTTTTTTTTTTTTGATGGAAAACATCCATCAAAAATGAGGTTAAAAAAGACATTTTCAGATTAAAAAAACCTAGGAGAATTTCTTGCAAGCAGAACTTGGCCATACGAATTGCTACCGAGATTCTTTAGGCTGATGGTAAATGATACTGGATGCAAACTTAGATCCACAGGAAGAAATGAAGACCCATGAAAATGGTAAGTGTGTGGGTAAATGCTGTTGCCTCCCCACCCTGTGTCATCCCCATCCCATGCATTTTCTCTGGTTCTAGTTTCCCCACTTCCTGCCCACCCTGGGGTTTCATGGAATAGAGCTGTCCCCCTTCTCCATCTTAGTTCTTTAAATGTGAAGGCTATATTCATGCCCCCGGAAGGTAAATATCCCCCATTGCTCCAGCTGGTCTTGATATAAACTGGTTTTAGGTCACTAGCCAGTCTGGCCTTTCCTTCAAACATGCTCCAGTTTATCTAAATCAGGTATTGCAAACTTAATGCTTATGGGGGCCAAGCAAGTGACATCAGTGAGTGAGGTGGGTGTAGCATAACAACAGGGAGGGTGGGGACTGCGGCCAAAAGGAGTTTCAGCCAATTGTTGCCATGCAGAAGTTGAGGACTCAGCATTGTCAGATCTCACTTTCCAGTAGAAACAACGAATTCGGATTTGTATTTAAAATGTCCGTATAATTTAAGTTGATTGCTAATTAATAACAAGACTATGCGTTAACGCTATGCAGGCAAACAAAAACCTTTGGGCAGGAGTATGCAACCTCTCGTTTACAGACATCTTAAAATGTGTTACCTAAAACTGGATGTGACACTCAGAAGTGGTGGCTAACCTGTGTCATCAATCCTTCCTTGGGAAAGCCTATTTCCTCTCTCTCAATATCCACTATATCATGTCTTCATCTCCTGCATCAGGCACAGGCCCACAGTGTCCTGACCAGTCAGCTCTTTCTCCCTTTCCAGCCCCTCCTAACCACTACTGCCCAGCACACTCTTATCAGTCAAAACTCTGCCCTAGGACTTTAACAAAAGGGGTGGGGGTAAACATAAAGGACAGTTTTTAAAAATTCTCTTAGTTTCTTTAGAAGACAACTGATAAATGCAAAAATACTAAGATTATATTATGGGATTATATATGCAGAAGTAAAATATAAAACACTAATCCTCCAAGGGATGGAATGGTGTGTGTGTTTACATATATTTGTATACACATACACATGCTGTTGTAAGAAGACACACTGTTTAAAGGATCTTATATTTTACATGAAATGATACAACATTCTAAGTAGACTGTGATACTCATTGTAGTTCCATTAAAATCTAATATAAAAAGGTACAGCAGACAGTGGATAAACTACAATGGAATATAGAAAAAATACTTGATTAACCCAAAAGAAGGTATGAAAGGAGGAACAGAAGAACAAAAAGCAGAAGAGAAAAGTGTAAAATAATAGCAAATTGGTAGACTAAAACTTGATTATCAATAATCACATTATGTGTAAATGGACTAAACATCCTAGTTAAAAGATGAGATGGTCAAACTACATTAAAGAAAGGTAAGACCTAATTATATCCTGCTACAAGTAGTATTCTTAAAATATAAATACACAGATAGGCTGGAACTCAAAGGATGAAAGAATATATACCACATAAACCGTAAGTCAAAGAAAGCTGGTGTTATTTGGCCAGGTGCAGTGGCTCACACCTGTAATCTCAGCACTTTGGGAGGCCGAGGCGGGTGGATCATGAGGTCAGGAGTTTGAGACCAGCCTGACCAACATGGTAAAACTCTATCTGTACTAAAAATACAAAAATTAGTCTAGTGTAGTGGCGTGTGCCTGTAATCCCAGCTACTTGGGAGGCTGAGGCAGGAGAATTGCTTGAACCTGGGAGGCAGAGGTTGCAGTGAGCTGAGATAGCGCCACTGCACTCCAGCCTGGGCGATGGAGTGAGACTCCCATCTCAGAAAACAAAAGAAAGCTGGTGTTACTCTGTAAATATCAGACAAAGCAGACATTAAGACAGAGTACTACCAGAGATAGAGACTTTTCATAAGAATAAGAGTCAATTCAATCCCAAATGTACTATGCACCTAATAACATAATTTCTTGATAAATGAAGCAAAGCCCCATGCTTAAGGGAAAAATAGATAAATCTACCATCATGTTTGGCAATTTAATAACTCTCGGTAACTAATGAAAAAGTAGACAAAAATCAGCAAGGATATAGAAACTTTGAACACTATCAATCACCTTGATCTAATTGACATTTATAGAACCTACACAAAATAACTGCAAAATACCTATTCTTTCCAGGTGCATAGAACATTTATCAAGATAGACCATAAACTGGGCCTTAAGATGTCGTGATAAATTTCAAAAGATTAACAATAAGTAAACTAGAAAAATGTATAAATCTCAGAATTAAACAAGAATTCTAAATAAGCCATGGTCAAAGAAGAAATCACGAGGAAACTAAGGACATTTCTTGAACTAAATGGCAATTTTTATAGGCAAAATTTATCAAAATTTATATGCTGCAACTATAAATATTTAAATTTATAGCTTTAAATATTTGTTAGGAAACAAAAAGTGTTAGAATAAATAAACTGGAGAGACACACTGTGTTCATGGATTAAAAGACTCGATTGTTAAGATTTCAATTTTCTGTAACTTTATATATAGATGGCATGCAATTCCCATTAGAATGCCGGCAAGATTTCTTTTTGGTAGATGTTGACAAGTTTATTCTAGAATTTATATGGAAAGGTGAAGGAACTAGAATAGGCAATTCTGAAAAATAATTAAATTGGAAGACTAATGTTACCTGATTTCATGATTTATTACACAGCTACAGAAATCACCTTGAGGCATTTGCAAAATGATATACAGATGAATGAAAGATAATAGAGTCCAGAAAGAGACCCACAGGCACGGTCAACTGATTTTTGGCAGAGGTGCAAATACAATTCAATGGAGAAAGGATAGTCTACACGCACACATATGTTTATTGCGGCACTATTCACAATAGCAAAGACTTGGAACCAACCCAAATGTCCATCAATGACAGACTGGATTAAGGAATTGTGGCACATATACACCATGGAATACTATGAAGCCATAAAAAAGGATGAGTTCATGTCCTTTGTAGGGACATGGATGCAGCTGGAAACCATCATTCTCAGCAAACTATAGCAAGAACAGAAAACCAAACACCGCATGTTCTCACTCATAGGTGGGAATTGAACAATGAGAACACCTGGACACAGGAAGGGGAACATCACACACCTGGGGGTGGGGGGAGGGGGGAGGAATAGCATTAGGAGATATACCTGATGTAAATGACGAGTTAATGGGTGTAGCACACCAACATGGCGCATATATACATATGTAACAAACCTGCACGTTGTGCACATGTAGCCTAGAACTTAAAGCATAAGAAGAAGACACTAAAAAAAAAAAGCCTTCTATAAAGATTAACTCAAAATGGAAAAGAGACCTAAATGGAAAACATAAAACTCTAAAAGTTGTAGAAAACAGGAGGGAGAAAAACCATGAATTTGGAGAAGAAAGCACAAGAGAAAAATTGCTGTCTTTGGTTTAGGTAAGGAGTTCTCAGCTATGGCACCAAAAACATGAGCAATGAAAATAAAAGACTGTCTAGGCTGCATTAAAATTAAAGACTTTTGCTCCATGAAAGCCATTAGTAAGATAATGAAAAGATGAGCCATAGACTGATAGAAAATACTTGCAAATCACAAATCTCACAGAGGACTTGTGAGCAGAATATACAAAGAACTCTCAAAACTCAACAATAAAAAAGGAAACAACTGAATTTAAAAATGGAGAAAAAAGGTGAACAAGCTCTTCACCAAAGAAGACATGTAGATGATAAATAAGCATATGAAAATATGCTCAACATCAGCAGTTTTTATGGACATGTAAGTTAAAACCACAGTGAGATACCACTACATACCTATAGGATTGACTAAGATAAAAATAATTGACAAGTGCTGCCAAGGATGCAGAGCAACTGAAATTGTCATACATTGCTGATGGGAATAAAAAAAATGGTACAGCCCTTTGGGAAATAGTTCAGCAATGTCTTATACAATTAAACATACACTTTCTATATGACCCAGCCATCCTACTCTTAGGTATTTAAGTGAAGTGGAAACCGATGTTCACACAAAAATCTACCTGTGGATATTTATATTGGCATTATTCGTTGCCAAAATCTAGAAGCAATTAAATGTTCCTCAAATGGGAAAGAGATAAACAATCTGCGGCACATATGCAGAGCATTACTACTTAGCAAGAAAAAAGAAACAAAATATAAATACAATATGAATGAATTTCAAAGGCATTATGGTAAGTTGAATAAGTCAGAATTAAAAGTTTACATAGTGTATGATTCCATTTACATGACATTTTGGAAAAGGTAAAACTAAAGGGACAGAGAATAGATGAATGGTTGCTAGGAGTTAGAGAAAGGGGAGAAGTGTTAACTACAAAAGGGTAGCAAAAGGTAATTTTTGGTGTATATCTTAATTGTGATTGTGGCTTCACAACTTCAAAAAGTAAATTTTACTATGCAAACAAAAATTAATGTTTTCATTTTAAGAAGCTATTAAAAAAGAGAAAATTAAACCCAAAGAAGGTAGAAGAAAGGAAAAAATAAGCAGAAGCAAGTAGGAAAGAGAAAACAATGTAAGTGCAACATAAATTTAACGATTTAAAAAAACAGATAAACCAAAGAGAAAACAGCCAAAAGTTGGTTTGTTGTAAATATTAACAAAATTGATAAACTTCTAGAAAGATTGATCAAGAGAAAAGAGAAAGCAAAAGTTGTTAACGTCAGGGACACAGGAAGGGATAGTACTAGAGATTCTACTGATACCAAAAAGATAAAGTAGAAACATTATGAACAGCTTCATTCCAGTTCATTTGAGAACTTAAAGTTGAGAAACTGAGAAAAATACTTACAAAAATTTCTCGAGAAGCAGTAGAAAAATCTGTATCTATAAAAGAAATTACATTGATCCTCAAAAACCTTCCCACAACAAACTCAGGTCCAAATATTTTCAGAAGTAAATTTCATTAATCATTTAAAAGAAATAATATCAACCTTATACAAATGATCTCAGAGATTAGAAGACAAAGGAATATTTTCTATCTTGTTGTATGAGGCCAATATCCATTACAAACAAGACACAAAAATCTTTGACAAAATATTAACAAGCCGAATTTAGCAGTATAGAAAAAGGACAATATGATTTGTTTGAAGATTTGAAATCTTCAACAAAATATTAACAAATTGAATTCAGCAATACAGAAAAAGGATAATATATTTATTTGGAATGCTGAGATTTGTCCCAGGGAATACAAGATTTATTTAGCCTTCGAAAATCAATGTGTATTTATACATTAACAAAATAAAAAAGACTATGATCATTTCAACAGATGCAGAAAAAGCACTGACAAAATTCAATACACATTAATGTTTTAAAAACTCTCAGCAACTAGAAATAGATGAGTGTTTCCTCAATTTGATAGATACAGCTATGAGAAACCTACAGTTCACATCACAGTTAATGGTGAAATACTGAACACTATCCCTGGAGATTAAGCACAAGGCAAGGATGTCCACTCTTACCTCTTTTAACATTGTATTGGAGGTTTTCTGTTCAGTGTAATAAGGCAAGAAGAGGCAATCAAAAGCATAAATATTAGAAAAAAGACCACTTCTGTTTGCAGAAAAAGTAATAGTTTGTGAGGAAATCCTAAGAACAGTACTGAAAATCTATCAGAAATATTAAGTGAATGTAACAAGTTTGCAGAGTACAACATTCATGTGTACAAATCAATCATACGTCAATATATTAGCAGCAAAAATAGAAAAATAAAAATTAAAAGCAATATCATTTATAGTAGCATCAGAAAGATTAAAATATTTAGGGACAATGTGTTTTATTTTTAGAGATAGGGCCTCACACTGTCACCCAAGTTGGAGTGCAGTGATGTGCATAGCTCACTGTAGCCTTGAACTCTTGGGCTCAAGCAATCCTCCTGCCTCAGCCTATCGAGTAGCTGGGACTGCAGGCATACATCATCACTCCTGCTTATTTTTTAAAAATGTTATTGGTAGAGATGGGGTTTTGCTTTGTTGCCCAGGCTGTCTCAAACTCCTGGCTTCAAGTGATCCTCCTGCTTCGGCTTTCAAAAGCTCTGAGACTGCAGGCATGAGCCACCATACCTGGCCTTAGGAACAAATGTAATGAAGGATTTGTAAGACCGGTACCTTGAAAACCATAAAATATAAAAAACAGATATATTAGATTGGTGCAAAAGTAATTGCGATGTTTGCCATTACAATAATGGTTCATGGTTAATTGCAGAAAAACCGCAATTACATTTGCACGAGCCTAATACCATGCTCATGAACTAGGAAACAGTAGTGTTAAAATGTCAATTCTCTCAAAATTGATTAATGCATTTTACTCAATACCAACCAAACATTTCAGCAGGCTTTTAAAAAGTATATAAATTGACGAAGTGATTCCAAAATGCATGTGAACATACAAAAGGTCTTGAATAAACAAGACAATCTTGAAAGAGTGTAGAGGATTCTTACTGCTTCATTTCAAGACTTTCTATAAAGTCTGTCATCAAGACAGTGTAGTATTGGCACAGTGATAGACTAATAAATTAATAAAATAGACTAGACAGTCTAGACATAGGCTCACACATATAAAGATAATTGATTTTTGACACCAGATGACAAGGAATGTCAATGGAGAAGATACTTTAAAAAATAGTGTTGGAACAACTGGATAATCCTATGGAAAAAGTGAATCTTAATTTCTCACACTATACAGAAAAATTAATTTGAGATGACTTACCAAGCTATATGTAAAACTAAAACCACAAAACTACTAGAGAGAAAGTAGACTTCAAAAATCTAGAGACAAAGAAGGACATTTTATAATGTAAAAGAGTCAATGCATCAAGAAGACATAACAATTATAAACATATATACACCTAACAACAGAGACCCAAAACAGATGAAACAAAATCTGACAGAATTGAAAGAGGAAATAAGACAATTCAACAATAATGTTAGAGACTTCAATACTGCACTGCCAATAATGGATAGAGCAACTAGAAAGGAAATAGAAGACTTGGACCATATTATGAACCAACTAGATCTAACACACGTTTATAGAACAACAACAGAACTTATTTGTAGAACAACAATAGAACTTAGCAACAGCAGGCTGCACATGTTTTCAAGTGTGCATAGAACATTCTCTTGAATAGAATATATTAAGGCTTAAAACAAATCTTGATAAATTTTAAAGGATTAAAATCACATAAAACATGCTTTCTGAAAAGAATGTAATAAAATCAGAAACCGTTAACAGAAGAATATTTAGAGAATTAACAAATATGGAAATTAAACAATACACTCCCAAAATGGTCAAATAGTAAAAGCAGAATCACAAGGGAAATTAGAAGACATTTTGAAATAAATGGAAATGTATGCATATCACACCAAACTTATGGGACACAGCAAAGCAGTGCTCAGAGGGAAATTTACAGCTATAAATGTCCATTAAAGAGAAGAAAGATTGTAAATCTAAACCCTAACTCTATACCTTAAGCAACTACAAAAAGAAAAGCAAGTTGAAGTGAAAGCAAGCAGAAGCGAAGAAATAAGATTACAGTAGAAATAAATGAAAGTATAGAAAAACGATAGAGAAAATCAACAAAAATCAAAGTTGTTTCTTTGAAAAGATCAACAAAATTGACAAACCTTTGGTTAGATGACCAGAAAAGAAGAGCGAAGGTTCAAATGACTAAAATCAGGAATGAAAGATGAACCATTACTACCAACTTTACAGAAATAAAAATTACTATAAAGGGCTGGTATTACTTTGACACCAAAACCCAGAAAAATGCATAATAAGAAAACCACATCTTATGATAAAAGTTCTCACTAATTAGGTATAGAAGGAATGTACTTCAACACAATAAAGGCCATATATGACAAACCCATAGCTAACATCATGCTCAATGATGAAAAGTTGAAAGCTTTTCCTCTAAGTTCAGGTACAAAACAAGGATGCCCACTTTAGTGACTTGTATTGAACATAATACTAGGAGTCCTAGTCAGAACAATTAGGCAAGAGAAACTGGAAAGGAGCAATGAGGCATCCAAATTGGAAAGGAAGAAGTTAAAATATCCTTTATATGTAGAAAGACGTAAAGACTCCACCCAAAAACTGTTAGAACCAATAAATTCACTAAGGTTGTAAGATACAAAATCAACATATGAAAATCAGTAGTCTTTCTATACACCAACAATGATCTAAAGAAGAAATAAATTCATTTGCACAGCTACAAAAAATAGAAACAAATTTAACCAAGGAGGTGAAAGATCTTTACTTGAAACTATAAAACATTGATATAGCTGGATGTGGTGGCATGCATCTGTAGTCCCAGCTACTCAGGACCAGATGCAGGAGAATCACTTGGGCCCAGGAGTGCAAGGCCACGTGGTGTGCTATGATCATACCTGTGAATAGCAACTGCATTGCAGCCTGGGCAACATAGTGAGACCCTGTCTCTTACAAAACAAAATTGATGAAAGAAATTAAAGATGATGCAAAAAGTGAAAACATATCCCAGGTTTATGAATTACTACCCAAAGTGATATACAGATTCAGTGCAATCTCTATTAAAATTCCAATGATGTTTTTTACAGATATGTAAAAATAGTCCTAAAATTTGTTTGGAAACATAAAAATCCCCAAATAGCCAAAGTAATCTTGAGCAAAAAGAACAAAGCTGAAGGCATCACACTACCTAACTTCAAAATATACTACAAAGCTATAATAATCAAAATAGCATGATACTTGCATAATAACAAACATATAGCTCAGTGGAACACATAGAGAACATGGAAATAAATCCACACATTTATGGTAAATCAATTTTCAACAAAGGTGCCAAGATCACACCATGGGAAAGGCTCGTCTCTTCAATAAATGATGTTGGGACAACTGGATATCCACTTGGAGAAGAATGAAATTAGACCCTTATACCATATACAACAATCAATCATAGAGGAAAATTTAGATCTGGGTAATGATCTTCTGGATATTGTATTAGTCAGGGTTCTTTAAAGGGACAGAACTAATAGGATATATGTATATATCGAAGGGAATTTATTAAGGAGAATTGACTCGCACAATCACAAGGTAAAGTGGTAAAGTCCCGTGATAGGCCATCTGCAAGTTGAGGAGCAAGGTTGTCAGTAGTAGATCAGTTTGAGTCCCAAAACCTCAAAAGCAGGGAAGACCATAGTTCAGCCTTCAGTCTGTGGTCAAAGGCCTGAGAGCCCCAGTCCAAGAGTCCAGAAACCGAAGAACTTGGAGTCTGACGTTCGAGGGCAGGAGGCATCCAGCACGGGAGAAAGATGAAGGCAACAGCCTCACAGACACACCCAGGAACAATACTTCGCATCCTTCAATCCAGTCTAGTTGACGATATTAACTATCACAGATATGAACCCACAGATACTAGGCAAAAAAGATAGATAAATGAAGTTACATCAAAGTAGAAATCTTCAGCACAGCCAAGGAAACGGTCAACAGAATAAAGAGACAATCTACAGAGTGGGAGAAAATATTTGCAAACCACATATCTGATAAGGGGTTGGTATCCAAATAAGGAACTCAACTCAATACAAAGAAAAAAAGTTTGATTAAAAAAATGGGCAAAAGGGCTGAGCGCGGTGGTTCATGCCTGTAATCCCAGCACTTTGGGAGGCTGAGGCAGGTGGATCATGAGGTCAGGAGATCAAGACCATCCTGGCTAGCACGGTGAAATCCCGTCTGTACTAAAAAGACAAAAAATTAGCCGGGCATGGTGGCAGGCACCTGTAGTCCCAGCTACTCGGGAGGCTGAGGCACGAGAATGGCGTGAACCCGGGAGGAGGAGCTTGCAGTGAGCCAAGATCGCACCACTGCACTCCAGCGTGGACGAGACAGCGAGACTCCATCTCCAAAAAAAAAAAAAGCAAAATATCTGAATAGATGTATCTCAAAAAAAGTCATATAAACGACCAGCAATTATATAAAAAAATGCTCAAAATCACGAATTATCAGAGAAATGCAAATTTAAACTGCAATGAGATATCACCTCACACCTATAAGAATGGTTGTTATCAAAAAGACCAAAGACAACAAGTGTTGGCAAGGTTGTAGAGAAAAGATAACTCTTGCACACTGTTGGTGGGAATGTAAATTAGTACAACCATTAGGGAAAATAAAATGGAGGTTCCTCAGGAAATTAAAAATTAAGGGGCCAGGTGTGGTGACTCACACCTGTAATCCCAGCACTTTGGGAGGCTGAGGCGGGAGGATCACGAGGTCAGGAGGTCGAGACCATCCTGGCTAACACGGTGAAACCCTGTCTCTACTAAAAACATGAAAAAATTAGCCGGGCATGGTGGTGGGTGCCTGTAGTCCCAGCTACTTTCGAGGCTGAGGCAGGAGAATGGCATGAACCCTGGAAGTGGAGCTTGCAGTGAGCCAAGATCGCACCACTGCACTCCAGCCTGGGCGACAGAGTGAGACTGCGTCTCTAAATAAGTAAATAAATAAATAAACAAAAATTGAACTGTCATATGATCCACCAATTCCACTACTGGATATATACCCAAAGGAAATGAAATTAATATGTCAAAAATACATTTGCACTCCCATGTTAATTGTAACATTATTCACTGTAGCCAAAATAGGGAATCAAACTAAGTGTCTATCAACAGATGAATGGATAAAGAAAATATGGTCTATATACATAGTGGAATATTATTCAGTCTTACAAAAGAAGGAAATCCTGTTATTTGTGGTAACATAGATGAACTTGGAGGACATTATGTTAAATGAAATAGACCGGGCACCAGAAGACAAATACTACATGTTCTCACTTGTATGTGGAATCTAAAAAAGAACTCAGGCTGAGGGTGGTGGCTCACGCCTGTAATCCCAGCACTTTGGAAGACCAAGGCAGGCAGATTCCCTGAGGTCAGGAGTTCGAGGCCAGCCTGGCCCACATGGTGAAACCCCGTCTCTATTAAAAATACAAAAAATTAGCTGGGCGTGGTGCCTTCTGTAGTCCCAGCTACTCGGGAGGCTGAGGCAGGAGAATTGCTTGAACCCGGGAGGCGGAGGTTGCAGTGAGCTGAGATCGCGCCAGTGCACTCCAACCTGGGTGACAGAGCGAGACTCTTATCTCAAAATAAAATGAAATAAATAAATAAAAATAAAAAAGTTGAACTCATATAAGTAGAGAATGAATGGTGGTTACCAGGGGTTGGGGGGTGGGAAAATGCTAGTCAAAGGGTAAAAAAAGAAAAGAAAGCTACAGACCAACAACCCTTGTGAATATCAGTGCAAAATCTTCAACAAAATACAAGTAAGCAGAATCCAGCAACCTATGAAAAGGATTATACATTATAGCAAAGTGGTATTTATTCCAGGAATGAAAGGTTAGTTCAACATCTGACAGTCAACTAATAGAATACCAACATAATAAAAACAATAAAAGTAGAATAGAATAAATATTAATAGAATAGGCAGGGCGCCGTGGCTCAAGCCTGTAATCCCAGCACTTTGGGAGGCCGAGATGGGCGGATCACGAGGTCAGGAGATTGAGAACAGCCTGGCTAACACGGTGAAACCCCGTCTCTACTAAAAAAATACAAAAAACTAGCCGGTCGAGGTGGCAGGCGCCTGTAGTCCCAGCTACTGGGCAGGCTGAGGCAGGAGAATGGCGTAAACCCAGGAGGCGGAGCTTGCAGTGAGCTGAGATCCGGCCACTGCACTCCAGTCTGGGCGACAGAGCGAGACTCCGTCTCAAACAAACAAACTATATATATATATATATATATATATATAAAAATAGAATAAAAAAGTCACAGGATCATCTCAATAGATGCAGAAAAAATATTTGACAAAATCAAATACCCTTGCATGCTAAAAAATAATACACTAGGAATAGAAATGAACATACCTTGATAAAGGGCATTGATGAAAAAAAAAAAAAACATAGCTAACAGTATACTTATTGGTAAAGACTGAAAGCTTTCCCCCAAGTTCGTGAACAAGATGAGGGTGTTTGCCCTCATGACTACTACTATTCTACAGTGTGTTATAGGTTCTAACCAGGAAAATTAGGCAAGAAAAATAAATAAAAGTTATCCAGAAAGATGGATGGAAAAGAGAGAGAAAGAGGGAAGAAAAGAAAAAAGAGGAAAGAAAAAAAGGAAGGAAGGAAGAAGAGAAGGAAGGAAGGAAGGAAGGACACTATCTCTATTTGCAGAAGACATGGTCTTGCATATAGAAAATTCTGTCATCAAGGAAGAAAAAGAGAAAAAGGAGGGAAGAAAGGAAGAAATAAGGATGGAAGGACACTATCTCTATTTGCAGAAGACATGATCTTGTATATAGAAAATTCTGTCATCAAGGAAGAAAAGAGGAAGGAGGGAAGGAAGGAAATAAGGAAGGAAGGAAGGAAGAAACTAGGGCTAATAAATGAATTCAGGGAGGTTTCAGGATATGAGATCAATATACAATATATCAAAAATCAACTGTGCTTCAATATACTAATAACAAAAACCCAAAAATGAAAATAAATAATTTCATTTATAATGAAAAGATTAAAATACTATATTTAACAAAAGAGGCAAAAGCCTTGTACACAGAAAATTACAAAGCGTTTTTGAAAGCAATTAAGGAATACCTAAATAAGTGGAAAGACATATGTGTTTATGGTTTGGAGGGCTTAGCATTGTAAAGACAGTAAGACTGCCCAAATTTATTCACAGATTCAATGCATTCCCTATCAAGAGTATAGCTGCTGGTTTTTTTTTTTGTTTTTTGTTTTTGCAAAAAACTGACAAGCTGATCCTAAAATTCATATGAAAATGCAAGAGACGCAGAATAGCCAAAAACAAAAGTCTTGAAAAAGAACAAAGTTGGATAAATTGTACTTCCTAATTTCAAAACTTACTTCAAAATGACAATAACCAAGATTACATGTTACTGGCATAGGTACAGACATGTAAATAAATGAGATAGAATTGAGAATCCAGAATACTGCCCCACATTTAGATTAATTGATTTTCAACAGGGAAGCAAGACAATTCAATGGGAAAAGAAGTCTTTTCAATAAAAGCTACTGGGAGAACTGAACAGCTGTAGGCAAAAGAATGATCCTACCTCATACCATATATGAATTATGTCAAAATAGATCATAAACCTAAGTGTAAGAGCTAGAACCATAAAACTCTTAAAGGAAACAGGTATTAATCTTCATGACATTGGACTAGACATTGGTTTCCTATATATGACACCAAAAGTACAAGCAACAAAAGAAAACATAAATAAGTTGGAATTATTTAAAAATTAAAAACTAAGGCCAGGCGTAGAGGCTCACTCCTGTAATCCCAGCACTTTGGGAGGCTGAGGCAGGCGGATCACGAGGTCGGAGGAAGCCCATCCTGGCTAACACGGTGAAACACCGTCTCTACTAAAAATACAAAAAATTAGCCCAGAGTGGTGGCATGTGCCTGTAGTCCCATCTACCCAGGAGGCTGAGGCAGGAGAATCGCTTGAACCCGGGAGGTGGAGGTTGCAGTGAGCTGAGATCACACCACTGCACTCCAGCCTAGGTGACAGAGCAAGACTGTGTCTCAATTTAAAAAATTAAAAACTAAAACCTCTTAAAAATTAAAAACTTGTGCTTCAAAGGACACTATTAAAGAAGTGAAAATAAAACATGCAGAATGAGAGAAATATTTGCAAATCATATATCCTAGTATCTAGAACATAAAGAACTTTTACAACTCAATCATAAAAAGATATGTAACCCATTTTAAAAACAGACAAGGCTTTGAACAGCCATTTCTCCAAAGAAGATATACAAACAGACGATAAACACATGAAAATATGCTTAACATTATCAATCATTGGGGAAATACAAATAAAAAACATGAGATACCATGTCACACCTACTATGATGTACTACAGTACTATGATATACTATGATGGCTACAATCGAAACAAAACATCGATAATGCGTGCTGGCAAGGATGTGGAGAATGTGGAACTCTTATAGATCGCTACTGGGAATGTAAGATAGTGCAGCTGCTGTAGAAGAGTTCTCCAAAAGTTACATGTAGAATTACCATATGACCCAACAATTCTGCTCCGAGGTATATACCCAAGAGAATTGAAGGCATATGTTCACAAAAACACTTGTACACGAATGTTCATAGTGGCATTATTTACAAGAGCTAAAGAGCAGAAATAACTCAGATGTCCACCAACTGATGAATGGATACACAAAATGTAGCAATAGGCTGGGTGCAGTGGCTCACACCTGTAATCCCAGCACTTTGGGAGGCTGAGGCGGGTGGATCACCTAAGGTCAGGAATTCAAGACCAGCCTGTCCAACATGGTGAAACCCGGTCTCTACTAAAAATACAAAAATTAGCCAGGTGTGGTGGCAGGCGCCTGTAATCCCAGCTGCTTGGGAGGCTGAGGCAGAAGAATTATTTGGACTCAGGAGGCAGAGGTTGCAGTGAGCCGATATTGTGGCACTGCACTCCAGCCTGGGCGACAGAGTGAGACTCCATCTCAAAACAAAACAAAAAACCCAGCAGCAATAAAAAGGAATGAAGTACTGATACATGCTCAACATGAATTAACCTTGAAAACATTATTCTAAGTGAAGGAAGCCAAGGGCAAAATGATGCATATTGTATGATTCCATTTGTATGGAATGTCCAGAGTAGGCAAATCTGTAGAGTCAGAAAGTGAACTGCCAGGAGCTGTGGGAGAGGAGATTTAGGATCGACCACTACTGATTATGAGGTTTCCTTTTGGGTGACGAAAATGTTCTGGAATTAGGTAGTGGTGGAGGTTGCACAACCTTGTGAATATATTAATACTAAAAAATTGAATTGTACACTTTAAAAGGGTGAATGCTATAATATGCAATATACTTCATTTAAAATGTTAAATAGTTCAATAAAAGGATTAAAAGAATAACATGCATGCACAGCATTTGTATTAGGAGGTTATTAACTGCGGACATTGGAAATACAAACTTCACTAGTTTAATCGATAAGACAATGTATTGACTCATGAAATTTGGAGTCCAGAGGTAGAAGGAACCTTCAGGATTAGTTGATTCAGTAGCTGAATGTTGCTGTCAAAACCCTGATTTTAAAACCTCTCTCTGCTCTGTAGTTATCAGGGTCAGTTTCATGTTTGGACTGATAGTGAGATACATCAAATGATTCCGGACATCACATCTGGACAAAACAAAGTCCTTAGGAAGAAAAGAGTTCATCTGCCTACGCTGTTCTCTTAAAGAGGAGGAAAATTTTCCCCAAAGCCCCCAACAGATTGGGACTTATATCTCATGGCCAGAACTGGTTCATGTGCCCATCCTAAGATAACCATTGCAAACAGGAATGCGATTAATTTCAGACCATTGAGGCCTAGCCTAGATCTTAGGGTGATGTCCACTTTCACTGCAACGACTGGCTGGATGAAGAAGGGGATGAAAACTGAACAAAGTAAGAAGTAGGAAGCATGGGGAGAAATAGATGCTGGATAGGAAGGCAATACCTTTATTAAGTAATCTCAATAGCATAGGATTAATTCAATTTTTATGTATTTGACCTCATATCAATGTATTCAGTGAGCTAGA
Source organism: Macaca mulatta (assembly GCF_049350105.2). NCBI lineage: Eukaryota > Metazoa > Chordata > Mammalia > Primates > Cercopithecidae > Macaca > Macaca mulatta. The sequence goes on along the minus strand of NC_133407.1, from coordinate 149,953,805 downwards.
AGGAAGTACATGGACAATGTTAAATCCAGTGTTCTCCAGGGAGATTTGAGATGAAAGAGTACCAACCAAAGATGCACCATGACCGCCATCTTCCCTGCCAGAGATTCTCCAGGGAGGTTCCCTCCTCCAATCACGGGACATCTAGCAAACATGTTGGCTCAGAACAAGGAGAATCTCACCTTGGAATTGCATTATGTGTAGCTCAGCAGCATGAATGAGTTAAGAAAGCTTGACTTATGGAGTATTTTACTCCTGTTCATTAGTAAAAAAAAAAAAAGTTAACAAAAAGTACAAATAAACCACAAGACTATTTTTAAATGGGCAAAGGACTTGAACAGATGCTTCATTGAATAATACACATCAATGGCTCCTGAGCATGTGAAGTGCTCAACTTCATAAGTCATCCTGGAAATAGCATTTCTGAAAGCAAAAGCATTGAAAAGCCAATTGTTTTGAGGATATAAAGCAGCTCAAATAATCAAATATTGCTGGTAGGAGTAGAAAGTGATAGACCCATTTTGGAGGACAGTTTGTTAGTCTCTTATGAAATTAAACAACACCTGCCCTATGATCCACCATTCCCCTCCTAGCTATTAATCGGTTAGAAATGAAAATATGCCCACAGAAAGACTTGCTCAAGAATGTTCAGAGCAGCCTTATTCATAACAGCCAAAAGTAGAAACGACCCAACGTCTACCTCAGGAGAATGGATAAACAAATTGTTACATATTCATACAATGGAATATTGCTGAGTAATAAAAAGGAAGAAGCTGTCTGGGCACAGTGGCTCACACCTGTAATCCCAACACTTTGGGAGGCCAAGGCAGGCAGATCACGAGGTCAGGAGATCGAGACCTTCCTGGCCAACATGGTGAAACCCCATCTCTCCTAAGAATACAAAAATTAGCTGGGTGTGGTAACAGGTGCCTGTAATCCCGGCTACTTGGGAGGCTGAGGCATGAGAGTTGCTTGAACACGGGAGGTGGAGGTTGCAGCAAGCCGAGATTGCACCACTGCACTCCAGCCTGGCAAAAGAGCGAGACTCTGTCTCTAAATAAATAAATAAAAAGGAAGAAGCTACTGTGACCAGCCCTAAGTGGATGAATTTCATACACATGATGTTGAGTGAAAGAAGGCATTCCCGGAAAGTACTTACTGTGTAGTTCCATTTATATGACGTTCCACAACAGGTACATCCAATTCATGGTGATAGAAATCAGGACAGTAATTGCCTAAGAGGGTTAACTGGAAAGAAACATGAGAAAGCCCTCAGGAGTGGCAGCAATGTCCTATATCCTGAGAACTGTGTTGAGTACACAGGTGTACACACTTATCAAAATACATTTATCTGTGACCTAAGATCCATGCATCTCAATTATATGTAAATTTCACTTCAATTAAAAGAATGTAAAGTGAGGGGCAGATGTGATGACTGAAGGGACAGTGTCTGGAGCCCAATCAGAAGAGCCAGGATTTGGGGGCTAAAGGGTTTGACTCTGGTGTTCTAGGGCCCTGGGGAGCCATGGGAGGTGTTAAAACAGGTTGCAGGAGGACCTGGCTCAGTATAGCCATGTGTTCCCGGCACACTGTGGCTCCGTCAGCTCAGCTCTGCTGCTTTGGTGGCTGAGTCAGCTTAGCCCCCAGTGTCTGGGCTTTCTCATCTGCCTCCTCCTTCCTGCAACGCCTTGGAAAGCTTGTCTCTGAGGAGAGGCTCAGCTGGAGGCAGGGCACCCTTGGCACCCCTCTTTCCCCAACCATCCCCAGCCCCTGGGGAACCAGGAGTGAAGAGCCGCCCCCACAGCCACAGCCCCTGCTTTCCTAAGCAGAGCGGGACAGAGGCTTCTGATAAATCTCATTTGGAGTGTTAGCCACCAGCCCAGCGCCGGCTCAGGCTTTCTCCTCGCTCAGCGTGGGTGATGACTCACTGCGTGGGAGGAGGCGAGAGGCGCCTGCTCTGCCCAGGGAGGTCGGCCGCAGCTGTGGGAGGAAAAGCTGCCCATCCCTGCAGGGATGTGGGGTTTCCGCTCCCAAATTGTCTGCTTTCTAGTCCATCCAGGCAGGATGAAGGAACAGAAAGGGCTTGAATTTTAGGGACAGACCAAGCTGGAGGACATCCTATGCAAGCCTCAGATTCCACATCTGTAAAATGGAGTGGAGGCACCTTAGGGCTTTGGGTACATGTCAGTTATTGGAAGGCTGCTCTTTAGGAAAAGGTGTGAAGGGGTGGGAAAGCAGGATATGGAAGGGGAGTCGGCTGAGCATTGAAGCAGCCTCAAGTAGGTCTGGCTTTGGTCTGACCCACTGGGGGCTACAGAATTGGTCATACCCTACAAAATTGTTCCTACCCCAGCTGAGATGGGGCAACCTTTTGCACTCCGATGCCAGTCATTAATGTGGGATGCTCTTGGAGGCGCCCAACCATGTCTGCTCCTGTTAACAGAGACAGGAGAATGGGGACAGCTGCAAGCTGTTACACAGCTGGAGGGTAGGCATGCTGGCTTGGTTCAGCAGCCCCAGCGGCGACTCCTACAGGGGGTAAAATACCCACTGCCCAGAATTTGTGTGAGTTCACAAAATAGGCAGTGAAGACATAGTAACTCTATTTCAGCTACATGAGAAAGAAGACCTAGGAACATAAATGCGTGTGCCCTGCCTACTATAGACTGAACATGGCTGGACCCAGGGCAGGCTGAGAATCTAGTCTATGTGTTTAAGCAGGAGCAATATCAAACATACTTAAGAGCCAGCGTCTGGCAGAGCAGCTGAGGCCTGGATGCTCCCTTTAGTTCCTGGATCATAAGGAAGTTTGGGGTGACCAAGGAAGGCGGTTGGGGTAGTGGTGGGAGGCCCTCAGGGACTTGGGACAGTGACTGCCTACCATCTAGTGTTACCAGCTTGTCCATCATTCTTCCTTACTTCCATGCACCTGGAAATGTTTGTTCACACCTATCCTGAGCCAGGCCATGTATCTCAAGGGACATCTGGTCACCTGCCTATACTCTTTCCCCTGATGTCTATTATGTGCAACTTGAGAACTGGCCACTGGGCATTACCTGGTCTATCCAACACAGTACTCTGGTTTTGATGGGACTTTCCAGAAACAGTGAGTTAGAAATGTCCCTGGGGTGTCAATATCTCCTTCTAAGAGCCCACTGTACTTCATGGAAGGAAAGAACACTGACTTTGGAGTCAGACAGACCTGGGTTTGAATCCAGCTCTGCCATTTGTGGGCTGTGTGATCTTGCTCGAGTTGCTCTACCTTTCTGAGCCTCAGCTTCCTGCTCTGTAGAACATGGATAAACTATGATACTGGTTACTGGGAGGACTGAGAGCCTGTCATATATTGTGTTTAGCAGCAGATAGTAGGGCCTTGATAAATGTTAGCTTTTCAAAACCGCCTTTTTCTTTTCTGAAGTGATTCCACTTTCATAGGTTCACTACTCACACTAGAGGGGCAGGCTTATCCTGCTTCTAGATCCTAATGGACTCTCTTAATCTCTGGGGAGGAATACCTTATCCTGTCAGTTTCAGGCCCCAGTTCCAGGAAGTGCACCACAGAGGCTTAATTACTTCCTAAGAAATAGACATAACTATTGTTACAGGATCGTTGGGGTGCCACTTCACCAGCTGGAAACCTCTGTGGCCAGTGTGGCGACTTTGCCTGCGTATTGCTCTGGCCCACTGGGCTTGCTTTGCCCACTGAGCCTGGGGGGCTGCGCTTGGCTCGCACTACCGGCCTACATCGAAAGGGTGAGCCAGGTGTGGAACCGTGAGGGGTGTGTGAGCGAGTGTGGAGTCTGGCCACTGCGCATACCCACTGTGGTGGGGTAGGCAGCCCCAGGTGCCGGCATGGGTGCAGGGTCCCTTTGAGGCTGCAACTGGACCAGGTATACCATAAGCAGCTTCCATGGCTGACACTGGGGAATGCGGTGGTGGTGGCTAGAAGTTTGGAGACACCAGGAACCTCAGAGCCCTAAAGAGGGGGTCACAGCCCTGGCTCAGGGAGCTCCTAGGTCTAAGCTCCCCAAAGGGTCACAGCTCTTCTCTCCTTCTTGTCACGCACAATGTGGTGAGCAAGAGGCATGTTTCAGCCCTATTTGTATTACAGCTCTTTTAGTCCTACCATTTGGCGGGTCCCCAGTTCTTGTCTTGTGTTCAAGAAGAATGAGGTACACAGACAAGTGGAGGAGCAAGATGAAAAGGAGTTTTATTGAGTGATGGAACAGCTTAGAAGAGACTCACTCAGAGGAGACCTGAGTGAGTGGGTAGTTCCCTCTCTATAGCCAGTGTCCTGACAAGTGTTCAGCTCCTAGCAGAGGGAGTTGCTGCTCTCTGCAGGCAGGTCATCCAGACGAATGTTCAGCTCTTAGCAGAGAGGGTAGCTGTTCTTTGCAGGCAGGTCATCCCAACCAGTGTTCAGCTCTCAGCAGAGAGGGGACCCTGGGGTGAGTAGCTTCTCTCTGTAGCTGGCTGTACTGTTGTCTCTTGGGTCCGGCTGAGACCAAGGTTTCTATGGGCCTCAGAGGGGAGGATGTGTGCGCTGATTGGTACGTGGGAGGCCACAGGTGGGTCCAGAAAAGGCACCACAAGTTCCCACTTCAGTCGACAGGAATGGAAGCCTGGCCTCCAGGCATCAGACCCTTCCCAGCTTGAGGGTGGGGCTTCACCAGGGACCCACCCCCTCGACGCTGGAGCCTGTCTGCCTCCTGCTGCCATTCAAAGTGCCCAGGCTGTTTGTTCCAAGGTGAACAAGGCCGACAGTGCCCTAGCTAAGCCTCATACTTATTCTGAGATCGGAGTAGGTGCTGGGAATAGGCAGTAGGAGCAGACATCTCTGAGCCTGCAGGGACAGAGGTGACAGAGAGTGCAGAGATGCCTGGGTTTGCAGCCGTTGCTAGGAGCCCGCAGCTGTGCCCAGGAGGGCAGTGCTCCTGCCTGATCCTGGCTCTCTATGGCTCCATGGACTAGCAGCACTGCCCCAGACCCAGCTCTGCCTCGGGGCCCCTCTCTGTCCACCCCTCAGTGCCCAACCACACTGCTCCCCTGCCAGCAGGTCACTCAGACTAGCTCCATTGTGGCAGCTCCCAGGGTGGCGGGCTCCGGGAGGCTCCTGGGGGCAGGCTCTGGCGACTGCCTGCCTCCTCTCCGCATTTTCCCATGGGTGGTGGGCGAGGTGCAGGTGGCATGGTGGCCCTGGTCAACCCTGCACAAATGAACCCAATGCTCTTGGGGCCGGCTCCACGAGTCCCGGCTGTGCCTTCCACTGGTGCTCGCAGGCTCCCAAGACACAGCAGGGAGTGAGGTTGAGGCCGTGGTGGAAGCTCCCTCTGGGAGCAGGTCCTGTCCAGCTGTGTGAGGGTGCGGGTGGCACAGTTGGCTGCCTTGGGGACACAGGGCGCACCACTGCTGCTCTAGCAGCTGCTCCTGCTGCCACCACCCATGCCTTCCTGCTGCAGCCAGCATGATAGCAGCGGCTGCTCCAGACGGCCCGCCACTGCTGTCACTATTAGATGAGCGCCCTCTTTGTGCTCCATTCGGCTGCCCCTTTCTTGGAAAGATGACCTGGCCCATGGGAGGGCCTTTGCCAGTAAGCTCTATCCTTTCTTTGGAATCCTGAAGGGTTGGTGAGGAGCCTTACTTGGAACCTGCTGTCAGAGATGCAGACTTCATAGGGGCTGGTGGGTCAAGAATGTAGTGGACACAGGGTGGGGCGTGGCCTGAGGGTGAAGGGCAGATGCCTCAGGAGGCGCTTGGAGGCCTGAGGCTGGTCAGGACTTGAGGCCAGACATGCAGGCTCCCCGTCTAGGCTTTTGGCTGTGCTGGGATGGGCAGGGCTTGGTAGGGATGCTGCCACATCTGGAAAACAGTTCTGGCAGCCCGTGGGGGCAGCCAGCCACGTTCCGGCATGTGTCCACACCACATTGTGCTGTCATAGCTTCCCCGAGCTGTAAACAGACATCCTCCCACCGGAAGCTTGCTTTTCTGCTGTCTCTTGGACAAGGTGGCATTTTCCAAAGCTTGGTCACATCAAAACCAGTTCTTATCAGGAGGGATCAGATCATTTTTCTTCCTTTTAGAGCACGATCACACCCAGGGGATAGACTTCGTTAATTGTTTTGTGAAAACTTGGCGTTTGGATACTTCCTAATGGTTTTTATTGTGCGTAGTTGGGGAAGCAACACACACATACACGTACAAACATATAAACATTTACATATCTATAAGGATTTATATATAATTGTATATTCATAGTATCTTATTGAATTATGATTACAGTACAATGAAATGAGTAAATCTTAGGTGTATGGCTTGATGAATTTTTACCTCTGTTTATACTGCTGTAACTCCTGCCAAGATCGAGGAGTAGAACATTTCCATCTCCCCAGAAAGTTCCCTGTGCAACTTTGTAGTAAATAGCCATTACCCACCACCTACTACAAAGCAACTGCCATCTGGCTTTTATCACTGCAATTCAGTTTTGCCTGTTTTTGAACTTTGCGTGATGGGATCATAGTCTAAAGTCTTTTGTGTCTAGTTTGTTTGTTTGTTTGTTTATTTATTTAGAGACAGGCTCTCACTCTGTCGCCCAGGCTGGAGTGCAGTGTCCTGATCATGGTTCACTGCAGACTTGACCTCCTAGGCCCAGACGATCCTCCTACCTCAGCCTCCCGAGTAACTAGGACCATAGGCATGTGCCACCACACCTGTCTAATTTTTGCTTTTTGTTTTTTTGTAGAGGCAAAGTTTCACCACATTGTCCAGGCTGGTTTCAAACTCCTGGGCTCAAGTGATTTGCCTGTCTCAGCCCCCCAAAGTGCTGGGACTATAGGCGTGAGCCACCATGGACAGCCTGTGTCTAGTTTCTTTCACTCATCAATAACGTTACTTGAAATTCATCCATGATGTTGCATTTTTCAGTAGTCACTCTTTTTTTATTGCTGGAATAGTATTGGATTATATGACTATACCACAATTCGTTTATACAGTTTCCCATTGATGGACAAGAGCCAATTTAGTTTAAGCATAATAGACGTAGGGAATATTGAATTTCAGTAAACATAATGTCAAGGATGAATGGAGGGAAACTTAGAGATCATCTGTCTAAACTTTCTTATTTTGCACATGAGACTCAGAGAAGGAAAGTGACTAGTCCAAAGTCACACAGGTTTGTCAGGTCAGAACTAAGGCCAAATCAAGTCTTCTACTTCTCTGCCCAGTTGGGGCTGTTTATCTCCCCCTCTCCATATCTCACTGTATCTCTTAATCAGATGTGAAAAAGTTAATCCTTTACTTCCTAAAAGGATTTCTACAGTTTTTCTTTTCTTTGTTTGAGATGGGGTCTCACTCCTGTTGCCCAGGCAGGAGTGCAGTGGTGCAATCACAGCTTACTGCAGTCCTGGGCTTAGGTGATCCTCCCATCCTTAGCCTACCGAGTAGCCGGGACCACAGGTGTGCACCACCACGCCTGGCTAATTTTCTGTATTTTTAGTAGAGACAGGGTTTCGCCATGTTGCCCAAACTTACAGTTTTTCTATGTATACAATCCCCCAAGAGTATATAATACAATTTACTTCCAAGGTGTCAAAGACTTGTCTGTTATGAAGTGAGATGGATTTATAAATGTTCATAAAAGAGAAAAATATGATTCACAAGAAACAGTCTGTTTGCAGCAAGGTCTGACATGCCAGAAAACACAATATAGGGTTAAGTATTTTTCAGGTAGCCTTGCAGAGATGCTAGAAGTCTACCAGCCCCCAGATATCATTCCAGGAGTGATTTCCTTTATTTCTGTTTTTTACTGCAATAGAAAAGCCACATAAATTCAGATGGATCTGGGTTCAAATCTTGCCTCAGACCTTTTGTAGCTGTGTCGCCTTGGACAAGTGACTGCTTCTCTGAGCCTCAGTTTCCCCCTCTGTAAATTGAAGATGATAATAGCATCTGTCTTATAATGGTGTTGGGGAATACATTTCCTGGCATGCGGTGGATACTTAATACATCCTTCTTGGTTATACATGTGGATTCACAGCCTAGAGTGGCTTGAAGACGGGGCGGCTCTGGCAGAAGCAAAGGTAGGGAAGTGAGAGTCCGGGTTGGGGTGTGTGGGAGACCATTTTCTTCCTATGAAGTCTGAAATTTTCCTTGGCAAGAGCCTCATGCCTTTTGGGTCTCTGGTGCCTGGCCTTGGCTGTCTGCTTAGATTTCCCTGGGGTCCTATCTCAGAAACGAAGGCCAGGAAAAGGGCAAGGCTTATGTGGTCCGGAGGTCACGAAGCTGGGCCCTGGTGGTCACACGGCCTTGGAGTGGAGCCCCAGCCTGGTGCTGAGCCTGCGGAGGGCTGACCCACAAGAAAAAGAGAAAGGCCCTAAGTAGGTAACTGCCATGTTTTCATGGACTTTTCAAGGCCTCAGGAGACCCGATAGAATGGGGCCTCAAGATTCGGGGTGTCTGGAGCAGGGGATGGAGTGGGCTCACTGGGCAAGCCTGGGTTGAGATCCCCGCTTCCTCATCAACCAGCTGTGTGGCCTTGAGTGAGTCGTTTTCACCCCCTGAGCCTCAGTTTCTTCCTCTGCAAAATGCAGAGTCATTTCTATTGGGAGATTTCAAGGATCCAATAGGACAACAATAGGAGCATGGTGAAGAGTCCTTTCCCCTGGTCTAGCTGATGGCTGAGAAGTCACCAGCCACAACTCATTGACCTGTTAAGTTACTGAAGACCCCCCAATCCCAGATCCTGGGCAAGCCAGGCAGTTTCCATAGGTAACCCCATAATTCACCTCCTGTCCAGCCCCAGCACAAGGCGACAAGCTCAGCACAGGTGATGGAAGAACATGGCTGTTGTTCTCTCATGCAAAATTACTTTGGGAATTTCCTGGTGGCCTTTGTCTCTGGGACTTTCCTCGTGGCCAGATACTGTTTGCTGAGAGCCCTGAACCATGCCTTCCCCTCTCTGAGTTTCTGTTGCTTTAACTTTAAATGGGATGATAAAAGCACAAGTATTAAATTATTGTGAGGATTAAATGGAGTAATGATTGCAAAGCACTCAACAGAGCCTGGTTAAGTGCAGTAGTTAAGAGAATGGGCCCAGGATTCAGGCTGGGTTCAAATCCCGCCTCTACCATTTCCTGGCTGTGTTAACTTGGGAAACTGCTTTAGTTTTGGGCCTCCATTTCCTTATCTGCAAACTACGGATATGACTGGAATCCATTTTATGGAGTGGTTGGATAGCACTGAAATAACAGATGTGAAAAAATAAAATGACTGGAGGCTAACCAAAAGTTCATTAAGTGGTAGGATGCAGACATCATCTGTGTGGGTGACAATGGTTAAGAATTCCATATTCTTCAATTTTGCTGTCTATCAGTCAGAGCAATATCATTGAGTTTTAACCAGTTATAGCAATAGAATTGAATTTCAGTAATACCATAGCAGCCTCTTTTTTCTTTTTAAAATTATTCTTTCTGGAATATGGTAACCGAAATTTTTTTTTTTTTTTTTTTTTTTTGAGACAGAGTCTTGCTCTTTTGCCCAGGCTGGAGTGCAGTGGAGTGATCTCGGCTCACTGCAGCCTCTGCCTCCCGGGTTCAAGCAATTCTCCTGCCTCACCCTCCCAAGTAGCTGGGACTACAGGCACGCGCCACCACGCCCGGCTAATTTTTGTATTTTTGTAGAGACAAGGTTTCGCCATGATGGCCCAGATGGTCTTGATCTCCTGACCTCGTGATTTGCCCCCCCTTGGTCTCCCAAAGTGCTGGGATTACAGGCATGAGCCACTGCGCCCGGCCACTGAAAAGATTTAAACTGTTGCGTCCCAATGCAGTCGTAGAATGGCCATGTGAACCTAAGCAAGTCACTTCCTCTCTGTGGACCTCACTTCCCTCCTCTATAAAATTGGGATAATTATGCCAACCTTGTGGGTTTCCTCTGAGGGTGAGATAGGACACTGGGGGCCCAACTCCCAGCCCACCCTCCGGCCCAGGATCCACTTCCCACAAACTGTGATTTCCTGGCTTGCCACTGTGCTCTACAGTTGCCATGGTAGGAAAATTCTGGCTCCAGGACATTATGACAACTCATTGCCATTAATGCGAAGTTGGTGTGTGCTTATTCTTCTGGCTGTCTGCACCTGGACCTAAGGACGAGGACTGGGAGTGGGGCTGGGTTGCAGGAAACCATCAGGATTCCTGGCTCCTCCAGCCATCAGGAAACTTGGCAAATGAGGCCTGCTCCAGGGAAAGGCAAGGCGTCTGGGCTTTGGTGTCAGACAGACCTGGGCTTGATCTCAGTCTTGTTCTTTTAAATACGCATGCCATTGGGCAATCCCTTTGATCCTCAATAACAAGATAACAACAGCGTTTACCTCTAAGGGTTACTAGGGCACTGTGTTTGTGCCCAGTAAGTGTTGTCTTCTATTATTACTGCTAAAGATGGGCCTGACATGGTTTATTGGCCGAATAATGAATGCCTCAGCAGAGTGAGCAGAGCCAAGACTTCCCTCTCATAGTTCTTCACCAGGCTCTGGGGAGTGGAGTAGGACGTGAGTTAACACATTGACATCTCATGATGTCAATCAAGTGCTTGGCAAGTAGTAGATGCTCGATAAATGATAATTCCTGCTCCCCCAACCTCGCACAGGCAGGCCTGAGTAGACCTCAGAACTTCTTTGGGCATGGCAGTCATCATTTTCTTCTGCTCAGTCCTGTAGGAAATGTAAGGGCTCGTGGTCTCCTTCAACCTTCATTGTGGCCTAGGTCACCTTGTTCCAAACATGCAGGGAAGGAGACTTACCAGGGAGACTTTCAGTGGCTTCACTGAAAGTGAAGAGCTGGTATACGACAGCAACTGTGTCCACTCTATTTCCCATCCATCATTCATTCATTCAAGGAATATTCTTAAGCACTGTCAACTGAAGAATGATGAGGTTCACACAATCGGAAAGGAGATCTTTATTTATCATAAACGGAGGCAGCCTGCAGGCCAGCCATCCCATAGGCTGGGCAGCATGGCCTCTGGCTCTGCAGAGAGCAAGCAGTTTGAGGGAGGGGTAAAGGGAACAGGAACTTATGCTGAGTGAGAAGGCTGAATATACACACGTAACCAGCGACCAGAGGAGCCATGAATACTGATGAAAGGAGAAACATGTACATGCATGGTCCAGCTTCACGCCTTTCCGTGGGTTGCATGTTCAAAAAATGACAGTGTTAGTATGATCCATGAGGGTGGAATTTTTTGTCCTCAGACATCAAAAGGTGAAGCAAAGGATGTGAAAACCCTCACTGCACATCGTCCACAGGTTGGCCAAAACTGGTCCAGAGATGGTCACTGGACGTTTCTTTCTTTCTTCTTTTTTTTTAAGCTGGAGGGTGGTCAGTTTTTAAGAAGGGATACCATTATGAAACTGGTGAGCTGTCATGTCAAAACTGCAAAGAGGAAGAGGGAGTCTGGTCATGGCCTCAGACGACTGGCTAAAGGTGATAAAGGAATGAGTCGTCTGTTTCTTGTTTTCCAAATCTGTTTACTCCTTGGGAAGCCATTCTGGTTAAAAGTTAATAAGGAAGGGGCATAGTGAGATGTGTTTGGCCTCCTGTCCCATCATGGCCAGGAACTCGGTTTTTAAGGTTTCTCCTAGGTCCCCTTGGCCAAGAGTGGGTCTGTTCAGTCTGTTGGAGGGCTTAGGATTTGATTTTTAGTTCTCAGCACCTACTATGCCCCCTGAGCAAAAATGGTTAACAGGACAGACTCTTCTCTGCCTTGGGAGTTTATAGCCTAGTCGGGAGAGAGATAGGAATAAATAACTACACCAAAACTTTCTTAATCACAAGGCCTTTAAGTGCTGAGAATGGGAAGTGCAGGGAGTGGCCAGAGTGTCCAACAGGGTGACTCAGCCTCCTCTAAGTGGTCAGGGAAGACCTCCCCGTGGAGGCTCATCTTGAGCTCCCCTGAGAGCAGAGCCTGGAGCAGAGACTTAGGTGCGGGGGTTTATTTGGGAGCGGACCCGGGGAGCAGCAGGGAAGGAGTGGGGAGGTGAGACCGGGCAGGAGGAAAGCCAGCATAAAGATTGCGATCAGGGTCGTTCCTGTGGGCAGCAGGACCGGCTATGTCTGGGACCACCTGAGGAGGGGACAGAGGGCCTCCTGGCAGTGTCCACGCAAAGGGACAAGGGACATCACCAAGGGAGGCCCAGGCAGCTCTCCCAGTGTCCTTCCAGTCAGAGGAACCTCAGGTCAGCCATCCAGCACATCCAGAGTTCAGGCCCAGATGAATTGGCTGCAGCAGGTGACATTCTCCATGCAGCTTGGAGGGCCTTAGGGGAGTATTCCAGGCAGAGGGACAGCTCCCGATTCACCTGTCTGTAAGAGGGACAGCTCATCTGCCACAGCCTGGCCTGGGTGATTCTGCTGGCCCCCCGTCTTGGAGTGGAAGCGTACATCATCCAGACCCCACCCCAAGCTGCACGACTCAGAGTGTCAGCTGGAGCACTTTCTCCACCAAGTGCCTCCTCTGAAGGTCTCTCAAAGGCAGGCAGGGGTGTCAATGAGAAGCAGGTTTGTAGATGTTCTTCTTTCTCCTCCATCGTGGTCTTCCTGCCTCCCAGACAAGCTTCGGAAGGCAGGAAATCTCCAGACCACCTATGGAAGACAGAAGCCTGCCGGGGCCTGGGGTTTGGGTCATGTGAGCCAGCTCTAGAAAGCCTTTTGGTGCCCACAGAAACCCAAAGAAAAAGAATGTATGGCATAACTCTAATGAAATTTAGGAAGCCCGAGGCATTCCCCACCCTTGTCTACTCTCCCTAAACTGTCCAGGGGCTGGAGGGAAAATGCCTGCAGGGAGGTGGTAAGCTGCAGTTTGGTCCATTCCAAATGACACAGAGCAGTGGCTGGGAGTGAGGAGATCTGGTTCCAGGCCCAGTGATTCCTTGAGCCATTATTGCAAAAAGACCTAAGCCAATCTGAAATGCACAACTCTAGGCTCTTCTTGGTGGCTAGCGGTGTTAGTCAACTGTTAGGAGTGAATGAGGACCTGCCGCTTCCCCCAGTCTTGCTACCAGGTTCACATGAAAGCAAGTTGTGCACAGAATTCTGCTCCCACAAAGACATTTAGTAGGCAACTGTTATGAGGAAGTAGGTCCCAGACAGTTCATGCAACATGTATTTATTAAACATGCCTCAGCAGATTTGAGGCAGACGTAAGATTATTCCAGAGTCACAGTCTGTGACTGTTACAGGCCACATCAGGCAACCAGAATCACTTTTTTGAGATGGAGTCTTGCTCTGTTGCCCAGATTGGAGTGCAGTGGCATGATCTTGGTTCACTGCAACCTCCACCTCTCCGGTTCAAGAGATTCTCCTGCTTCAGCCTCCAGAGTATCTGGGATTACAGGTGCATGCTACCATGCCCTGCTAAGTTTTGTATTTTTAGTAGAGACAGAGTTTCACCATGTTGGCTAGGCTGGTCTCAAACTCCTGACCTCAAGTGATCTGACCGTCTCGGCCTTCCAAAGTGTTGGGATTATAGGCGTGAGCCACTGTGCCCGGCCCAGAATCACTCTTAACCGGTGCCTGGACCCAGGACTACCAGGGAGCAGCCTGAAGTGCCATCCCTGGGGCTTGCTGGATTCTTATACCTGGTTTGTGCCAGGGGAGGAAGTGCCTGTAAAATATTTTAACCGAGCTGTATGTTCTGAATCCCACTAATTTTATCAACAAATGCCTGTTTCCAGCATCCGTTAAGCTGGCTAACAAGCCACTGATCTCACCTCTGAAAACCCATTTATTTTTAACAGTCATTATGCTAATCAGCAGCCGCTGGTGTTGATCAGCACTACAGACAAACGAAACCCTTGTCCTTGTGGCTTCTGGAGCCAGTGAAGATGACACTGCAGTGAAAATGGCAGCTGGCCGCCACTCGACTGTGAATTTTAGAAGAGGCAACAGACTACGCTGGAGTCGTAGCTAAAAATCAAGAACACAAGTTTATATCACATCGTCTTCTCTGAAGCATTCTCAGCTTCACTTTGGACATCGTGGTGGTGAGATTCTGACAGTCAACTCTGCCACTGGCCCTCATGTCCCCATCTCTAATGTGCCTAGTACCCCATGCCCTTGGCACAGCCTCCTGCTCTGGGGCAGAATCTGGGGTGAGGTTGTTCTGGGCTCCCTATGGACAACACTGGGGATGACACTGGTCATTTTCTAATGCCTCCCTTCGTTGAGAGATCTCAGGGTGATTATCCTCAGAAAAATGTGCCTGTATGGGTGCAGTGGCTCATGCCTATAATCCCAGCACTTTGGGAGGCTGAGGCAAGAGGATCATGAGGCCAGGAGCTTGAGGCCAGCCTGGCCAACATGTGAAACCCTGTCTCTATTAAAAATATAGGAATTGGCCGTGCGTGGTGGTGTATGCCTGTAATCCCAGCTACTCAGGAGGCTGAGGCAGAAGAATTGCTTGAACCTGGGAGGCAGAGGTTGTAGTGAGCTGAGATCGCACCACTGCACTGCAGTCTGGGTGACGGAGCAAGACTCTATCTTGGAAAAATAAAAGAAAAGAAAAATGTGCCTGCTTGCTGCCAGCAGAACCAGTCCTTACCTCTAAACACTATTTTGTCCAACTGATCATTCATTTATTTATTAACAAGTTATTTTGGGGAGGGATTTCCATGTGTGTGCTAGGGCTGATTTTCTAGCACAGTGTTGGAGCTCAGTAAATATTAAATGAGTGCATGAAGGATGACAGGAGGGGAGAAAGGGACTGGGGGCTGTGTGCAAGGGAAGCAGCAGCATGTGTGCCTGCAAGGCAGCTGTCCATCTCACAGAGATACCAGCCCTGCCCTCCAAAGGTTCCCTCAGCCTCTCTGTCTTCATTCTCCTCCCAGGTTGGTGTTAAGCCTTTTGAGAGAGGCTGAATTAAGTGCTGGGCTCCCTTCACTGCCTAAATGCCCTGTGAGAGCTGTGCCAAGCAGCGGATTGCTAGAGCACGAGGCTGTTTTCATTGTCTGACTCGCTTGGGAGCAGGTGGTTCATTTCTGAAAAGCTGAGGCTTAGTGAGTTTTCATGGATGGAGGGGACAAAGGAGAAGGAAACAAGACAGACTGACAGACACAGAGAGCCACAGCCAGCTGATATGTACTGAGCACTCAATCCATGCCAGGCATGCTGTTAGGCTGTAGGAATTCAGTGGTGTAACAGACAGACTCAGGTCCTGCCCTCAGGGAGCTTAAAGTCTAGAATAAGGGTTGGCAAAGTCCAGCCTGTGGACTGATTCTGGCCTGCTTGGAACACAGCTGTGCTCATTTGTTTGAGTGTTGTCTAGGGTTGATTTCACTCTGTGGCAGAGTTGAGTAGTTGCAGCAGGGACTGTGTCGCCTATGAAACCTAAAATACTTACAATCTGGCCCTTTATAGAAAAAGTGTGCTGACCCCGTTGTAGAGGCCAAGCAGATACAAACAGCCAGAAGCAGAAAGAAGAGTGAAGCCAAAATGCACACAGAAAATGAGAGAGAGAGGAGGAGCCCCCATAAATATGTGAGGTGGGAAGGCTGCAGTTCCCGCAAGTATTTCCATTTCCACTTCACCATGACAAAACTCCGCCATCAGTGGCTTATTCCTTAGGGATAAGCATTGCTTTCACAAATATTCCCCTGAGAAGAGTTTTTCATCCTCAATGTATACCCTGAGTATGGAGTGGCTGAAGAGATCATTCTGGAGGCAGACAGGGCTGCTGAAGATTTCCAAAAGCCAGGACAGAGGGAGAGGGAAGGCTGGCCTTATGGATGGGAGGTGTCTGGGTAGGGCAGAGAACCACAGCCTGCAAAAGCAATTGTGTTGTTTGTCCAAGATGAGCCGGTGGTAGGGTGTGTCTCTGAGCTACTCTGCAGTTTCTCAAGAGTGGAATTCTATCTGTGACCAAAGGAGTCACTCACCGCCTAAGGGCAGAGTTGTGATTCCTCTTCCATCCCTGACATTGGGCAGTGTCGGCTCTTGGGGGTGCATAGGTGTGTGTGTGCGTGCACTGGCGTGTGTATCAGGAGGGAGCCACATTTTGCAGGGAAGGGGGTTCAGTTTATATAATTTAGGGTGCCCTCTCTAAGGAAAAGATTTCAAAATTATCAATACTAATTTAGGTATGCACATGCATATTTAGAATTTAAAAACAAATCATAATGTTACAACATTTTAAAAATTTGACGAGGGTCAGAAACATCACAAAATCTAGAAAAATGACATATGTATTAATCAACTTCCTGATACCCTCTGAAATGCATTTCATGCTAGTTTTGCTACATACTTTTCATATGTTTATGATTTTTAATAATCTTTTCTGATAGAGAAAAGAATGATGTCAGCCTTTCCTCTGACACAGTCGATTGAAATTTGTTTTTTCACCAAGAGTTAGGATGCACAAGATGTAACTTCATATACATACTTGCTTCTTGCAGCAGAGTCTTGGGTTTGAGTCCTACAGACTCAAGAATTCTGATAAATTCAATTTTGTGTGTTTTCCATCACAAAAAGAAAAATGTATGGTGTATTTATAATGCTATATGTCACCTTATTGGGGATATGCTGCATTATCAAGCATATGCCCAAATGGAAAAAAATATTTTTGATTAGGTGTCAGAACTGAATCCAATTATAATACTATCTGTGATGATCTGAAGAATTTTCCATTTCCATTTCCAAGACTAATTTCTGGCTATGTCCATTTCCAACCCTGTTTCTCTTCTTTGGCCCACACCTTTCTGATACTGGGCACCAGACCACACACTGAGATATTTTGGTACAGCCATAGACCTCATCCTTCATGTCATGATGTAGGGCAAGTTGGCATGGGGGCAATAGGGCTATTCTGGAGGCCATTGCTATGCCAGTGTCTTAGTCTATTTTGTGTTGCTTATCACAAAATACCTGAAAGAAAAATCATTTATTTCTTACATTTATGGAGGCTGAGAAATTCAAGGTTAAGGACCTGCATTTGGTGAGGGCCGCCTTGCTGCTGGTGACTCTCTGCAGAGTCCCAAAGTGGCTCAGGGCCTTACATGGCAAAAGGGCTGAGTGTGCCAGTTCAGGTCTTCCTTCCTCTTCTTAGAAAACCACCAGTCCCACCCCATGATAATCCATTAATCCACTAATCCCTGAGTGGATTAATCAGTTCATGAGGGCAGAGCCCTCATGACAAAATCACCTCTTCCAGGTCCCACTTTTTAATTACATGGCAAAAGGGCTGAGTGTGCCAGTTCAAGTCTTTCTTCCTCTTAGAAAACCACCGGTGCCACTCCCATAATAAACCATTAATCCACTAATCCCTGGATTCATGAGGTCTGAGCCCTCATGAGCCAATCACCTCTTGCAGGTCCTACTTTTTAATATTGTCACATTGGGGATTAAATTTTACTACAAGTTTTGGAGGGGACAAATATTCAAACCATAGGAACCGCAATAAATAATAATAGCCTATATATGGAAGAGGTGGTGAACCACATCCATCTATGCTCTGATCTCAAACTAAATGTATCGCCAAGTCAACTCTCCCCAAATGCCACCTGTCATGAGGGGAAGTGTGAGTAGAATGAGCTAGGAGTCTTAACCAGTTGTGGATAGAATGTGTTGCTTTTCCTAAATGTTCATCATTTGATGCATGGACAAACAAAATGTGGCATATCCAAACTATGGATTATTCTTTGGCTACAAAAAAGGAATGAAACACTGATACCTGCTACTACATATATGTATATTGAAAACATATGTGAAATGAAAGGAGACAGACACAAAAGGCCACAAACTGTATGATTCCATTCTTATGAAATGCCCAGAACAGGCAAATGTATTGAGTCAGAAAGTAAGACTAGTGGTTGCCAGGGAGAAGGGAAATGGGGAGGGAGTTACTGCTAATGGTTGATTTTAAGAATGATTAAAGTGTTCTGGACTTAGATAATGGTGATGGTTGTACAACTCTGTGAATATACTAAAAATCACTGCATTGTACATGTTAAAAGGGTGAATCTTATAATATGTGAACTACATTTCAATCAAGCTATTATTTTAAAGATTTTTACTTTTGTGAGTTTTACAAAACCACGTGACCAGGTAAACACATAGCTAGGGCCTTCTCCCATGATAAATTCCCCTTTGGGGATGTATCAGCTTGGGGATGTGTATCAGTTATCTATCAGTAGATACTATGTAACAACCAACTACAGAACTTCAGTGGCACAAAACCTCAGTTGCACACTGCTGTAAGTATTTGTTTGGCTCACAAATCAGCTGGGCTCTGCTGGGCAGTTCTTCTGGTTTTAGCTAGTCTCCCACTTTTTTTTTTTTTCTTTTGAGATGGAGTTTCGCTCTGTCACCCAGGCTGGAGTGCAGTGGCACAATCTTGGCTCACTGCAATCTCCGCCTCCTGGGTTCAAGTAATTCTCCTGCCTCAGCTTCCTGAGTAGCTGGGACTACAGGTACACGCCACCACAGCCAGCTAATTTTTGTATTTTTAGTAGAGACAGGGTTTCACCATGTTGGCCAGGATGGTCTTGACCTCTTGACCTTGTGATCTGCCCGCCTTCGGCTCCCAAAATGCTGGGATTACAGGCGTGAACCACTGCGCCTGGCTTCATCTCCCACTTCCGATGGTTGGCCATGGCCCCATGGGCTGTCTGATCTAGGATGACCTCAGCTGGGGCAAATGAGGTGCCTTGCCCCAGGTGTCTCCTCCTTTACATCCCAAGTATGTTTTCACAGTGATGGCAAGGACCAAGAGACAGAGGCAGAACCACACAAGCACTTTTTCAAGGTTCTGCTTGCATCATATTTGATAATATTGCATTGGTTAGAGCAAGTCACACGGCCAAGCCTGGATTCAGTGGATGGGGAAATAGATCTTCCCTCTCAGAAGAGAGGAACTGCAAAGTCACATGTCAAAAGAAGTGGGTGTGTGGAGGGGTAATGACTCAGTACCATGAAGACAATTAATTTTACATCTGCTTCCATGTATATACCAGTGTGTGCCTACGTAGGTGTTTGCAGATATATGTGTCTATATTGGTCAATATAAGTGTGTTCAGGCATCTGTGTGTGCATGTGAGGCTGTGTGTATGCTTCCTTTGGATGTATCTACATGTCCTACATGCAAGGATGAATGAACAATTTTGGAAGCTTTTCTGCTTGTGTATCTGTGCAGGTGTGAGCCTTCCCAGATAGGTGCCAAGTGTAGTGGGCCATGGATTGTGTCAAGTAGAGTGGGCCAACGCATGTGCTCCCAAAACCCCACACCAGCAGGATTCTGGGGTCTCTGGGTCCTTGTCTGTCATTTACCCAAGACAGGCAACTATTAGAGAAGCAAGAGTGGGGACTTTGAAATCAGGAAGGCTGGATTCAAACACCAGCTCTGCCACTGACTGGCTTGGCAGGAAATTCCCACCCTAGTTTTCTGATCTGTAAAATGGGGACGCCACTTCCTAGTTTTCTTGTGTGAAAGGCTTCGTAACGTGCACTGTGCCATGGCTTTGTTAGCTTTGAAGACGCCGGAGGAGTGAATTTCCCTTCCCACTCTGTGCCCCAAAGGCTTGACCCCTTTCCAGATGCTAAAACTGGAGGTGGCTCTGCATCTCTTAATGCGTTGCCATGGCAATCACTGCCTTCTGCTCTTCTGTCAGCAGTGCTGGACAGGGCTCTGGTGTCCTCTCACTGCTGGGCCCAGGGCGAGGTGGAGGAGGAGCAGGCTCACCCGAAGTCCATTTCCTTCTGAAGCAGGTCAGGGAGGAAGGGAGGATGTGGGGGGCTGTTACCTGTCTTTGTTGTTGTTGCTCTGCTCCTCTTACCATGCCCCCTCCAACAGCAGCTTAGGGAGGTCCTGAGGCAGCCATTCAGACACCAACACACACCCAAATCACCTGGGCAGCTTCAAAAAATGAAGACTTCTGTGCCCCACTCAGAAAGTCTGATTCAGTAGGTCTGAGGTGGGTACCAGGCACCAGGGTTTTCACTATACTCTCCAGGACATTCTGATGGAGGAAATCCAGGAACCACACTTGGAGAAACCATGCACTAGCAGTATAGGGCCCGAGGCAACCCGCTGACTTAGCTGCCAGTCCCCACAACATAACCAGTCTCCTCATTTATTTATTTATTTATTTATTTATTTACTCACTCACTCACTCATTCACCTACTCACTTGTCATTGTATTCCCTTACATCAAACCACATTTGAATAATTGTTTAAGTAATCCACTCACATTTAAATAATCACTCCCTCATTTATTTACTCATTTATTAGAACAAACATTTATTACTGTCCTAAGCTCTGGGAGATGGAGAGATAATTACAGACACAGTCCCTGCCGCCCTACAGGAGGTTCCAGGGCAGTGTTTTTCAAACTGTAGCAAAATGAATTTAATGGATGGACTAACATGTTTTTTTTAAAAAAGAAACAGAATAGGCTATAATAGAAGATATTAGTGTACATAGCAAGCAGCAGGGGAAAATGATGTTTGGGAAACCTTTGTATCCACTGTGCATGTGAGTGTGGGAAAGGGATCTCAACGTGCAGTGTATCTCTGAGCAGAGTGCTGGGGACAGCAGGCACAGAAGCAGATGCCAATAGTACATGCCAGGTGCTACAGTGAAGATGTGCTGGGGGTGTTGGTGGAGCTCAATCCCTCTGCCAGGCGACACCTGGGGGAGCTTCACACAGAAAGAGCGTTTGAGCTGGGGGTTTGAAAATGTGCAGGAGTTTTCCCACTAAAGACAGTGGAAAGCGACCACAGGCAGAAGGAAGAGCATGTGCAGAGGCACAGAGGCGGGAAAGCAGAGAGGAGCTAGGTGACTGGTAGGTCTGGAGCATGGGCGAGGAGGCTGGAGCGTGAGAGGCTGGATCCTAAAGGGCCTTGGGTGCCAGGGAAAGCACTGGGTTGTATTATGACACCATGTAGAGCCACTGGAGAGAAAGTAGAGGCATGACATGGCCAGAGTGGCATTTTAAAAAGACTGAGAGGTGAAGCTGGCAGGCCTTTTGGGTCGGGTGAGGAGTTGGAGAACTTTTCTGTCTAGCTAAAGGATTGTAAACACACCAATCAGCGCTCTGTGTCTAGCTAAAGGTTTGTAAACGCACCAGTCAGCACTCTGTAAAAATGCACCAATGAGCACTCTATAAAAACAGACCAATCAGCACTCTGTAAAATGAACCAATCAGCACTCTGTGAAATGAACCAATCAGCAGGACGTGGAAAGGGGCCAAATAAGGGAATAAAAGCTGGCCACCCCAGCCAGCAATGGCAACCCGTTGGGGTCTGCTTCCATGCCGCGGAAGCATTGTTCTTTTGGTTTTCACAAAAATCTTGCTGCTCACTGTTTGGGTCCACACTACATTTATGAACACTCAGTGCGAAGGTCTCCGGCTTCGCTCGTGAAGTCAGTGAGACCAGGAACCCACCAGGAGGAACAAACAACTCTGGATGTGCCACGTTTAAGAGCCGTAGTACTCACTGCGAAGGTCTGTGGCTTCACTCCTTAAGTCAAGCGAGACCACGAACCTACTGGAAGGAAGAAACTCTGGACACATCTGAACATCTGAAGGAACAAACTCTGGGCACACCATCTTTAAGAACTGTGACACTCACTGCGAAGGACTGTGGCTTCATTCTTAAGTCAGCAAGACCAAGAAGCCACCGGAAGGAACCAATTCTGGACACAAGACCACAGCAGCAGTGTGGGTGGAGAAGCCAGTGGAAGGCTCACCTGCTTTGCAGCAAGGGATGGCAGTCATGGGAGTTGGGTGGTGGTTTCTGGTTGGGGTTGTGAGATATGGATACACTTGGGAAGTGTTTTAGGAGGTAAAATAAACACGAGCTAATGACTGTGTAAGGGGAGGGAGGATGTGGAAGCGTCCACCCTGGTGCCTGGGTCCCTAAGGTGGGAAGCTGGGTTGGAGGGGAAGCTGCTGACTGGTATCAGGTCCCTCAATTGGTTACCAAAACACCAAGGGTTTGGTGTAGGTCCTGTTGTTTGTCACACAGAAAGCCAATGACTGAGATGATGAGTACTGCCAAGGAAGAAGGATTTAATCAGGTGCTGCAGTCCAGGAGATGGGAGCTCACTCAAATCCATCTCCCTGACCTACTAAAACTGGGGTTTTATATAGCGGGGAAGAAATGTAACTACGTGTAAGAAAACAGGAACTAGGGAGGGGCAAGGAAGCAATCGTGAGAATGAGGGGTACTATCTGGTGCAGTGATCTGGTGAGTTTCAGTTCTTTGATACTTTGAGAGGCCAGAAGTTCCTTTCCTGAGGAAGGAACTCAGGTAAAACAAATGTAAGTTTCAAGCTT
This sequence comes from Macaca mulatta, assembly GCF_049350105.2. Lineage (NCBI taxonomy): Eukaryota > Metazoa > Chordata > Mammalia > Primates > Cercopithecidae > Macaca > Macaca mulatta. The sequence goes on along the minus strand of NC_133407.1, from coordinate 149,931,490 downwards.
TAAGCCCAGAAGGATCAATTTCTATAGTTATCCAAAAGAACAGTCTATGGGGCAGTTGGGCTGGTTTCAGTCTCCCCTTTCTATTTATCAATTCCTCAGTCATGGGGAATCTGGTCTCAGTACTTCTGGCTGTTTCATTCTGAGGGTGGGTGTCCTAGGCAGCTCCATACCACGGGTGACCATGTGGCCACCCAGAAATCAAAGGTTAATCTAATATAGAGTTTTCTTCCAACACCCAATCTTTCTCTCTCCAGTTCCCCACTTCCACTAAAGACAAATCACAGCAGGACCAATGTACCTGCAAAATAAGCTTCAGTTCCATATACATGGCCTGATAACCCACAAAGTTCAACAAGAATCATTGTCCATATAGACTCTCCCAAATTGGCTTTGCTGGAATCTCTTACAAGGCCATTTTAGTCAAAGTCTTGAGAAAATAACCAGTTACTCCAACCGTGTCCCATTACAAAAGAAAACATGTTATTAATTGTATGCAAACAAACACATTACCATGAATAAAGAATATTCACAAAGAGTTTCCATATTCTGGATAAATTAAGCAGAGAGAGAAATAGCTCTCAAATTCTGTTTATAAAAGCATACTCCATTCAATACCCTTGAGGTATATACACTTTAAGGCTATAAATACACTTAAAGGCTATAAATAGCTCAAAAGAAAAAGATTCTCCAGACTCTGAAAAACAAAACAAAAATAATCAGCAATATTTCAAACAACAAAAGCCACAAGAAATTCTTTCTGGCCTGCATTGGTTCAGTCCATGCAGTCACCTCCTGCTCTGCCTCATATTGGATTGGGAATGTTTATGAGCACATCAGGCTTTCAATTAGTGCCCTGGAAATTTTCTCTGTAATCTAGTGGCACAATCTCCAAAGTTATCAGAAACCTGCATTCAAGAGTCCTTTTCATGAACTTCTCCAAAGAAGGAAGCTTTGGACTATAGCTGATTGTAAGTCACTTTTTTTCTTTTGGGAAGGATCACAGCAAAACATCAATTGTGGACGATAAAAGTCTGCAGACAGCCATAGTTAAAGACATGATTGACAAGGAAACTTAATTATTCCTGTGACATAAAACAACTTAATAATAATTACTGCTGACAACATATATTAAGACATATCAGAATTTTAGGACTCTCATACAATCCTGGAACACATACTAACAATACATCTATATAAATATAACCCAAAGGAGGCTAAATATCATCTCAGATTTGGCAGTGCTTCTTGCATAATCCTAACATAACAAATAAGCCCAATATGTCTATCTCAGACTTCAGGGAACCTAATATCCAAGAAAGTTAGTTTAAGGTCAAGAGACTGAATTTAGAACTTGAAAGTTTGCTCTTAGAAAGTCTGCCAAATATCAAAGTTTTAAGCACAAAATAGTATCACAAGTCACTGTAAAAATATTCATTTAGCGGAGGTGATAAAATAAAAACGTTTACCTTTTGATAAATTTAGTTTCCCAAACAGTAAGACCTAATAAAGACAGCATGAGGCCAACTAAATCTCTCTTCCCGCTCCATTTTCTCCCTGCGGTGTACTCAGAAGGTCAACATAATCTTTTATCTCTCAGTATTACACAAACATTTTATTCAAAAGAGAAAACTATATTTTACCTTCGTATGGTATATTGCTAATGTTAAAGCTGATTTTAATAAAACCTTGTAAAAATCTAATTGTAATCAGTTTGACCATAAGATAAGGTTTCCATCAACTTTTAATAACTGTTTCCAATTTTCTGTTAAAGAACAGATAAATGTTCCAAGAAAACCCTGTTATTCCAACACATGGGCCCAGATGCTGGCCTTGCATCAGTGAGCTTTTGATATTAATGTTTAATTTGTAGATAAACTCTGAATTAATCTTATCCCTCAAAATCAACCCTTATAAGTTCACATGCCTACCTCTTCTGCCATAGTCCCTGGGCCTAGAGGGATTGAATAGTTTTAATTTCTGGCCTGTGTCTCACAAAAACAGTTAAAAACAGTTCATTCTTACTGTTACCTTCTTCCAAATCTGAGGATGAGGCTTCAACTAGTGTCAATGCCCAGAATTTAGCAGGGGCTGGTGCCTTCTTCAGACCCAAGAGTCAAAGCCCTGTAACTTAACAGCACAAGCATTCATTAATACAATGGGTTTTTTTTGTTGTTGAGATGGAGTCTCGCTCTGTCGCCCAGGCTGGAGTGCAGTGGTGCGATCTTGGCTCACTGCAAGCTCTGCCTCCCGGGTTCACGCCATTCTCCTGCCTCAGCCTCCTGAGTAGCTGGGACTACAGGCACCCGGCACTACGCCCAGCTAATTTTTTGTATTTTTAGTAGAGACGGGGTTTCACTGTGTTATCCAGGATGGTCTCAATTTCCTGACCTCGTGATTCTCCTGCCTCGGCCTCCCAAAGTGCTGGGATCACAGTCGTGAGCCACCGCGCCCGGCCAATACAATGTTTATATTATAGAAAGTTCTATCATTCTAACATGTTAAAAATTAAAACACTGAAATTTGGCATTTAGGAGTTACTGCCTGCAGCACTTCAAACCACTGTATTAAGTAGTTAGGTTACTCACTGCATATATCTAATTGCTAGTATTCTAGTGACAAAACTGTGACCAAAAGCATCAAAAGTGAGAGGTCCTATGGCAAAATAAGACAGCTGCCTTTTCTCTCCATCATTAAAAAAATGATAAATGCAAATGTCAGTTTTGTCAATTCCTTAAGAGGATAAATAATTTCCTTTCACTTAAATATCACACAACAAAACAAGGACATAGTAAGGACAAGTACACAATAATTTCTTTTCAGCTATTTAAAAGAGCATCATCCCACATTTCCAAGACTGGTTTCTAGATACAATAGTGACAACTGATTAGGTAACTTTCACCACCAAAATCTTCAAACCAGTGCAACGCCTGCACGAATTTTATTTTCAATTACACACATGAAGGCCCATCAGTGATAAATGGCCTGGGATCAGAGATCACTAGAAAGTCTCAGAATTTTTTATTACTACTTAATCCAAATGAATTTTCCTTAATTTTAATAATGATCAACACAACTCAATTAGTTTGAGAGAAATCCCAACCAATATAATTTCTCTAAGGACAAAGCCAGTCTTTCTTGAATGTTAAAACTGTACCCATATCACAGTTTTTCCTCATTAAAGGAAAAGATCTGAAACCAACTCAAATCATTGATTTAACTGAATTACCTTGGAAATAAACATCACTTAAACATTTCTACTACTTTTAAACATACCTCCTTTATTACATTTAAACATACCTACTTTTCCAAATAACAAAATATGTAATGTACTATCTGTGCTCAGAACTTGTAAAAACAAGTCTTTTATTTTTGCCAGGATCCTTAAAGCTCTCATAGATTTCAACATCATCAGAGTTAAGCAAAATGAAACAATTCCAAATGGCTGGTGTGCTCCACCTGCGGGCCCAACAAAGGTAGCCTAGGATAAATAGGATAAATGATAACTTGTTAGAAATTTGTATGAAACAAAATAACTATTCATAGAACCAAATAAAAGCCTTCCACTAGATGCTAAAAAATACCTATGGTATATACACATACACAAACAAAATCCAAAGAAGAACAAACAACATAGTGAAACCCCATCTCTACTAAAAATACAAAAATTAGCCGAGTGTGGTGGCACGTGCCTGTAAGTCCAGCTACTCGGGAGGCTAAGGCAGGAGAATCGCTTGAACCTGGGTGGCGGAGGTTACAGTGAGCTGAGATTGTGCCACTGCACTTCCAGCCTGGGGGACAGAGTAAGACTGCTTCTCAAAAAAAAAAAAAAAAAAAAAAAAAGCAAAAACAAATTAAGAAACCTACTTCCAACCTTTCCCCTACTCGGTCTACCCCGGAGGCTACAGTGTTACCCAGAGCCCCAAAACCCCCCATGATGAATATTTTATTCCTGATACAAAATTCAGTATTCTTAAGTCCACCAATATTACTGTACATCCTGTGCAATCAAGAAATTCACTCTAGACACATGACTAGTAATTACTATTAAGTATTCTAGCACAAAAGAATTGTCAAATTGCCCATGCATTTCTTTACAGTATTTCTTATTTTACCTTCATCAATGAAATGAGATAGTTCCCTTGACCCCTTTGTGGGATTCCTGAAGGGGTGACTTGCTTACTCAGCCCACAGCTCTCAACCCCTCATGGGAGTGGGAGCACCAGGTGAACGGGTGCAGAGGTCAGGAGGAGTGCTTCTGGGCAACCGGTAGGAGCAGAACTCTGTGCAGGCCTGCAGCAGCATCTAGGGATTGCCCGTGACACCCAGAGCCCCATGTGTTACAGTGCACTCTTTTAGTTTTGCCATTCATGGACAGCTTAAGTATTAAGACAGCTCAGTGGAGGGTCAGTGTGACAACATCTTGCACATGCACCAGGGTCCTTGTCCAGCGTCCAGGAGGAATCAGGTTGCAGGAATGAATTGAAAACGGTAAATGCTGAGGATGTTATTACTGATGAAAGTGGCTCTCAGTGAGATGGGAAGCTGGAAAGGGGATGGAATGGAAAGGTGGTTTTCCCCTGGAGTTTGGCCAGGGACTCCGAGGCACCACTGTCAAGCCACCTCTCTGAAGTCAAGCTGCTTCTCACTGATGTCACACTGCTGCTTCTCTCCTTCTCTGCTGCACCACTCTGCCAGAGGAGACTGGGGTTTTTATGGATATAGGATGTGGGGAGAAGGGCCACAGTGGTTTTGGAAAAGGCAACATTTGGGCAGGAAAACAAGAATGGATGTTCTCACTTTGTGCCCTGGGTCCAGGCTTGAGGGTGAAGCCCTCGCCAGGGACCCTGCCCTTTTTTACCTAATATTTCCCTGCCTTCTGTCCCTATCATCAAGACTAAGAGCTTTAACTATGAAAATGTTAATTAGCCAAATTTCTCCAGTTCTCTGTCAGGTTTTAAAGAATATTTTATTATCTAAACTTTTTCAACTTTCTGTTTTCTCTGTATATGTATGAAGATAAACACACAGAGAAACGGGAAAAACTACATCTGACTTATGCAGACCATCCATGACACGACTAGGCTTTCTGTTCAGTCCCAGACTTTCTTCTTTTTCTTCTTTTCTTAAAAAACAGTCATTTTACTCCAGGAGAAAAATTAACTATGTAAGATCCTCTCTCGTACAAAATTATTATCTTTTCTTTATAATCCTTTTTACCAAAAGTACATCTTCATATTCAACTTTCTTCACACCTCTCTCTCTCACTGGTTTTTTACTACCTTGTTTCATAAATAACCATTTTCAAGTCCATAACTTGAAGTAATTTTAGATAACTTCTGAATTAGACAAAATTATGCTTTTTCTCACTAATAATATCTTTTTGGGTACATGTTATATAGAATTATGTGTCAACTAGAATTCTTACCCTAAAATTGTAGTGAAACCCTAGGAAGGAAGAAATACTGAACAATCAGATATTAGCCTTTTATAGATAACAATTACACAATTTTAGAAACATATTTCCCCATATCATAACCCTTTCTTAATTGAAGATGACCCAGATATCTGAGTATCAAAAATAATTTTAAGATTTTTAATTACACAAAAAATTTATGTAAAAGCTTTATCCCATTTACATATACTCAATTCTTTCGTTTTTAACAGTTTATCTAGATTACTTCTGAAAACTGAGATATTAGGCACCATCATTTAAAGTTAGTTATTTCCTTATTAACCATTTTACAATCTGGGAATATCAGGTGTTCATCAAAATAAGAATCTTAAAGTTAACTACATGGGCATTTTCAACAATAATTCAGAAGATTCAGCTGTTTTCATTAAACCAATAACATAATTAGTTTTAGTTATCAAAAATTTGCACCAAGATCATTTTGTTTTGGCTGGGTTTATAGTTTTATAAGCTTCTATGCCAAACCCTGACACCTCAAAATATCTGTCAGAGACAAATATAAAATTCAGACAAAAATGTATGCTAACAATTCAATTTTACCAATAATCTTTTTTTTTTTTTTAAGACAGAGGCTTGCTTTATTGCCCAGGCTGGAGTGCAGTGGCACCATCTTGGCTCACTGCAACCTCCACCTCCCAGGTTCAAGCAATTCTCCTGCCTCAACCTCCCAAGTAGGTGGGACTACAGGCATGTGCCACCAAGCCTGGCTAATTTTTGTATTTTTATTAGAGACAGGTTTTCACCATATTGGCCAGGCTGGTCTCGAACTCCTGACCTTAGGTGATCCGCCCACCTTGGCTTCCCAAAGTTCTGGGATTACAGGTATGGGCCACCAAGCCAGGCCTCATTTTACCAACAATTTTAAAACCAGCTTGTTTAGCAAACATTTACTTAAGTCATATGAACTTACGTGGATTTATTTTCTTAATTTTTGAGCGCTGTTTTATTTATAAGCCAATTTGGTAGATACAACATGTAACTTACATACATATAAATACATCTAGACATGAATACACACACACACACACACACACACAGATTCAACAGCTTTTATAACACCTTGGAACTCTAGCCATGAAGTAGCAATACAAACTCACTGGTTTTACATGGTTATACTTTCTTTGCCCCAGTAGGTAGTCCAGTGAAGGCTGTGAACCAAGTTTTGGGTAAAGCAGTTTCCATGGCAGTTTGCTTTTCAAAGGCCAAACGTCCCCAGACTCCAAAGAACACTGGGGTCAAACAGCACCAAGGGAGAGCATCACATACTAACCAAGTCCAGCCCTACTTAGAACAGCAGCACAAAAGCCTGGATACATGGAACTCCATCTCACTCTCCCATTCAACAGCAAACTCCAAATTCTAAACAACATTGGGGCCAAAAGTGTTGCAAAATAATATAAAGTTTACCGAACTCTAATTTCCCATGACACACACACACACACACACCAGAACACAATCCAATTGCTATAGCAACAAACAACCCCCAAAGTGTCCACACCAAAACAGTCAGTATGCTTGCCTTTCCCAGTTGAGCTCCTTCAAACTGCAAATGGAAATTCTTTTAAAAATTTCCCGGCCAGGCACAGTGGCTCATGCCTGTAATCCTAGCACTTTGGGAGGCCGAGGGGGGCAGATCATGAGGTCAGGAGTGCGAGACCAGCCTGGTCAATATGGTGAAACCCCGTCTCTACTAAAAATACAAAAATTAGCCAGGCTTGGTGGCACACGCCTGTATTCCCAGCTACTCAGGAGGCTGAGGCAGGAGAACCACTTGAACCAGGGAGGCAGAAGTTGCAGTGAGCCGAGATAGTGCCACTGCACTCTAGTAAGGGTGACAGAATGAGATGCTGTCTCAAAAAAAATTAAAAAAAAAATTCCCAAACTGAGAGGAACAGATCCTACTCTCTGGGGCCACAAAGGACACTCACCTATGTGGATGCAGATGTCAAATTTCAAAAACAGTTCTTCCAAGGCAATCAGGAATATGCTTGGGACTGGCTGTGGCAAAGCCAGAGAGAGACTGAAACTCACCTCCAGCCAAAATTGGGTGGGCAGCTGCTTAGGAGGGGTTGTGAGACTCCCAGTCTGTTGCAGCCACACCATGAGCTCACCACACAGAAAGCCAATCACTGAGATGGTGAATACTGCCAAGGAAGAAGGCTTTAATCGGGTGCTGCAGCCCAGGAGATGGGAGCTCAGCCTCAAATCCGTCTGCCTGACTAAAACTGGGGCTTTATATAGCAGGGAGGAAATGTAACAATGTGTACGAAAATAGGAACTAGGGAAGGCCAAATAAGCCATCATGACAAATGAGGAGTGTGCTATCTGGTGCAGTGATCTGGTGAGTTCCAGTTCTTGGATGCTTTTTTGAGAGGCTTGAAGGTTCTTTCCTGAAGAAGGAATTCAGATAAAACAAATACAAGTTTCAAGCTTTAAGTCCAGAAGGGTCAATTTCTATGTTTATCAAAAAAGTCTATGGGACTCTTGGGCCAGTTTCAGATTCAGCCCTTCCTCAGGGTTCTCACCTAATTTCAGCTCAGCCTCTCTCCTTGGGAAGCAGAGGTAGTTCCCCAGCCCTCCAAATACAGAGGGGGAGGTTTTATGACTCTCTCTCTCTCTCTCTCTGTCTCTCTCTCTCTCTCTATATATATATACACACACACATATTTTAAACTAGCTGGGCATGATGGCACACACCTGTAGTCCCAGCCACTGGGGAGGCTGAGGCTGAGGTGGGAGGATCCCCTGAGCCCAGCAATTTGAAGTGGATATTGAGAGGTGAAGCCAGCTGGACTTTTTGGGTCCAGTGGGGACTTGGAAAACTTTTCTGTCTTACAAGAGGATTGTAAAATGCACCAATCAGCGCTCTGTAAAAACGCACCGATCAGCATTCTGTAGCTAGCAAGAGGATTGTAAAATGTGCCAATCAGCACTCTGCAAAACACACCAATTGGTGCTCTGTAAAATGCACTGATAAGCATTCTGTAAAACTCACCAATTAGCAGGATCCTAAAAGTAGCCAATCGTAGGGAGGATTGAAAAAGGGCACTCTGATAGGACAAAAATGGAACATGGGAGAGGACAAATAAGGGAATAAAAGCGGGCCACCCCAGCCAGCAGTGGCGACCTGATGAGGTCGTTTTCCACGCTGTGGAAGCTTTGTTCTTTTGCTCTTCATAGTAAACCTTCCTACCGCTCACTTTTGGGTCTCTGCCATCTTTAAGGGCTGTAACACTCACTGTGAAGGTCTGCAGCTTCAGCCAACTCCATACACAATATGAGCTATGATTACACCACTGCACTCCAGCCTGGGTGATAAAGTGAGACCTCCTCTCTAAGAAAAAATAAATTAGCTGGGTGTGGTGGCTCACACCTGTAATCCCTGCACTTTGGGAGGCCAAAGCGGGTGGATCACGAGGTTAGAAGATTGAGACCTCCCTGGCTAACACAGTGAAACCCTGTCTCTACTAAAAAATATACAAAAAATTAGCCGGGCATGGTGGCGGGCGCCTGTAGTCCCAGCTACTCGGGAGGCTGAGGCAGGAGAATGGCGTGAACCCGGGAGGCAGAGTTTGCAGTGAGCAGAGGTCATGCCACTGCACTCTAGCCTGGCTGACAGAGCGAGACTCCATCTCAAAAAAAAAAAAAAAAAAAAAGTAAAATTGAGCCGGGGAATGTAGACTCATGGTGGAAATTATAGCACTAGCAGGGTGCTGTCCGTCACTAATCTGATTTCCTCTATACTGAGCGCCTGGAGGCTTATGCGTCCCCTCTCCCTTGACATGAGGCATGGCCTGTCTCAAATTCTGGCCCATGAAATATGAGAGGCGGTGACGAATGTCACTTCCATTCCGAAGCATTTAGTTGCTGCTGCTTCACTTTTCACCACTCGCATCCCCTAGCTGGGATGCTGATGCCTTGTAAGAAAATATCGACCTCATAAAATCATCTGGATCTCTTAAGTGAAGGGCCCCGCCCATACGCGCCAATCCCTCTTAATAGATAATGTGAGCAAGAAATAAACTTGTGTTGCTTAAGCCATTGAAATGTGGGGCTATCATGCCACTGGCTTCCCGTCCCCTTCAGAGTTCAAGTCCAATTCCTCCCACCATGACCTCCGCAGCCCTGCACCACCCGCCCCTGCTGTGACCTCCCTCGCTCCCTCCGCACTCTTCTGGCTTAGCGCGCTCCAGGCCCACTGACTCCCTTGGCTTCCTCTGCTGGGTGCCTTTCCCTGTGCATCTGTGCGGCTCCCCCTTCACCTCCCTTGCTCCAGGGTCGCTTTTCAGCAGGTCTTCCTTGGCGCCTGACCACCGACACGTCTAACCTGTGACCACACACCTCCCATCTGCCTTCTCCGTCTCATTATTTGCTCCATGTCCCCTTCTCTAGCAAAATGCGCACTTGGTTACTCTAGGTTACTGTGTCTCCCCACCGGAATGGAGCCTCTCGGAGGGGAGGGCAGCGGGGTTTGTGGGCTTTATTTCCTGCTGAGTCCGCGGGGCCTGGCATCCAGGAAGTTCTCAAGGAAACACCGCTGAAGGGATGAAGGCCTGGGCTCATGCCGTCTTCCCGCAGCCTGGAGGCAGGATGGACAGCCCGGTTCCATTCAGAGCGGGAAGCTCACAGCGGGCCGAAGTCCCATAACGAAGTGACCCGCAGGGCTGAGCCTCTAAAGCTGGTCTGCCCGACTGACAGCAGCACATCTCTGTCCGAAGCCTCCGACCCAGCCTCGCTTCAGGTGGTACCTACTGCCCGCGCCCCGCTCTCCAGCCTGGCACAGACTCAACTGGCAGGCTGGTTCTGCTGGGGCGCCCGAGTCGGGCCGCGGCGCCACCTGCTGGAGGCACGATCCATCTGCGTCTCCAGGAGCCGGCGGGCTATGAGAGAGGGAGACCCTGCTGCTCGCATCCTGGGACTCAGCTTTGAGGCCCTCAGAGGGTTGAAGTGCGTGCCTCAGGATGTGAGCCAAGAGACAACACCGTTCCCTCGCGTGGTCACAGCGTGGTTAGGAGCTCCAGGGCTGGGCTCTGACAGACCTGGGTTCAGTTCCTGCCTGGACCACTTCCTAGCTGTGTGGCCCTGGGCGAGCCCCCCAGCCTCCCATTCCTCATCTGTGAAACTGAAATGACACCCATCAGAACGAGCTCTCCCACCTCTCTCCAAGCCATTCTCCATCTTTTCGCTTTGCCTTTTTTTTTTTCTTTATAGCACCTACCACCACCTGACATCTTAATATCCCTTGTTTACTATCTTGCCCACAAAATGTCAGCTCTAGTGTGGTAGCAACTTAGCTCACTGCTGTATCCCAAAAGCCACAAGCAGGACCTCCAGGGTTGGGGCTTCATAAAAACACTTCTCAGTTGAAACACACTTTGCACAATGACTGGGACATACTAAGTATTCCATAAATGGTATTATTATCTTCATTATGCATTCATCAATTCATGTATGCATTTATTCATTTCTTCTTAGTTGATTCACTCACATATAGTTATTTTAAAAATTGAGGTAAAATATATATAGCATAAGATTTACCATTTAACCATTTTTAGGTGCACAGCTCAGTGGCACTGAGTCCGCTCACACTGATGTGCAGCGTCACCACCATCCATCTCCAGAACTCTTTTCATCTTTCCCAGCTGAAACTCTGCACTCATGAAACCTCACTCCTTGTTCCCCGCACCCAGCCCCTGGAAGCCAGCATTCTACTTTTTGTCTCTATGAATTAGACTGCTCTCGGGATCTCATGTAAGTAGAATCATAGAGTGTTTGTCCTTTCATCACAAGTATTTTGGAGCCCCTACTACATACAGTAAGGAGTAGTTCTTGTACTACTAATGTGAGAGTTAACTGAGATCAATGCATGTAAAGCACCTAGCACAGGGCAAGTCACAGATGGAGAGCCCAGATTAAATTAGGGCCCCATCCCCTGTACCTTCCTCCCTGAGCTGTGAGGTGAGGTCCAGCTCTTGCCCTGGCAGGGAGTTCTCACTCTTTTCCCTCTGTGGCTGCTATACCCTATGTAGACACCAGATGGCCGACTCGTACCATGGAGATGCCTTTGACTGCTGCCTGCAGAGGGGAGGGGAGAGAGATGCCGGGAAAGAGGGAGCCTGTCTGGGGCTCGGAGGCAGCAGGAAATGGTTAAGAAAAGAGTGCTGTGGGTGAGACACAGGAGCCTAAATCCCCCAGGGTTTGAATCGTGTAGATAGCAGGGACCCTACAGAGAGGAGGAAGAGAAGAGAAGGAACAGGATGTTGCAGCGGAAAGAGCACAGGGGCTGTTGCTGGATACTTGGGGAACACACTTAATCTAGCTTGGCCACCTTTCTGCTAATGGGTCTTCTGACAGCCACTCTGCAGAGTTGTTGGGGAGACTAAGTGAAGAGGCTTGCTGAGGCTCCTTGCACACGGCAAGGCTCTGTGGGGACTGATGCACGGGAAAGAGGGGCTCCCTCTGGGACCATGACACAGCCAGGAGGTGGGGGAATCTTTATCCCTCCTCACGCCACTCAGTGAAGGCCACTCCAGCTCCTACTTACTAAGTTTTCACTGCGCACCAGACCCTAAGCCAGGTGCTAGGCAACCAGGGACATCAGCATGTCTTCAGTCCCTGTCCAGCCTGCTAGTGGGTGGCACAGGAGAGCCTGCGTCCCTGGGGTCCTCCCCCACCTGCTTGTCAACCTCTGCTGCTTCCAGGAGCACTTTGGTCTCCTAAGCAGGAGTGACCAGGCAGGAGATGCCATATGCCCACTTTATAGATTCCTCTCCGCCCTCAGAAACTAGTTTTTATTGCCTACAAAAAAAGTCTTATTTAAGAAACCAGACGCAAAAGGTCACACATTGCATGACTGCGTTCTTTGAAATGTCCAGAAAAGGCAAATTCAGAGACAGAAGGTAGATTAGTGGTTTCCAGGGGCTGAGGGAGGGGATGATGGGAAGAAACTGCTTAATGGGGTTATCTTCTGTGGATGATGAAAACGTTTTGGAACTAGATAGAGGTGGTGATTTTACAACATTGTGAATGTACTGGATTGTTCACTTTAAAATGTTAACTTTACATTATGTAATTTTTTTTTTCTTTTGATGGATTTTCACTCTGTTGCCCAGGCTGGAGTGCAGTGGCGCGATCTCAGCTCACTGCAACCTCCACCTTCTGGGTTCACGCGATTCTCCTGCTTCAGCCTCCCCTAGGATTACCGCTACACCCGGCTAATTTTTGTATCTTTAGTAGAGACGGGGTTTCACCATGTTGGCCAGGCTGGTCTTGAACTCCTGATTTCAAGTGATCTGCCTGCCTTGGCCTCCCAAAGTGCTGGGATTACAGGCGTGAGCCACTGCGCCCGACCACATTATGTAAATTTGACCTTAATGTTTAAAAACGTGATAAAACTATGTTACTGCCATTGTGACCATTAAAATTAAGGGCTGGGAGAGGTATAATGACCTTCCAAACCTTGAAATCCAAAGACTGGAGCTTTTCTCTTAACGATTGAGGAAGGACTGTATCCGTCCATCTGTCTGTCTGTGTGTTCATCCATAATTCATCTATCCATCCATTCACCTACTCACCCATCCATTCTTCCAACATTTATTTTATTATCTGTTTTCTTATTATTCATCCACCAATGTATCATTCCCTCTGTCTACTCACTTACTTACCCATCCATCCATGCACCCACCCACCTACCTGCCTATACTCCCATTCGTCCAACCACCCATCCATCCATCCACCCACCCACCCACTCACCTACCTGCCGTGCTCCCATTCATCCATCCATTTATCCATCTACCCATCAATCCATCCACCTATCCACCCATCCATTCATCCACCCACCCATCCATTCACCAACCCACCCACCCACCTAACTGCCATGCTTCCATCTTTCCATCCATCTATCCACCCACCCATCCATTCACCGACTCACCCACCCACCTACCTACCATGTCTCCATTCATCCATCCATCCATTCACTCACTCACCTATTCATCCATTTACCCATCCATTCATCCATCCATCCACCAACCCACCCACCTACCTGTCATGGTCTCATCCATCCATCCTTCCATCTACCCAGCAGACCCTTTAGCCCCTTCTCTGTCTCAAGCATCATAATTTCAATAATAAGCAACTCAAAATCAGTCCTTATCTTCAAGGGGTTCCCTATGTCCAGTGGAAGAGATACACTCTTAAATAATTACAATAGACTATGGTAAATGTCCCCTGAGGGAAGCTTGGGAGATTGTGGGAACACGAAGCAGGGCAGCTGACCCAGCTGGGTCAGGGGAATGTGGAAAGGGCTTCCTCGGGGAAGCAATGTGTTAAGTGTAGCCTTGAAGAATAAACAGGAGAAAACCCAGAAGGTGTGTTTTGGTTGGGGGTGGTGGTGGTCAGAAGGGGAGAAAGGTGCTTCTTGCAGAGGGATCTATAAGATCAAATGCCCCAATGCGGTGCAAGAACATGGCACAAACAAATGTCCAGTGTAGTAGGAGTTTAGCATTTGAGAGGGGAGAGTACAGTGGCCAAAGAATGGAAGAGGGACTCACAGACAACCTCAGAACAGGTGGATGGGGCTTCATGGGTCAAGGCAAAGAGCTTGGATGGTGGGGAGCCATGGGAGGGTTTTAGGCCAGAAAACAACCTGATAAGGTCTGCAATTTAGACTAATCCCTCCACTGCAGTATAGAGGCTGGACTGGAGGGGGCAGGCCAGGAGGTGGAAGACAGGGAGGAGCCTGGTGAAGAAGAAGAGGCATTGGGTACAGGTGTGTTCCTAGGAGTATCCTCAGACAGGACCCAGATGGTCCAGTGACAGGTGTCCTCACTGGACCCTTCCCATTCCAGCGATCCTTAGCAGCACCCCGTCCAGCTGCCAGCGGCGCCCTTGCTAGGATCTGAAGCCAGGGTTCATCACTTTCAGTGATATGCTGGTTGGGGCTTTGGGGCTCTGCCTCTGGCTGCTGCAGGGGCAGGGAGCAGAGGAGGAAAGGCGGCCTGTTCAGGGGCAGGGGTCTGGAACCCACAGGGGACAGGCCCTTCCTCTGTGCCCCTCCTCCTTCTTCCCTCCCACAACCCCTCCTGCAGACCATTCCTCACCTCCTTACTCCATTGCCTCCCTCAGAAGGGACCCGACTGTGAGTCTTACTTCACAGACGAGGAAGGAGTGTCTTGCTCCAAGGAACACACCCAGAAATCAACAGAACTGAGGCTTGAGCTCAAGCTGGCTTGATCCCAGAGCCCCTGCCCATTCAACTCTGCCAACCACTCCCTTAATATTCGCCATCTTGTAAAAATTTGCTACAGAATACCATCCATGCCTACAAGTCCACATGTATGCATCCACAATGAGGAGCAGAATGTTTAATAAAATGATAGGCAAGCACGTGGGCTGTGGAGCCACAGGGCCTGGGTTGGAATCCTGGCTCTTCTCCTTAGTAAAAGGTATGTGACTTTGGGCAAATTTCTTAGCCTCTCTGTGCCTATTTTTGCATGTACTAAGAGGGATAATGAAAGTGACTACCACGTGGGGTATTGGGATGAATTATTGAGTTAATCTGAATAAGTGTAAAATGTCTTAGTAACAGCTGACATTAATTGAGGGCAGGCGAAGCAGACACTGTTCTTATACTTTACACATGTTCACTAATTTAATCCTCACAACACAGCTCTGTGAGGCAGGCATCAGTGTCAGCTCCGTTTTACAGATGAGGAAGATGAGGCCCAGAGAGGGGAATGAAGTCGCCCTCAGTGATACAGCTAGGGAGTAGCAGAGTTGGGATTCCAACCCACAAAGGCCAAGCGGCCAAATCCGCCATCTTATTGATGCCCACTTGGAGCAGTAGTTATGTTCCACAGACCTTGGCTGTATGACTACAACCACCACCATCTTCACCATTCACCATCTTGCGGGAACCTCTGGCCCTGCTGCAGGGCGTGATGTGAGTGAGACACAAAGGCAAAGGCCTTCTTTCCCCTGGGCTGGGGCTGGGTACACCCTTCCTTTTCGGGCCTCTGAGAAATGGGCTCAAGAGAAGTGAGCACGGTCCTTCCTTCCCTCCATTCTGTTCAAACAGAAAACCAGAGAAGCCAGGCAGACCCTGGGAGCAGCAGGAGCAAGGAAGCCTGGAGCTGTGCTCGGGCCAAGCCCAGAGCTTCGTTTCCAGACTTGATCTGCACACGCTGTCCCCTCCCTAACACCCCTAACGGCTAGTGTTAGTGACCATCCTGGTGCCACCATGTGGCAGCCCTCTCGGGGGTCCTGGATTCTAATTATCAGGGCCCGCTGACATCAGCCACCCTTCCTCAGCGCAGCTAGAAGGCCCCAGCCCTGCAGGAGTCTAATGAGGGATGCAGAGGTGGGAGGCTGGCTCCCTCACCACAGCTTTGCCACCCTGCCCTACCCAGCGCTGCTCTCAAGGACACCTCCCTGGCCACCTTCACGTTTCATCAGAAAGGGGTTTTAGAGCCGCCGTGATCCTCACTTTAATTAAAAGGAAGCGTCCTCCTGGAGCTGTTGGGCTGGATTTTCTTTCCGTCCTTGGAACATTTGCTCAGCCTCTGAGCCGGAGCCTGGTGCCTGGTTAATTGAAAGTTACAGATGAACAAGGACATGGCCCTCTTGGGAGGGGACGAGGAAAGGCACAAGCTGGTGTTGGTGCCATGCTTTTCTGGTGGGGATGAGGGTGGCCATGGCCTAAGCTTGTGGGGAGAAGGTGGGCAGGGGTTTAGAGGTACTGCCACCGGATCAGAGCAGGCCCCACTCCAGACACCACAGACCCTGACAGAGGTCCCAGGCACCAAACACCCGAATTCTAAATAACTCGTGTGCTCACTTTCTGCAGAAAAATGACAAAATAGAACAAAATGAAGAGCCCACAGTGCTCCAGGCCTCCTGCCAGCTGGAGATAATTGTCGGTAACACCTGGGCATGTACAGCCTTCCGGAACTTTTTGGACACTTTGCACAAACAAATGATTTTTATTGCCTTCTGTCCTTGATTGTAAAAGTGATAGATGTTCATTGGAAACAACTTGGAAAAAGCTTGGAAAAGAGCTTCTTAAAAGTATATAAAAACTTTTAACCATCCACCCATAATATCATACCCAGAGGCTGGTGTGGGCCTGAATGTGTGCTCTGGAGTCAGACAATCCTGGCCTTGGTGAGGACCTTACTTTCCTATGCCTCCGTGGTCCCAACTGCAGAATGGGAACAATACTGTTGCGACTGTCTCACGGGGTTGTTATGAGCAGGAAGGCATCATTGCATGTCCTCCCAGCCTTGCTCAATAGATTCAACCAATATTGCTGCACACATCCATAACCCTGGGGAGGGTTCCTTTGGGTGTAGGTGTATAATAATATCATGCAATACAGCACAAATAATACCGTGTGCATATAGTTTTGTATTCTGTTTTTACTCATCCTTGAATTTTAGACACTTTAGAAAAATGATACTTACTTTTTTTCTTACAGTATTACTTTTAGTGACTGAGTCATGTTTCATGGACTGGGAGTGTCATCATTTATCCGACCAACCCTATTGCTGAACTTCTGGGTGGATTCCTTTCTTTTGTTGCCATTGTTAAACGTAATACTGCAATGCATATTTTCGAGTACAAATTTGAGTCAAGGTCTCTGAGTATTTCCCTAAGAAAGAGATTCCTAGACATGGAATTGGTGAGTCAAAAAGAATACACAGGCCAGGCACGGTGGCTCACGCCTGTAATCCCAGCACTTTGGGAGGCCAAGGCAGGTGAATCACCTGAAGTCAGGAGTTCAAGACCTGCCTGGCCAACATGGTGAAACCCCATCTCCACTAAAAATACAAAATTAGTCAGGCGTGGTGGTGGGCACTATAATTCCAGCTACTCCGAAGGCAGAGCAGGAGAATCACTTAGAACCTGGGAGGCAGAGGTTGTAGTGAGCTGAGATTGCGCCACTGCACTCCAGCCTGGGTGACAGAGCAAGACTCTGTCTCAAAAAAAAAAAAGAGGAATTCTTACTAAATACTGTTACCAAATTATGATCAGAAAGCTTAAAAAAATCAATCTGTGCATCTGTACTGTGTCTCTGATGTGTTTATTTGTCTGCATTCTGATGCTGCCAGTTATGATTTTTGAAAGATCTGTAGACTTGATGGATGAGGAAGATCTTTCTGGTTGCTTTCAGTATTTGGTGACTAGTGAGTATTTTGGTATTTCATGATGAGTATTTGGTAGTTGAGAGAGAAAGTTTCTCATCTGTTTGCACCTCTGGTTTCTTCCTTGTAATTTTGGGACAATAATAATATTTATTTCATGGGGATGTTGTGAGGATTAAATGAGTTAATATAGATGAAATTTTTAGAGCCCTTCCTGGCAAATGCCAAATAAACCTTAGTGGGTATCATTATCATTGTTGCTGTGGTTGCCAAATTCCACAGGCATAATTCAGGGCCTGTCTCCTGATGGAAAGAGTGCTGTGTGATTTCATGGAAGTCTCTTGTCCTCTCTGGTCCTCAGTTTCTTGACCTGCCTGTTGGGGCTGAGAATACCAGTGTTGCCTGCCTTGGAAGGTCGTTAGAAGGACTGAACAAGGACTTGCCTCTCCAGAGGTGGGTGAGTGTGGGGGTTTACTTTCTCTCTTCCTTCTGGCTTCACGGGCCTCAGGTTCCTAAGAGAGAGTCCAAGATGTCTTCCTGGAGGAAGAGCACCAATGCCAAGACGGAGAGAGAAGTTGGAGTTAGGCTGCTGGAGGGAAGGAGGCGAGCCCTCCAGGCAGAGCAAACAGGCTGTGCAAAGGCCAACAGGGGAAGAGCAGTAGAGTTTGGGGGAACTCCGTGCGGCTGAGCAGAGACTGGGTTGTGGGTGGCTGGGAAAAAGGCATGGTGAATAGTGAGAGAAGCAGCAGGAACCGGAAAACAAGATCTTAGCTGGAAAGCTCCCCAGACACCCCAGTCCACGGTGGTCTCCACATCCACTGAACTGTCCAGCTTCTCTTTTGGTGGGTAATCCCTTGTATTGTTATTCTGAATGCTCACCTCTAACCCAGGAACAACTAGAATGTCCACTCTGAGGTGGGGTGGGGATTTTCTAAGCTTTTTCTCTAAGCCTTGGTGTCCTGGGGGATTAGATGGGAACAATGATAGTCCCCACCTCTTACAGTTGTGCCAGTGTCAAGGTTGGCAACAGTGTCACCTGGGCTCAGCCTCCATCTTTCTGTTTTGCCACCTAGGGAGGCTGGCTCATTTCCTTGGCATCATAGATGCCAGCAGAAACTCCAACATCTTCACTTCACCTAGCTGTGTGGAGAATCAGAGAACGGGGAGGCTTCCCTTCAAGCATATGCATCTTGAACTCTTAATCGAAGCATAACATATATAAAGAAAGGTGCAAAAAAAAAAAAAAAAAAAAAAAAAGCATGCAGCTCAGTTGCTTCTCTGTAACTAGCACCAGCTCAGCCAGCAGAATGTCACCAGCCCTGCAGGAGCTCCTATTGCCCTACCTTCCAGTTGCTACCTTCCAATAAGCGCCACCGATCTCCTGAAATCTAACAGCACCGTTCACGTCAGCCTGCTATGAGCTCTATAGAAATGTGATCATGCATTCTGTACTTTTAGTGTCTTTGCCCTGCATTATATTAGTGTGATTTACCCTGTTGTTGTGTGTAGTTGCCATTTGTTAATTCTCAGTGCTGTGTAGTATTCTATTGCACGAATACATCACAATTTATCTGTTCAGTCTTCTGTTGACAAACATTCGACTTTTTCAGGTTTTTGCTATTATAAATAGTGCTGCTATGAACATTCTTGCACATATCTTTTGGTGAACATTAAGAATGCATTTCTGGCTGGACACGGTGGCTCACGCCTATAATCCTAGCACTTTGGGAGGCTGAGGCAGGAGGACTGCTTGAGCCCAGGAGTTCGAGACCAGCCTGAGCAACATAGCAAGACCCCATCTCTACAAAAAATAAAATAATTAGTTGAGCATGGTGGCATGCCTATAGTCCCAGCTACTTGGGAGGCTAAAGTGGGGGGATCACCTGAGCCCAGGAAATGGAAGCTTCAGTGCACTTCAGCCTGGGTGACAGAGCAAGACAGTGTCTCAAAAAAAAAAAAAAAAAGAAAAAAGAAAAAACAAAAAAAGAATGTGTGTTTCTCTTATTATGTTAGGCATATACCTAGGAGTGGACTTGCATATATTCAACTTTAGTAGACACTCGGGCATCATGCTTTTAAAACACATCATTATGAAAAGTTTTAAACATACAGAAAAGTTGAGTGAATAATAGAGTGAGCACCTGTGTACTTAACCATCTAGATTATACCATTAGCACTCTGCATTTTACTCTAATTTATCTTATCTTTATAGTTTGTCCATCTGTCTATCCATCTATTCATCCATCTCTCTCTCTTTCTTTTTTGGTCCAGTATCTACATATAAGAGCAAAAACCTTTCCAGTTTCACTTTCCTTTGTCTCATCCTCACACCTCATTGGCCATAATTGCTCCTATGCCCATGACTCCACCGATCACTTCCAGGGAAATGGAGTGGCATGATTGATGTGGATCAGTCATGCCCTGGAATGAGGCCTCCGCCCCTCTGTAGCACAGGGCCACCTGATACCTGAACAAGATCAGAGTCTGGTGTTGAGGAGGAAGAGGGAAATGGCTGTTGCTTCACCATTCAACTGAGTTTTTCACACCATCTCCAGAGACCACCTCGACAGGCAAGAAAATGGGCTGTGTGGGACCTGAGCGTCCCCTAAGGAGAGGAAGCGTCTCCTCCATGGCTGTGAGTGGGAGCCGACAGTTGGCTTCCTTGCCTCATTTGCTCCTCCTGATGTTCCTCTTGGGCTTTGGCAGTTTCAGGGAGCTCAGGGAGCAGGGGGTAGATCAGCTTCTCCCATCGGGGCATGAGGGAAGCAGGATGCCTGGCACCCAGCCCTGCTTTCCTCGGCAGGCCAGGTGAGTTGGAACTGAGCCCCGACCTGTCCCTAGGGTTCTGACCTTGGGGTGCTGGTGTCAAGTTGGAAGAGGCAGGGTGGAGCTAAAAGGCTGGCCCCTGAGCTCTTAGCATGTCGCATATGTGCCCCTGGCACGTCCCAAGTGCTCAGGACATATTCCGCTAAGTCAATGTTTCCAAGATTGATCCTGGGCTTTGGGCAAATTTCTGCTCCTCCCAAAGTCTCAGGTTCCTAATCTACAAAAATGGGAAAGTAAAGAAAAAGAACAACTGATAGAGCAATCTCTGTCCCACCCTTTTAGGGTTTCTCGTCCCTGGACCAGGAAGCAGTATCTGTCACCTCCTCCAATCCTTCCTTCACTAAAGGACTAGAGAGAAAGAAGACCTCTGGACCTGTGGGTCTCAAAGTACGAACCCCCGCAATCAGCAGCCTCAGCAGCATCTGAGAACTTGTTAGACACACACATAGTCGGGCACCCCCCCCACCCTCCCGATTCCAGTGATTTCTATGCAGCTTGAGAAACTCTGAGGTCCCCAGGCGACACTCACACTGCTGCTCCGGAACTGCACTTTGGGAACCCCTCAACCCTGACTATATGCTAGAATCAATAGGAACTTAAAAAAAGGTGAAGCTCAGCCCCACCCCTAAAGATTCCGAGTTGATTGATCTGAGATGGAGGCCTAGGTGGTTCCAACCTGGAGCCAGGGTGGAGAACCATTGCTTTCAAAGCTTGGGGGGATGCTCTGTCACTTAACTATCTACCTACATTTGTGGATGCGTCAGTTCATTCATTCTTTTGCGTGTATACTTGTTTGTTTGTTTCTTTGGGGAAGCATGTTTAATGTGCCTTTAGGTATTCTCACTGGTTCTTCCAGCCAGCCATTGCAATCCACATAGTTGTTGAACCTTTACAATGCAACAGGCATGTGCTCAGTGCTGGGGAAGCAATGTCAGGAAAAACAGTCCCTGTCCTCATGAGATTGACAAGTCTAGCTGGGGAATGAAAATGGGAAGAGATTAGTGGGGTACACTTGTGCGCAGATGGGCAAGTCCAGAGGCCCCCAGAACACAGTGAGGAGGGCCTGGTGCAGGGAAGGGTTCTGAGGGAGAGGATGCTCCAGAGGGTTGCAGTGGGCAGAGATCACCTCCAGACTCCTTTAGCTCTTATGCAGGATAGAAACCAAATTGACACCAGGCAGATTAACAAAAAGAAAGCGTACACTTTGTATTAGTTTTACATGTACCCAGGGATCTTCACAAGCAAGTGAAGTCAGAAGTGGCCAAAGCAAGATGCTTTTATACTTTTTGGACAACTATAAACTTGAGAAGAAATGACAGGACAAGGAAAATTTTGATAGGAACAACAAATTTTCTAGGGGAGCCTCTAGGAGATATATGGGGTACTGGTACCTGGAATTAGTGGATGTTGAGGGTTACTATGTTAAGTATATTCAGTCATATTTATCCATCGCAGCCCCTAAGTCTCAGTCTGTGGTTACAAGGGCTATTTTCTTACCCTGGTACGGCAAAGGGTCCCCCCTCCCTCCGAAGGAATCTTTATCACTTGCTATATGCAGGAAGAGACAGGTCAGCTAGCCCTTTTGGAAATTACAATTACTTCAATGTTTTCAACTCAAAAGTAATCAATATACCAATCTGGCATATTTTGGGATGGTGCATCCTTCACTCCTCCAGGGATCCAGGAGTAGAAGCAGGAGTTCATCAAGGAGCCCAGAGAGTTGAAAAGGGCACATCTGGCAGAGGGCAAAGTCCTCTACATCCTATGTTCATGGATTGGAAGAGGAAATATTGATAAGATGGCAATACACCCCAAATGAATTGAAAGATTCGTGCAACCTTATCAAAATTCTAGCTGTTTTCTTTGTTGTTGTTGTTGTTGTTGTTGTTGCACAAATTGGTAAGCTGTTCTTAAAATTCCTATGGAATTTTCAGAGAGAAGAGCAGCCAGATGAGTGTGCATGGGCAGCTAGATGGGGCTAAAGGTGGAAGGCCAGATCAGACAGGGCCTTGCAGGGTATGGAGAGAAAGTTGAACTTGGTTCTCAGCATGGTAGGAGACAGTTGGAGGGTTTTCAGCAGGGGAGTCACCCCGCCTGGCTATGCTTTAGAAAGAGCTCTCTGGCCATGGGATGCAGCACTGAGTGGAAGCTGGCCTTGTGGCTACCACTGCTACTAGCAGTGGTCTGGCAGGGGGAGCCAGAAAGAAGAGGCCTGCTTTGAGTTATATGGGGAAGGACAGGGGAGAAGCCCAGGTCAGGGCCCCACATCACAGGCTGTGGAGCCGGGGTCTGGCTTCGGCTGAGGAGGTGAGATTCTGAATGTCCCAGTTGGCTGTCAAGCCCCATGTGGGGCTAGCCCACATGACCACTATTAGTCTGTTTGGGGGTCACCTCCTTCTTTAAAGTCTAATGAGGCCATGGTTTTGTTGCAAAATAGCTTAAAAATTATTTAAGTGCAAGGGCCAATTTAAAGTGAATGTTTCAATGGACCAGGACTCGGCTACATGAGGTGGGGGTGAAAAGAGAGCCAATGTGGGTCTTACCCTGTGTCCCAGGTCTCTTCTCCCATTGGACCAACTCAGAAACCACCTGCTGCCAGCAGAATCATGAAGTCAGCCCCTCCCAGGCATCCAGCCACCATCCTCTTACTCCTGTTAAGGTGGGGCCCTCTGCTTGCACACCTCCAAGGACAGGGTGCTCACTCACTACCAAGGCAGCTGGTTCTATTGTTGGACAGTCCCGACCATGAGAATGTCCAGTTCCTTAGGTACTGGAGCTTGTCTCCTGAGGTTCCCCTCTTACCCCCTAATACACACACCTTTGGCTTCTCTAGGGTCACAGAGTACTCTGCACCTTTTTCTTTCATGCACGCATGCATGCATTCATTCAATGTTTTTTAAAGCAAGTCATTTCATTTCTATAAGCGTCATTAAGTGGGAGTAATTAGACCTGCCTTATGGGTTTTCATAGGTATTAATGACACAGAGGTTAGGCAGCACTTAGCTGGTGTGTATTGCAAAATGTTGGCTCTCAGGAATAGGAAACTATTAATAAAAGTGGATCTCTTTTAATCATTGGAATGTGCAAATTTTGTGCCAGGCCTGGGGACACAAAGACAAATTGAGACACAGTCTCCCCCAACAACCTTCAGCCCCTGAGAGGCTAATAGGCTGGGGTGGGAGGAGCACAGTGCCAAGGAGCCTTGGAGCACAGGACGGTGCTCAGCACATCCTGGGCAGGCTCCCGGGAGGTGACTTCTCAGCTGGGACCTGAGGAGTTTACCAGGAGAAGAGGGGCAATGACAGGGATGGGAGTGTGTGAGTGGGGACAGGTCCTGGTGCAAACTAGAGCCTGCTCATCCTTCCACCATCCCCCTCCCCACCGTAGGAACCTGTTCCAAACCCTGTACCTTTCTCATCAAATGAAGGTGATACCCAGCTTCTTCCTAGAGTGTTTGTGTTTGTTTAAAATAATTCCAGACTTAGAAGTTGTAAAATTCAGTCGGGCACAGTGGCTCATGCCTGTAATCACAGCACTTTGGGAGGCTGAGGTCGGTGGATTACTTGAGGTCAGGAGTTTGAGACCAGCATGGACAACATGGTGAAACTCCATCTCTACTAAAAATACAAAAATTAGCCAAGTGTGGTGGTGCATGTCTGTAGTTCCAGCTACTTGGGAGGCTGAGGCAGGAGAATTGCTTGAACCCAGGAGATGAAGTTTGCAGTGAGCTGAGATTGCACTACTGCACTCCAGCCTGGGCAAAAGAACAAGACTCCATCTCTAAATAAATAAGTAGAAGTTACAAAACTCATATAGTTTCTGTATACTCTTCACCCAGATTCCCCAAATGTTATTTTCCACATCTGCTGGCTTTATCGTTCTCTCTTATGCTCTCTCTCCACACACATATTATATATGTATATAGTGTATTATTATTATTATTTTTTTCAGAGAGTCTCACTCTGTTGCCCAGGCTGGAGTGCAGTGGCACAATCTCAGCTCACTGCAACCTCTACCTCCCAGGTTTAAGCAATTCTCCTGCCTCAGCCTCTCGAGAAGCTGGGATTACAGGCACCCACCACCATACCCAGCTAATTTTTGTATTTTTAGTAGAGATGGAATTTCACCATGTTGGCCAGGCTGGTCTTGAACTCCTGACCTCAGGTGATCCGCCCACCTCGGCCTCCTAAAGTGCTGGGATTACAGGCATGAGCCACCGCGCCCAGCCTATACCATATTTTTTTTTTCTGAGTCATTTAAGAATAAGTTGTAGACAAGTTTCCTCTTTAGCCTGAATACTTCAGCATGCATTTCCTAAATAAAGGACATTCTCTTACATAACCACAGTGTATTGATCAAAATCATATAATTATCATCCATACAATATTATTATCTCATCTACATATCTTATTCAAGTTTCATCTATTGTTTCACTAATGTCCCTTTACAGCAAGAGAAAAGATATTATCTCTGGTCCAGGATCCGTTTCCAGATAAAATTGCATTCAGTTGTCGTGTCTTTAATCTGAACAATTCTTTGGTTTTTGTCTCTTATGACCTTGACATTTTTCAAGAGCGTAGGCCTGTTGCTTTGTATACTGTTCCTCAAGTTTGGTTCCAGGATTGCTTTTAACAGTATTTCTTGATGTGATGTGTGGCTGACTTTCTCCACTAGAAAGGCTTGAGGCGCTTATTAGAATGTAATTTCTGGGCATCAGCCTAGACTTCCTGCATCAGAGTGTCTGGGATGGGGTCT
The DNA here is from genome assembly GCF_049350105.2 of Macaca mulatta. Taxonomy (NCBI): domain Eukaryota; kingdom Metazoa; phylum Chordata; class Mammalia; order Primates; family Cercopithecidae; genus Macaca; species Macaca mulatta. The sequence continues at coordinate 149,906,299 of NC_133407.1, read as the reverse complement.
GGGGATCAACTTTCTGCCCAGCACTCTCTCCGATTCTTATGTGCACTGCTGGGTTAAAGCTTTCTTCTTCCAAAATGCAGCTAAGGGTTTGTGTACTGGGTTTCTGGGTTGGTGCTTCCTGGCATGGTCCTTGTAAATTCAGTCTGTGTATTTTACCCTGAAGCCCCCTGCAGGCCCAGGAGGTCAGTGCAGGCCCTTGCCTCCAGAGGGGTTGGCAGAAGATGTGGGGCTAATTTCTGAAGCTAAAATTACCTTTGCAAAAATTGTAGTAGTAAGGGAAATCGAACATACCTGACTTTATCTTGCTTCTACCAGGCTAGTTTGCTTTTGCTCATTCTTGTGCGGAGGCCATAGTAGCCCCTTCCTGGAGCTGTTCCCTTCTTTGTTTGAAAATTGCAATCGTATTTGTAAAGACAAACAAAAGGTAACAAGGTTAGAATTATGCTAGAGGCCTACAACTTTGCTAAAGAATAGATTGAACTATAACCATCCATTGCTTATTTAGTTTGCTTTTCTATAAGTTGCTTACTGCCCCAGAGTCACATAACCGGAGGTTGCAATATTTGTAACTTCCCCAACTGCTCCTATAGATAACTTCACTATTGTGAAACGTAAAGGACTGGTATTTGAGATATTTTTCGGATTTAGCATTCCAGGAGATCAAGAGATGCCACATGATCTGAAATCGCCTCCCAGGAACTGACTCAGCTGCTCAAAGACAGTTTAGAGACCCCTGTGATTTCTGTCCCCAGCCAATCAATTGTTTCAGTTTCCCAGCCCTCTGCCTGCCCAAGTGCCCTTAAAAATGCTAGCTTCTGAATTTTTGGGGAGACAGATTTGAAAAACATCTCCCATCCTTCTGTTTAGTTACCTTGTGATAATTAAACCCTTTCTCTACTGCAACACTGCTGTCTCAATGTTCTGGCTTTTTCTTGCAGTGGGCAAGAAGAACCCCTTTGGGCTGTGGCAAGACTCCAGCAGGAAAGGGGCAGAAGCCCCCCATATTGATGCCATGGGCTTTTCCTGATCCGTCTCTTGCCTTAACTCTGCCTGGTCTTAGATCTTTGCCTTATACCTTGTGCCATGTTTGTGACCATGGAGGCCACTATGCTATAGTGGAAGGATCTGGGCTCAGGTGTCCAGTCCCATGACTTTGAGCTGTGTGGCTTTGTGAGAAAAAGTTGCTTTCCCTCTCTGAGCCTGAGGATATTCATCTATAAATGTGGGTTAGTCCTTTCTGTGCTGCTATCAAGGAATATTTGAGACCGGGTAATTTATAAAGAAAAGAGGTTTATTTGGCTCACAGTTCTGCAGGCTGTACAGGAAGCATAGTGCCAGCATCTTCTCAGCTTCTGATGAGGCCTCAGGAAGCTTTTACTCATGGTGGAAGGGAAGGGGAGTGAGTATGTCATGAGAGAGGGAGTGAGAGAGATGCCAGGCTCTTTTAAACAACCAGCTCTTGTGCAAACTCATTACTGTGGGGAGGACACCCAGCCATTCATGAAACATCTGCCCCCACGACCCAAACACCTCCCACTAGGCCCCACCTCCAACATTTGGGATCACATTTCAACATGAGATTTGGAGGAGATGAACATGCACACCATATCAAAATGCCAATAATTACCTGCAGTGTTCTTTAGGTTTGTGATGAGGAGTAAACAGTATTCTATGAGAAAGTGCCAGGCACACAGAAGGCATTCAGGAAATAAGGATATCTTTTCCTTGCCTCTGCATTCCTGTAATTTGGAGAACTGCTGCGGGGAGTACAGTAGGCTAGTGGCCCCAGTTGCAGTGCCTTTGGGATGTCCCACAGTGTTGAGCCAAGTTTACACTCTCCCTGGCAGCACTGACTGTGTAGTGGAGTTAATAGGGCCTGGGCATTTCTTCAATGTGGAACTCTTCAAAGGACAGCCTTTGCACTGGGGCACCCTGGTGGGCTGGCTGAGACTGTCCCAGTGCTGCACTGTGGTCTATGACTCTTCCCACCCATGCCTCCTTCCTTCTCCTGCTGTCCAGTCATCAATGTGATCAAATGTCTTCCTGCCTGGCCCTGCCCTTTCTCCCCTGTGTCATTTAAGGGTGCTTACCCCAATAGCTAGAAGAAAAGATCTGAAATGTTCCCAACACAAATAAATGATAAACATTTGAGGCGATCGACATCCTAAATGCCCTGATTTGATCATTATACATTGTATGTGTGTATCAGAATATCACACGTACCCTATAAATATATGCAATTATTATACATGAATAAAAAATTTTAAGGTGTTTACCCACAGGTCCCTTTTGCTGCTACATTTGTCTTGGCATCTGTTTCCTGGTGGACCTGAACTGACACCAACCTCGAGTAAACCACCACGACATTCTCTTTGACAGTATCAGGTGAAACACCAGTAAACACATCACTGGAACCCTTGATTTCTCCTTTGCCTGTGTTAGGATATTGTTAGAGTTGTCTGTCATGGTGGGTCTCCTCTCCCATGTCCCATTAGCATTTTTTGGTAAAAAAAATTTTCCTCCAAAAGCAAAATAAAGTCCTTAATCGTACATGCATTATAATGAGATGCCTTGTCAGTAAATTGTCCTCCTCCATATTGATAAGCCCATGTGACTTTGTATGTTTTGTTTTGTTTTGTTTTGTTTTTTTAGAGATAGGGTCTCCTTCTGTTGCCCAGGCTGGCATGCAATGGTGCAATCACAGCTCACCGCAACCTTGAACTCCTGGGTTCAAGCTATCCTCCTGCCTCAGCTTCCTGAATAGCTAGCACTACAGGCATGTACTATCATGGCTGGCTAACTTTTTAAATTTTTTCTGTAATGATGGGTCCTTGCTATGTTGCCTAGGCTGGTCTTGAGCTCCTGGTCTTAACAGCCCTCCTGCTTTGGCCTCCCAAAGTGCTGTGATTATAGACATGTGCCACTGTGCCTAGCCATGACTTTGTGTATTTAAAAATATAGTTTATTATGTATTTCCTATTATAAAAATAATACTCATGTCTGACACAGACAGAAGTGCTGGATGTCAGAGTGCAGGCACGGTGGGAGCCAGTGTGCACAAAAATGAAGATGGAAAAGGGACTTGAGTGTTATGGCTGGAGCACTGACATGAGGGGTCACCCACACCCCATGGGGTGGTCCCAAGAGAGAAGTGAGAAAAATCTTGTGGGGTGGTTGGTACAGAGCCTCAGACTTAGTAGGGCCTGAATGAATGGTTGTTATCATTATCACTATTGCCATGACTGCCACTACTTCAACACCTGCCTTCTCTGAGCTGTCCTGACAGTGGCTCAGTGAGCCTTTAAGGTGTCCCAGGGAAGGTTCCACGAGGATCATAAAAAGGATGGTTTGTGAGGACAGAGAGAGGAGTAAGCAGCTGATGCTATTGTGTGGTCACAGAAAGTCATCAGAATGGCCCGATCTGACTGTTTCCTATGTACCAGGCCCTGTTATAAACACCTGACACTTACTAAGCCATGAATCCTCAGCCCTCAGTGGAAGATGCAATTACTCTCACATTTCCACCCAAGAGAGGGGCTACACCAACACAGGGTTGGAAAAGGGGATGGCCAAAAACATTTTCCCAGCCTTTGGCTCAAACTCTAAAAGGTTTGGAAGTAGAGAAGCCAGGACTAGAAAACACAAAGACTTCCTTGGGAGAAGAGATATCTATCTATCTATCTATCTATCTATCTATCTATCTATCTATCTAACTATGTATCTATCTATATCAATCTACACACATACATGTGCATATGCATATATCTATACATATAGATATACATACACATGTACATATGCATATACATGTACATATACATACACATATATCTATCCATATACATCCTGTGATTTATTTTCAACATACATAAGATAGTGTTAATATTCTCAATATATTAAAAATAAGTCTTCCAAACAAATAAGACACATACAAAAACAGGATGCTGGCTGGGCACAGTTGCCCATGCCTATAATCCCAGCACTTTGTGAGGCGAAGGAGGGAGGATGGCTTGAGGCCAGGAGTTTGAAATCAGCCTGGTCAACACAGTGAGACTCTGTCTCTACAAAAGAAAAATTAAAAAATTAGCTGGACGTGGTGTCTCATGCCTGTGGTCCCAGCTACTGGGGAGGCCAAGGCAGGAGGACGGCTTGAGCCCAGGAGTTCGAGGCTGCAGTGAGCTGTGATTGTGCCACTGCACTCCGACCTGGGTGACAGAGTGAGAGCCCGTCTCTAAAGAACAACAAGATGCTTATGAGCTATAAATTCACAAAATAAATACAAAAGGCCAGAAAGGACATGAAAAAAGTCCAGCATCAGTAAAATTCAAAGAAATATAGGCTCAACTATTAAGATATCTTTAGCTGTGAAATTGAAAAAGATTTTAAAAAAATAATAAGACCTAATTTTGGAAAAGGTCTGGGGAAATTGTCACTACCATATACTTCTGAGGGGAATAAAATGTGGTCACCACTTTCCCTGAGGACAGTTTGGCACCAGGTATGAACAACCTTAAAAATGCACAGACTGCTTAACTCAGCGATTTCACTGCTGGGAGTTTATTAGAAAGAAATAGAGATGTGTGCAAAACTTGAGCTTCAAAACTGTGAGCCATTTTCATGATCTGTATTAGTTGGATCAAAGGTCGTGGTCACCTAACCCGGAAAATGTTTACTCCTCAAGGCAACCTTTTGTTTTAAAGAAAGAGAAATACAAAGTCTGCAGTCAAACATTTTGTAAGACATAGACCCTACCTGAGGTCCTGAACCTGTGAGGGTCCCTGGAAAAGTCAATGGGACATCCAGGACCTTTTTTTTTTTTTTTTCCATATTATAGAGCCCAGAGGAAATCACATAATTACAAACCATCCGGGTAAGCTGAGGACCCCAAATGCCACATTTCTTTGCTTTTGCCTGGAATGATATCAGCTTAGTGCTGTCACCCTGGTTACCTCATGCTAATCAGGAGCTCTAATTAGCAGCCACATCTGATTAATAAAAAGGGGGGAAACAGCTTAATGATTAAGCGACAGTTTGGTAGACAAAATCCTTCAAAACATGGGGCTCTGGGTAGGGGACAGACCCCGATTAAAGAGGTTCTTCTAAGGGAACATTTTAGGAACCATTGCTGTAATAACATCACTATTTTTTTTAAAGTGCTCAGTTTGGGCTAGGCACCATGCTATGTTCTTTCCTTGTTTTAACTCATTTCACTTTAACAACAATTTTGTGAGGAAACTGGGGCACAAAGAGATTTAAGCAACGTGTTCAGAGTTGCTGAGAGAGTGAATGGCAGAGCCGGAACTCACATGGAGAGCTGTCTGACCCCAAAGCCAGTGCCCGCGATGGCTGTTCCATCGCCATTCCTTGCCCATCCATCCATTCTGCCATCCAGCCATTCATTCATTCATTCATTCATTCATTCATTCATTCATTCATGTATTTGCTGAGCTTCTACTGTGTGTCAGGCACTGTTCTGGGCCTCTAGGACACAGTAGTGAATTAACAAAAGTCCCCATCTTCCCAGAGCTTCCTTTATTTTTATTTTATTTATTTATTTTTTTGAGACAGAGTCTTCTCTGTCACCCAGGCTGGAATGCAGTGGCACGATCTCGGCTCACTGCAACCTCTGCCTCTTGGGTTTACTCGATTCTCCTGCTTCAGCCCCCGAGTAGCTAGGATTATAGGCACCCACCACCATGCCCAGCTAATTTTTGTATATTTAGTAGAGATGGGGTTTTGCCCTGTCGGCCAAGCTGGTCTCAAACTCCTGACCTCAAGTGATCTACCCACCTCGGCCTCCCAAAGTGTGCTGGGATTACAGGCGTGAGCCACTGTGCCCGCCCCAAGAGCTTCCTTTATAGTGGGGAGAGATAGAGATTAAATTAGTAAGCATGCAAATGCTGAGAATAATAAAAATAAAGCAGGGTGAGGGAGCAGAGAGAGATGAAGGAGCATGTTATTTTGGCTAGGGTGGTCAGGGAAGGCCTCTGTGAGGAGGTGACAATTGAGCAGAGACCTGAAGGAAAGGAAGGAACCAGTGGTGAGGACAGCCGGGGAAGAACAGACCAGGTAGAGAAACCTCAGACTCTTATTTTCCAACTGCCCTACAGTGAGTGGTCTAAGGTCCGTTCCTGTAATAAAGCCCTGATTCCATCATATCCAGTGGCTCCACTTCCCAGGCTGAGCCTTGACTGACAGAGAGTTAGTGAAGATAAATGTGGCGACGTGTTAACAACTGGCAAATCTGGGTGAAGCGCAGATGTGTCCGCGGAACTATTCTTACAACTCATCTGTAGAATTCACATTTTTCTAAATACACTTTAGAAAGATAACAATGTTGAGGAAGGAATCAGTGAGTGAATGAATGAGTGCCGTTGTTCACTACATGTGCTCCTGTTCTCCTGCAGTTTTAGATCTTTATTTAGTTGACCCCATGCACAGCGAAAGCACCTCCCTCGTGGAGCACACAATCATTTTCTATGACTCTAAGACTCTGGGGAAGTCCAGTTCTGTTTTGTTGGGTTTTGAGCCCCAGTCTCTCTCTGCTAGGGAAAAATAGTTCTGTATATATGTGGTGGTGTTCTGATGAAACAGGATATTGTGCCCCCACCCCAAAGAATTGAAGGTCTGATGTTGTATATCATAGAACCTTTATTATTTATCCTCTAAATTCTTAGAAACTTACATAACGCCCGTGCTCTAGTTATGACACCATTTATAGACATTTAAAATGCATCTTCATTTATAAATATTTTACATTTGGTCCATAGAACAGATAATTTTACTAAATAATACTGTATTTTTTAAAACAGGCTCTGTATATACTTTGAATATGTATATATTACATATATTTTTTATATAGAGATAGATTTACTTGGTGTTCTGAGAATAAATCCTTATTGCAAAAAAAGCATATATGATAATACAATATTTCCCCCGCCCCGGGCAAATACTAAAAAAAGTTACACATATTCACAGTTCTCACAGTAATTGTACGACACTTAATATTGTGCTCTATAAGATAGGTTTGGATGGAAATCAGTTAGGGGATTTCTTGCCAAACATCTCACTTAGAATTGCTTACAAACATTAAATACACTGCATTTGTCTCAGAGAGACTTGGTCTCAGTTTCACACTGAAGAACAAAGAGAAAGTTGGAAGTCTTCCTGCCCTTACTCTAAAGGAATTCACACACAGATGGAGAAGTAGAACCATGAGACACAGTGATGGGTTCCTGTCATTCTAAACCCTATCATTTAATAATACGTATGCATTCTGATCATGGATTCACCAGCTGGCACTGGGGATGCCTTGGCAATGAGACTAATTTACAGATGACCTCAGGAAAAGGCTTCAGATTTCCTACACAATATCAAATGAGACCTACGTGCCACAAGTGAGGATGAATGTGCATGTTGTGCGTTCATATGTGTACACATATTTTTTTTTTCTCTACAATAATGTGCTTAATATTCTGAGGGTAATATCTTATTGCAAGAACTGGTATGCTGGTCACTTTCAGATGAGAATGACAAGAGATTAAAAACCCCACAGTCACAGTTATTTACCATAGTTATTAAGGATTAGTCATAAAACACGGCTTGTGAGCTAACTAGCTAAGGAGCTACGGGGCACGATGTATGATTTGCTACGTGGGAACCCATCTTCCTGGCAAATGAGACACGCGGAGCTACTGGAGCTTGCAAGAAACTGTCTTCGCTTGAAGTGCCGCCGCCACCACGGAGCCCAGTTCCAGAAAGGAACAAATCATACTTTCCAATGAAGCATTTTGAATCTCGGAAGCACATTGCGGGGGATCCTCTGGATTAACACTAGCTCCTCAGTTAGTGGGCTGGGTGGGTTTTAGTGGCAGTGAGGAGACTCCCGCTGAGGAATTTCAAGGAAGGTGAGGTGGCAGCAGCTTGGGGTGGGTGGCAGTGAGGGTGGTAGTTTAAGAAGGAGACCGAAAGATAACTGTGGATCCGTCTTGACTGTCGGACAGATCCTTCACCTTGATTTCCCCTACAACTGTTTTGTACTCTGTGAAATTGGGCAGCTTAAGAGAAACCGGAGCTCCAGTATAGGAAGTTTCCCCAGTAGGACCTGAGGCCCCTGGAATGGCGATAAAAAGAGATCAATTGTGCTTGTGGCAGTTTTCCAGCAAGCAGGGCTTGTCTGGATGGATTGCACTGGGCCAGGTCCAATCAGAATGGCCCGGCGGGGAGGGGACAGGGACATCGGGCTGCAGAACGCTCATTCATTCGGGCCGCGGGGACAAGGACACTCCACAGACTGCAGGAGAAGCGGCCCTGGGAATATCGACGGACGCCCCTTGGGTTTTTTTTTTTTTTTTTGTCCAGCTGCCTTGGGAAGGAGAAAACCAAAACACGAAAGCCAGAGCTCCGCTGACTTCTGGTACTTAAGAGCAAGCGTTCCCGGGAAGTCCCCATTGTACAAAATGCCCTTTTCCTGTGCATGGAGCAGCGTTCAGAGGGAAAGTAACTCCTGCAAAGTCCGAGATAACAGTCATGGGTTTCGGCAGTAAGAGAACAGTCAGGAACAGGTTTAAAAGCCAGGAGCACATGTGGCCTCGCTGCATCACGCTCCCTCGCGGGATAAAAATGATCTACCGCGGCGGTTACCAAGGCCGATCGTGGGACGCTGATGAAGCCTGGATTAAAAAGGTCACCAGCCCGCCGGGTGCCGGAAGCCACCGGGTATCCTTGCCCACGGCAGGGCCCACCTAGGGGTCTAACTGTCCTCCCACCTCCCCTTTCTGCGTGGTGATGGTGTCTGGACTCGCCACTCGAGGTAGGTTGAGATGGAAGGTATCCTCAGACATCAAGTGGGGGTCGCACTCAGCCAGGTCGGGGGGTGAGAGTGTCGGGTCGGCGAGCGGCCCCCACCCTAGATGTAGGCCTCCTTGCTGGTGGAGCTGCCGGCCTGGGGCTGCTCGGGACCATTCTCTGGGCGAACGATGTCTTCGCTGGGTTGGACCATGACTTGGATGCGCTGTGGGTACCGGGGAGGAAGGCATGAGGCTCTCTGGGGAAAATCCCAGACTGGGATGACAGGGAACCTGCCGCTTCCCTCTCCTGCCCTCTCTTCAAGTGCATCTTGTCTGCTCTGCCTCCAAACTACACCCAAACTCCAGCCACATCCCCACATCCTGCACCCCTGCCACAGCCCCTCTCACTTGGGTTACTGCAAAAACTCCCAGTCAGCCCTCAGCTTCCACTCTTGCCTTCATTCCGTCCTCTCAGCAGCGGGAGAGTTCTGTGAAAACCGGACTCAGATCACGCCCCTGTACTCCTCAGGACCCACCGAAGGCTCCCATTTCCCCAAGAGGCAGCGCCAAAGTCCTCCAAGGCCCTACATGACCTGGCTCCTGCCACCTCCCAGTCCTCAGGGTCCTCTCCTCTTCCTCACGCATCCACAACCCATCTGCATGGGACTCCCCGACGCCCCGCAAACACAGCAGGCATGCTCCCGCCCCAGGGCGTTTGCACAGGCCCTGCCCTCTCTCTGGCACAGCCTTCCTCTCAGACAGCGGCAGCTCGCTCTCTGCCTCCCTAGGTCTTGGCTCAAATGTTTCGCCTTCTCAGTGAGGCCTCACCCGGCACTCCCTAAACCCCCTACCTATTTGATTTTTCTCTATAGTGCTCCTCCCCACCTCATATGCTTTTATTTTGTTAGTTGCTTATCTTCCTCTACCAGAATGGGAGCTCCAGGTGGCTGCAATTACTGCTTATCTTGTTCATGGCTGTGTCCCCCGCACTGACAGTAGTGTCTGGCACATCATCAGGGTTCCATCCATGTATGCTGAGTGGACGGATCCCCCACTGCCTTTGCCATCCTGCCCTGTCAGCTCACACCCTGGCCTCAGGTATGTCTTGGCCCTTCCTACCGCTGGGCCTTTGCACAAGCTGTGCTCTTTTCTGCAAGGGCATCCCCTTAACCTCTTGCCACGCTAAGACCCAGCTGCTATTTGAGGCTCTTCAGTGGATCATGGAAAAGGAAAGCTTTGGAACTGCATTGGGAAGAAAGGGCTGAAAGCCCTGGCTCTGCTCACAGCTTCCCGAACTGGGAACCTGCTTACTCAACCCCTGTGGTTCCTCAGTTTCTTCATCTGAGGTTGGAGGAGGATGACCCAGTAACTCCACGGCGGCACATAACCTGCAGCCCAGCTTCCCCGTGCCTCGGACCTGAGAGGGCTTCCCCTGGGTCCGGCAGGTGCATTTCCCAGGGAACTACAGTAGACAGCCACTTATCCAGGGCCTTCTGGGGCGGCCCTCACGCTCTGACTCTCCACTTCTCCCAGTGGCATCTTTTCAGCCTGCACACACCTCATCAATGTCTCTTTGTGTGGCACCTCCAGCACTTCTTTGCTTCCCTCAAGAATTCAGTGCAGTTTAACAAAGTGCAGGCATGGACAGAGAACCCTACGTGATGGTGAGGCCCCTGCTGCGGGCAGCAGGTCTTTTGTGCTTTGTCTTTCCTTGCGGGTAAGACCACATGTTCTCTATATCAATCCTACAAATGAGATCTAGAGTGAGCCCTGAGCAAATGTGATCCCACCCTCCATCTGTTCCAAGCCCTTCATGACATCCCATTGCCGCCAGGATAAAGTCCAAAGTTCTTGTCCTGGTTTTCAAAGCCCTACATGATCTGGCTGGACCTGCTTACATCCCAGCCTCATCTCTTGTCATGCCCTCTCTTCACACCCCTTTCCACTTTACCCTCCAGCCACACTGATCTCCCTTCATTTCACCCAATGCAGTTTATACCCCTGGACCTTAGCACATGCTTTCCAACCTCTCCTCCCCTCCCTCTTCTAGGAACATTCTTTCTGCTTCTACTTTTAAGTTTGGTTTATCCCCAGGCCTCTCCTTTGTTATCCCCTCTTCTGGGAAGCCTTCTTTAATCCTCCTTAACCCAGGTAGGGCTAAGGGAGGGCTATTTGCTCCAACCCCCTTGGCTTTCCCTAATCTCAGTGTCTCTAATACTCTACTGTCATTGGCTATTGACTTGTCTGTCTCCCCAGCTGGACTGTGAGCTCCACAAGGGGTGGGGCTGTGCCTGGCACAGTGGGAGAAGGGCTCTGGCAATTTGAAGGGTGGGGAAGGGCTTACCTGCTTCAGGGAGCCCTTTAAGGTGAGGAACATGTAGGCCATGTACCCGGGGATGAGGACCATGGAAGACAGAGCCATCAGCCAGCCCACGCCCTGGCCCCACTTGGGGAAAACATAGTTTCCCATGGTGAGAGGCGTCATCTGCACAGCACTGAAAATGAACACGCCCTGGAAACGGGGTAGGGGAGGGGAGGGGAGGAGTCAGTCACCCAGGATGGACCACCCTGAAGCCAGCAGGCTGACTGCCCTCCACCCTTACCGCAAGGCTGACCCTTACAGAGGCCCAAGGTCTTAGGAGTCCTGCACTCAGCGCCACTGCTAGCACTTAAGGTGCCTTTGTGCATAATAGAAAAAGACACCCTCTCAGGGAAGATCAGCAGGAAAAGGCAACCCCTCTAGGGAGACTAATTAGAAAAGGGAATCCCTTCCTCCAAGTTCCCCGGCTTCAAAAGCAGAGCAAGGGTGAGGTATCAGCTCCCAGTGTGCGGTTGGCGGGGTCCCCTTACGTGGTACACAACATATGCAGTGGCTCTGCCCCCACCTCAAGAACCTCGGGTGGCCCCTTCCAGGCCTGCCCCTGCTTCAGCTCCTGCTTGTGGGGATGAGGGACCCTGAGAAGGAGAGTCTCCAAGTGCCAAGAGCTTGGCCTTGGTTCGAATCCCAGCGCTGACTAGCTGGGTGATACTGGTTAGGTGAGCCCCAGATCCTGCAGCGGTAAAGTGGGACAATAATATCTCTTTTCTGAGGTTTGTGGAGGATGATATAATGTGTCTTGTACTGTACAGGGTGCAGAATAGATGCCCAACAAATGGTAGAGAGAAGTATTATTAAGGAACAGGGTTTCTGGGGGCCTCTTCCACCTGTCTCTGCCTCTAGAGGTTTCTCCCTGGACCTGAGTCCTCCCAGGGCTTGGTCTAGCCCTGATAGGGCTACTCAGGCCTTGTTCTTACCGCCACAATGATTGGTGTGAAGAAAGACCAGCAGAGTTTCCACCAGATGCAGGGCCTGGATCCAACCATCTCTTGGATATTGTCATAGAATCGGTTGACACCTGTGACATTGGGAGCAGAAGGGATGGATGAGCTGTGGGTGCTTCAGAGTCAAAGCCTGGTTCTACCACCTTCTCACAGTGTGACCATGGGCAAGTCACCTAACCTCTCTGAGTCTCAGTTTCCTTGTCTGTACCATGGGGGTAATGCTCTGGGGGTCCTCGTTACCAGGTATTTTTCAATAGCCCAATTCTCACAGCAAGTGGGTTGTGTAGGTGAGCAAGTCACTTTAACGTGAAGATATCTACCAACAAAAGGAGACTGACAAGATGATCCCCCCCAACCCTTGCCACTCTCAATGTCCCCCCCACTCAACATCTATCCCACCCATTCCTTCAAAGGCTTTCCTGGGCAGGGGCTGTTTTTCCCTGATGGTCAGATGCTGTAAGAAACTGGCAGTCTGCTGGACGCGGTGGTTCATGCCTGTAATCCCAGCACTTTGGGAGGCCGAGGCGGGAGGATCACCTGAAGTCAGGAGTTTGAGACCAGCCTGGCCAACATGGTGAAACTCCGTCTCTACTAAAAAATACAAAAATTAGCCAGGTGTGGTGGCAGGCGCCTGTAATCCCAGCTACTCAGGAGGCTGAGGCAGGAGAATCGCTTGAACCTGGGAGGCGGAGGTTGCAGTGAGCCAAGATTGTGCCATTACACTCCAGCCTGGGAGACAAGAGCGAGACTTCATCTCAAAAATAAAATAAAATAAAATAAATAAAAGAAAAAGAAATTGGCAATCAATTGCAAAGAAGAACTGCAAATCTCATGAAAAAGAAAAACCCCAAACCCCAAATTGGTGTCTTGAAGTTCACCAGAGTGGCTTTGGGCACTGCTCAAATTACAAGCAGAGTCACTGACCAGTGAGGATCTGACCATATTAGAACAGTTAGACAGAGAAGGTGTTCTTGGGAGTGTAAATTAGTGCAACCTCTATGTAAACCAGTACAGAGATTTCTCAAAGAACCAGAAATAGAACGACCATTTGATCTAGCAATCCCACTACTGTCTATCTACCCAAAGGAAAAGAAATTATTATATCAAAAAGATAACTGTACTCGTGTTTATTCATAATAGCAAAGACATGGAATCAACCTAAGTGTCCATCAGTGGATGGCTGGATAAAGGAAGTATGGTATACATACACAATGGAATACTATTCAGCCATAAAATAGAATGAAGTCATGCCTTTTGCAGCAACGTGGGTGGAACTGGAGGCCAACATCTTAAGCAAAACAACTCAGAAACAGAATGTCAAATACTGCATGTTCTCACTTAAAGGTGGGAGCTAAACACTGGGTACAGGTGGAATAATAGACACTGGAGACTCAGAAGGGTGGGAGAATGGGAGCTAGGGTAGATGATGAGAAATTACTTAGTGGGTAGAACGTACAGCTGGGTGTGGTGGCTCATGCCTGCAATCCCGGCACTTTGGGAGGCCGAGGTGGGCAGATCATGAGGTCAGGAGATCGAGACCATCCTGGCTAACACAGTGAAACCCCATCTCTACTAAAAATACAAAAAATTAGCTGGGCATGGTGGTGGGCGCCTGTAGTCCCAGATACTTGGGGAGGCTGAGGTAGAGGAATTGCTTGAATCAGGCAGGCGGAGGTTGCAGTGAGCTGAGTTTGCGTCACTGCACTCCATTCTGGTGACAGAGCAAGACTCTGTCAAAAAAATAAATAAAATAAAATAAATAAAAATAAAAATAAAAATAATGTACATTATGTGGTGATGGGTACACTAAAAGCTCAGACTTTACTACTACACAAGATATCCAGGTAACAAAATTGCACCCATATCCCTTAAATTTATACATATAGAACAAACATAAAAAAGAAGGGACAATGACAAGAGGGATGAGGTGGTAGATATTGCAAAGGGGACACAAAATATCATGTTTCTTTAAACATTTGCTCTGATGGGACGATCAAAGGTGCAGGAAAGGATGTCTTCATTTTTTACTGTCATGCAGTTGGCTCAAGAAACTTAGGCCACAAAATAAATAAAATCGATGTTTCTTTTGTTATTTGTTTTAAGATAGTGCATACTTTTAATTACAGCCTAGTTTTTGTTAAATATATAACTTTAAAACTTTAAAAAATAGTTTTGGTTTCCCTTTTCTGGATAAAATCTCCAAAAACCCTTTTTATTCCAAAATTTATGAAGAAATGTTGGCACCTATTTTAAATGAATTCATTTAACTGCTCTTATATCTTCTAAACATGGGGGACTCCTGGACTAACCTAATTTAATTGTAATATGAAGAATAAATAAATACATAAATGTAGGGAGAAGACCTGGGGTTCAAATTGCACTTGTTGAATGATGACTGAAGAAAGGAATGAACAGATGAATGAGTGAATGAATAAGGGAGGAGGGGCTGATACTCACCATAAAACCAGGAAATAGAGACACATTCAAAGAACACGAGGAACAGCAGGCTCATGCCACTGGCAGAGTAGTAATCAAAGAGTTTGAAGACGTAAATGCCCCCCTGCAAGAGGAAAAGAGGTGAGAACAGGTGCATTGCCCCCGGTGCCCACTGCATCCAGTTCACAGATGACATGGACTCTGGAGGCTGATGGGGCTGGGACTAGGCTGCACTGCAGCAAGAAGTCTTCAGGGTAGATTAGATGAAGCACTGAGGGCTTTGTGACCATGAGAGGTTGTGGACATTGACAGTCTGGGGATTGGGAAGGAAATGTCCAGGTGGTAGAGGAAAATGCCAATTTCTGGTAAGGTTGGAGGGCAGAAAGAGGAGTTGGTCACCAGCGCCATCTTTTTACAGTGTAAATCAGTCATGTCTCTCCCCTGCTTAAAACCTTTCATGACTTAAAGGAGATAATAATATAACACATAAATAAGCAGAGAGAGAGAGATCTAATCCAATCCTATGCCATCCAATCTCATCCCATCCCATCCCATCCCATCCAATCCAAATGTCTTGGCCTGCAAGGTCCGCATGGGCTGGTTCTTCGTCTCCCACCCATTGCCTCACTCCCTCTGCCTCCGCCACACTGGCTTCCCCCGCCACCTGCCCCGTCCCTCAAATGCCTCAGGGCTTTTGCACCTACTCTGCTCTCTTTCCCCAGATCTTCGTCTGGTTGGCTCTTTCTTATCATTTAAGTCTCAGCCCAACTGTCGCTTTCTTGGAAAGAGAGACCTCCCTTGACTACCTTGTCTGAGGGAGCGCCCCTCCTGTCCCACTGGTCATTGTCTATTCTGCTATCCTCTTCTCCAGGGCACTTGACACTCTCCGAAATCATCTAATTTGTCTGTCAGTCTTATCCACCAAAACGTAAGCTCCAAGACGGCAGACACGGTAGTATCTGTCACATTAATTGCCGAATTTCCAGGGTCATGCCAGGCCCATAGCAGGTGTTCGACAACTATGAATGAAGGGATGAATGAATACTAACTCTGGAGCAGAACTACATTTGGATCTGGGGGGTGATTTGTGGATTATAAAAATCAGACCCACAGCGCTAAACTCATGTTGCTAGAGTCATTTATATTTATTGTACAATTCACCAGCTATGCGAGCATTTCTCATTCATGTCAATACAAAAGAAAAATGGGAACGAAAGAAAGCTTTGGGCAGTGTCAACTTCAAAGGTCCATCTCCAATTTGACTTTCTGGCTAATTTCTGTGGACCTTTCTTGTTTCTTCCTTTTCTTTCTTTCTCTCTTTTTCTTTCTTCTTTCTCTTTTTCTTTCTTTCTTTCTTTCTTTCTTTCTTTCTTTCTTTCTTTCTTTTCTTTCCTTCTTTCTTTTTCTTTCTTTCTATTTTTTCTTTCTTTTCTTTTTTCTTTCTTTCTTTCTTTCTTTTCTTTCTGTCTTTCTTTCTTTCTTTTTCTTTCTTGCTTGCTTGCTTTCTCTCTCTCTCTTTTCTCTCTTTCTTTTCTTTCTTCTTTCTTTCTTTTATTTTGAGACAGAGTTTTTCGCTCTTGTTGCCCAGGCTGGAGTGCAATGGTGTGATCTCAGCTCACTGCAACCTCTGCCTCCCGGGTTCAAGTGATTCTCCTACCTCAGCCTCCTGAGTAGCTGGGGTTACAAGCACCTGCCCCAAAGCCCGACTAATTTTTGTATTATTTATTTATTTATTTATTTATTTATTTATTTATTTTTAGTAGAGATGGGTTTTCACCACATTGGCCAAGCTGGTCTCAAAATCCTGACCTCAGGTGATCCGCCCACCTCGGCCTCCCAAAGTGTTGGGATTACAGGCATGAGCCACCACGCCCGGCCTTCTGTGGGCCTTTCAAAGCTCAATTCCTACATCCTCTTCTCCAGGAAGCAGTCCCTGGTGCCCCCAGTCCGGTTAGGTGCTTCATTCTCTAGCTCTGTCCTGTATGTCCTAGCTCAATGTTTGTGTTTCCCACCAGCCTGGGAGCCCCTGGAGGGCAGGGACCCCATCTGACTCACTGTTATGTGCCCAGAGCTTGGCACAGAGATGATGCTCAATGAAGGCAGGAAAGGTGGGATACAACAGAGGAGGGGAAAGGAGGCCCTGGGTGTGGCCCTGGGCAGTGCTGGGGGAGTGCCAGGTGCTTACTGAGCTTACCTGAGTGATGTTAGAGAGGCCGATCAGGTAGGAGATGATGCAGACGGCAGCAATGAAGAGCTCTCTGCGGTTGCGGAGGAGCCTGGGGTACTCATCCACCAGGGCTGTGATGAAGCCCTCCACAGTGCAGAACTTCAGGTGGGAACAGAGGTCAGCCACCTACAGCAGTCCCAGCCCCAATCCACCCAAAGCCTGACCTTCTAAGGAAGGACGGGAGGCCTAGCAGCACTGAGCCAGCAGAGCCCAGGGTTCAGCCTGATTCTGCCTATGACTCACTTTGTGACCTCAGGAGAGTCCCTTCCCTCTGAGCATCAGTTTCCCCTTCTGGAAAATGGAGAAGGTGGCTGAGCTGTTCCCTGAAGTTTCATGCAGTGGAACATTCTAGGGACCTGGAATTTCTGGTCATCTTCTTGGCAGCCTAAGAGTGGCTTCCTCTCCCTGCTTACTCAGGGACTGAGGAGTCTGGGGGTGGAGAAGCTCCTGGGTTGCAGAGGGCGCCCTCACCTGGCTGTCAATGCCCAGCATCAGCAGCATAGAGAAGAAGAGGATGGCCCAGAGTGGGGAGATAGGCAGCTGGGTCACCGCCTCTGGGTATGCCAGGAACGCCAGCCCAGGGCCTGAACAGAGAAGGGCAAAAGACAAGAAAAATAAAAAGTACTCAGCACCTACAGCCTTTCCAGCGCATTGCCCATTTTCTAAGCCTTATTTCATTTCATCTTCAGAGTAACCTTTCAAGTGAGTGTTTTCAGCCCCTTTTTCCAGATGCAGAAAGAGGGTGGGGGATGAGGGGCCACAGTAATTGTGCCCAGAGACAAGAGGACCAGTGAGGAGCTGTGGCCATCATCTGGAAGGGGGACAGCATGGCCTGGCCAGTGGTGGGGATAGTGCAGGTGCAGAGAGGCAACCAGATAGAGATGTGGGGGGCGGAGGGGCAGATCCTGGTATGGGCTGGCTTGCAGGGTGAGGGTGAGGGAAGAGTCCAGGATGATGCTGAGTTCTCCACCCTGGGCACTGGATGGTGAGACCCTTCTGTGATGGGGAGTATAGCGGAGGAGAAGGCTTTGGAGCCTTGTTTGGCATGTGTTGCGTTTGAGTATTTGGTGCAGGTGTCTAAGAGATCAGGAAATCTTGGAATGAGAAGGAAAGAGATTGTAACCTCCCTGGGTCTGGCTCTGGATGGGGGTGGTGGAATGGCTGGGGAGTTGCAGAGAAATGAGATGGCGGTTGCCCTTGAAGGGGAGATTAGAACCAGAGCAGAGAATGCTCCTTTCACGGGACCAGCCCACTTCTTCAAGGGACCAGTTGTGTGGCCTCCATGAGCCTCAGGGGCCTCTGCCCTGCACACAGCGAGTTCCTCCCATTGGCTGCTTGCCTGGCTGTGCAGAGAAGGGCTGTCTGGGGTTTTCCTTGGGCTCTGTGGCACTGATGACTGTGTGGTGAGCAGACTTGGCATGGCCCACTTGGTGAGAACATCTTTGGAGCTGAGACAAAAGCATGGATTTGGGGGTCTTTGTAGTATGGTGATGAACATATCTGAATTGAGCCAAAGTTTATACCCCCAAGGCAAGAGTGGATCTTCTCCCCAAAATGTCCAGGTTTGTGCTGGATGTGCCAGTATAGCCAAGAGACTAAGAGCCCAGGCTTGGGAGTCAGCCAGACCTGGGCTCCAACTCCAGATCTGCCACTTTCCAGCTCCATGCCCTTAGGAGGTGAGTCTCAGTTTCTCATCTATGAAATGGGCTAACAGTAGCATGTATCGCAAAGTGTTGAGAAGAATCACGGGTACAGTCCATGTAAAATGCTCAGTGCATTGCCTGGCACATAGGGAGTACTCAAGGCCAGTGAGCCACAGTGGTGGTGTTAATGGTGATGATGGCAAAGGCCAGCGTGGTTAGTGCCCCCACACCAGGAGCCCGGCCCCACACAATGTTGCACTGACCTGAGGCCGCCACGTCAGCAATGGACCTCTTGGTGACATGGGCCATGAAGCCCACAATGGAGAAGATGACGAATCCTGCGAACATGCTGGTGCATGAATTGATGCAGCAGACGATGATGGAGTCCCTGGAGAGAGGGAGGAGTGGGGTCAGGAGGGTGGGACTGGCAGACAGTGTAGCTGCTGGCTGTGGTTATGAAGGGGTGGCCCGGAGGAGGGAGCTGGGAACGGGGCTACACTTTGGGCCCCAGAAGCACAGGCCCTAAGAGCAAGCTAGGGGAGGGCAGAGCCAGAGGATCGGGGTCAGGAAAAGGGGACAACAGGAAAGTCTGTGTCTCCAGAAGGAGTGACACAAAGGACTGGCTCAGGGAGAGGTTAAGCTGAGAGTGCAAAGTGGCCAAAGAGGGCCCTAACACATGAGTGTGGGGTGCAGACTCGAGGGGCTCGGCCAGGAATGAAGGGGCTCCCACAGCTGTCCTCTCCAACCTGTAGACATTGTTGTGGAAAGAGTTGTAGCTCCCAAGAGCGATCAGGGACCCCAGGCCCAGCCCGTATGAGAAGAATATCTGGGTCGCCGCATCCAGCCACACCTGTAGGCAGAATTATCAAAGACCGTCAATAGTAATCACCATAGCCATGGCTCACCAGGGCCTTTTCCGTATGCCCACCGGCTCTCCCTGGCAACAAACCCGGTCTACAGTGAGGGTCAGAAAGATGTAAAAGCTTGTCTCAAAGCTGCTAAGTGATGGCTCAGAATCCAGGCCGGGAGGAGCACTCACCTCAGAGTCGGACAGCTTGCG
This sequence comes from Macaca mulatta, assembly GCF_049350105.2. Classification (NCBI taxonomy): domain Eukaryota; kingdom Metazoa; phylum Chordata; class Mammalia; order Primates; family Cercopithecidae; genus Macaca; species Macaca mulatta. The sequence continues at coordinate 149,886,823 of NC_133407.1, read as the reverse complement.
GAAGTTGGGTGTGATGTAGAAGAGGATGCCCTCCTTGGCTCCGGGCAGCGTCACTCCGCGGAAGAACAGGATGATCAGCATGATGTAGGGGTATGTGGCTGAGAAGTAGACCACCTGGGAGGAAAGTGGGTGACAGGTGACGCCTCCTCCTGTACACCCTTGCTTCCTCCTCCCCCATTTCCCCTACATCCATATCTGTTGTGGCTCTGGGCTTGATTCCAGTTCTTCCACCTCCAGGAAGCCTTCCCAGATCCTTGCTCTCCTTGGCCACTTTTCTGAAGCTCCTCCTTGGAGTCTGAGCCAACCAGCTCACATTTGGTTTTTCCCTTCCCCTGTTTTGTCCTATTTTTTGACTTCTAAATTATCCAAGTAATGCATGTGGTGACAGGAAAACTTTTAAATTACATATGCACACACACACATAAAATGAAAGTTCCCTTCACCAGCACCTAGAATGTAAGTTATGTGGGGGAGCAAGGCTTGCATTGTTCACATCCCCATACCTAGAACAGTCCACCGTATATAGTAGACACTCAATAATTGTCTGGCAAACACATAAATGCATGGATGTTCCTACTTTAATGCTCTTCTGAAACTCTCGTTTGCAGATGTAATTACATTTTCTTACAAAATGAGGTTCAAATTAGGTACTTGCCTTTCCATGTAACATGTTTAGAATTAAAAAACAAAACACAATACATACAGGTTTGTTTCTCATTTTGTTTACTAAACATTGTTTTATTGCCTCATGAACAATTTGACATTTTAATTACACAAAACAGTCCCTCAGAAGGTCCTACCATTCTCTTTTTAAGTTTCCCCACTGTTACGCGTTTAGGTTACCTCCAATTTTATGTGACTCTAAATAATACCACATTAAATACCCCTGTATCTTCAGCTACAAAATTATTATACCACTCTTGGGAAAAATTTCTAGAGATGGAGTTACTGAGTTAAAAGGAATAAATTCATCACAGGCTTTTGATCCATATTACCTTGTTACCTTGTTGCCTTCAAGAAATGGAACTTCACCTGGTATTACAGAGAGTGTCTTCCTGTCACAAGACGAGCACTGGGTATCATCATTTAAACAATTATTTTTTGTCAAATTGATCATCATTGTCTAAAATTGCATTTCTTTGCTCACTAGTGTGGAAGAGCAATGTTCAAGTTCGATGACCTTTGTATCTGAGAGTCTAATGTGAGCCTGTTTCCCGGTCAGCATGGACAATTCACCAGCTTAGCTTCACCTCCATGACTTGACCCTGAGATTCTGCAGGATTAAGGAAGGCAGCCACAATCCAAGAGAAAACCCATTGTACTTGGAGCTAGGAAAAGGGAATTCAAACGCATCTGTGTCACCCACGAGTTGTGTAACTTAGGGCCAATGTCGTATTTTCTCTTAGCTTCACTTTCTCTTGTCTGGAAACAGGCACAGTCACACCCACTGCTCAGAAAGGTCAGTCACATGAGGACATACTGCAGGCTTATTATATGTCACCTCGGTCTCATACTTCCCCTGCCTTCTGTGTTCAGCGTGAAGCCAGGCACATAGTAGGTATTCAATAAATGCTTGTGGATGGATTGGTTGACATCCTCAATATATGCAGTGAGGGGGCCCTACTCTCTGTCCCCAAGAAGTGGCCAGTCTCTTAATGTAGCAGGAACTCTAATTACCACTCCAAAATGATTATAATTAATACTATGTGTAAGGCATATGCTAAGCATTCTACTCATCTCCCTTGGTCTTTGTGACAACCCTGTAAGGTACTGTTGTTGTGACCATTGAACAGATGAGGAGACTGAGGCTCAGAGAGGTGAATGGCTTGCTCAAGTGCACACAGCTAGAAGCTCAGGGACTGAGATTCAAACCCTTCCAAAGCCCATAAGCCCTATACTTTTCTGCCCTGAAAGTTAGACTGGGACACACTTGTGCCCTCCTCTGGCATCCTTAGTCCTAGGAATGGATCAGAGAGATTTTTGCACCAGCCTTGGATTTGAGAACCCAGTGGGTCCAGAAGTTCCCACCAGATGGAACTAGGGCCGCTTTTCATCAGCTCTGCGAAGTGTGGAATTTGTTAAAGTTCTGCTTGGTTCGTTTCTGCTACTGCTTCTAGAACCTTGCATCCACTTCTTGGGTAGTTCTGACCTTCCCGCCTCCCGGCTTATTCAGTACAAATCTCTTCTCTGCCCTTGACTTGCCATAAGATCTGAGACAACACACTTGCCCTCTGGGTTCCCTTCAGGTCAAGGCCAGTGAGAGGCTCTGCTATATTCTGTCCCCAAGCTCCTGGGGTAGGGCTTGAAAGGGAAAAGAGGTGGAGTAAGGCCAGTTTTCCACCTCCCCGGTGTCCCTGGGCTGGACATCCCAGCTTGGCGTTTGCTCTGCACTTGCTGATAATAAAAACAAGAGCAATAACAACCCCCCTTGCTAGGTGCTGAGTGCTTGACAAAATCACCATCTCATCTGATTATCATAATAAACCAACAGATAAGTATAATCATGAGCCGAGAAGGAACTCAGTTTCCTTCTCTGTAAAACGGGGCTCATGATTATACTTATCTGTGAGGCAAAATGACTTGCCTGAGCTCACAGCTAGTAAATGGTGAGGTTGGGATCTGAAATCATGCACTGCTTAACACAGAGCCTGAGTCTTCAACCATTAACCTATTCATCTCTGTTGTTCCTCAAGGGTCAGGATGTGAAGCTGTCATCTCTGGAGCTTCTGCGCCTAGCACAAGGCTTGGTGCAGAGCAGATGCTCTGGGAAAGTTTGTTCAACAGTCCAGGAGCAACATTTGTCCTCTGTTTTGAGTTGACTCTGTTGGGCCCAGTGGAATCCCATGGGACTCGCTGTGAGCTTCCCACTGTGCTGCACTATTTCCTTTCATCCTCATAACCACCCTAGAAGGTAAGGTAATGTTATTATTCCCATTTTACAGTAAAAGAAACTGACACACCGAGTGATGAAGGGACCTGCTTAACTCAGGGTTAGATGGGACTCCTGGGAGTTGCGGACAGAGCTTCCTCTATCCAGTGCCCTCCTGTCCCCACTGTGCACATACATCCCTTACCTTTCCAGTCCAGCCGACACCCTTCCAGATACAAAAATACACAAGGATCCAGGCGATGGCCAGCGTGATAGCCAGTGGCCAGCGGATCTGACCTGGCTTATCCAGCCCGTCTGTCATCTGATGCATGTTGCGCCTAGTCAAACAGTGGAGGGAGGAGAAAGTCACACAGAGCTGGTGGGAGCTGGAGTGATCAAGGGGTGCCCAGGGCATGGCCACAGACGATATCCCCGCCCTGGAACTGTGCTGACACCATCATCACCGTGATTCAAGAGGTAGCTGGGGACTGCGAGGCCCACTATACTGATCGGTAGAAAGTGCTGTTTGGTCAAGAGATCAAAGAGAACAGGACCTCCCAGGGCCTTAGTCAGCCACCACTACTGCTCATCTGGATGGCCCAGTGGCCTCCTAGTGGGATGCTGCCTTCAGTGTTCCTCTGTCCCCTCTCCAGCCCCAGAGAGCCTTCTAAATTGCAAGTCTGATCATGTCACTCCTCTGCTTACTGCAATGAATAGCACCCGCTTGTTCTCAGAATGAAGCCCAAACTCCCTGGCCAGCCTTTCAAGGCCCTTGCATCTCTCTCTCCTCTCAGCACTCACTGCAGCCTGCTTGCCGGTGCCTAGCCTGACCTCATCTGCCTCCCAGCCTTCACACTGTTCCTCTCCAGCACCTGCCTGCCCTGCAGTTTTCTCCTCTAGATGCCACTCCCCACCTGGGCTGGTCGAGGGGCCTCCCTGAGGTCCCTGCAGCCCAGCCGCCTGTGCTTCCGTCCTCTCTGCATTGGCCACCTGGTGGTGCCATTGCCTGTCTGCACGTCTGTGCCTGTCATCAGTTGGTACACAGTAGGAGCTCAAGAAGTGTTTACCGAATAAATGGTTGAATGAAAACTTCGAACGTGCCTAAGAGCGGCATGTGGGAGCTGCCGGAAAGCAGAACCCACCGGAGCAGAATTTGATTTTTATTTGTAAGGAAACAGTGTAACCACGGACATTGCACCATAAAGAGATCAGGCAACACTGATTCTGACACTGCCTGAGAACAATTCCTCCTGGGAGCTTATCCAAGGTACTCTGGGACCTTCTAGACTGCTCCTGGATCCTTCAGAGCTGTCCAGCATGGATGCTTCCTTCATGCCAGAGAGATTTGGGCCCCAGCACCTCACTGTGTCATATCAGTGTCCCCCAACACACATCTCTACAAGGTACTCCCCTGAAGATACAATCAGCATGGCCTTCACTATGGCCGGAGTGTGTGTGCGTGTTTATTCCGAGTGACTCTAGGTTCGTAAGTAGATCGGGCCGGTTTTCAGGATGAATCAGGATAAGGTCGACCTCTCCATGTGATTCTAATTGGCTATGCTGGTTATTCCCCTCCATTTGCCTCTCTGATCCACTCTCCCCCTTGACCACTCTGTGCCAGGCCCCAGGATGCTGACTACTATGGCTACATTATCTGGTCCCCTGCCCTCTGGCTTCTAGCTGAGTTCGATCACCGGGAGGCGCTGGCAGGAGATTAGAGGCAGAGATGTTGGGGAACGTATTGTCCCTGCTAGACCGTGGCTTTGTGGGTAGCTGGATTTCGCTATCAAAGGTCAGAGTATGTGTGTCTTATGGCTCCATCTATGGTCCAACTCTTTCTGGGGAGAAAAGGCTTTCGGCATCCCTTGTGGCTGCCTTAGCCCTTGCCCTGCCACAACTCTGCAAGTATAGTCATGTGTCACTTAACAACGGGGATATGTTCTGAGAAATGTGTTGTTAGGCAATTTTGTTGTTGTGTGCATATCATAGCGTGTACTTACACAAATCTAGATGGTGTAGCCTGCTATACTCCTACACCATATGGTGTGGCCTATTGCTGCTAGGCCACAAAGCTATACAGCACATGACTGTACTGAATATTGTAGGCAACTGTAACACAATGCATTTCTGTACTAGACATGTCTAGATGTAGAAAAGGTAAAGTAAAATATGGTATTATAATCTTATGGGACCATCATTGTATATGTGGTCCGCTGATGACCAAGATGTCATGTGACACATGACCGTAGCCCCTGGCTGACATTCCCTGTCCCTGCCATCCCCTGGCGGCCCCATACTCACTCCCAGAACTCTACCACAGCGCTGGTCATGTTGGTGGTGTTGACCATGCTGTAGTTGGAGAAGCAGCGGTCCGTGTTCCAGGGGTTGTCACACTGTTTCCACGGCAGTGTCTGCAAGGACACAGTCATGAGGACACATCCCGCTGGGCTCCCAGGGGCTGGCATGAGTGGTCCCAGTGCACCCTGCCCACCCTCATGGTCCCCAAGCCTCCTCACACCTCCCTTTCCCAGCAGCTCTGGGAGGTAAGTAGCATTATGATCCCCATTTGACAGATCAGAGAGGGACAGTGACTTGCTTGAGAATACACAGCTACTAAGTGCCAGGGCTGAGATTTGAACCTCAACCCGTTCACTATGAAAAGAGCCTTCCAAGCTGCAGCCGGGGCTACTTCCCCACCATGTGATCTTGGGCAACAGATCTTGCCCATCTAACTCTCACTGCGATGACACCTGCAAACACTTACAGAGCTTGTTCTCTGCCAGGCGCAGTTCTAAGTTCCTTACACATATCTGCTCCTTAATCCTCATGAGAACCCTATGAGGTGGGTTTCACTTTTTGTTTTCTTTCATTTTTTAATTGTGATAAAATTATACATAACATTTACCATCTTAACTGTTGGTGAGTGTACAGTTTAGAAGCATTAAGTATACCCATAATGTAGCTCCCTTAGCCCTGCCGCACCTCTGCAAATATAGTCATGTGTCACTTAACAATGGGAATACATTGTGAGAAATGTGTTGCCTAACATTGTCAGCATCCAGCTCCAGAACTTTTTTCATTTCGCAAAACTGCAACTCCACCCACTAAACAACAGCTCCTCATCCCCCTACTCACAACCCCTGGCAACCATCATTCTACTTTCTGTGTCTATAAATTTGACTACTCTAGGAAACTCATATAAGCAAGATCATACAGGATTGTATTTTTGTGACTGGTTTATTTCACTTGACATAATATCCTCAAGGTTCATCCATGTTGAAGCACGTGCCAGAATTTCCTTCCTTTTAAAGGCTGAATTACATTCCATTGTATGTATAGACCATATTTTGCTTACCAATTCATTTATCAATGAACACTTGGCTTGCTTCCACCTTTTGGCTACTGTAAATAGTGCTGCTGTGAACAGAAGTGTACAAATATCTCTTTGAGAGCCTACTTTTCATTCTTTAGGTATCTACTCAGAAGCAGAATTGCTGGATCATATGGTAATTCTATGTTTAACTTTTTGAGGAACTAGGGCAGATTCTAATTTTATTTCCATTTTGTAAATGAGGGCACTGAGACTCAGAGAGGTTAAGTCTCTTTTCTGAAGTTGCACAGCTGGTATATAGTAGAGTCAGGAGTTGAACCCAGGCTGTCTGTGTCCATATAAAATGGACTAACAATACGCACTTTAGAGGGGTGTCATGAGGATTGGATGTGAGCCTACAAGGAGTGTCTGGCTCACAGGAGATGCTAAATTCGTGAGGCTATGGCTGTTGTGGGGAGACCAAGGCCCATAAAAGACAAACCAAGTTCCCCACTCCTGGAGGAATGACCTTGTCAGCAGAGTGGTGGCCACAGCAGGCGGAGGGTGGGCTCTGGGTGTGGCTCCTGCTGGAGGGGGTGGCCAAAGGGACCACTCACCGTGGTGAAGGAATTGTACAGGTAGTAGATGGCCCAGGAGATGATGACGATGTAGTAGATATTCAGCCAGAATGACAGCACCGCAGCCGCAAGGCCCACGCCTGGGAGCAGAACACAGACACACATCCATTTAATACAGACTTCACATGAACTGTCCTGGCATGTTCCATGACCTCTACAATCTTATCGATCTCAGAGAGAGGCATTACTGAGGACACTGAGGTTAAGAGAGAGGCAGTGACTTGCTGAAGGTCATGTACATCTGGCAAGCCAAGGGCCCAGGACTCATGTCTGGGGCCCAGTGCAGACTGGTGGCAGGCAGGGCTGGGGTCTCAGCTTGCCAGAGGAGGTGGGGCCCAGGCCCTCAGTCAGTAAGCATGACTCACCAAGTATCTACCTGGGTGCCTGTCAGCCACTGAGCACGAGGCAAAGCAAGTCACACCCAGCTCTCGCAGGGGAAATGAATGGGCTAACAGGACAGAACAGGCTGATGTGCGGGAGATTCTGGATTGGGCTTCTCCACCTCCATCTCCCTAGTTTCTGACCAGCACTGTCATCTGCCACCTGGCCCCTTGCAACAGCCCTCATTCTGCTCAGACATACACCTGATGGACGGATATGTGATGTCAACCCTGGTCTGGGTAGACAGCTCCCTCTCTCCAGAGGGGCAGGGGTGTGTGTGGGCAGGGGCACCACCACCCAGGGCTCCGCTCTGCAGACTTACCCTTGAACATAGGAGCCAGCTTCCATACCCCCAGCCCCCCGATGGAGGTGTACTGGCCCAGGGAGCACTCCAGCAGGAAGAGTGGGACCCCCGCAAAGATGAGCGTCAGGAAGTAGGGGATCAGGAAGGCACCTGCAGGGGAAAGAAGACAGAGCTCGTGGCCCCAAGACTTTCAAGACCTGCCCTGGTAGAGGGATTGCCATGGTTCTGGGTCCCCATCCAGGATTTCTCTATACCCGCCTCAAAAGTAGGACCCACAGCCAACTGCGGGCCCAAGGACAGCCTTACGTGAAATACATCCCATTTTTTGCAGGTGAGTAGATGAACTTCTTGGTATCATTAACAGAGGACAATCGTCCTTCGGGAATCTTTTGATAAAGGGATAAGAAACAAGAAATGGGGCCTGGTGCTCCCTCTGGAGTCTTTAGGGGAGCTTTTCTCCTACAGTTGCCCCAGAAAAATGCCTAAGCAGGATCCTTTTTGCAGGGTCCAGACCCAGCCAGGAGGTCTCCAGGCCAGCACCTACCCCCACCATTTTTCCCGCAGAGATAGGGGAACCTCCAGACGTTGCCCAGGCCGATGGCATAGCCCACACAGGACATGAGGAAGTCGAAGCGGCCCTTCCACGTGTCCCGGTCAGGGAGGTCCGCTGCCTTCTTCTGCACCTTGACCACCAAGGTTTTGGGCTTGTCATTGGCCACAGGGGCCTCGCTGACCTCGGTGGAGATCTGCCCATCAGCCACCTTGCTGCCGTTGGTCGCCATGTCTCGGAATTTGGACGCAGGGGTCCTGGCAGATGGACGTGCGATGTCAGCCCCGGTCCACGTGGACAGCAGTTTTGCGGCTCAAGGGCACCCTAGGAGGACAGGGGTAGGGTGACAGGCACAGAAAGAGAGTATGACCTTGGAGTTGCCTCACCCTAAAATGACAAAAACAAAATAACCCATGAACAAACTAGGGGCTTGAAAAGGCTCTCTATAAGCTCTTCCTCTCGCCCACCCTCGCTCCTGGAGGAAGGAAGGTGACTTTTGTTTCCAAAGACACAGCGATGTTTCCTGGCCTGGCTTCAACTCCGGCCATCTGTGTCCAACCCTCTGTTGTATGTCCTGCTCAGAGGAGAAATCTGAGGCCACCAAACTTCCAACATGAAATATTAAGTATTTAATCATAAAATCTTTAACTTTGCCTTCAAGGATGCAATTGGGAGCCTTGTCCCACTCTGCAGCCATACTAGCCATGGCCAGGGCGAGCAAGAAAGAAGTTCAACCTACGGTTGAATGGGGAGAAAGGTGGCCCCACTATGGAGGGTCCCAGTGAAGACAACAGAGCCTAGGAGTTACAACCTCTGATCACAGTCCACTTTACCACTTTTGAGCTGTATGACTTTAAGTACACTCAACCTCTGTGTGCCCCTATCTTTTATAATGAGGATGACACTGGTACATCTCTCATTGGGTTGCAGGAAGTCCTGAGTCTATACTTCTAACAAACTCTGCTAAAGGAGATTCTTATACTGGCAGCCCAGCCCTGGCCCTCAGCTAAGGACCACTGGTTTAGAGGACCTCTTTCAGCCTTCAGTCACCGCAAGATATTCTACTGACACCCTGAAGCCTTCTTACCTTTTTATTTCCAGGGGCAGCATGGGGTACAGTACAGTGGAGGAAACTGGGCTGAGAGCAGTCCTGAGTTCAAATCTCCAGTCTGCCTTCTACCAGCTGAGTACTACTGCTCAGTACTACTACTCAATACTATTAAGTACTGCTCTTGTTTGTGCTCAGTTTCCTCAAGTATAAAATGGGGGCAATCCCCTCTGGCTTGTAGAGTTGCATCAAAACTCAGCCGTAATCGCTGCAAGAGTGCTTTTCGTCAGCCTGGTTAAGAGGGAGAACTCCACTCATGGATGTTGTTACTGTGGCTGTTGATGTTACCTGATGGTTGTCGGGGGTGGGTCAGCTCCAGAAGGGCTCCTTCTGCCACTCTGGGTGAGAGCCTGCAAAACAGAGAAGGGAAGGAGAGGAGGGATGGCGAAGCAGCGGTGGGGCAGGCAGGCAGCTCCTACAGAGGGCAGCGGGGGTGCAGGAAGCCTGCCAGGTCGTCCGGGCTGTGCGTGTGTCCCGCAGAGCATCCCCAGCCAGGGTGGCCGCAGCGAGTCCATGCAGCATGGCACTGGCCCTCGGGGTGCTGGGAACATGCAGGAGTGGGGCCTGCTGCCCTCAGGACAGCTGTGGGGGTGGGATGAGGGCAGCGTGGAGAAGACATTCTATAATTTTATCAGAGGAGAAGAGAAACCAACAGAGGGGCTGCTGAGACTTTTCTCCATCCTCCATCCAAACTCGTGGAAATGTTACAAATAGGCCACGTAAGAACACGAGAAAGAGCACCTTGTTTTGGGGTGAGAAAGGCAGGTTTCCAGAGAGTTTATTTCGAATTATCCAATTTTTGCCCCCTCCCCCCAAATTTATTTTAAAAAAGGATATATCCAAAGATGACTACAATGCTTAGTTTATGAGTGACTTTTGTTTTCTTCTTTGTGCTTTTTTTTATTTCTATAATGTTCTACAAAAGTGATTTAAATTAATAATATAACACAAAATAAACTTGTGGAACCCTCGGAACAACCAGAACATGTGAAGCACCAGTCTGCGGACCCTCAGAGGTGGGAGCTGCGCCAAAGCAAGGTGCAGTGTGACCCTGGCCCTCCCCCCGTGACCTCCACCCTGCAGCTTTGCCCAGTGGGGGCCCAGTCTGCTGTGGACTGGCCCTCCAGCCCTTCACATGCAGTCCCCATTACCAAACACCATCTTCTCCTCCCAGAGTTCACGGAGAACCAGGCCATCTTCAGATCATCCAAACTTTCCTGCCACCCCTGCTCCTCGTTCTCAGGGATGGCCTGCTCACTTTGAGCTCCTTCACGGCACACAGGCTGGTCTTGGATGCCCATCTAGATCCTGGCCTGGGCATGGCAATGTTAGAGAGAGCTCTGGACTCAGTAGGGTGCCTGCCTCCCCTCCTCGAGAATGGCAGGAAGTAGGAGGCGGCCGATTCTGTGGTCTACCAGGGAGTCTTGGGATATGCAGGAGAGAGCAGCCTCAGCCATTAACTGTCCTAACAATGATGGCCTTGACTGTCCCATGATCTACCCTTGTGGTCTCCATCTGCCATATTTGTTCAAAATGATCCAATCACCTTGGATCAAGACTGACCACCTGACCCAGGCTAGCCAATCAAATTCCTTCCCTGGAAATTTGGCATGGGACCCAGGAAGAGGGGCAGTTTTGCCAGTGACTTGGGAACTCTGGGGCAGTCATCCTCTGCCCATCTTGTACTCAGAGTGAGAGTTGGTCTGCTGAGGAAGGAGAGAACTAGAGATCAAAAGATAGAGTGTCTTGAAGCTCCTAGTTTGCAGTTCCAGGCTTTCTTCAGGCTGGTACTTGGATTTTACAAAATATTCCCATAGTCATGAAACAGATGTTTTGCTTACATTGGCTTGGGGGCTCCTGTTGCAATCTTAAATCTCTGCACCATCCCTCTGGTTCACCAGGATGTTCAGTCCATGAGTTCTCCATGACTATATTGAGCACCTCCTCATGCCAAGCCCTGAGCAATCAGAGATGGTGGCTGCTCTGAAGACCCCACCATAAAGAAGACATACATGTGATTTCCAATTTCTGGAATATGGGGATATGTATTCAGATTCAGCTAAATGCCTATAACTTCCCTAGGAAGAGCCACATGACTATATTTGGAGTTTTCCTTTTAGAAGATGTGGCACATATGAAGATAAAGTAAAGCCATGAATTGATACAACTCAAACTTCTTTGAGGATTTAGGACTGAGAAGGCTCTTTGACTTACACAGCGGCAAAGCCACCCTAGTGCTAAGTCAGACAGACCTCGGCTCCCTCCAACACCTGCTAATGCTGGGTGAGTTACTTCACCTCTCTGACCCTCATCTATAACATGGGAGGATAATAATACCTCCTTCAGAGGGTTATGGTGATGATAAAATGAGATCATGTGTGTTAAGCGTGTACAACTATGCCTGGCACATGGTTAGGGCTTAGGAAATCTCAGTCATTGTTATCACTGCAATCGCCACCATCTGAGTATGGATCCATTGTTCTTAATCTGGCATTCACAACTTCCCAGAAGGCTACAACAACAACAATAATAATGCCGACTAACGTTTATTAAGGGTTTACTATTCAGGTCTTTCAGTGTCTTCAGCATTTTAAAAACTCCAATGGAAATCATCCTTTTAGTCCCCCTGGGGAATACCAGCTAACAGAAATGTCAAGTCTCTTGGCGTTGGGCTCTCTTTGTACCAAAGCAAAGAAGTCTAGCTCAGCACCTTGGGCCAGTCAGAAGCTGGGAGTGGTACATGTGTTTGTTAATACAAAAATAATTCTTCTGTAATAAAGTCTGGTAGTAAAAAAAATCCCAAACATCTAGTCCATGGGAGGAAAATGATAAAGAGCCTCCTGCTAGTGAATGCGCCTGGGACCCAACACTTAAATGGAGTGGTCCCAAGAAGCATGCCTCACCCGCACACCTGGGGAACAGTGCTTCGGCAATTTTAATTCCTGGCACTTCCCTCTCCTATGAAAAATAACATGCAGAAAGCACAGGTGTGTGTGAGTTCACGGCAGGGTAACTTGGCTGTCTTTCTAGAACATTTCTCTGAAGCAAAACCAACCTTTTTGCAAGTTGTTACTTTTCCTTTCCTGAGACACACCCCTGTATTTTGTGGCTCTCTGGGATCATGCTGGAGGACAGCTCTGTGGGTCTGTAGCGGCAAGACCACATGTTTCTTCCACCTTGTCCTGAGTGCCAGTCTGTGATCAGCCTCCTCTACCGGCTGGTGGAGCAGGCAGAAGAAACACCTCTCACCTTCTCATGATCTGGGCATTTTTCCAAAGCCTTCTTCCAGCGTCTTCCCATTCTTCTTCATCAGGTAACAACATTCTGGAGACCCAGAATCCGGCTCCACGTTCCTTCAGGTGCATACTATACCATGATTAACTTAATTCCACCAAAGCCACGTTCACAGGGCACTACTAATGTGAGACCACCAGTGACGACAGGTCAGGTCCTCTGTACTCGCTCACTAACACATTCATTCTGCAAGTATGTACTGAGCACATGCTGTGTGCTGAAACGACAACGGAGCCGTCTCTTCAAGCATTTTATATTCTGAACTACACCCTGGTTGCCAGAATCTGAATCAGTGAACTAACAGGTTCCAGCAGAAAGATTCATTTCTGTAAATACTTAGTGAGGCCTCCTATGTGTGTGGAGCTGGGGTGGATACTCAGGGTGTGAGAATTTAGTAAGACAAGACACTTGCCCTTGTCAAGGTCATGGCCTAGAAGGAGAAATATTTCTGCCTATGGCTGATCATAATACCCTGTGATAGTGCTGCAAGAGGTGTAAGAACAAGACACGGTAGGCCTAGAAGAAACACGTTAATACAGCCAGAGAACGTATCCTAGACGAGGGGTCACTTGAGCAGGGCTTTGAAGGTTGAATAAGTATTCATCAGGGTTAAAAAGAGAGAAAAGGTGTTCCAAGTGGAGGGAAACACGTGTACTAAAGTACAAAGTGTGAAGCTAGGAAGGTCAGTATGTGAAGGGTCTTGGACACTGGGCTAAGGAACTTAGGGACTAGCTGCAGGGATGGGGCAGGGCTGATAATGGGATCAGATTAGTAAACCAGAAGATGACTCGCTCATGGGGCCTCTGGGAAGGATGGAGTTAGTGAAAGACACTCCAGGCAGGAAGATGGAGAAATGTTCCCAGGATATCCCATCCTTCCTCAGTGTATGCTCTATGACCAAGTGTTAAAGCCATTGATAAAAATGGGGCCAAACCAAGCACAAAGAATTCCTCTGCCAATCTCTGAATGACAAGATGCTTTGTTAGGGAAAGAAAACATGTACAGTTTGGAAGCCCTACATGAGAAGTGGCAAAATGGGTCAAAACTGGCCCTTGGGCTTGTTTTATTTGGCCTGAGAAAAAAACATTCAGTCTGAATTAGGAGCCAGAAATGGGACTTTCTGGGATACAGTATTTCAAACAGAGGGAGCAGCAAGTGCAAAAGCCCTGAGGCAGGAACGAGCCTGGCACCTTTGAAAGACACCAACGTGGCCAAAGTGGCTGGAGTCCAGTGTGAGCAATGTGAGAGGAAACGGATTCAGGAGGAGGTGTTGGGCAGGGGCCAGGTCACACACGTGTCAGAGGCCACAGCAAGAATTCAGGTTTCATTCTAAGTGGGATGGGAGGAAGTGGGGGGTTGCAGTGGTGGGGGAAGAGTCTCCCTCTGGCTGCCCAGAAGAGGCTGCCTAGGGGCAAGGGGGAAGCAGGGAGACATGATCAGAGGCTGCCTGTCCAGAGAGATGACAGCGGCTTGCATGGGGGTCGCTGGACCGGCAGAAGTTGGGGAAGTGGCACTGGCACCCACAATCTATTCTGGAGGTGGCGCCCTTGGGCTGTGGGCCTTGCTGGATGATTGGCTGTGAGCAGCCCAGCCCTGGACCAGATGGCAGGCAAGGGGGAGGGGAGTGTGTGGAAGCCGCCTTGGACAATCTCCTTCTGTCCCACTGCATCAGAGGGACAGGCGGCTGCGTGGAGTGGGGACCTAGGCAGAGACCAAGAGGTCAGGGCTGGAGTCTCAGGGCTGCCATTGTCTCAGGCCATGGCCCCACCATGGAGTGAGTGGGGAGCCCTGAAAAGCCAGGGAAGCAAGGAGGGGGAGCAGTGGGTCTAGAAGTAGGACCTGCTCTTCCCCTCCCCCTACCCCACACCACTCCCTCCATGAGGCTGTGCTTGCTTTGCTTTGCTCTCGTTCTGTAATTACAGAAATTACAGAGGCTCGCTTCGACTGCAATCACTCTAGTTTGCCTTTATTTCTTTTTGAAACTCCGTGGTTCAAGAAAGAAATTAATATTGAGTTTGGCTTCATTCCAAGGGGAAACATAATACAGTTTATTCTCTGCCTTTGGGAAAAATGCTAGGCTCAATCCATTGGACAAGGCTTTATTGAGAATCTGTTGTGTACCCAGACTCATGCCAGCTCCTATCGAAGGAGAAGAGCTAGCATTTATTGAGCGTCTATTGTGTGCCAGGCATTTTGCAGGCACTATGTCATCCAGGAGTCATTCCATCTATGTAAGCCAGGGCTACTTCACCCATCTGACAGATAAGGAAACAGCCTTGCCAGCCTGGGGTCTGAAATTGCCCAGTGATTTCAGGGCCTTGCTTCTCAAAGTGCGGTTCTTCAAGAGACAGCATCAGCATCACCTGAGAGCCTATCAGAAATGCAGAATCTTGGGCCCCACTCAAGACCTACGGAATGAGAAGCTGATTTTTAACCAGGTCCCGTGATTTAGGCACATACAACAGCTTCAGAAGTTGTTAAGTTAGGGATGACCCAGATTATTTCATGGGACTTCGTTCAAATCTCTGTGCAATAGGGCTAGATATCTGGCTTGCTTGAGTCCTGATTTTCTCATCTGTAAATGTGGATTTCACAGAATTGCTCTGAGAATTGCATGATAATGCATGGAAAGAGGCCAGCCAAGGGCCTGGCACACAGGAAGTGTCAATAAATAGCAGCTTAGGCTGCCACTCAAAGAGATGAATGGCCGCAAAAGTGCTTTGTAATTGAAAAATGTTATACAAATGTGAAGACCAATTAATACTGGATGATCAGGTACAGAAGGTTAGATGGAGGTTGGAATTGTGCAGGACAGCCGGTGCTGTGGGCAGCGCTTGCCACGCACTGTCCTGGAGATCAGGGAAAGCTCCCTGGAGAATGTGCCCTGATGGAAAGGGAGCCACCAGAGAGGGTCTCCAAGGCCCAGCATTTTAACAAGACCTCAGAGGCCAGCCAGGCCTGTGGTGGGATGCAGGCTACAGGAGAAATGAGCTGGTTGGGACAGCTTGGGGCCTAAATGGGAGGCCTCCATTCTTGGATCCTCAGCCCCATGCACAGTGGTGCTTGGGGCCAAGACACAACTGGCCTCCTTCCTGGTCCAGACTTGCTCCATGCCAAACCGGTGCACCTGGTCTACCATGGCATTCTATAGATGAAGAAAAAAACCCACCGAGGACTGGTGGTTGGCCCAAGGTCTCACAGCATGAGAGTGGCCTGAACATTACAGACTCCCACCCAGCTCCCAGCCAGCCACATACTCTTACTCAAGAGACGAAGGAAAGCAGTTTCATGTCTTGGTATAAATCCCTCAGTTGCCTCAACGTACCTGAGAGGGAATTTGCAGAAGCAGGTGTCTTTGTCAGTAGTATTTATTGCATGCTTACTCTTTACAACATCCCACTGTGACTTTTGAGTAAGCTACTTATTTTCTCAAAGTTTTTGTTTTGGCCGGGCGTGGTGGCTCACGCCTGTAATCCTAGCACTTTGGGAGGCCAAGGCAGGTAGATCATGAGGTCAGGAGATTGAGACCATCCTGGCTAACACGGTGAAACCCCATCTCTACTAAAAAATACAAAAAATTAGCCGGGCGTGGTGGCGGACGCGTGTAGTCCCAGCTACTTGGGAGGCTGAGGCAGGAGAATGGTGTGAACCTGGGAGGCGGAGCTTGCAGTGAGCTGAGATCCGGCCACTGCACTCCAGCCTGGGCGACAGAGCGAGACTTCGTCTCAAAAAAAAAAGAGTTTTTGTTTCTTTGTCAATAAAGGAGGTCAATAGTGACCACTTCTCACTCTGTGATGACTGGATTTGAATTTTCTAGCACTGTGCTCAGTTCAGGAAGTGCTAAATACACTGAAGCTAAAATGATCGTTTGTCCCATTTTGCAGATGATGGCACTAAGGCCCAGAGAGGTCAAATGACCTGCCCAAAGTCACATAGGACTTGACCCAGGCCCTCTGACTTATAGTCTGGTGCTATTTGCTTGTCTAGGAAGTGCCTCCCAGGCACTGGCCTGTGTGAAATTCCCTGAAGCCATTAGACCTATTGGGCCTCATGACCTGACCTGCCCAAGCATGCCTGCTGGATGCCAGAGGGAAAGAAATGTGACTGCATGGAGATGAGCTTGCCTAGCCTCACTGTCCTAGGACAGATGAATAAATGGAGGCTCTAGCCCTTCCCCTCTGCTCTCAGCCTCTGAGAGCCTAGAAGTCAGGTTTTCTAGGACACCTCTGAAACCACAATGTGGAAGAAGGCCGGAAGGCATCCCCACCCCGACAACCCAGGCGAGAACAAATTCAACTTTGCAACTACTGGAATATGACAGACCCATCCAATGGCGAAACAGATTCTAGGAGTATGGTTCTCCTGCTTCTGCAGCTGCCTGCAGAAAAGAAGAATTCCTCAACTTTTCATTAACAAGGGGTGAAAGAAAAAGAAGAGCTCGGTACAGGGAGGAAGTGAGCTGGACACACTTACTAATGTGCCAGGGGCCACTCTAAATGCTTTTTGTCTATTAAATTGCTGTTAGCCCCCATTTTATTGATGGGTAAACTGAAGTACAGAGAAGTTAAAGTGACTTGCCAAAGGTCTCCCAGTTAGGAGCTAGGGGCTCCAAGCCTTGACCCAGGCAGCCGGGCTCCTGTGTCCAAGCTCTTAACCACTCTGCTGTCTCTAATGGGGTACCTGTGGAACCCCCCAAGCCCTCCATTTGGGGTGTATAAGTATGGCCTATCCCCAGCAGCCACCTCCCTCCAGGACAAACCTCCACAAGGACAAGGCCTGCTGTTCTTTTTAAGAAACTCAAGAGAGGCTGCCAGCATAAAAGCCTCTGAGTTCTGGCTCTAAAATGGCTCCTATGGTTGTGCTGGACAAAACCTACAGGTATCCAGGGAGTCTCTGGGAGGTCACATGGGATTCTGGCTGAGCCGTGGGGCTGGAGGTTCTAATCAGAGTCCCCAGGAGGCAGCCAGCCTCTAGGGGCAGCACTGCCCTCTTGGAGACCCCAGCTGTCCTCTAACTGCAGACATGGCCTGTGTCTTGCAGCTGCCGCGAGGAGCTGACCTGAGGAGGAAGGGCTTGACACCCTGAAGTCCAGTAGACACAGGTTTGAAATCTCACCCTAAACTTACTAGCTGTGTGACCCTATGCCAGTCCCTTCCCCTCTCTGTGCCTCAGCTTTCTTCTGTGTGCAAGCAGGAGAGTCAGACTCCGATTTCCAGCTCCACCTCACTCTGATCCAATCCTGCTTGTCTCACTCACACCATCAGTGGTTTACTAATGTCTGTTCCAGCCCCTAATTATCTATAGTGCCCAACTGAGCACCTCATTTTGTCAAGGCAATTTTCAATCCAATCCGCATCTACTGCGCACCTCCAGGGAGCCGGGCCTCATGCTGGGTGCTGAGGGACAAAGATGCAAGTTGGAGTCTGAGTCCTGCTGCCACTGAGCTCTTGGGACAGCTGGGAGATGGGCCATGGACAATCCACATCCACGGTGTAAGTTCTTCCACAGCACACAGAGAAGGAGAGGTGGCGCCCTGCCCTGGGGTCTGGGTTCAGGCAGGCAACTGGGAGGGGTAGCATTGGGTTTGGTGGGAAATGGAGCAGAAGTGGGGATATTTTTAAAATAATCACAGCTAGAGGAGCAGGACCGGACTGCTTGCTCTTAACCGCAACCCTAACTGCTCCTGGTCCATTCCAGGCAGACAGAACAAAGCCAAAATACAGAACATATTTGAAGACAGTGAGGAGGCTGGCTTGGGGGCTAGAATCTGGGGTGATTTAGGGAAACGTGGCCAGGAAGCCGCCAGTAGTAGTAAAGAACTCTGATGCAGGAAAAGAGGGCACATTTTACTCTGTAATGAGAATGATGATCACACCGAAGGCTGAGGAAGTGCTTAATGTATTTACTGCCTTTCTGTACTGCACACTGTACAGATGAGGAAGCCGAAGTTCAGACAGTCAGACAACTTCTCGGCTCCCAGACACTGCAGTTTGATTCCAAAGCCCATGTTCTTAACTATCCCTCTCCGCTGTGGGCATGGAGTGGTCACCAGGGCTGCCACCTGAGCCATGGAAGGTGGGGAGATTTGATGTGATGGTGACTTGGCAAGATCCCCCAGCAGCTGTGTGGGGAGGAAGAGAGGAGAGGGAGCATGGGTGGAGGTTGCTGTAACAGGGCTGGTGGAAGGATGAGAGACAGTGCCTGAGCCAGGACCATAGTGGGGGCGAGGAGGAAGGCCTGGTCACCCTATACAACATGGCTTCTCTCCTGACTAATTACAGATTCTTCTGTCTTAGCTTCCCAGCTGCACCGTCACCTCTGCAAGAACAGGGCTCAGATCTTCCACCCGCTCTGCTTCCCCGACAGCAGGCAGCTTAAACAGCGCTAGATATGCGTGCGCTCTCTGGCTTCTGCCCTCTATGGCAGCAGACATTGTTCTTACAAGGCCTCAGCACAGGAACGTTTGCTTCGGAGAAGGCGGCAGGTCTACAGAGCAGTGGTGTGCTGGTAAGTTTTAACAACGGGCTCTTAGGAAACAAAACAGAAGACTCAATTTGCAGCACCTGCTGATTTCTGTGGTGTAAACACTCCCACCGTGACCCATGCAAAGTACTAATACGAGGTCACAGGATTGGGTGTGCGCCATCTGCGAGCAGGCTCCAGCACACCACTACGCCTTAGGCCTGGTTCTTCTTGTGGGGCCAGTGAGGCATGCTCTCGGGCAGAAACTGGCCTTGCTTCCTGAGTGGTTTAATGCTGGAAACCCTCTTGATTGCTTCCTGTAAGGGAAGCCCCGGACGCCACCCCCTGGGCTGGCCCTGGAGCGCATGCTGGGGCCAGTGGGTGCCCGCAGAGATGCCTGCTGCAGGGCAAGGAACATCGCACCCTGGGATCAGATACGGGAACTTGGAGGCATCCCCTGGGTGGATTTAAAAAAGCGGAGCGGGATGGAGAGAGAGGAGGGTGGGAAGGAGGGGGAAAGGAGAGAAAAGGGAGTGGAAGGAGAGGAGGAAAGAAACAGACGAGGAGGAGGCTGGGGTAAAGGAGCAGAGTGATGAGGAGGAAAACAGGAGGAGGAAAGGAGGCACACAGGAAGGGATCAGAAAGGGGAAAGAGGAAAAACAAGGGCAGAAGGAAAGAAGGACGGAAGAGAAAACAGATGTGCCATTCACTGCTTGTAAGCTGTCCAAGGCTCCACTGTGTCAGCTCACTGAACCAAGGAGGGAGGGAGGTAGCCTACCTTTCAGCCAAGAGAAGCCTGAGGTTGGCGGAGGCCAAGGTCAAAAGTGGCGGAGGAGCCGGGATTTTTGAACCCAGGCTGCAGGGCCTGTTCCACTGACTTCCTTCAGTTGGTTCTGACTGTATTTGCTGGGGGCCCATTAGTCTTAACCTTCCACGCGGGGCAGCTACCTCCCCACACCAGCTGGAGCCCCCAACCCTGTGCTGGGTATGAGGGCGAGCCCCTGTGGAACAGGTCCGGGTGCCCTCCCTCTGCACCCTCACCGCCTGTTCCAGGCTTCTTTCTTCCTTCTGCCTCTGATGGGTGTGGGACTTTCTGGAGGACTTCAGTTCCAGGGGATGCCTCTGTAAAAGCCCCGTGCTCAACCGGCCAGAAAGGATTAACTCAGACCAGGAAATAAGAGCGGCACGATGACCTTTTGCCATTCTTTTACATCACTCTTTGCCTTTTAAAACACACGTGTAAGAAGCCCGTGGGGTTAAAATAGCTGTTCATTTTTGCTCAAGATGTGCTTGGAAGGCTCCGACGGGCATTAAGGTAAAGGCCCTTTAAGAACTCAGATTTGGGGAAAAGAAAACATAACACTGCAAGGGCTGCCTGAACTAAACGATGAACTAAATAAGTCACGTGCAGGAGCACAGCCCAAACGGAGAGCTGGCTTAGCGTCGCAGAAGGCACATCCAAGACAGTGGCCGCAGACAGCGCCACGGCTCTTTATGAAGCGTCCACACCTGGGACTGCATTCCTCTCTCTATCTCAGCAGCTCTGCAGGCTCTATCAGCCCCTTCTAGAGACAATCAGACTGAGCCCCAGAGAGAAATTGTCTGGATCAAGATCACACAAGGTCACAAGAACCACCAGGGATCTCAACATGGTGGTTTTGGGCCAAATGGATCCCACAAATATGTTTGGTTGAGTGGTATCGGATTTGAATTTTAGAACTTGAACTTGCATGCTTTGGAGAAGGGCAGGGGTGATGTGTTTTCTAGTTTACTACAAGTCCCACCACTACTATCATCCTATCCCTGACCTCTTTACACATTTCTGTGACCTGTCTGGCCCTCAACGGCCCCTGAATTTGCAATCCTTGTATACACGGTGCAGTCGTAGTCACTCAGTAGAGCTCTTTCTCTGAGCAGTGGAAGACGGATGAGGATTAATGTCCCCTTCCCTAGGGGATATGTCGAACTCTTGGGGGTGGTGAAGTTTGAAAAAGCATGTTTGGTGTTATAATTTTATATTTAGGAAACAACAAATCCTATTGTTCTCTTAATAAAAGCTCAGTTGGATTTTAAAAACTTCAGAGAGACTCTGCTTTAGAATATTCTGCAAGAATGAGGGAGGCGTGTATTTTCAGAGTCAGTTAAGGGTCAGATTCCAGGGTCTAAAATATTTTCCCACAATATAAAGGCTAATTTTATTTTTAAAAGACTTGAATGCTCACGTTCACCAGTGCATCTGTTCTTAACTCACTCACTTAGCTGTGGAAAGGAATTTTATGGTATAGAGCCCCTTGTTTTTGTAAAGTGAAAACTCCTATGTAACAAGAACAGTCTACCCATTTGGTAAAATCAGATTATTTATTTATTTATTTAATTTTTTTCTGAGACAGGGTCTTACTCTGTCACCTAGGCTGGAGTGCAGTGGCATGATCTCAGCTCACTGTAACCTCTGCCTCTCAGGCTCAAGCAATCATCCCACCTCAGGCCCCCAGCTAGCTGGGACTACAGGCATGTGCCACCATGTCAGGCTAAAAATCAGATTTTTATTGAACAAATTTTCTTTAAGTCCCATGAACAATAAGCAATGCCCTCTGCTGCCTGCCCCTATCATGGCTCCTGACAAACTTCTGATCAGTCTATGATATCCCAAGCAGGAGCTCTTCATAAGTATGCTCATTGTTCGCGGGACTTAAAGAAAATTTGTCCTTCCCTAGGGGCAAGGACACCTCGTTTTGAGTTTCAGCTCCGGTTCAATGTTGTGTGACTGTAGGTTAGTCACCTACCCTCTCTGTCTAAAACAGAAGTGATAACACTTACTTCTAGGGCTGCTATGAGGATTAAATGGGAAAATATGTAGTTAGTACAGCATCTGGGACATAGTAAATGCTTGATATCTGGCAGATATTATAATAAACCACCTGATCAGGGCTTTCATTTATATTTTTAGTTAGTGATGGAAAAAAGTTCTGGGTGGAAGGAAGGCCAGTATTATCTTTTTTTTTTTTTTTTTGAGACAGAGTCTCGCTCTGTCGCCCAGACTGGAGTGCAGTGGCGCAATCTCGGCTCACTGCAAGCTCCACCTCCCGGGTTCACGCCATTCTCCTGCCTCAGCCTCCTGAGTAGCTGAGACTACAGGTGCCCGCCACCATGCCTGGCTAAGTTTTTTGTATTTTTAGTAGAGATGGGGTTTCACCATGTTAGCCAGGATGGTCTCGATCTCCTGACCTCATGATCCACCCGCCTCCGCCTCCCAAAGTGCTAGGATTACAAGCGTGAGCCACTGCGCCCGGTCCAGTGTTATCTTAACCTATACGCAATCAATATAAAGGAATGGTGGGAGTCACTGGGAGATGCTGATCAAATCAAATTCTTAGAGCAAATTGTTTATTAAACGTGATTCCCAAAGTGGTATGTGTATGTATCCTGCAATTTGGCACACCCGTTAAAATCCTGGTTAAATGTCAACTGTCTTTATTTGTCCACTGAATCAGTCTCCCTGACTCCTCTCCTGCCTGCCTGGAATAGGGGTGTCAAGATCCAAGGTCTTCAGCTCATTGCCTCATAGCTTGGCATCCAGTCCCAGAAACAGCAGCAAACAAATGACCCTCTCTCTCAGAGGACCCAGAAACAGGTTGCTATCTCTGGGGGTGGATTTGCTCAAACAGGTTTGCGGAAACAAACAAAATGGTTGCTTGCATCTAAATCATCAGGATCCCAGCTCTCACCAGCGCTTTTGAAACAGCCAAATGCCTGAGTCCAGCACCCTCTTTCCGCTTCCAAAATGGAATGGGGTTGTCTGCCAGCCTGCATCTTTGCCAGCATGCAAATGATGCACTTTGGGGTTTCACAGGGTATTAACCCCATGTTCTCCAATCCCTGATTAGGGAGGTAAGTCTACTGCACCAGCTGTGCTTCTAGAAGAGAAACTAGGTGTGTGGGTGAGAGTGTTTATTTTCCAAAAGCGTTTGCAGCATGGGGTCATTTAGATAGCTGGCATAGAGCAAACACAAATTCCCCCAGTGAGGTGTGCATAGAGGTTTTTAAAGACAGTACGTTTGCAGTGAGGTACACCATTCACACTCTTCAAATGCAAAATATTTATGTATATTTTTGGTGATGGAGCTGTTCATTTGTTCTAGTGATATTTACTAGCCTGGAATGAAGAACCCTGTTATGTATCATGCTTGTACTGTATTAGTCAGTTTCACTCTTCCAACACCACAAATTACAAGCCGATACATGGTTGGGAGCGGACCCTTTTCCTAACCTCTCCCCTTTGGCTCATAACAACAGCTGCTGGTGATTGAGCTATGGCCAGGATTGGGGCTTGATGCTTTATCTGCCTCATGATATGCAGTCTCACCACAATCCTATGAGGTAGGTGCTGGTATTATCCCCATTTTGCAGATGAGGGCACTGAGGTCCAGAGAGAAAGTGACTCACCCAGGATTACACAGTTTAGGAAGTGGCAGGGAGAGATGTGACTTTGGCTCCAAAGCTGATGCTTTTAGCTACCCTGATGTTCTGTTTTCTCCTCCTCTTGGGCTGGAATTGTCATTCTGGCCCATCAGGACCTCCACAAGCACTTAAGACTTTAGAAAGGTCTCTGTCAACCATCCCCTGGCCCTGCAGGGCAGCCTCCTTCCAGACTCTCCCTATAGCCTAGGCCCTCGTGTTGGTTGGAGGTGTAATCCTAGCTCTAGCTCTTTCCTGGTTGTGACCTGGGGTGAGTCACTTCACCTCTCCTCACCTGACTCTGCACCTCCACGAAGTGCAGGGAAGTATCCCATTCTGACAAGGCTGTAGGAAGGATGGAAGTAGAGGAGGCAAGTTGCCCCACCCCGACCAGTCCCGCACCTCCTTCTTGGGGAAGCTTGAGTTCTAGACACGGTCCCCTCCACTCTCCTCTTGTGCTCACTCTCACTCTAGCAGCTCCCGAATCAGCATTCAATACACATCACTCTGCCTTGTGCAACGCCATTATCTCCCGAGGACACAGGCTCCGTTGTCACGGCAACCAGAGTCCTTCCACCAACTCTATTTAATAATTTCTTAACGGAGGAGCTGGGCTGGCTTGGTGGAAGGGAAAGAGCACTGCGTTAGGGGTTAGAAGCTCCGGGTCCTAGCATCTGCAAGACCGAGGACTCTTCCTCTCTAGGCCTCAGTTTACCCATCTATAACACAGGTGTGTCTGAAATGGGTGGATTTTGTAATGTTCTCTAGCCTAGAAAGACCTGAGAAATGGCTTTCCAGGTTCAGGAAGCTGGGAACAAGTGACCTGAGCTGCTGGAAATGAGTTGGGGGTTGGAGTGAGGTTTGAGTGAGACCCACAGGAAGAACCGGATGCCGCCTCTGGTGACTACCCTCTCTCTGCTGAATTGCCTCCAGAATGTCACTCTTCAAATGTTTATTAGGTGTCTGTGATCCTCCAGATTCAGGGCCAGGGTTGGTTAGGAGATGGTGGTTTTGCCTGCAGCCATCATAGCCCTTATCTTCCCCGTTTTGCAGATGTGCAAACTGAGGCTCAGAGACTGCAAAGGAGTTGCCTGTGGTGCCTCAGCAAGCGGAAAACCCAGCTCTTCATCCACGTCATGCCTCATTTCAGAACCTGGGGCTAAGCTGTGCAGGAAGGTCACGTTGCTTGTACCTGGAGAAGACAGCCTGACCCCTGGCCCAGTCCCCTGCCCACCGATCTTGCTCTGGCCGCAATCTGTGTGGCCTCTGGTCCTCATTCAAGGAACCAGCAGATAATCAAAGTAATAAAGAGGTACCCACTCTGTGTTCTTGACTACGGGACCACAGACTCCAAAAGACAGAGCATTCCTGCTCTTAAGGGATCTACGGTTTTCACTGCAAGCAGATCTTCAAAGGGCAGCAACAGCACCCGGTTTCTTTCTACAATCCAAAATAGGACCTGGCACACAGTAGGTGCTCAGAGTTTTATTCGGTCCAATTGTTTGTCCACATCTGCTCCTGAGGGTAACTAGTCTAGGTCCCCCAGGGGCCTTTAAGAAAATCTCCCAAAGCAGCCACTGATCCATGTCTCCAAGGAGCTGCTTCGGACCCTGAGCTGAAGGGGGTCTATGACCAATGAGGGGACCCTTCCTTTGTGATTCCTGTCTAGCTCCAAGTTTGGGGAGGAGGCTGTTCTGCTCTGGCCCAGGCTGATGGCACCACTTTTAAGTACAGCCTTTGCCAGATCAGTGGCGCTATTTAACTCCTCCAGGGCTGGCGTTTTCATTTAATACCCGTGGAATAATTAACAGTGCTGCATCTGCTCTGTCATTAGTGGCATTCACTGCCATTTGGAGAAAGGACTCTTATCTTCCTCAGTCATTAGTCTCGGGGAGGCTATTATGGGGGAAATGGAGGAGGAGAGGAGGAAGTGGGGCGTGCAACTTCCCTCCCCTTGCCTGGAGAACTGGCGCCTGGCGCAGGGAGCAGCCGATCGTCCTATCCAATGGTCCAAACCCCTTGGCTGTATGAACTGAGCATGCAAAGCCAAGAGAGGGGAAAGAACCTGCCCACGGTCCCCCACAGGCTTGAGGCCCAGCAGGAGGCAGCTCTCCCACTTTTTTCTCAGGTCTGCAAGCCCAAGCCTCGGAGCCCTGCAGCCTTGGATCTGATTCCCAACTCTGCCCCGTGTCAGTGATATGACCTTGGGCAACTTCTTGAGCTCCCTGAGCCTCAGTTTCCTTATTGAGGATCCTGGGACAATGCTTGTGAAATACTGGCTCAGTGCCTAGGTCACAGGCAGAGCCCAAGACTGACAGATGTACATATCAGATCATTCTGTGTCATTATGCTGAACCAACCTGCTAAAAATGCATATGTAATCCATGAGTGCATTTAAATTCCACCTTTAAAAAAATACTCTTCAGTAAGATGACTTCTTCCCTTTCCCCAGGCCTACTTTTAATTTTTTTTTTTAAATCATAGGTGGGTCCTTGATCTTAAGCTCTGGAAACATCTGACTTGGGCAGGAAGGGGCTTAGTCAGCTCAGGTGGCAGTGAAGCCTGGATTGCAGGCTGGCAGCTCAGACAGTGCCCAGGAAGCTGGTGGGTTTTGCTTTTGGCCACTTCTATTTTGCATTGCTTTCACTTTTTCTCAGCCTTTGCATGGCACAGCCAGAAATGGCGAATACAGAGAAAAAGCTCCTGGCTCCCCCACAGTTATCTTGTCTCAGGTGCTTTTCAGAAGCAGCGTGAGGTTGGCATCACCAAGACCTGGGCCCAATCTTGGTCTGTGCACCCCGTGGCGAGTGACTCCACCACCCTTGGGCTCAGGGTCCCCTCTGGCAGAAGGGGAGAGTAGCACCTATCGTCCAGCATCAGCCTTGGCTCAGGGACCAGTGCCCAGCAGGCCCTCTGAACTCATTGTCAGGGTCAAACTGGACAAGTTCTCTCCCCACCATCCAGCCAGGGAACTGTCAAACCCTCAGGTCTCTTGCCTCCCCTGGCACCTCACAGGGAAGCTCCTAGAACTCGTGATATTTCTCAGTCTCCAGCATGGCGACAGTCCAAAGGCAGAGGGGAGTGGGTCATGGCCAGGGTAAAGTGGTTTCCATCCCATATCCCCACCCCATCCCTGCCCTCTTGCCTGGGCATGGCTCAGAAGCACATAGCCTGCTCCTCCAGTGGGTCTGAGCTGAAGCTCACATACAAACACTCCCCACAACCTTCCTGGCTACGAAGACCTTTAGATCCTTCTATGAAATCTCATGGGGGCCCCTGGTGTTCATTTCTCCCCCAATTCACTGAGAAAAGCATTCTTGTGTGCAGGTAGGTGTCTGAGAGCAACCATCCCTTCCTCTCCCTCCAGGTCTGGCTACTGCTGGAAGCCCCCAGCCAAATGATCACTCTTTGGATCCAAACTCTGGGCATAACCAAGGAGATGTTAATCTCTGGCCAGAGCTCAGGTAAGGTTAGGACAAGATGCCGTGGCCCTTTTCTCCCAAACCTCACAGCCATACCTTCCCAAGCTCTCCTGTAAGTCTCGATCTTTGAGTACTCTGTGCTCTACCTCCTACCAGAACTGGCCTCATCTGGACTACTTCTCAAGGGGCTACCTGGTGAACCTGGATTTCAGCCTAGTAAAGGTGATTTCCATCAGCTGGGAAACTAGGGGACAGAGATGAGGAGTCAGGGCTCACTGAGCCTCAGTTTCATCTTTTGGATGAGGATAATAATGGTACTAATAACAACAATAAAATTACCTTCAGTTGAAACTCCCAGGGCTGTCACAAGCTTCAACTGAGAAAACACTTTGAAAACTGAAATTCTACGTAAGTGTTAACATGTGCATGTAAGCACATGTGTGCAAAGGAGCCTCATTTGGGTCAAGGTCATTCTGATTTGGGCTTTATGAGAAAACTAGCTTAAAATAAAAGTCACTCTTTATTAGAGAAAGGATTCTTCTCCAGGATCTCAAGGACCATATTTTCTTCCCCTAGAATACTTTATATATGATCAAAAGAAAGAGCAGCTGCAAGAGCATTTTTAGCAAAGTATAACGTGCGGTTCTGATGACCGGGAGTATCGTGATCAGTGCTAAGTTGCAGCAAACCGCAACACTGATACCAAATGTCTTTGCTCACCTCCCTGTGGCTGCTGCCCTCTCCCTGCACAGAACCTCCTTATCAAACAACACATTCATGAAAGCAACCTGCTGTCTATGTTTCAGGGCATCTTTGACCTTGAATGTCCCTCTGGCCAGGGCTCAGTTATCTCAGGAGCTGGCGTGAGACACAGATCTTGCAGACACCAGGCCACCGACAGGTGGGCAGAGCTGCAGGTCACTGTCCAAGGCAGTCACTAACTCCTGCATCCCCAAGCCTGGCCTGTGTGCCAGGATCCCATCCAGTCCCAGTAGCCAGGGGACTCCTTTCACAGCCAACAGGGCCCCTGGCATCCTAAAGTGGCCCGTTCCACCTAGTTGTACATCCCCTGCTTTCAGAGCACCACAGCCAATCTCTCTGCAAGACCTGGCCTCCTTGTAATTTCCAATTTGTGAGAAATGTAAAAATAGAAGGCCATTCGCTGCAGGCAGCTTGCATGGAATCGGATGCCACTTTTGTGTCACGTCAGATCACGGTAAACGCAGCTGATGGCTTTGTCAGGGCACTCTCAATAGCTTCCTAAGCAGTAAGATGGTGGGGACAAAATTGGGAGACACCCGAGAATTAGGGAAAGGTGGCTGAGTGCACGACATCAGCACTAGCTGCAAATGAATTTAAAATCTAGGTCCCAAATATGTTGTAACAGGCTGGACATCTCAATTTGAACCCCAGTTCTGCAACCTAGCAGCTGAGGGACCTTGGGCATAAATTCATCTCTCTGCAAGTCAGCTTCCCCAGTTATCACGCAAAAGTTATGCCACCCAGCCTCCCAGAGCTGTGGCAAAGCTCCACAGATGGAATGGATGAAGAAGTGCTTTGTAAACTGTGCAGCTCCTTAACTGGGGTGGAGGCGGTGGGGGGTGCTCATGGTCATTGCCAAGTAAGCAGTGTCAGGGGCTTTACAGTGGCAGGGATTTAAGCATGCTGTGACTGGGTTTGGGCTTTAAGGCTATTTACTAGCCCAGTGATCCTGCAGCAAGTGCCTTAGCCCCTCTCCTCCTCAGTTTCCTCACCCTTATAGGGATCATTATGCTATGCATCTCACAGGGCTTTGTGAAAATTAACTGCAATGATATAAGTAAGGCACACAGCACAGTCCCTGGCATATTGCCAACATGCAGTAACTGACAGTTATTACTGTTTTTGATACAATTGCATTGGAACAATATTTAGTGTTTTCTTCCTTTTCTGTTTATGACTGAATTCCAGGTCTCCGCTGAAATATCACAGCTTGCATTCACACCTACTGCCTATGCCAGGCAACTCTCCTCTCTGCTACTGGCCCACTTCCCACTGACTCCATAGCCCCTTCCCCTGACCCCAGAGGTCTTGGGTGAGCATGGAGTAGATGAAGATGCTGGATGTTCATACGCTTACTGAGACCCATTTCCTGGGAAGTCCTATTTTGGGGTGCACATCTGGCCTCCCAACTTTTTCTTTTGCAAGCACCAACCTCTTCCCCTCCATCTCCTAGCGCCCTTCAGAAAACGGGGTAAAGTTGGCAAAAAGAGCCACCTGAGCAGGGCCTGTTTGAGAAGCCAGCATCGAGGCACGCCAAGCCACAGAGCAGTGGACACATGATGATCTTTTCACCTTGTGGGGGCAGTGCCCAATGCTCTTGGCAACTGAGGTCAACTTGAGGTTGCTGTCATCCAGCGGTGCTATACCCTGCCCAGCATCCTCCAGACACAGAGAAGCTCAGGCGACACTGCGCGGTTGAATTGAAGGGGTAGTTCCGACACAGGCAGAGACAGGCCTGCTGACGCTCGCATTTTAGTTTCCATTTGGGCAGAGAGGCGATGAAGTGGCTCTAAGTGGGTTTGGCACTGGGGCTGTGGCAGAGGAGAGGGGCTGCTGGGGCGGAGCTGGTGGTCAAGCGGAAGGTGGGTGCATTTTGGACTAGGCAACAGGGATGGGCTCCTAAGGACAAAGGAGATGAACTTCAGGATGCAGGCGGCTAAAGGTGGTGGCAAGGCTGAATCAACTGTCATTAACAACACCCTGCCTGTGAACCACTGACAAGCAAGAGGGTGGAAAAAACATCTCCAAATTCCAAGTGGCATGGAACTCAATCTCAGCTGCTGAGCTCACAGCCAAGCCAAGGAACGGCGTCTTTGTGTGATGGCAAGAAGTGGCCTGATATTGGTGTTTTATTTCATGGTGCTCTCAGCATGTCATATGCCACCAAGGCAGAGGACCAGCCACTGCTCCAATGGCAAGCCCACAGGAACTACCACCCCATCACTTCACTTTACAGATGGAAAAACCGAGGCCCAGAGACCCACGAGAGGACAAAGTTGGCCTGCAAATTAGAACAATAGGGTTAAGATCCCTGCCCTTCCTCCTCCTGGCTACGTGACCTTGGGCAAGTCACTTCCCCTCTCTGCATCCAGTTTCATCGCCTCTGAAGTGGGGATTAGAATAGTGCCTGCTTTACACAGTTCTTGTAAGAATAACCCCTGGCACATTGGAAGCTCTGGGTACTCCATTCCTTCCTTCCAACAGGAACAAGAATGTACCCAAGGTCACCCGGCCAGAAATGGCAATGCCTCAGCTCAAAGCAAACCCTCATCTGGGGCTCATTCATTCCCGGCTATGGGCCAGGGGGCCACATTTTATAGCCTTCCTGGCTCAGCAAGACAGGTAGAGATTGCAGGTAGGTCCATGCCAGTGATAGCATCACCTTCCATACATGCAGGCTTTATTTTAAGAGATTTATTGAGGTCCTGCTGTGTGCTGGGCCATGTGTAAAAAAATTCATAGTCTTTGCTGCTCTGGGGTCACCAGGCATGTAAAATCCATGGCAGGCAGGAGAGACGTGGCCACTGTGCATCTTTCGGCTTTGATGGACTTGATTTTGCCTCATTTTTACCCTCTAAGCTACTACTCCTTGGTCTCTAGACATCCTTCCCAGCCCCATCTAACTTCCTGGAGACTCACTTCTCTTCAAGCCTCCAGACCTGAAATAAAGTATCCCACATCAGTACAGAGGGTCCCTGATTTTACTTCCAGAGTGGCTGCCTCTCTCCTGTGTGTTCCTAGGGGAACCCCACTTTCCAGATGCTCTGCCAGACAGGCCGGGCTGTGTCTCTCTGCCTGGGACTCACTGTTTGTCCTCCAAGGACTGGCCACTGAGCCAGCGCTTGGCTGGAGACAGAGCTCTTTCTTTGTTTTCTGCCTGCCTGACGATTTATTTCTGAGGCCCGAGGGAGGCTCAGCCATTTTGCCAGGGCTGCTCTGGGAAAAGGTCCGTCCCACTCCCGCAGGGACTCCCACTTCTAAGGGCAAGTTCTTTTTTCCCTTCTCTGCCTTGGAGAGGGTCTGTGCCTGCTCCAACCAGACCCTGATCTGGAGCTGGGTCAGTCCCTCCTAATGTGCTCCAAAGATAAAGAGATAACATGCAAGATGCGAGTAGCTTTCACTGACCTCTTTTGTTTTGGAATTTGGGGGACAGGGGTAGTAGCCTTTTTAGGCTCCCTTAGGAGAGGACACTTCCCCCAAAGTTCCCAAAGACACAGAATCTAGGCACTATCCAGCACCCAACATCCCCTACTCCCTTGCCAAACACCCACCTTGTGTGTCACAGAAAAACAAAGGTAGACCCCCAATGCCACTCAGTCTGACACGGTCTCTGATTTTTGGGGTGTCACAAAAGCTCAGGAGCCATTTTATTCCCTCTCCCCCACCCCCCGCCAGCTCTTCATGGGGATAAGGCTGAGCTTCCTGGGAAAGGGAATGAGCCTCCAGCCCCACATTGGGGAGGAACGTGGTGTTATCATTTGGCTTTTAAAAATTCCAATTTTCTCCTTGAGGTTCATGTCTATTTTGGGAGGATATTAGTTCAGAGCCTCAATAGGGGACTGCCCGGTCTGAGTTTCTTGTCTGAAGACCGAGCCAAGCCTAGAACAGGACATCCGTGGGTGCCACCCGTGGGGACGTGTGCTCAGGACCCAACGGACACTGCCCTGCCGGAGGCTACCGTGGTGAGCAGTGTCGCCCCGGGAGTAAACGCAGAGAGCAAAAGCAAGAAGGGGAGCGCGGTTCCCGAAGCAGCAAGGAGGCACAGTCCTCCAGCCCTCTAAGGGACCTCCCGCACCCCGTATCTCTTGGAGAAAGTCGGGGCTGGGGTGGCGCGACGCGAGCTCCGGTGCACTAGGCTTAGCTCCAGTGCACTCAGCCCAAGCCCAGGTGTGCTTTTAAGCCAACGTTTCTGAGAGCTTGGGCTGTCCCAGAGATGTCCCATCCTCAAGTCGCACCCGATCCCGCCGTAGCCGCAGATAACAAATGAGGGGCATAGCTCTAACTCGGCTCAGCTGACCCCAGGATTGGGAAAGTGGCGCACGGTCCCCTAACGCTGTTCGTGTCATTCACTCCGCGTCCCCTCCATCCCCTGGGGAATGAATAGGGAGCTTCGACGGCTCCAGCAGAATCCAGCGCCAACTTGCGGGGCCAGAGGGGCACCGCAGGAGGGAAGGGGCATGCAATTCTCGCCTCTGTTGGAGCTCTCCTGCCTCCCGCGTGTCTCAGGGGATGGATGGCCCGGGCGCACGTCGGGGTCCGAGCGGCGCCCCTGCTCCTTCATGTGGCTCCAGGGACGGTGCCGCGCGGGGGCTTGAATCTCGAGGTGTCCGCCCCCCACCCGACCCGGCTCTCGGCGGCGGCTCGGGACTCTAGCCGGTCCTGCGCCGTTATCCTAGGCTCAGCGCCCCGCGCCCCGACGCCAGCCGCCCGTTCCTACCTGCGGCCGGGGCTGCACTGCCCGGGACGGGCGCTGCGCGGGGCGGCTCGGCCGCTCCGGTGCGCTCGGGACGCGGGGCCGCTCGGGCTCGGGCTGCGCTGCGCTCCCGACTCTTCCGCTCTTGGGCACAGCGCAGCTCACCCGCAACCTCTCCGCTGTCTCGGTCTTCCGAGGGCGGGCGGAGGGACGCGGGGAAGGGAGAGGAGGGGGGAGCGAGACCGGAGGGATGGAGGGGGAGGGCGGGGCCCGCGGCTCCCGGAGCCCGCCCAGCTCGGGGAGGGCCCTGCCCGCACCGCCCGCCCCCGCCCAGCGCTCTCCCGGCCCGCGCCGCGCGCTCCCTCCGCAGCTGCCTCTTGCAGCTTCACCGCCAGCAGGCTCTCTCCTTTTCACTTCACCTCCTCTCCCCTTCTACGCCTCCCCTCTCCCTTCTTTTCTCTCGCATTCTCCCGCTCTCTTCTCCCTCCTTCTCCCCTCTCTCTTCCTCCCTCCCTCTCCCCACCCCCTCCTTCCCTCGCGTGCCCCGCCGTCCCGCTCCAGTCTCTCTCCTTCCTTCTCCTTCCTTGGATGGCTCTTCCCGGCCTCGTCCTGGGTCATCAGCTTGTCTGCTTGTCCGTCTTGGTCTCTGTCTCCCTGTCCTTCACAGCAAGCACTCCCCTCCTGGCTTTTCTCTTTCCAGCCTTGCAGGACTGCTTCTGTTGGCCTGTCCTTTCTGTGTCTCTCTGCCGTCGTCCTCTTTTCGCCCTCTGTGGGTCGCTGTGGGTGGGGGTGGGCCCCTGCCCCCTCCCTGCTCTCGTCCTAGGGCAGCGTCTCCTGCCTGTTACACCTGGAAACACAGGCCTGGCCTGGGGTGACCAGGCTCTGGGTACCAGGTGGGAGTGAGTGTGTGTAAGAGGGGGGGTGGGAAGGACACCCTGTCCACTGCCAGCGGTTGGTCATGGAGACACAAGTAACTCTGTGTGTGGATGGACAGATGCGGAAACAGATTACTCAAAAGGGAAACAGGGATGGTGGCAGAAGCCCCAGACACCCTTCTCCTCCCAGTTCTTGAGGTTTGAGGGATTCTCCCAGAGAAATCCCTTTTCCAACCAATCCTAATCCAGCACGTAGGGACTCCTTCCCTTGTCCTTGCAAAGCCCTGACCTCCCCACTCTCTTTTATAAAGGCTCCTGGGAATGGGGCCACATCAACCCTTCCATCTGGGCTCCCCAGGAACTCAGAGAAAAGATTCCTTCTCTTCAGCCCTGACCTACTCTTCCCCTCCTCTCCGTGTCCCCAGGGATGGCTTTTGCTGATGGATCTCCAGTCCTCTACCCCATGTAACCTCGCCTCCTCCCGCTTTCATCCATCCTTGAGTCCCCCAAGGCAGTGCTCACCAAGGTCACCTTGACTTCTGTCTCCCCACACTCTCACTCATGAGCAGGGAATCTTGATGTCTTTCTTGACCCATTCGCCTCCCACCACTGATCACCAGGTCATATTTGCTGTGGACCTCCATTGGTACTTCAAATAAGTATTTACTGAGCTCCTCCTGTGTGCCAGGCACTGTCCTAGGCTCCAGGGACAGAGTGATGGGTGAGACAGGCCACAGCTTTCAAGGTGATGCCAGTCCAGTATGGGAGACAGGCTTTCATCAAATAACCACACAAGCCCAGAATGACAAGCTCTGCCAAGAGCACACATGCAGGGGATTCCAGTCCAGTGTGGGATGGTTTGGGAAAGTTTCTTCAAGGAAGTGCCATTTGAACTGAGGATGAATAGGAGGATGAATAGGAGCTGTCTGGATGGAGATGTGGAGCATAGCCTTGAGTGGAGATACAAGGGTAGCAAAAATGAAGGCTACTTTTGCTTGCCTGACATTCATTTCAACTTCTTTAGGTGACAGAACCTCAATTTTCATTTGGGAAACTTCCCCTCCTTCACTCATATTCATATGGTTGGGTGGGGTTCCCTCCTCCTGGAGACAGACTTGTGACCCAGGGCACAGACAATCAGAGGGCACTCTGACAACCAGACAACCAGGGCACTCTGACCTCAATGAGGGGACTTGTGACATATGCTGGGCCAATGAGAACTCTGCCTGGGACTTTGCAAAAACTATTGTCAAACAGAAACTCAATCTCCACCAAAGCTCCTAAGCATAGAGCTGTTGGCAGCCATCTTTGTAGAACTTGAGCAGACCCTACCTAAAATGAAGCCAACATAGAGGAAAGCAGAACTGAGAGACAGAGAGCGGAGTGAGTCCTGATGTATATCAAGTCCCTGGATCCAGCCATACCTGAAGGCAGTGTCAGCTATTTATATCATTAAGTCATTTTTCCTATACTACACAAGTTTGAATTCAGTTTATGTTGCTTAAAACCAAAATAGCCTTCATGAATCCAGTGTTGGATTGAGAATTATGAAGCATTATAAAAAAGAATAATAATAGCCATTCCCATCCCCCTTTTGTCCTTCATGTTTTCTGGGTAACCCCATTCACAATTGTCTCTCTGTTTTTTCTACGTTGCTGACCAGAATGAATTCCCCTCTCTTTTTGTCCCTCTAGATTTGTTTTATTTACCTATGAAAGCAAACTCTAGCTATCAGATCAATTTCATAGGTTGACCATCTGATGCTTGAATTATCTCCACGACATTCCCTGCCCCTGCTGACATTCTCTGCCCCTGCCCTACACCCATGACTGTCCAGCATATGTCTGCATCTCTGCAGGGATGGGAAGCTCATTATTCCACCAGGAAGATGGTGTCCAACGAACTCTTATCACAGTCGAGCTCTGAGAGCTGTCTCTGGTGCAGTGAGACTTCAGATAGGGACACTATATTGTGAAGGTGAGGTAGTTGCATGCAGGACCTCCAATGCTCTTTCAAAAAACCTGAGTTAAAGTCTTTCAGAGAACTCATATGCATACCTCCTGCTGGAGCTGTGGGCTCTGTAGAACAGGGTTTCCAAAGTGTAGGCTGCCACTACCTTCTTAGGTTGAAGGGGGGCTTCTCAGTGTTACTATAATTTTGGAAAACCTGGAAGATGGGATTCTTTGTTGTCATGGAGACAGAGTCTGCTATGAGCAGCAGATGGGGTCCTGGACAGGGGCCCTGGACTTGGGAAAGTTCGTTGAGTCATAGACTCACAGGCCATTGAGCTAGAAATGGTCCTTAGATATTAGCTAGTTGAATGCTTTTGCAGGTAAACGGAGGCCCAGAGAGAGGCACTGACTTGCCTGAGGGTATTTGGCTATCTGCTGACAAAGCCATGAAAACCATGCCTACTAGCTACATTTTTGAGCACTCGCTGCATGGTAATGATTGACATATGGGGAAGCAGGTGCAGAGAGGACAAATCACTGGCCCAGAGACACACAGTAGGAGAGGAGCAGAGCCTGGATCCCAGTTCAGCCTACCTTCTTAGGTGGTATCCTACCACGCTGCTGGTAGGATAATTTTCAGTGGAATGGAATAACTTAGAGTGAAACAGCTCTTCCCTATTCATCCCCTTGTTACATCCTTGTGATTTCTGTCAATGGGTAAGTCTCAGGTTGGTGCTAGTTTAGTCTTTAACACCTCTCCAAAGCACTGACTAATCCCATTTTAACTGAGAGGCCGCCAGCTTTGGTAGACAACAGTATCTAGTTAGAATTGAATGCTTTGCTCATTTGTCCTTGTATTTATTTTAATGGAGACCTATTTCTGGCAAGTAATATTGGCCTTCTAGTTATAGCATGATGTAAAGTTTCCTTTTGAGATACATTTATTTAATCTAAAAAAGGAAAATATTTAAGTAAATAAAAATAGACATGGCATGCAATTTTTGCAAAACTCTTGTGGCTGCTTTGCAAAGGACTCAAGTTTGAGTAGCCTAATTTAGAGAAACATTTTATCCATGCGTTCATTCACTTGACAAATATTTATTGAGCACCTACTGAGTACGAGGAATGGGGAGGACTAGACAAAGAGACAACACAGTCTGTCGGAGAGTCCATGAGAAAGGGAAGGGCTTGAGCATGGAAGGCTCACTTGCCACATTAAGGAGTTGGGTCTTGACCTTGAGGGGCACTGGGGAGCCACTGAGTGTTCTGGAGCAAAGGAGCAGGCAGGGTTTAAGAAAGCTGAAACTGGCCAGGTATGCAGGATGGATTAAAAGGGAGAAGACTGGAAGTGAGAAGATTGTCAGGAGGCTGCACTGTAGGTGTGAGGCAAGGAGGACCTGGTGCCCAGCAGGGTTCCCAGCACACAGTAGGCACCCAATAGATGGTGGAAATGATGATTGTGAATGCCATTATCATAGTCCTGTCTCTTTCTTGACTTGGGAGAGTTCATTGAGTCATAGACTCACAGGCCATTGGGCTAGAAATGGTCCTTAGGTATTAGCTAGTTGAATGCTTTTGCAGGTAAACTGAGGCCCAGAGAGAGGCACTGACTTGCCTGAGGGTACTTGGCTATCTGCTGACAAAGCCACAAAAACCATGCCTACTAGCTACATTTTTGAGCACTCGCTGCATGGTAATGATTGACATAGGGGGAAACAGGTGCAGAGAGGACGAATCACTGGCCCAGAGACACAGTAGGAGAGGAGCAGAGGCTGGATCCCAGTTCAGGCCCGGCCTCCTCCAAAGCCAGGGCTCTGGGCCTGTAAGCTCATGAATCCTGCCAGGGGGCTTTTCTGCTGCCCCAGAGAGCCTCTCATCAGGTCACAGTGATGCTCCGGGAAGAGACCCAATCTGGGATCAGGGCCCCCAGACTTGTCGCCAACCTGCTTTACTCTCCTGCCCGTTGTCCAGGACCCCTGTCCAGGACCCCATCCGCTGCTCATAGCAGACTCTGTCTCCATGACAACAAAGAATCCCATCTTCCAGGCTTTCCAAAATTATAGTAACACTGAGAAGCCCCCCTTCAACCTAAGAAAATACCCCCTATAGGGAAGCGGGCCTTTGTTTTTTTTGTTTTCAGAAGAAATGTTATCACCTTAACCACACCCCCTCCATGCCAGAAATTCCCCCATTAGCAATTAATGTGCGTAATCATTAATGTGCATAATCACTTGAGAAACCACAATACGCCTCACAGGAGATAGTAGGACGTAGGTTCATTTTGTTATTCTGTCCCCGAGTCACGCTGGGCCAGATCTTGGGCAGCGAGGCCTCACTGCTGAATGTTTAAATATTTGTGCCCGTCATACCATGCTGAGATCAATACTTAAACACTCAACAGGCGGATGCCTCCAAATGGGCAACCTGTGAAAAGACAGGCCAGGAGCAGCCATGGAGATGAGCCTGCCCCCCAGGAGATGGCTTCATAAACATTTCTCCACAGCACATTGTACTACAGGTGTTATGCTGGCTTTGAGCTAGACAGACCTTGGACATGTGACCTCCCCTTTCTGGGCCTCTGTTTTCTCTCTGTAAAGTGCGAATGATAGTAGTCTCGACCTCAGAAGGTTGCTTGGAGAAAGCCAGCTAACGCCCTGGTTGTGGTAAATTCTCAGCATATATTAATTATTCTGCTGTGAATTGCAAGGAATCTCCATGCCCTACCTCCCCAGTTGACAAGATTCTAGTTGAGGTTCAAGGTCAATCTCAAATGCTACCACCTCCAAGAATCTTGACTGATTTTTTCCCAACTACATATGATTTCTTCTCCACTGAAACTCCCACACAGACCTTACTACTGCCTTCCTTCAGCTTCTTACCACTCTCCCTTTGGTGGGGGCAGGGACTGTTGCCCCTTGGACTACTGCACACAACAGGGCTCAATACTTGTTGACTGCGACCCTTACATCCTCTTGCAGAGTCCCTGGGACTCTTGAATTCCCTTCCACACTCATTGCCTGCATCCAGCCAAATGAGGCTACTTTCAGTGCCCCTCAGAAGGCTTCCACCTCTGGGCCTTCATATATGCTATTCCCTGTGCTGGAAACACCGTTCCCTCATCCTCTCTCTTCTCCTGGTAAACTCTTTCTTACTCTGCAGGTTTCAGCTTGGGTGCCACCGGGACGCCTCTGGCCCGTGCAATAAATATCTTTTTTTTTTTTCTTTTTTGAGACAGAGTCTCAATCTGTCACCGAGGCTGGAGTGCAGTGGCATGATCTCGGCTCATGGCAACCTCCGCCTCCTGGGTTCAAGGAATTCTCCTGTCTCAGCCTCCTGAGTAGCTGGGATTTCAGGCTCGCACCATCATGCCCAGCTAATTTTTGTATTTTTAGTAGAGATGGGGTTTTGCCATGTTGGCCAGGTTGCTCTTGAACTCCTGACCTCAGGAGATGCCTCGGCCTCCCAAAGTGCTGGGATTATAGGCATGAACCATCACCCCCAGCTGGGAACATGCAATAGATATCTATTGAATAGATGAAGGCACTAAGGAAAACCATGCGTTTGTGTCTCACTCAAGTATAAATTTTTGAGGGCCTGCGCGTCCGCCTCTCAATGGACAGGATGTAAGGAGCAAGGCTCAGAGTTCAAAAACCCTTATTTGTTCTTCCCTGGGCAGTTGGCAAGGATTGTAATGTCACCGGTCACTTGTGGGTGTCTGACAACTAACCCAGACTGGATCCTGTGTGCTGCACACTGAGGACGCTGATGCATATCTATCTGGAAACCCAAGGCTTATCTGGAGGGTAGCGAGGTGGTTGAGCTGGAGGAAAGACAGGCCTGGAAGGGAGGCACAAAGAGGCAGTCCATGCTGTGGAAAGAATGTGGGCACTGGGGAGGGAAGACTGGATTCACATCCCAGAGAGTTATCCAGGAGGTATGCGCCCATGGGCAAGTCATGTCTTTAAAACAACAAGTAACTATGAAAGTATTTGTGGAAGTTCTCTCAGTGCTGGAGCCATTCACATGAACCATTGCAATCCTCCTCCAAAAGACCCCATAAAATGGGTGATGTTATTCCTATTTTATAGATTAAGACTCCACAACAGGCTAATGGGTGCAGCAAACCAACACAGCACATGTATACATATGTAACAAATGTGCATGTTGTGCACATGTACCCTAGAACTTAAAGTATATAATATATTAAAAAAAAAAAAAAAAGACTCAGAGGGTGAAACCACTTGTCCAAGGTCACACAGCCAGTAAGACCCGGTTTAAACCCTGGTGAGCTGCTTACTCTCTTGGGGCCTCTGTTTGGGAAAGGGACTCATTTCTTCAAACTTCTTTTACACAGTCTGTGAAATGGGAGTGAGCTAGAGACTCCCGGTATGGCCCTGAAATCTGAATGAGGTCAGCTGCAGTAGTGGAGAAGGCTCAGTAAATGCTGGCTTGTATTGACTAACATGCAAATGGCTAACATTACTGAGAGCCTACTGTGCCAGAGAATATTCAAGTGGCTGCACAGCAATCCTCCGACAAGCCTATGAGATAGGTACTATCAAGAGCCCCATTTTACAGGTGAGGAAACAGGCACAGAGAGAGGTTAAATCACTTGCCCAAAAGCGTACCTGGAAGTGCTAGAGCTGAGATTTGAAACCAAGCAGTTTAGCTTGGGCTTCCAACCATTTTCTTACTATGTAGAAAGTGCCTTCATATGTATAAAGTGTCACACTTCTGTAAGGATTTTTTCTTGGTCTTATCTATAGAGCACTGACGTGTGGTGCAGATGCAAGTATGACTGTTAGAGTAATTAAGACAGGGTGGCTGGGCACAGTGGTTCACGCCTGTAATCTCACCACTTCGGGAGGCTGAGGCAGGAGGATCACTTGAGGCAAGGAGTTTGAGACTAGCCTGGCCAACATAGTGAGGGCCCATATCTACCAAGATAAAGAAAGAAAGAAAGAATAGGAAAAGAAAAGGAAAGAAAAGAAAAGAAAAAAGAAGAAGGAAGGGAGGGAGGGAGGGAAGGAGGGAAATAGTTAAAAATCACAGCATGCCCTCACAGCTGTGTGGCCTATGGCAAGTTCCTCAACATCCCTGCTTGTGTCACTGCTTCTAGGGCTTGTTGCCTGGGTTCAATAGAGTGATGCATACCAAGTGCCCTGTGCCCAGCCAGATGTGGCAGTTTATACAAAGGCAGTCCTAGGAGAGGGCTTTTGGTGGCTTTTAAAAATGGTATCGCCTTGGAAGCAGCTCTTGAGATAAGCTGTGAGGAATGTGCTTCTAAGAAGAAGGTGGGAGAATAACTTCCCTGCTGCCAGGCCCTTGGGTGCCTCCCTGATCCCACTGTGCCCACAACTGGTGGTGACAAAAGCCACCAGCCACTGGATCTCATCAACTTGCTTCTTGTCTCTCCATGGGGCTGGAGGGACCCACAGCAGCCAACGCACCTTATCTTCTGGGCTGGCCAGCAGCCTGTGAAAATTTTTTTCAAATTGGGGTATAACATACAATAAAGCGCAGAAAGAGCTCTAATTCTGAGTGTATAGTTCAGTGACATTTTATATGTACACACATCTATGTACCTACTGCTGGACCAAGCTGTAGAACACTTTTACCTTCCCAGAAATTCCCAGTCAATATATCACCTCAAGAGGTAGCCACTATTATGACTTCCATTACCATAAGTTAGTTTTGCCTGTTCTTGAACTTCACACAAATAGAGTCATACTTTCATGTGCCTGGCTTCTTTCATTCTGCATTATGTCTGTGAGATTCATCCATGCTATTGGATGTAGCGATTGTTTGTTATTTTCAGGGCTGTATAGTATTCCCTTCTATGGATATGCTGCAATGTATTTATCCATTCTCCAGCTGATGGACATTGGATTGTTTCCTGCTCCAGGGTACTCTAAATAGTGCTGCTGAGAACATTTTTATGCATGCCCTCAGGTGCACGTGTGAATGTACTTCTGTTCAGTGGTTCTTCTTTCACACTTACTGATTTCATAATAAAAAGTCATGCATTTTTAGGCCAAGACTCACTTGCAGAATTGTCTTTCTAATACCTAGGAGTGGGTTTGCAGGTCCTGGGGAGGTGTGTGTTGAACTTTGGTAGATATGCCAGCAGCCCATTTAAGAGCTCTGAGTCTCCATTACTAAGAAGCCAGACCTGCTTCTTTCAACAAGAAGGGGCCCTGAGGCTGAAGGTGACATGAGCAGGGCTCTGGCTCCATGTCCATGGTGCTAAGGGAGGGCCTACAATCCTTTGACTCAGAGGGTTC
The DNA here is from genome assembly GCF_049350105.2 of Macaca mulatta. Lineage (NCBI taxonomy): Eukaryota > Metazoa > Chordata > Mammalia > Primates > Cercopithecidae > Macaca > Macaca mulatta. The sequence goes on along the minus strand of NC_133407.1, from coordinate 149,845,464 downwards.
AAAGGCAATTTAACTCCTCATCTAACAGTCCTGATCCTTAACCCAGTAAAATGTTTACCCTTTCCTACCCTTGTTTAGAATCATACTGCGTTCTATACAGGCACCTTTACTTACATTAAAAAAAAAAAAAAAAAAAAAGAGATTTTAGTGTCTGCCTTTGCTGAGGAGTGGGTGGCCAAGATGACAGTTGGACATGTCACCAGGCCCCTTTCCCTATGGCTTTGGCAGTCCGGGACCTATAAAGGCCTCAGGGTCTGCTGTCTAGACCAGGGGGTCAGCAAACTTCCTTGGAAGAAGACCAGGTAGTAAATATTTTAGAGTTTGCAGGCCATAAGGTCTGTGTTGCAACTATTCAACCCTGCTGTGTAGTCCATAAGATAACACATAAGCAAGTGAGCATGGCAGTGCTCTAAGAAGACTTTAGAGACTTTAGTCACAAAAACAGGTTGTGAGACTGCAGACTTGGCTGACCCCTGGTCTAGACTGTCCTCAAAGTGTAATCCATGGACCATCAGCTGCATTGGCCTCACCTGGGAACTTATTATTATGCAGAACGTCGGCCCTTCGTCTCCAATCTGTTTAATTAGAATCTGCATTTAACAAAACCCCAGGAAACTCACTTGCACATTTAAGTTGCAGAAGCCCTGGCCTATGGCAGAATTTTCCCTAGTGTCAGATTCTACCACTAGAGGGCCAGGAGAGGATTCCGGGTGAGACCTGGACCTGGCATTAGATGACACAGACTCACAATCATGGAAAGTGACCTCCTCTTCAATTCACACCTAATCCTTCTGTTCACATGAAGAAGAAAGTCTCACTGTGGTGCTGCCATGAATTTAACACCTCTCCAATCCTTGCTAATCTCCTTTTTCAATAAAGACAGAGCTGGCCTCAGCTTCCTTCCTGAAACTGAGTCTGGCTAGAATTTAATAACATTGCTCTTTGTTTGTTACTTTTGTTGTATTTATTTTAACAATTTCTATTTTGGCAAGGAATACTGGCTTTCTATTTGTAGTGGCAGTGGTGGAATGTTTCCTTTTAAATAAGTTTATTGTAGTTTAAAAGTAGGGATTTATTTAAAGAAAGATATTAAGTCAATGACAATCTGAGTACGTGCAGTCCTGGCAAAATTCCTAAAGAGTGGCATGAATGTTTAAAAAAAAAAAAACCTTTTTGACGTGGCGTGTGAGTCATGGAAACTTAAAAAATACGGTCAGGGGAGGTGCAGAGAGTGGAGTCAGGGGCTCATCTGGATTCCAGCTGTCACTCTAACATGTGATTTTGAGCAAGTCACTTTCCCTCTTAGATTTTCTGTTTGTTCAGCTGGATTGTTACAGGGGTGGTACAGGACAGTGGTCCCAGTCCTGGGACCCCAGTGATCCCTGGATCTTCCTGTGGACGTGTCTCTGGGAGGCAGTTACGTGTGAGTGATATTTCCTTGTGTGAATAGAGTTTCCCCCATGCAATTAAACTCCTATTGCCCACCCTGGTAGCTGGCTCAACCGTGCACACTACATTGAGGGGCATGATCTGAGAGGCTCAAGGGTCTCTATCTTGAATTCAACCAGTACAGTTGCACTTTTATAAGCTGGACTTCTACTAATTATTTTGATACAATTTTTGGTTGGCTAAAGATAAAACCTAGAGGTCACTGGCCTTAGGATGTCAAAGAGCTACTGATTATTTTGATACGATGTTTATTTGGCTAAAGATAAAACCTAGAAGTCACTGGCCTTAGGATGTCAAAGGGCCATCTGACTCATTCAATTCAGATCTAGAGCGTGACTCCATCCTAAATTCCTTTGCTTGCAGGAGATGGAATCTGAGCTCAAACCACCTGAAACACCAAATGAAATTTATCAACTTGCACAGCTAAAATGCCAGGAGTATATCTTGTCAGCATGGCTGGATCCATCCCCGCCCCCCGCCTCCATTTCTCAGCTCTGCTTCCCTGAGAGTTGGCTTCATTCTCCCCACGTGTTGACAGCATGGCTGTCAGCAGTTCTAGACAAATACCCTTATCCTCTCAAGAGGAAAGACTCTTTCATTCCCAGCCTTTCCGGCAAATTCCTAAGGCTGGTTCTCATGGGGCTAACTTGGCCCACAGACTCCTTCCCGAGCCAGTGGCTGTGGCCAGAGGTATTTGTGTTTTTCTGGCTAAGCTTGAGTCATATCCATCCCATTTCCACGGAATCTGGGGTGGAATTAACCCACCTGAATCACATGCCAGGTACTGCCAGCTATTATACTCAACCTTTTGTGTGTATGAACTCATTGAATCCACACAAGACCCCATGTGGGAGGTCCCATCCTTGTTGCCCATCATATAAAGACTAGAGGCTCAGTGAAGTAAAGTTGAAGTGAACTTGCCCTAGGTCGCCCAGCCAGGATTCAGATCCACACACTCTTAACTATAGTCTTGACCATGATACTATCCTGTGTCCTGTTAGGACTGAATTTGGAGAAGTAATTTCCTACCCCCATGCCAAGTTGAGGGTTGTAACTAGGTCAGGGAAAATGGCTGCTGAACAGGCAAAACCTATATGTCCAAATACCACTTGAAAGAGTTTGAACTTGGTGTAGGAGTCCTGAAGAAGGATGTGATTGGATCTGACTCTTAGAAAGTTCCTTCTAGAAGACATACTATTGATGACCAAAGCTTCTGTTAGAGTGTGTCTGGATCTCAGCTTCTGAAGGAGGTGATTGTTTGGTCTTTCCTAGAAGCATACCCTGACATGAGGACTTGAGTGCAGGCAGTTTATTTGGGAGATGCAGGGAACCTGGGTAGGGAAGTGAGATTGGGAAGGGAAGGCAGCCAACACAGGGTGTATGATTGAGCCAGTTACCAGGGTGGGCAACCAGAGTTTAAGTGCCTGGAAGAAACTCTAGGAAACAGTGTAGCACACGCACCTCAGAATTATCCTACTCAAGGAGAGAGGGAGCTGGAGTATTTGTACACCAACTCCTGCCAGCCGTCAGTTGAGGGCTGCTTCTCAGAGTGTTAGTTTCCCAGTCTTCTGGACTAGCGACCACTTGGGTACAACAGCCTTCTGGAGTTGTAGAAAAGCCCCCAGGCACAGAAGTGCAGGCAATGGTGGTGGGAGATCGGCCAGACCAGCTGGGAAAGGTAAAGTCTAGAGATAAGAGTGGCACACTGCATCTCCTTCAGTGGGAAAGGGGTGGGCACTGCAAAGGTAGCTTATGCCTCATGGGGTTGTGCCAGTGAGCATTACCCTGAGATCTTATTCATTTTCTGGGATTTTCACCTTCCAAGAGTAGCGGGTAGTGGAATCCAGAGGTAAGAATCCTGGCCTTGGAGTCAGAAGGCCCCAGTTCCTGTAGGACTTCCTAGCTGGGCCTCAGTCTCTTCCTTTCTTGCATGGGCACAGCCGTGAATACTCAAGAGAGGCGTTGAGAGGTGGAAGGAGTTTGTGCACTCAAGACCTAGCATGGAGTGGCTGTCCCATTAAGGCTCATGGCATCCACACATCTCTATCTTAGGAAATCCAGAAGCAGCAAATGCTCGCTCTGCTCTCATTACTTGCCATGAGAATGGCAGCTAATCACAATATCATTATTTAGGAGAAAAAAATGGATTCAGCCTTTTTATCCCAAGCGGAAGCTATTGACATTCCTAGAATAGTTCTGGGAGAGGGAAAGCCCACCGTCAAACGCTCCTTCAGAAACAAACGGCAATCAGTGGGCCAGGCACAGGGCCAGCACTGAGGTCCTTTCTGGTCCCCTCTGATAAGGGGAATGAAGCACTCCATAGGAGGCCAGGGCTGGGGGCAGGCGGGCACAAGGACAGGAATTGAAATCATAATGGGAGAGAAACTTGCAGAGCCCTTGGATTTCTGCTTGTCTGCCCCAGGCTGATGGGAACTGGGGAGAGATTGGCAGGCGGGAGAAGAGAGGACCACAAGGTGTTTCTGCACCTGTTTCCTTCCCATCCCCTTCGTCCCTTCCCCCTGCCCTTCTCTGTCTACTTCCAATTTTAACTTTCATTCGCTCTTCCCCCCACTCTCTCTCCTTTCTTTTCTTATTTTGTTCTCTTTCATTTTCCCTCTTTAAAAATATTAATTACAGTCCAGACATGGTGGCTCATGCCTGTAATCCAAGCAACCTGGGGGCATTGGTTAAGTTTAGGACTTTGAGGCCAGCCTGGACAAAGTAGCAAGACCCCACCCCATCTCTACAAAATGTTTTAAAAGAATTAGCTGGGTGTCATGGCGCACACATGTAGTCCTAGCTACTCAGGAGGCTGGGGGGAGAGGATCGTTTGATCGTTTGAGTCCAGGAGTTTGAGGCTGCGGTGAGCTGGGATTACGCCACTGTACTCCAGCCTGGGCAACAGAGCGAGGCCCTGTCTTTAAAAAAAAAAAGAAAAGAAAAGAAAAAGAAAAAAAAGAAAGAAAAAGTTAGACTGGTTGTGGTGGCTCACGCCTGTAATCCTTGTACTTTGGGAGACAGAGGCAGGTGGACCGCTTGAGGCCAGGAATTTGAGACCAGCCTGGTCAACATGGCAAAACCCTGTCTCTACTAATTAGCCAGGTGTGGTGGTGCATGCCTGTAATTTCAGCTACTCAGGTGGCTGAGGCATGAGAATCACTTGAACCCAGGAGGTGGAAGTTGCAGTGAGCTGAGATCACACCACTGCACTCTAGCCTGGGCGACAGAGTGAGACTCTGTCTCAAAAAATAATAATAATAATAAAAATTATGCAAGCATTTCAGGAGTTTACTCCTTGTAAACTATTACAACATTTAAGACAGTTCTTTTTGATCATCACACGTAATCATCACTCACTCCTCCTCCCTCCCCAGATAGAACCATCGTGAACTGTTTACAACACATCCTTCCAGGCTTGGTTCTTTCCACTCGATTTCATCTATATGTACCTAGAAAACATATGCTGGTGGGTTTTTTGTGTTGTGTGTTGACATTATAAAAATGGCATTATACCATGCTATCATTGGGCCACTTGTTTTTCTTACTCAATAGTTTCGGTGATCTTTGCACTTTGCCATGCAATAAACAGATCTTCATTTTTTCTCTTTGAACTGCTGTGAGTATTCCGAAGTGCGGCCTAGAGGGGGTGTATGCACTTCCCCATTGATGGTTATTCAGGCATTTTCAATTCTTTGCCATTGCAGACTGGGTTGCAGGGGACTCTTGTTTACAGAACTTCTCTCCTTCCCTTTCCCTTTATCCTTTCTTCCCCAGGCCCCACCAGTTTTCGCTGTGTTCTTTTTACAAAACAAGATCCCTTGGAGATACATTTTTTTTTTTTTTTTTGAGATGGAATTTTGCTCTTGTTGCCCAGGCTGGAGTGCCATGGCGTGATCTCAGCTCACTGCAACCTCTGCCTCCCAGATTCAAGAATCTCCCAGATTCTGCCTCCCAGATTCACTGCAACTTCTGCTTCAGCCTCCCGAGTAGCTGGGATTACAGGCGTGCACCACCACGCCCAGCTAATTTTTTGTATTTTTTTTTTTTTTAGTAGAGACAGGGTTTCACCATGTTGGCCAGGCTGGTCTCGAACTCCTGACTTTAGGTAATCCATCTACCTCGGCCTCCCAGAGTGCTGGGATTACAGGCATGCGACACCGTGCCTGGCCGATACACCTCTTTTAATACAATCTCAGCTGCTAATGGGGACCGAGATGGGTGACGTCCCTTCATGAGATTGCATACTCCATCTCACAGAGAGGCAGTCATGCTTGCAACCAGGTCTGCCTGGACACGACTGCCCCATTTCTCTGGCAGGTTTGGGGTCTGCTTTCCTCGCAGTAGACTCCTTCCATCTCAGACACAATGGGGAAGCCTGCAGTCTTCAGAACACACAACTGAGCTCTTCCTCTTCAGAGAACAGAAGAGAAATAAATGCCTCTCATTCTTTTGGGGTGAGCCTGCCGGTCATCATGATTTCTAGGTCAGACTCAGTTCCCAGGGGGCCACATGCACAAGTCCCTTTTCTTCAGCAATCGGGAGAAGGTCAGTGCTTTGAGGGAGGGAGTGTGGTATAGCCCACAGCCCTGTTTACAGAACCACACTCTGTATCCAGGCACATGGGAATGTGATGCCGGAGCCCAGGTGAGCAGAGAGAGGAAGAGGGCGCAGGCTGAGGGGAGGTGGGGGAGGGGCTGTTTATCATTGGCACAGTAGATGCCTGCTTTTCACTTTCAAAAGCACTAGGATCGGGAGGGCGTGGGGTGGGGGCTGGCACAGGAGACGGGAGAGAGCCAGGCATGAACTTGGCTTCTGCTTGCAGCTGCGGCTCTGACAGGTTTAGGGCTGTCTGATGAAGTGTGCATCCCTTATTTGCATGTATTTGGAAGAGGAGGAAGAAGAAGAAGAAAAGAGGAGGAGGCAGAGGAGAGCCTGGGATGGTAAGAATCCTGACATCTAACGACGTTTTTTGGTGCCATGGGCCATTTTAGCATGCTGGTATATAGCCCTTTCTGAAAATAATTCATTTAGATGCATAAAATACAATATACTGGATGACAAAGGAACATGGTTATCAAAATACTTTAAAAATCAAAATTGTGACACATACAAATATATACGATTCCATCAATGAGTTAAGCAAGATCTAACATTGGATCTAGTCACTACTGTGATTTCAAAGTCGTGATGAATGTAAACAATATTGAAAAGATTGCTGTAACAACTGCAAGGTGATAGGAAAACATTAGTGATTGCTGCTGGCTGCAGAGTCATAGGTATGGCTAACACCATTGTGGCTTGCTATCTTTATTCCTACTGTAAGGAAATGGATGAGAATAAAGCTGTAATGTTTTCCCCATGCAAGTTCACAGACCTCCTGAGTTCTCTTTGCACCATGGCAGGCCAGGAACTCCTGGGCTGGGCTGTTAGAGGAAGGGGCTATGGTGGAAGCTGAAGAGGTCTATTCCACAGGGGTCTGCATGAGGCTCTGGGCCCGGGGGACTCTACCCAGCCCCACAGGTGTGAAAGAGAGGAGCCCTTTCTTGTCTCCAGGTATGCTTGGCTACAGCATCAATCCAACATCTTGAGAGACAGCTGGGGACAACACCTTGACCCCAGGCATGAGCAGGGACTGCAAATGTGGATGCTGGAGAGAGAGAGCGTGGTGGCTGCACAGGAAACTGGTGTTGCCAGGCTGGTTGGTGAGCACCTAGGAGATGTCTCTTGGGGCTTCCCAGACATATTTGGGTGAAATTTTCAGGTCAATCTAGGACCTACACTCTAGTGAAATGTGAATTATGACTGTTATGAGGGCTTCTGTTACAAGGGGAGGAAATATAATAGTAACACTTGGTGTTTGTATAATATTTTATAGTGTAAAAATGACTCATGTGTCTCAAGATACATCAATGGTTATCCCCAAATTCACAGATGAGGAGGTTGAGGGCCTAGAGAGGGACAGGGATTTGTTCAAGGTCACATGGTTAATGAATGATGGGGCCAACTCAAGTCTTGGACTCAGTCGAGCATAAAAAAGTGGAAGAGATGAGCCTGAGAAAAGAAACTAAGGAAGGACCACTGGATACCTTGAGCATGAGACTGAGGTGTGAGGACCTTGTTCTGGTGCCAATGGGAAGCTAAGTAGGTTTTTTGAGCAGGGGATTGACTTGGAAGCTTTGGGAAAATTAATCTGGTGATGGTGTGTGGTGTGGGTTGGATGGGAAGAGTGACTGGGGACTCAGAGGCATCCAGGATGTGGCTACTATTTATTATCCAGAGAGAAACAATGACATTGTGACAAAAAACTTTGAGGACAAACTCCATACAAGGAATCCCTGACTGTCCACCTGGAAGGGTCACATGGACATCTGGTGGCATCTACTTCCAGGGCCACCCCATACACCATGAGCGCATGTCACTCCCCACACAGGTGTCTGACCCTGGGGTGAGGGGAGTATGGGCTGAAATCCAGTCTGTGCTCCACTGGCCAAGCCAAAGTGTGGGGCTACGTCCACCCAGAGGGGTGCTGTTCTAATTTACATGAAGGTTCACTATATGCAAGTGCAGCCCTGTACACTGCCCTTTCTTTCAGCAACAGCACCCCAAATTTCCTCAGGAGTGCCACCCCTTCACCCAGTCCAGGTCATGTAGTTTAGGTGGGGCTGGACTCACCTCCAGTTCTAGTGATGGGCACATGACCCAAGCCTGGCCAATCAGGAGCACATCCTCTCTTCCACTACAGTGATTGGTTCAGGGAGAAGCACATGACCCAAGCTGGTCCAATCAGAATTGATCCTGGAACTGTTGATGCTGACAGCCATGTTTCCCCCCATAAAAGAGTGTTTAATGAGTCCTAATGATATCATTTGAGTCCCTGGATCCAGCCATGCCTGATGTCTCCCTGGCACTTTTATGTGACCTGGTCCTTCTGACCTAGGTAATGTTTAGCTTACAGCAGTTGGCATTGGGATTTTGTTGCTTGCAACCTATCAGAAGGGTCACCTAGGTCACAGGAAACCAATCAACAGCCCATAGGCCAAATTCTGCCTACCACCTGTTTGTAGTAAGGTTTTACTGGAACACGGCCATGCCCATTTGCTCACGTACTGTCTATGGTTGTAGAGCAGAATTAAGTAGTTGTGTCAGAGACCATAAGGCCCCCAAAGCCTAAATATTTACTGTATGGCATCTTACCAAAAAAACTCATTGATCCCTGACCTAGATTAATGTCTTTCTTTATTAAGGTGGAAATTGGGGCCCAGAGAAAGGCTTCCCTAAAGTTGGGGCAGAGCCAGGACTAGAAACCTGGTTTTCTGGCTCCCAGCCTAGAGCCCTTTGTGCAGTCTCTTTTTATCTCTCAGATGCTACCCCTAAATGTCCATGGGTCCCCTAGGGGTGTTTGATTCACGTGGCAATTGGATCCCTCTGCTAGTCTGAGGCAAAATTCTTTTCTGCAGCCTCCCTGTGATACACCCAGGAGGTGCAGGAGTGGGGAAATTGAAATCCATAAATAACCAAGCCTCACATTCCAGCCGGCCCGGCCTGCCTCCCTGAGGGACCTGCAAACTGGAGCTGGAGCTGACACAGAGGACAACTGTCCCATTTGGGACCCCATCCAAACCCCGCAGATGCTCTCCTGGCCATGGAGCCTGGGACCAGAGGAAGGCTGTGTTGTAAAATGCTTTTTCCATCCTCTGAGACTCCTTCATCTTAAGGGGGCCAAGAGGTGTTTGGGAACCTACCTTAGGGGTCAGGGCTGGGAAAGGTCAGCAAGGGCAATCAGAGAAGGCTCCCTGGAGGAGGTGGCCTGGAGTATTCAAAGATGGAATAAAAACGTTCTTGAAACCCTTTGCTCCCTTGCTGAAACCCTGTCTTCCCCCAGCTGCCCAAAATCCAGCCACATGAGTGTGCCCTGAATATGCCAAGCCCATTCCTCCATCTGCCAGCCATGTCCTTCTCTCAGAGCTTTGCACGGATGGGATGGCTCCCTTCATCGTTCGGGTGTGCACGCTTGTCACTGCCAGCCTTCCCTGACAACCTTTCTGACAGCTGCTGCCCAGCCTGAGTCACTCTCCATCCTGCCTTCCATTTTCGTTTACTTGTATCGCTGGCCTCTAAAATAGTAAGTTCCTGGTCTGGGGCGGGGGAGATCAAGGATCTTTGTTAAGTGATGAGCTGGGGATGCAGTAGTTAACAGGGAACTTAGAATTCAGCAGTGGAGATACAGTTGCCTTGTGGAGTGAGGGGTGCTATTCCACCGTTGGGTGGGGTAGGGAACTATGGGGTCCCTGTTGTAGGAAGACTTTGCTGAGTTGGTCAGGAGTTCAACAGGGAAAGTGGGAAGGAGAAGGAAAGGGCTCCTGGTAGGGGACCAGGGAGTAAGGAGTGCAGCGGGTGTGAGGTGTGAGGAAGGAAGAGAGGAGGGAGCATGGGGTGCCAGAGTTGGAGAGGTGTACAGGTCTCATAGGGCATGTGTGAGGCTGAGTCTCATCCCAAGGGGGATGGGGCACCAGGGCAGGCGGTGGTTGAGATGTGACCTGACAAAATCACTCACAGCTCAGAAGGCTGGTTTCAAGGATGTGTTAGAGGCTGGAGTCAGGGCCAAAGGGAGGTCTATCTGAGGGAGGGTCTCTCCCTGGGTGAGGAGTGAGTGTTGCCAGAGAAGACACAATGACCTGGACTGCCTGCTCTCCCTCCCTCAGCATCCACATCTAGGGCTCCTGTCCTGCCACAGCCCCTCCAGGCCGTTGGTCTGGCTAGCTTCCTGGAGGAGGTTACCTGAGCAGCCTGGACCCATTGAAAAAGGCTGAACAGGGAGGCCTTGATACAAGCCCCCGTTTAGCTGTAAGTGGGCTGTGTGAGGTTGGGCACCTCTCTGAGTCTCAGTTTCTTCATCTGTCAAATGGGAACAACAGAAGTCCCTGTCTGCTGGGTTTCTCGACAGGTCAATGAGACGTGTCAAGTGCTGGCACAAGGACCAGCACCCAAGGAGTGGCGATTCTCTCAGTGATTATTAGGGGCTGACTTTTTCCCACTAGAGGCCCGTTTAAGGAAGATGGGACAGACTAGGAGGAGAGAAAAGTTGCTGGAGATTCGGGGGAGTCTGAGGCATTAAGAGATGTATCTTCTGGGGAGGCTTAGGGCTGACCTGTCTCCTATGGGGCTCGTAACCCTCAGGGCAGCACTTAGAAGGACAGTCCTGAAACTGGGAGGGGGACCCCATCTTCAGAGTTGGTAGCTAAGAACAGAAGCTGTGCATTTTCATCCTGCCACCATTCCTTTGCAGCCAGAGTGTGCAGGCCAGGTGGAGACAGCCACCTTGTGGAAGGTGACAGATGGCCACAAATGAGGGGTGAATGAACCTGCTAAATCATCAGCTGGGAAATTGAGCATCTCACCTCCCATCTGCGAGAGCCTCTTCCTTGTGGAAGGGAGCGTATGCTCGGGTGTGAATGTGGGGGGCGTTCAGTGTGTATACAGACGGGTTCAGACAGTGCTGCGATGAGGGTGAGGATACACACATGCACTCCCTTCCCACATTCTTCCCATCACACGTGCTCTGGCACCTGCCCATTGGGCCACAGGCTTTTGCACACAGTGATCATGCATTTTTGTGTGAAACACAAAGCCTCTATGTGTTCGCACTCAGAAGCAAGACATCCCAAAGGGCAGATTTGCACGCTGGCTCTTTTTCACTTGGACCCACGTGCAAGGGAGAAGTCAAGGAAGCCATGTGCTTTTCCTCATGGAATCACAGGGGTATAGGCTGTGTCCTTGTTCACAGGTATTTCCTGGCCTTCCCCAAGAGAGGATTCCACTTCCCATCCTGTTGTAGTCAGGCTCGGCTGTGTGTCCACTCTGGCCGTAGAATAGGGTGGAAAAGCGAGGTGTCGCTTCTGGGCAGGAGCCTTGAAAACCAGCTCATGGCTCCTTCATGCTCTTTTCCCTCTGCCACAGTGACCCGCAATATTCCAGCCAGATGCTGCCCATTTCCTCTAGGTCCTGGGATGCAGCTGAAAGAGCAGAGCCATAGGTGACCTGCAAATTAACTGGTAGATGCTGAGAAGTAAATCTGTGCCACTGTGAGCTGTGGAGACTGGGGCTGTTTGTCACTGCAGCATCACCAGTCGTAGCCGACTGAAACTACACCCCCCAACTCCTGCTGGGTTCACACGCACCACCCACAGACTCACATTGGTCTCACATCCTTTACACACATCCACACGCTCATGTACACTCACACTGGGCATGTGCACACACACACATGCTTCCCCTGGGCTCACACACACACTCCTGCTGGACTCACACAGGCTCACACTAAGTACACACAACCACATTCCCCTGAGCTCACACACACCCTCACACTCTCACACACACACTGGGCACACACACACACTCCCCTGGGCTCACGCACTTTCCCTAGCACGCTCCAGGTGAGTGTGACATGCGCAGTGCCTCCAGCCTCTGATCGGGACCAGGGAGGGGTGGGAACAGCATGAGGTGGGAAGCAGATGTTGACTCCCTGGTGGAAATGCAGTTGAATCATTTCATCAGAAGGGGCTTTTATGTTGTCAAAGGACACAGACCTCAACCTTGGCTGAGTGGGCAGTTTTCTGAGAACAAGGAGGCTTTCCTGGGGAGTCAGGAGTTGGAAAACTTGGCTTTGCGCCTCCCGTGGCTGTATGACCCGTGACTGTCCTTGGTCTGCCCCTCTCTGGAGACAAGAATGACTTTGAATCCAGGAAGGGAGGCTGGTCAAATGCGAATAACAATGAACAGCCCAAATGCAACCTTTGCTCCTCCTGGAGGGCACTCACTGCATGCCCAGTGTTCAGTTTGTGAATCTGGTTCATGGAATCCCTCAGCAGCCCTCCATGAAGGTGTTTGGGTTAAAGTACCCTCAACAGATATTGGTGGGTGGCTCCCAGGCTGCAAAACTCGTGCTGGATGTGGATGTGGTGATACCATCCTGATCCCCTCCATAGACACACCTGACTAGACCCTATGACAGGAGTGGGCAGGCATGATCTTGGGATGGAGGGATGTAGGCATCCCGCCACGTCCTGGGGGAGTTTGGGAAGACTCATCTCTGGCAGGGCTTCTATAGCTGAGCTTCCAGGCACTGGTGAGGGATGGGCTTTGATGCCAGGAAGACCTGGATCCAAGTCCCAACTCCTTTACTTTCTGGCTGTGGGACCTTGGGGGAAAGGACTTCACTTGACTGGACCTCAGTTTCCTCATCTGTAAAATGGATGTAATCATTGCTATAATCATGGTAGGGCCTTTGTGAGGATGAAATGAGAAGATACTCAGAGCAGGCTCAGGCAGGGTCAGTCTGTGCCTCTTTACTTGATGCTTCTTCTTCCAGGAAGCATTCGTTGATTTCTTCTTCTTCCAAACTCACAGAGCACTTTGTATCTGATTAAAGCACCTTTGTATCTGATGGTCACATTCTGGCATAAGTTATAGTCCACTCATGCATAAATTTGTTCAGCATTTTGTTAAGCACCTTCTCTGTACCAGGTTCTAGGCTGGGGGCTGGGGTGTGGAATTGAACAAGGTGAGATTGAAACCCTCCCAGAAATGACCTCCCATTGACATGTACTCAACCTGAGGGCTGTGGCTACACTGTGTTCACCTTCCTGTCCTTCCTTCAGCCTGCACAGTGTCAAGAGGAACAGAATAGGAAGGGCTCAGGCCTCATTTGAGCCCAGGCTTGGTTACATTCTTGTTAAGTGGCCTTGAGAAAGCCCCTGCTCCTCCCTGAGCCTCAGTTTCTCCATCTGCAAAATGGCAGAGATTGGAACAGATCCTCTCCAAATGCCACTGGGCTCTGTCACTCAAGAGCTACCAAGAATGAGTCTGCCCTCACTGGCGGCCTAGAGCCCACCCACTATGCTCACCTCCCCCCCGGCTCTGAGGGTGCCCTGCCAAGGGCAGTGAGGGAAAGGTTCATGCTGGAGCTCTCAGGAGGCCGCCCTTTATTCAGAGTGGCTTTAATTAGCATCTGCGGGCTGATCAGAGTCTGAGTATTAATGAGCCATTGAGTCACAGCCAGTTTTCCAGTGTGCTGTGTTTTTGATGAATTAATCACTTCTGACAGCTCCAAACGCCAACTCTGTGCTCACCCCAAGCCAGGCTGGGGTGCCATTGGTTGTGCCATCCGGGGCCTAGGCTGGCCAAACTGCCGACGGCACCCCCTACTCCATCAGGATGTCTAGCAGCCCACAACCTGGTCCCTTGGCCTCCTCCATCTGGATCCAGCCTCTCTCTCCATCTCACCCATCACTTTTCCTTGCTCCCCAATCCACTCCCATAGCACTGTCAAGTCACCCGGCCTCCTCGCTGGAATGGCAGCCTCTCTCCTTACTCCTGCCCTCCAATGGAAGGAAATAATCTCTCCGGTCTTTTGAGTAACAATGTGAGGAAAATCATATGCTATCAGCAGCAGACGTCCCCCAAAGGAGAGACCTGTTTTATTTGGATGAATGCCTGTCTACTTTTTTGTGGAGACTAGGGGTAAGATCTCCAGTGGGAATGCTGGACTAATTACCACTTGAGGGATGCACATCGAGGGTGGAGTGGAATTGCTCCAACAGTAGAGGGGATTTTTAGAGACTGCATAGGAAGAAAAAAGAAGAGACGTGGGCACACTCTGCCTCCTTCCCCCGTGGCCTCCTGGAAGTTCCAGGGATGCACCATGTCCTTTCAGACCCCTGGGCCTTTGCCCAAGCTCTTCCCTGCACCTGGAATGCCCAGGCCTGTCTTCTTGGTTTGAGAAAACTCCTAATTATGCTTCAAAAACCCAGCTCTAATGTCTACTCTACCTTCTACAGTGAACTCTTTCTGAGTTTCCACTCAACTCTGAAAAGATTGCCTGTGAGGCACTTATAATCTTGTTCCGGATCTGTTGGTGTACACATCCGCCTCCCCTGGTAGCCTGGCTGAGAGCTCCTGAGGACAGGTACCTTGTCTTATGCACCATTGTGGCTCCAGAGTCAGGCACATAGCATGTCATGGAGCGGTGTGCAGGGAATGGTGGGAAATAAATGGAATTAGTCAAATCCCTGTGGAAGATTGAAGGGATGTCTTCTGGGAATAGTTGAAAACATTCACCCTGGATTCAGTTGTGTGTGCCTCCTGGCCTAGAAGCCCCATGTGGGCAGGGCTGAGGTCTGAGTCCTCTTGGGTTCCATAGCATGGCCCAGCTCACGGGTGGTGGGTGAGTGGAGAAACCAGGGCACATGGAACTGTATGAGGCTAGATGGCTGAACCAGAGGGGAGCTCAGGGGGCTGAAAACAGGAAGAGCCCTGGCTCCTTCACCTGGTGTCTTTCCCTCACCAGGCTCCATCACTCCCCCAGGCGCAGAGCCTGGGATGCAGCTCTCTCAGGGTGTCCAGTCTTGACTCTGCCAAGAAATGGAGCACAGAACATGTTCCCCATCAGACGGTTGCATGTAGGCAGAATCAGCATTAGAACACACAGCCCCAGCTCCATCACTTCTCCACTCTGTGTCTTTGGGCAGATGACTTAACCTTTTTGAGCGTCATTTTCCACGTCTGCAAAATAGGCCTATTGATGGGAATTACTTCATAGGGCTGTTGTATGAATTAAATGAACTAATGAATAGACTAGAAAGTATTCAGTAATGTGTCCTGCCCACAGTTGATGTTCATACAAGGGCCATTTCTTTTCTTCTTTTCCCTTCCCTTCCTTCATTTTTCTCTCCTTCCACCTCCTATCTTCCTTCCTCTCTAACTTCCCAATTTACAACACAAAGGCAGAGAGAGAGAGAGACAGAGAGAGAGAGAGAGGAGGAGGAGGAGAGAGAAAAAAATGCTTGATTCAAAATGCTCTGATGGGGGGTAGGTTTCAGCATCTGTCAGCCACATTTTTGACCAGTACCCCTAAGGTGTCTTCATAGGCAGCTGTGAGTCTCTCCCACTCCAGAGCAGGGGAGCCTTCATCTCTGTGTTATTATTTCAGAAACTGTGTGCTGTTTTTGAGTAAGAGTGTCATGGCCTGGGCTCTGCAGCCCAGGGGCTGGAGGACGATGAGAAGGACTCCCCAGGATGGCCCAAGGCCTCTTGAAAGCAGCACTCTGAGGGACAACTGTTGTCACAAGGCTTCTGATCATCTTCTGCACAGGGCTTGCTTTCATGTCTGTGATCACAGCTGCTCCCTGGGGCTGTGCTGGCAGGGTGGGAACACAGGGGTGGAGGGGCAGCTGCAGACACAGCCAAGACCAGCATCTCCCGCCAGGCCCAGCTGCTGTCTCCTGGGCTTGAATTCCACTCTTTGCAGTGTGGGCTTCACCAGCTTCCCTTTAAACTCTTGCCCCTTGTCTCCCCATTAAAGTAAGTGGCTCAGACTCATCTGTGAGAAGGTACAAGGACACTCATTGATTCTTTCATTCACTTGCTCATTCATTCATTCACTATTACTTTATTTTCCTCTCAACCTGGTAGTCAGAGTGACTCTGTTCAACGCAAGTCAGACCACGTTGCTCCTCTGCTCCAAAGCCACCTCACTCAGAGTAGAAATCAGAGTCCCTGCAGTGACCTGTATGACCCAGCTCCCATCCCCTGAGATGACCAGCTCCTAGTCTCAGCCACACAGTCCTGTTCTGGACACCCTGGGGGCAGACTTTTTTTTTTTTTTTTTTTTGAGACAGATTCTTGCTCTGTTGCCCAGGATGGAGTGCGGTGGCATGATCTCAGCTCACTGCAACCTCCATCTCCTGGGTTCAAGCAATTCTTGTGTCTCAGCCTCCTTAGTAGCTCCTTAGGATCACAGGTGTGCACTACCACACCCGGCTAATTTTGCTCTTTTTAGTAGAGATGCAATTTCACCATGTTGGGCAGGCTGGTCTCAAGCAATCTGCCAGCCTTGGCCTCCCAAAATGCTAGGATTACAGGCGTAGGCCACCATGCCCAGCCCTGGGAAGACTCTTGCTTCAGCATTTCGTACTTGCTGTTCCCTCTACCTAGGACTCGGTGACCTCAGATAGCCACATGGATCCCTTCTCCTCTCACCTCCTTCGAGTCTTGGCTTCAATGCTGTCATCTCTGGGAACTCTTTTTTTTTTTTTTTTTTAGACGGACTCTCGCTCTGTCCCACTGGCTGGAGTGCAGTGGCGCGATCTCGGCTCACTGCAAGCTCCGCCTCCGGGGTTTACGCCATTCTCCTGCCTCAGCCTCCTGAGTAGCTGGAACTACAGGCGCCCGCCACCGCCCCCGGCTAATTTTTTGTATTTTTAGTAGAGACGGGGTTTCACCGTGGTCTCGATCTGACCTTGTGATCCGCCCACCTCGGCCTCCCAAAGTGCTGGGATTACAGGCGTGAGCCACCACGCCCGGCCTGGGAAGTCTTTTTTGAATTCTCTATTCTATTGAATTCTCTCTCTCTCCTCATCCCAGTATTCCCTGTCCCCTGCCCCTTCTCCACAGCATTTATTGCGTTTTAAGACCCCACACATTTTGTTTATCAATTTTGTTTATTGTTTGTCTTCTTCCCCTAGAATTGAAGCTATATTAGGGCAGGAATTTTTATTTATTTTATTTGCCTATTAGTGATGAGACCTTGGGAAAGTTAAGTCACCTCTATGCCTCCGTTTCCTCATCTGTAAAATGCAGGCAGCAGTTCTCACAATCTCACAGCTCTGTTGCCGGGGCTATGAAGGGCAGACCCCCAGGCACAGCCTAAGCACACACGCATCATGGGAGGCTCCAACCTGCTGATGGGTGATTAATTGATTAATGGTGCGTATCAGATGATGGTGGTGTGGGTAGCTCCCCCTGCAATGCCCTTCAGCCCTCCACGCAAGGGGTTTCTCTTGGCTGTGCAGGGGAGGCTGGACATGCGGGAGCTTCTCAGCCCTGGTGGCAGCCCTTGACCAGTGAGGGAGAGGGACAGAAGTGGGAGGATGAGTACCCAGCTTGCTGCCCTTCTGTGGGATGGCCCCAAGGTGTGGTCTGCGCAGGAGGGATTAAGACCCCATTGCTGCCGGTTGTGACCTGTTCTGAAATAGACTATTTGCTTCCTCTCCTTCTCCTCCTCCCTGCCCCACTAGTGCTTCCTCCTAAATTTAACTGCTCGCTTGTCTCAAGGTCTGTTTCTGGGGGAATCCAAACTCGAAGACAGGTTGACTCTTGGGGGAGCACTTCATGGGGAACACGCACCATCCCTTTCCCACCAGCTCAGCCAAGCTTCTCCAGTCAACAGCTCTCTCTGTGGTTTTCTTAAAAATGTCCTTGCAGTTGTCCTACAAAATTCTACCTGGACCACATGGGAGAGGAGGAATTAATGAAAATAGTGGAGCATTTTCTTCCTTCCAACTAGAACTGTCATAGGCCTGGCGAGTGTTTATTTGGCTGAATCAAAAGACTACTAAGAGGAAAGTGTCTTGTGTGTGGGGATCGCAGGGTGATTCTTCTGTAGATTCCTCAGGCCATATATGGTGCGGGGAGGGACTTTGAAATACATTGGGCCTGAGATACAGGAAGAGCTCCACTGGCTCCTGAACTAGCTTATGGACTCAAGTGTTCATTCGTTCATTTGTTCATCATACTTTTATGAGCCTCCACCCCGTCTGCCAGGGTCCAAGGTTGCATCGGGGAGCAGGACAGACATGGCCCTAGGACAACACGGCCACCCCAAGGGCTGTGGTAGCTCCAAGCCTCAGGAGTCTAGAAGTCTATTGGACTGGGGCCCTGGGGAAGGGAACTGAGCCCATCCTCCTAGGGTCCTTAGCACTCCTCTGGGCCGTGGCATCATCAATCACTGTTTACACCCTTGGTTGGTGGTGTTGGTACCATCTTGGCCACATCATGGAGGTCCTTTTAAACCTCCTGGTCTTGCAAAGTTCCGTAATTACCTACTTGAAAGGGCAATAGAACTGTGATGTGATTTGCTCATCCAAGTAGGGAGAGAAACCAAGTCCTGGTTTCTGCCTTGTTATGTAGAGCCTGTGTTCCCAGAAGAGAATCAAGGGTGCAGAGAACCAAGCCTGAGAGAGAAATTTCCAACGAAAGTCAGAGAGTGGCCCAGAGCCAATGGGATGGAAACCAGAGGTCTTTAGGGACAATTTAGGTTCCAAGCTTCTCTCCCTAGATACAGGTCTTTGGTTGTTTGCACTCCACCAAACCACCTGTTTGTCATAGAGTGGGGCGCATGTGTGTGCATGTGTGCATGCACATGTGTGTATTGGGAGGGGTGTGGCAGTGTAGGATAATGGTTCAGAACTTTGGGCCTTTGGAGCTAGGTAACCTGTAGTAACAGTGAACCTCTGCCCAGTACTGACCATGTACCAGGGACTGTGCTGAGTGTGCTACATGTGGGATTTTATTTAATCTTCCCATCAACTCCACAAGAGAGTGCATTAGCCAGGGTCCTAGTGGGAAATAGAAGATGCATACACAGGGGGAAATTGAGAAGCATTTAACGAGAGGATGATGAGGTGTCTGAGGTCAGCAACCATGGATTTAGATGGACCAAGGGAAGGAGATGTTTGGAGCATTGCAAGAGTGGTCATAGCTCTAGGAGAGGGCTGCCTGACACAGCTGTGGCTTCCACACAGGTGTCCATGCAAGGATGGAGCCGTTGCTTCCATGCAGGGGCAGAGATGTGGCCCAGTTTCTGTGACCCAGCAGGGAAGGAGCAGGGGGAAGACATTCCCCTGGGGAGTGAGCAGCCTTTGGATCCAAGCACCCACTCCTCCTGCTCTCCTGTCCCCTGCCAGGGCCGCCCATCAGCTGAACCCAGCTATACATATCAGAAGACAAAGGATCCTGTCGGTGTAGCCCTTATAAGCCTGCTTCATGCACCATACGGTGGGTGGAGAAGAGTGGAGAGCAGGTCGAAAAGGGGAAACAGCATCTCCGGGAGATGGAGGTGTATTCTTCTTCTCTTGCAGGACTGGTTATGTGATTTGAGGGGCTCAGTGCGC
The DNA here is from genome assembly GCF_049350105.2 of Macaca mulatta. NCBI lineage: Eukaryota > Metazoa > Chordata > Mammalia > Primates > Cercopithecidae > Macaca > Macaca mulatta. The sequence continues at coordinate 149,826,067 of NC_133407.1, read as the reverse complement.
AATGAAAATACTGGCCGCCTTGTTTAAAAATTGCTAAGAATTTCAAGACAGTGATTGAAGAGCATAGTGTGCATAAACTAAGTCACATACTCACGGAGCCTGCCTTGTTTCCGTGTTACAGATGAAGAAACTGAGGAATAGAGAGGTAAGGCACTTCTCAAAGACTGTTATGAGTCCTGGCTCTGCCCCTTTCTAGCTGTGGAGCCTCAGACAAATCACTTTACTAATATGCAGGAGGGCCTCAAGACATCTAAGTACTATGGAGTCCTAAGGAGGGGAGCGGGCCGGGCGCGGTGGCTCAAGCCTGTAATCCCAGCACTTTGGGAGGCCGAGACGGGCGGATCACGAGGTCAGGAGATCGAGACCATCCTGGCTAATATGGTGAAACCCCGTCTCTACTAAAAATACAAAAAACTAGCTGGGCGAGGTGGTGGGCGCCTGTAGTCCCAGCTACTCGGGAGGCTGAGGCAGGAGAATGGCGTAAACCCGGGAGGCAGAGCTTGCAGTGAGCCGAGATCCGGCCACTGCACTCCAGCCTGGGCGACAAAGCGAGACTCCGTCTCAAAAAAAAAAAAAAAAAAAAAAAAAAAAAGAAGGAGGGGAGCAACCAGGGCCAGGCCCACGCCTTTGGAAACTGTCCAAGGTTCTGATACCACATTGCTCCCAGGGCCCTACACATCTCATGGATGCAGAAGTTGGCGGGAACTTTTGACATAATCTGCTCCCATTCCCAGTCTCTTTCTGGGCTCATATGAACATCAGAGCAATGAGTCCTGCAGTGGTATTATCTGGAGCTTGAGAAGTGATGTGCTGAGCTGGAAAGAACACAGGAATGAGAATCAGCAAGTAGGGATTTACCAAGAATGGTGTTGACATCATCTCATTTCATCCCAACCAGACATCAGAATGACCATCATAGCCACATCACCACACCACCAGCAGCTTTATTGAACACTTACTGTGTGCCAGGCATAACCACTGCACAATTACTCCATCATGAAAGTGTTGATGCCATCCCCACTTACAGACAAGGAAACTTGGGTTGAGAGAGAGGAAGTCACAGCTGAAGATGCTGGTGTTAGGGCCCATAGAGGCAACCTTCAACTAATGATGAATGAGGATTGGATGGGAAAATGCCCCCAGCATCCTCACTTGTATGTTGGAGATAACTCTGAGACATGTTCTACACTTTCTCCCAGCGTTCCCCTGTGGGATTAGCCTCTTGGTGCCCACAGTGGGACCTGGCTTGATATCACATCCACTATTGACCTCTATGGCTTCCCCCATCTTACTTTCTGTGAACTCCACCTGGTATCCATATCCTTGCAGCCCCTCCCACACTGTATTAGTGTTGGACTCTGTAGCCAGTAGAATATGACAAAAGTGATGGTATGTCACTTCTGAGATTAGGCTATAAAAGACATTATAGCTTCAGTCTTGATTTCTCTCTCTCTGTCTCTGTCTGATTTCTCTATCTCTCAGATCACTCACTCTGGATAAAATCCTGCTTTCCTGTCATGGGAAGCCAGATGGAGAGGCCCATGTAGTGAGGAACTGAAGCCTGCGGCCCTGAGTAATGACCTGAGAGAGTTTGGCAGTGGATCCTCTAGCCTTGGTTAAGCCTTCAGATGACTGGAGCCCTGGCTGACTCCTTGACTGCAACCCCGTGAGGGTCCCTGAGTCAGAACCACCCAGCTAAGCCACTCACACATTCCTGACCCTCAGAAACCATTAGGTAATAAGTCTCGGTTCTTTTAAGCTGCTAAATTTTGGGATAATTTGTTATACAATAGATAATATTAATAAATTTTCTCACTTCATTATCAATATGTCCTGGGTTTACCTCCCAAATGAACTTTTTAGGCTTGAATCCTTGTTTCAGGGGCAGCTTCCAGGGGAACCCAAATTTAGTACCTTGCCTAGGGGCGCTTACCTAGTAAGTGGAGAACCAGAATTCAGACCCAGAGCACATGGAGTGACCGCCCAGGGGTCCTGCACTGTAGATGTGTCGGCCACTCCTGGCTTCTGCTGCTAGTGCCTTGGCGATAGGGACTAGCTCTGGAGGGTCCTCAGCTCAATGCCTTCCATGTGCTAGGTGCTCAGTATGTGATGCTTCCCTTCTACTTCCTGCCCTCTCTTATGGAGGCTTGGCTTTGTCAAGCTTAACTCTCCTGTATTAGACTGAGACTTAAGAGCATGATCTCTGGATTTAGGCTTCCTGCATTCAAATCCTGGCTCTGGGACTCACTATCAGGTTGATGTTGAATAAGTTATTTAACCATTTTTCTGCCTCTGTTTCTTCCTCTATAAAATGGGGATAATTTTAGCCACCTAACAGTCTCATGAGGAGAACTAAACAAATGTCTGTATAGTTGTGGTAAACTCCCAGCACACAGTGAGTCTAGAGAAGGGTTGCTTTACTCTGATTAGTTCATGCCTCTCCCCAGTCTCTCTGAACACACCCACCAGAAGGGTACAAATATTAGGCAGTCAGTGCCTGCCATGATTTGAGAGATGACTTTGAGAGATTGTTTTTCAATTCCCAGGGCACCCTAGGTATCCTTACCAGTCATGTATGGCTTCAGATGAGCTCTCGTCTTACCTTGACAACCCAGAGAACAGACCCTTTTCAGGGTGGGAAGGTGGATAAGCAGCTTAGAAGATGGGAGTATGCTTCGTGAACTTCACTTTTTTTTTTTTTTGCCAAGAACAAATCCTGGCTGCCTTCCCAGCAGGTGCTCAGTAAGTACACATCAAAGGGATAGATTGGAGAAATGCCAAGATGAACATCACTGCCTTGAAGACAGGCGTGCATTTTACATAAAATAACGTCTCCAGAAGCACTCATACAGTAATACCTCCAAATACACAGGCATTTCCTACCCTCTTCTCCTCTTCCTTCTGTGCTGGTGGCCCCCAACTTCCTGGCTGGAGTTGCTCTCTCCACTGGAAACCCCGAAGGCCCCATAGTTCATATTCATCTCCCACATTAGGTGAGGAATATTGGCCCATATATTCCCTGATTATGCTAATTAACTAGTTTTTTCTTTCTTTTTTTTTTTTTTAAGGAGACAATTATTACCTTCAGTTTGACAGTTTCTAGCTCCATTAGCAGTCACAGCTGCCAGCATCATGGTGCTGATAGTTACCTTGAATTGCTCGGAGAAAGACAATGATTGTCAGACTGCATCCCCAGCCTTTCTTGCAGTAGAAGTGATGGGTCACTGGGCTCTGTAGTTTCCACAGTGAGCTGGAGTCTAGGGAGGTGAGGCCACAGCTGGCAAAGTCACCAGCTCTGACTGTGGTCTAGGCAAAGGCAATTAGGTTGGAGCAGGATGAGTGAAGATCCAGACAGCTGAGGCTGCTGCTCTGGGATTCAATGAGCCATGGGGACAGGAAGCGATGTCAGGGGCAATTCTCCCTGTTCATCTAGCGCTCCATGTGGACCAAGTGCCTCAGTGACGCTGATGGCCCCTCTTCCCACATGGACATCGCTTTCCACGGCTCCGAAACATTCTGTGCCCAGGGCCCATGGCTTCTCCTAACGCTTGGCTCCTGGGTTCTGCAAACTCATGGCATACTATTCCCACAGCCCGCAGCATGTCTTTTTTCCTTTTGATTTAGAATTTTTAAAAAATCTCTCTTTTTTATTTAAGAGAGAAGGTCTTACTCTGTCACCCAGGCTGGAGGGTAGTGGCGTGATCACAGCCACTGCACTGCAACCTCAAATTCCTGGGCTCGAGTGATCCTCCCACCCCAGCCTCCTGAGTAGCTGGGACTACAGGTGCACACCACCATGCCTGGCTCATTTGTTGAAAGTTATTTTTTGTAGAGACCGGGCCTGATTATGTTGCCCAGGCTAGTCTCAAGCTCCAGGCAATCCTCCCACCTCAGCCTCCCAAAGTGTTGGGATTACAGGTATGAGCCACTTTGTCCACCCTAATTTTTAAAAATTTTTTGATAAACATTTTTTTTCTTTTTTATACTGTCATTGACTAGGTAGGCTCGTGATTTATTAATAATTCACGGGAATGACTTCATTTACCTTTGACAGTTCCATAATGCTTCTGACAGTTACTTTATTTTTGTCTCTGAGGGTGGGAGGGGCTCAGGCACCCACCCAGAGCTGCCTTCCCTAATGTTCTGCTTATGAGCAGTGGGTGCACCTGTGGCAGGGCAAAGGGGAGGCCCGCAGGAACTCACCTTCCACCTTGCATCAAGGACAAGGGACTGACCAGCACCACCAAAGGGACAGTAACGGGGGAAGGTGGGAGTCTGGCTCCCACTTCATGTCATCTCAGCTATAATCATAGTCCTCCTTTAGAGAGACTTTCTCTGTGCCGGATGCTGGGCTTATAAAAGCATTTTGTGCTCATTTTTCCCCCAACACCCAGTAAAATCCTGAGAAGGAGAAATCCTTGGCCCATTTTACAGACTAGGATACTGAAACTTAGAGATCTCAAGGCCCCTTCCCAAAGCCTGTGAGTAATGGATCCAGGATTTGAACTTCAGAGTCTACATAAACCCCCCTCCCCAGCCACACTCCACTACCCCATCTATAGAGTGGGGTCTTAATCCCTACCTCCTGGTTGCGGGGACAAAGAGGAGATGACATCTGTGAGCACTTGGTACCAGTAACTGAGGTCCTTTCTTCCCTCTCTCCTACTTAGTCCATCCCCTTGAGAACATCTCTGTCTCCTCATGCCCCCACCTGCTTTCCCTGGGACTGACTGGCCAGGCCTACAGTGCAGAAAGGCCTCTCACTCAGGCAGAGGGCACCTTGGATCCCCTACCTAATCATAGTTGTGGCTGGATTGTCTGAGCGCCCATAGGCCTTGCTGGGCCATGGTCTGGAGGTTGAGCAAAACTCATGCACATGCCCACGTGGGCCCACACATTCAGATACATGCTCTTGCATGTGCACGGGGCATGAGCATGCATGTGTGAAACTGTGTGGACAGACCCTGGCCCCTGGCCCCTGCATCATCACACACTGCTCTGGAGCAGACAGAAGGCAAGTGGTAGGAGGAACCTGGAGGATAAGGAAGGGATTTGGACTGAAGTTGGGGGAAGAAGAGGCCCTGAGGCTGGCAGGGAGGGTGAGGCCACCTAGGGAGCATCCAGACTTCCCCAATACCTGTGTCATCCATGCTACAGGTCACGGTCACAAAGATCCAACCTACTTATGGGACCAACAAAAGAACCAAGACAGAAAGGATGGCGTTGGCCTGTGCAGGGCCACACTGTGTGTACATGGCAGAGCCAGTGCTAGGACCCAGGCTCCTACACAAGACACCGGTTCCCCTGACATCAGAATCTCAGGCAAGGACTGGCTTGAGGTAGTTCGTGTGAGAGGTGACACCCGAGAATAGGAGACAGGGAGCCGGAAGAGTGAGGCAGGGAGAGAGAAGCCAATACAAGGCCGTGCAGTCCAGGCTGCCATGGTGGCAACAGGGATGTGAATCTGCCGAGATGTTTGAGGAGCATAGGGAAAGCCTCCCACAATTGCCCATCAGCTCCTATTCTCCATTTGTCAAGGGGTGCAAGAACTGGGTGCTAACTTCTCTGGACTTCTGAGCTGCACGTGCATGGGGGCCCAGTGAGCTCTGTGGGTGCCCCCCACCCCCCCACCCCCGCCAACCGCATATAGGCAAAGACTCTGGCATGTCCTTGAGCATAACCTGTGAGTGCAAAGGAAGAGCCTGCACAGACAGCTGTGGTGAGGTCAGAAGGGTCAGGAGCAGAGGTGTCAAGTGCATTCCAGCAGCAAAACACACCTGCATTTCCATCTGCTTTCATTAGGTAACTGCTTGATAATTCAGCTCACCTGAGCTCCCTGCCCCTGGCAGGATTGTTCACTTTGAATAGTAACACAGCAGTCTCCCTTTATTTGTGGGGGATACTTTCCAAGATCCCCCGTGGATGCCTGAAGCCAAGGATAGTACCAAACTCTATACATGTTATGATTTTTCCTATCCATACAGACCTATGATGAAGCTTAATTTATCAGTTAGGTACAGTAAGAGATGAACAACGATAACAATAAAATAGGACAATTGTAACAATATGCTGTAGTCAAAGTCGTGAGAGTGTCTCTCTCTCTCTCTCAAAATTTCTTTTCGTATATAGTGTTTTCACGCTGCAGTTGACTGAAGGTAACAGAAACTGCAAAACGTGAAAGTGTAGATAAGGGGGGAAACTACAATAGCAGCTAATACTCAGTAAGTCCCCAATATGTGCCAAGCCCTGCTCTAGTCACTTTATTTGTATGAACTCATTTAAACCTTCCTACAGCCCGGCGAGGTCAGTACTATTATTATTGTTTGAATTTTACAGATGAGAAAACTGAGACCCAGCGAGTAAGTGGCAATGATTGGATACAAACCTGGCTCCAGAGCCTGAGGCTCTGCTTCCTCTCTTACGAGATCCCAAATTCTAAGTTGCCCACCCCCAGGAGGAGTCCTGGGGCATTTCTACCTCAGTAGCACATGGCCAGCCGCTGGCTCAGGTCACTTCCTGGGGAGGGTTATTGGGAAGAGTATGTCCCTGGCACTTGTGGGAGAATGGGCTCCCCGGCCCTCAGGACCTGTAGGTGTTCCTTCTGACCCCTCAGGCCTGCCCTGGGGCCACTCTCTGCAGTCCCCTCCTGTCTCTGTCCCTCTGCTTCTGGCCACCCATCTGTGGCTGATGGGAAAAGGTGCTCAAGTCCTGGAGATGTGGGCACAGGAACTCTTGAGCAATAGCTGCCCCGATCAAGTGGCCTCCATGGCTCAGTTTCCAGCAGCTGTGGAAGGAGAACTGCTAGGTCACAAAGAGCTGGGAAGCTCGCCAAGCCACAAGTGCCACTGATTGCTTCTGAATGCCCCGCTCCCTAGAGCTCAAGGCCAGCTCCCCTCAGCCCACTTGGGCAGTGGCCAAGGCTTATCAAGTGGGTAGATGCTGTGGGTGAGGTTGCGTGGTGTGCTGGGTCCCCTGGCCTCCCTCCCGGGCTGGTTGGCTTGGGGTCCAGCACCCTCCCGGAGACCCCTCTGGTGAGCAAAGAGCTTAGACTAAGCCAGGTGCCCTCCACACATGGTCCTGGATCATGGAGTGGGGTGACAACCTGTGCTGGGATCGTCAGTCTCCTTGTTGGTGAGTCTGGAGCTCGTGCGTCTGCCTCCCTGCTGGATTGAGGGTCGCACACGTAGAGAGATGCTCAATAAACATGTGGTGAGTAAGTTCACACATCGTTCCCGATTATCACTGTGAATGGCTTGCACTGGTGACAGCTTGTTCTGCCGAGGCTCTGTTTCAAACATCGATGCACGTATCCTCACATAAGCCTAGGAGGTGAGCGTCTCCATCTCACAGATGAAGAAAGTGCTAGAGATAAGGCAGAGTCCTGTCCCAAATCACACAGCCAGGAGGGCAGAGCCAGGATTCCTGCCCAGGTCTGGCCCTGTCCCAAGCCTAGTTTGTGGCCTCTGTTACACTAGAATAATAGGCATCGTTGCTACTGTTTACAGGGTGTTCCTCTCCTCAAGCCCCAAGTTAGGATTCGTGTAGGCACCATCTCATTGAACCATTTTATGGGTCAGGAAACAGGCTTGGAAGAAACAGAGCCAATTGCACAAGACCATGAAGGCTGGAACTGGGGAAGCTGGGTTTGGAACTCATCTGGTGGTCCTAAAGCCTGTACTGTTTTGAACACCACGTTGCTCCCCCATCCCCACATCAGCCCCACTGCAAATAAAGTCAGGACGGTGGGTGGGAAATTCTCCTAGAACATCCAGCACAAACCAGAAGGCCCTCCCTGCAGCCCCCATGGTCTGTACTTGGGTGTTCAGGCCTCCTCCCTAGACTGACAAGAGGTAGAAAACAGGGTCAAAGGCCCGAGCAGGATGGGAGAGAATGCAAGATGACAGTCCCATGGCCAGCGGGCCTGTGGGCAGGAGGGACTGGAAATGGGTTAGTGTCCAGGGCAGTGCTGACCCACTTTGGGGCTTGTTTCCTCTCTGTAAGCCTTTTTCAGGTCCCTCCTCCCCTTCCTGTCAGACTTGGGGAGTCAGCTTGTCCCCCACCCACACGGGAGCCAGGGACACTGGGAGGATCTTTCCCTCTTGCTTCTGCATCTGCTGGGCAGAGCATGTGCCTGACACCCTCAGTCGCGGTCAGAGAGACCTGCCTGAGAGATTCCAGCATGCTCATCTGAGCAAGGACAAGGAGCGGCTCACTGGCCCTGGAAATTATCTGGGGAGCCATTATGAGCCCGTGTTTTCTGTCTACACATCCACAAGACGGGTGTGCCTCAGAGACAACTGTGAAAATGCCTGCCATTGATTAAGCACTCACTATGTGCTGGGAACTTGGCATACCTTGTAAAGATTCCTTGCAATGGATGGAGGGATCAGTATTATATTCAACCTCCCCTGAAAGATGAGGAGAGGGAGGCCCAGAGAGGTTAAGCAAGTTGCCTAGGATCACACAGTGAGTCTACTAGGATTTAAGCCTGGGGCTTTCTACTTCCAGAGCCCCAGGTTTTTCTTCTGTTCTCTGCCGAGGCTTGCTTGTGGTTCCTGGTCACAAGGAAGCCTGTTAAAAATACAGAACTCTCTGGGAGATTTGGAACTGGCAAGTAAGGGATGGGCGTGGGAGTCTGGATTTTTTGGAAGTTTCTGGTGGGATAAGCTGTGATGCCTATTCTAGTGTAACACAGGCCACAAAGCCAGGCTTGGGGGAGGCCAGGCCTGGGCAGGAGTCCTGGCAGCAGCCCCATTTTAAGGAGGAACGAATGTGAATGTAGAAGGTAAATTCAGGCTGTGGAGTCCTAGTAACTGGGACCAGGTGTCCTTCTGTCCTTGCCTCGGTTAAATTCCCAGCATCAGGGAACACAATGGCAGAAATGCCTGGAACGTGAGGGAATTTGTTCTGTGGGCGCCAGACCTCCTTTACGCTCTCCACGGTCAATCCCAGCAGGTTTGAACCTCTGTTGAGAGTCTGCCGTGGGCTCTCTGCTGGGAGAGGCTGTGGGTCAGGCGAAGGCAGCGAGGAGATGTTTTTGCAGCTGCTGTTTTGAACGATGGCTGAGGCCCCATCTGGCCAGAGGACTCACTCAGTCCTGGGCTGGGCTATGGTTATGGGTTCCCTGGAATGGCCTCCCTGGGAAGAGGAGATGCATGGCCAAGTGTCTGGCTCTGGCACGTAGTAGGCCCTCAGCAAAGTGCAGGAATGGCCTGCAGTGCCCAAGGCAGAAACTGTGGTTCTGTCCTCCTCCATGCCTCCGCGCTTTGACCCATCACTAGCCCTGCCCAACTGTCTGAGCTCTGTCGTGCCTCTCCCTGACTCGAGACCCTCCCGTCACCCTGGCCTCCTTTCTGCACTTCAGCCTGTTGCTGTGTCCTGCCGAGGAATTTCCACTCACGGTTTCCTCTCTCCCAGATGCTGCTCTCTGCGCGCCGCCCAGCTGGCTCCTTCTCCCCACAGTGTCTCTCTCAGGGTGGCCTCTGCCCATCATCCCATCAGGAGCAGCTGTGCCCAGCCTTAGGCTTCCCAGGCCCAGGGACCCTTCTGAGCACACATCATTGTCATCATTTATTTACTGTTGGGTATATTTCCTTTGTTGCTCCATAAGGCAAGAAACAAGTGTCCAGTATGGTGGCTGGCTCAGAACGCTGTTCAATAAGATTTTGTTTAGTGAATCAATGAATGATTAGTGAATGATCTCAAACCTGTGCTGCTAATTAGGGATCTTTGCTCCTGCCCCTGGCCCACTGCCGCTTCTGGATCCTTTGAAAATGGAAGAGAAAAAGGAACAGATACATCAGAGTGAAAAGATGACTTTGACAAAATATAGAGCGATCTGGCAAACAACGGTTCTGGCGAGAGTCCTCAAACCCATCAAAACAGACACACAAAGGCTGTGATGAAGTCCTTCGTCCAAAGAGGAACAATGAAAACCAGGGCAGCCAGAGTGGCTGGGCAGAGAAGGCTGCCTAAGGCCTGGAGTCAGGGGACATTTGCTCCCCTAGTAAGGCCTTTGGCCCCTCCTTGCAGTTTGGATAAGCATGCCAAGACCTGGGCCATGTGGCGCTGACCACTGGTGGGCAGTTGGTGCTTGCTCCCCTGCCCTCAGCTGCCAAGGCCCCTCCACTGTCACCCATCTCTCCTGGAGCCCTGGTGGTTACTGCTCAATATTGAAACTGACTGTGCTCCTTGGCTGGGTCTGGGTCTGGAATGATCATATTTGAGATGAAAAGATCAAGAAGACAATGGAAACATCTCCGGGGGAGAAAAAACTAAATAGCTCTACAGGGAAAATCAGCATGTGTGTGTGTATGCAGTGTGGTGCGCGCGTGTGGGTGCATGTGTGTGTACGTGTGCATATGTGTGGTCTGTCTATATGTGTGCATGCATGCAGCATGTGTATGTGCACACAATGCATGTGTGTAGTGTGTGTATGTGTGTTTATGTGTGCGTATATGTAGCATGTGCCCGAGCATGCATGCACATGTTTGTGTGTGGTGTGTGCATGTATGTTTACATGTGTGCATGCATGAAGTGTGTGCAATGTGTGTCCACACGTGTGCACATTTCCCCTAGAGGTTCTCATTTCAAATCTCACCTCCTCGTTTAGAGGATCTTTACAGGAAGCTCCCCCAACACCTTTCTCTGCACAGCCCCCTCAACACTCACCTCCCAGTCCATTGGATAGTAAACACCACAATGGCCTTCCTGATCCAGGCAGAGGGCCTGTCTCTAGCAAAGGATGTCCCAAGTGTAGACTCACTGGGGAGGGGAGACTTCCTCTCTCCTCTCACCCACGTAAGCTGCTCCTAAACCAGCTGCATCCACGGTGGGGTGGGAAGACCGTGGAGAATAAAAACCAAATCCATAGACACTCCTAATGGCAGAACCTGAGCATTTATGCTAACCTTCTTATTTGACAGATGAGGAAACTGAGGCCTGGGGAGAGGAGGGACAGCTCAAGCTTGGACAGTCAGTTAGGGGCTGACCTAGGCGCAGAATCCTGTCTCCTGACTCTCAATTTAAAGCTTGAACTACTACACTTCCCTGCAGGGGAACAACACAGTTTACAATTCATGGCCCAGAGCAGTGTTCATTCATTCATTCATTTTCATTCATTCACTGATGCATTCACACAGCAATGCTCCCTGACTGCCAGCCACGCACACTTGCTAAAAGCATCTACTGTGCATCAGGGTGAACAGAGACACCTAAGCGGAGACCCTGTCTGGATGTGGAGACTGGGTGAGCCCTGAAGGAGGGGTTCAGACCTTCCATGCTGTGCTGAGAGCATCTAGGGAAGGGGAGCTCACAGGGCCTGGGGTGAGTGGGGTTCATCATGGGCCAGTGCCTGGCGTGTCCTGCACAGGATTAGAGATCCTCTCACAGGAGATCCCGTGAGATCCCATGGTAAGTGCCTGACTTGGGGCGTCAGTGACTCTCCCCATGTCGTGGGGGTGATTGAGCTCACTTAAGAGTGTGTGTTGGGGGAGCCTTGCTGAGTTCTCCCCTGGCAGCCATGATGGAAGCAGAGCTGGCTGTGGGGGCTGAACCAGGGGAATGGGAGAGAAAGAGAAGAGAGGGGGAGAGAAGACTGCTGACTCCAAACCTCCCCACAGCCAGCGAGACACTTGTGCACACTGTGGTGGTTTCCAGGCAACCATCCCCCCTCCAGCAGATACCTGTCTCAGCCCCATGGGTGACCACCTTTTCCATCCTCCTCCCACTAAGCTCAGAGCCAGTGAGCTCCAAATCTGACCCCTTCCCTCACCTCCCCCACAGTTAAAACCATTTGTGGGGCAAACATCTGCCCAGAAATGGAGCAGCTGGAGAAGCTGGAACTGAGGGAGGTGTGTTGGGGGCGGAGAAGCCCTGCGTGTTAGCCTGCCTGCTGCCAGGCCCTGGATGAGAGACAAGAAAGGAGTGAAGGGTGGAAAGATGCCCGAGTGCCACTCTGTGCCTGGCACCCAGGGAGTGCTTGCACCCACTCCCCCATTTGATTTTAACAGGGAGGGCTTGCTCTCCTCAGACCCATTCTATACACGTAGTCTGAGGTTCAGAGAGGTAGAGGGGCTTGCTCGCAGTCACACAGCAAGACAGCACAGAGCTAAGACCTGGAGGTCATTTGACGCTCAGGCCCCACGCGCACTTCATTCTACTGCATCTTATCTCTGGGCCTCAGTTTATCCATCTGTGAAATGACAGTGTTGAGGTAGATAAGAAATGAGAAATAGGTCTGTCTCGCATGCCAGCACTGATGCATTGCTGCAGCAGCTGCTCGACTGCTGTGCTGAGAATTCTGAGGCTAGGGCTAGGCTGGGTGGGAAGGAGAATGGTCGGTGCTTAGTGACGTCTGTCCTGGGCTCAGGACTCAAGGGTAATACATGTACCCCATGTTATCCAGCTTTCTGCAGGTCCTGCCAGCCCTGGCATTTGGCAGTAGGATGTGTTAGCCCGCATCTCTAGTGACCTTGGGCAAGTCCCTGCTCATCTCAGAGGTTCTGATCCTCACTGCGCCTGACTTGGGACTCTTTGTGAAGGACTCTTTGTGAAGGACAGAGCCAGCTGCTTCCACCTCCCTCTGCTCCACCTCTGCAGGTACCCTTAGCAATGAGCAGCTGTTGCCTAGCAACAGGGGGTAGGGGCGGGGGTCTGCAGAATCCCAGAGTCTGGGCAAACATCCTGTCTGTCTCCCACATCCCACACATGGGCCCTGAAGAGCCTATCTGTGCCAGCCTCAGGAGGATCCCCAGAGTTGGGACCCAATTCCAGGTGATGGAGGGAGACAGGTTTGGAGGAGCCATGCCGCTGAGTTGAAGTGCTGACCTTGCTGAGAGTGCTTTGAGATTTGGGGCCTGTGGCCTCACCTTTCTGGGCATTGGAAGAATATGGCAGCAAGTCATCCCAGTCCTCACTTGGACTGCAGCTGTGGAGGTGCCTTGGGAGTCTTAACCCTGGAGCCCCCTCCTTCCTCTGAGGGTTCACTTAGAAATGCATGGCTCAGATGCCCAGCCCATTCCCCAGATGTGAAGTGTGGGGCCAAGGCCAGTCCCGGACTCCCTATTCAAGATACTGATCGCCCCCTGTATGTCCGGCCTGGTGTCAAACACTTTGCATGAGCTCCCTGGATTTTCATAACAACCCTAGGAGGCAGGAACTAGCTTCATCCTCATTTTACAGATGGGGAAATTGAGGCCAAGAGAGGTCAAGTGACTTGCCCTGAGTCACACAGCCAGGAAGTGGCAGAGCCAGGATTTGAACCCAGGCCTGTGTGACTCCAGAGCCTGTGCTCTTGAACCTGCACCTGATGAGGCCTCCCCTAGGTCCCTGTTTTGTTCTGAGCCTCCTCTCACCACAGCCCAGGCCTCCTCCCCACTCCCCCAGTGCTCTGCTCTGCTGCAGGACAGCAGGGAGGGACTTCTGAAAGCCACGTCTCCCTCCGCTTCTTCTTCCTCAGGATGGAACGTTGGAGCCACATCCCCAAGGGCTGCAGGGCGCTGCAGGCCTCCTCAGTATGGTGCACAGAGCGGGGTGTGAGAGAGAAAGAGAGAGTTTGAGGTGGGGAGATAAGCAGCATGGAAGTAGCAGACAGGGAGGGGTGCCTAAAGAGGAGAGGAGGAAGTCGAGGTGGCAGGAGTGTGGAGAGAAAAGGAAGGAGCCTGGGGGAGTAGGGATGGGGAGGAGGGAGAGGAGGGGAGAGGGAGAGGTGAGAGAGGAGCAGGGGTGTTGAAGAGGAAAAGAGGCAGTGAGACAGAAGAAGGGAATGGGAAAAGGGTGGGAGGTGCCTGAGAGAGAAGGGCTCTCCCAGGAGTAGACGGCAGAGGGGAGGGAACTGATGTGTGCCCCTCAGAAGCCCCTGAGGCTGCAAGGACCTCCCAACCGGGAGTCAGAGGCCTTCAGATTATGCCACTTCCTAGCACTACCCAGGACCTGGGGGCTAAGTGGAAAATCCAATGAGAATTCCAGTCCCTGAGCCAGAGCTCTGGAGCTCCCACTGTTGCCAACAGGCCTTGGCTTAGGCTGCCTGGGATTCCAAGGACCAAGGACCCAGGCCAGTCTACAGTTCCTCTCAGGATAGTTGCAGGAAGTGAGGGCTGAGCTCAGTCTAATGAATGGGCCAGAGTTAACTAGAAGAAGGGAGACAAGATGCTCTATCCGGGAAGAAAACACGGCGAGGCTAGAGGCCCTCTGGTGGACAGGCGCAGAGTGGATTAAAATCTGAAGTCTGAGAGAAGACCAGGAAGCTAGTGGTGTAAAATGAGGCTGGAGAGGGACAGGGGCCAGTCTCTGCAGAGCCTTGTAGGCCACTATGTAGGGTTTAATCTTAATATTTGCAGCAATAGGGAGCCATTGATGGTTTAAGCTGGGAACGGTCAGGGCTGGTGTTCAGATTTGCATTTCAAGATCATTCTATCTGCTGTGTAGAAAAGGGACTGAAGTGGAGAGTGGGGGTGGGCACTGTGGCTACAGGGAGTCCTGGAAGGAGGCCCCTGAAGTGGTCTAGGTGTGGGGGTGATGGGGCTTGGGCTGAGTGGGTGAGGGGACAGCAGGGATGCAGAGAGGCCCCTTTGAGAGTGAACAGGTAGATCTTGCAATGATTGCAGTTCAGCGAGGGAGTCTGGGACAGGATTGATTGATGTTTGAGTTTCTGGCTTGGGTGACAAGATGGCTTAACTCGCTATCTTGCCAGGGAGGAGGCTTAACTTGCCAGGGAGTAGACTTTCCCCAAACCACTGTTCCTCTGGTGCCCACTGTTACCTGGAGAGTATCTTAAAATACTGATTCCTGGGCCCATCCCAGGCCGACTGATTCCAGATCTCTAAGGACAGAGTTGAGAATCTGCATTTTTAAAATGTGCTTCCAGGAAAGTCCAAGAATCAGTTCATGACCAGGGGCACCCTATTTTACAGAGGAAGAAACAGGCCCCATCAGGAGAAGAGACTTTTCCAGGATCACACAGGACGAATACAGTAAAAATAACCAGCATAAGTTGTCTTATAAGCTGTTCCCACTCATAGTTTCCATTCAAACAGGCGCAAACCCTGAGCGGGCTATGGGGTGGTGAGAACACTGGCTTCTGCCTCACAAGGAGCTTGGATCAAATCCTGACGTCACCATTCCCTCCTTGCGAGATGCGAGGCAAGTCACATCACCTCCATTAACCTCAGCGTCCTCATCTGCAAAATGGGCACAAAATATGTGCTGAAAAGATGGTTGTGGAGTTTGCATGGATGATGTGCCCAAGGCAAGCGTCAGATGCCCAGTGCAGCGAAGTCTAATTATTAAAGCTCCATCCCGTCCCATCAAGGGTGGCTTCAAGTGCAGCCAGCGGCATGAATGGCGTCTGTGTGTGTGTGTGTGCATATGTGTCCAAATGTGTGTGTGATGGGGTGTTTTGAAGAGCCACTTCCCCTGGCCACTGACCCGTCACAGTGTCTAAATGCCCACCATGAAAGCTACATTCCTCCACGTGCTATTTTATTCCATACCCTTCTGAGCCCAGAAGGATTTTGCAGAGAAGGAAGTAGAGACCTGAGAGAGGGAAGGTCATCTGCCCAAAGGAAGAATGAGGACCCTAGCTCATGTGTCTTGCACCACTCGCCTGGTCTCCTGGTCTGGTGGCCCCTGGGTGACAGCAGGAGCCGTGGTGGGGGAGCAGGAGCATGTATTCCGCACATGGGGAGGGGGCTGGGCAAGGCGCCCGCCACAATCAAGGCGCAATCAGCGCTAATCAGCGTGTTCTTGAAATAGACCCAACTGGATGGGGGAAGCGAGCAGCCGCCTGGGTTTGTATAGCGGCAATCAGAGGGAGGCAATTTTAGATCCGAGGGAACAACAGCTCTTTGTCCATGCGCCCAGGGACTCTGCCGAGCTCTGCGGAGCCCACTGCGGCTTGGAGATAAAAACACCCCATCAGGCCTGCAGCTGCCCTGGCCCAGAAAGGGGGGCATGGGAGCAATGGGTCCAGCTGCCTCCAGGGTGAAGTCCAAACTCTCTAGCATGGTGGCTGAGTACCTACTGTGTGCTGGGTGCATGTACACCTGCTTTTTTGGTGAGAGGGGGTCTCTGTTTTGCAGGGGGAGGAGACGGAGGCTCAGAGAGGAAGAGGTTTGCCCAAGGTCACTCAGCTGAGCTGGGATGGGAATCCAGTCTGTCTGGCTCCAAAGCTACGTCCATTCCTTTCATGGGGGCCCATCAGGCCCCGGGAGGCATTGTTTTAGGTTAATGTAAGCCAACACCCTAATGGAACTCCTAGGTCTTGCAAGAATCTTGAGGCTCGGAGATTATTGGTTCCAATTTGCAGATGAGCAAAGGGAGGCTCAGAGAGGTGAAGAGACTTGCTCAAGGTCACCCAGATGTTGTAAGAGATAGAGCCATGATTCAGACCCACACCTTTGAGATGCCAGAGCCCACGCTGAGCTATGAACTTCTTCAAAGGCCCAGCCTTTGCCAGTCCTGGGGCCTCCTTCCTCTCCTCGCTGAACAATGCCTGGTTGTCATGCAGCTGGCCCTTGGGGTGGACATGGTGGGTTTTTGGTGAACCAGCACCATCCTCCATCTGTTGGCCACCCCTGATTTCCTTTTGGGGGGGTAACTCTCAGGCAGAAGGGAAGTTCCCTGACAGTGGTGGGCTCTGGCTCAGGTCTGCCATGAGTGCTAATGGGCATGAACTGCCCCATCACAGGGGTTGAGGGGAAGGCACCTTGGAGGAGAAGGCAGGGCAAGTGGGCCAGGAGGAGGTAGCAGCAGCCCAGGGGATGGTGGGAGGTCAAAGCAGTGGCTGGGGCGGAGACAGTGATTGGACTTGAGAGGTTTAAAGAGGAGAGCCAATGAGACATACAGGTGGACTGAATGCGGGGAATGAGGTTTTCTCGCTTGACAAGCTGGCCCCAAACCTCAGTCATCCTCAACTCGTCTCTCTCTCAATCCGCCAGGAAACCCTGTTGGTTTACCTTCTAAATAGACCCAGAATCAGATCCCATGTCCCCTTCTGTCTGGTACAGCCACCATCGTCTCTTTCCTGGAGGACAACAGCCTCCTCTCTGGTCTCCATGCTTCCACCCAAGCCCCTGCCAGCAGCCCGAGGGGCCTTGTTAAAACAGGTCCCTTTCCTGCTGAGAGCCCTCACTCCTCCTCATCGCACATCCGCACTGGCCTTGGGGCCCTCTGTGATCTGCCCACCACCTCTCTGGCCTGCCCTTCCACCAGTCCTCCTTTGCTCACTTTGCCTTAGCAACCCTGGCCTCTTAGCTGCAGATGAGCGCCCACCCCAGGGCCTTTGCACACGCTGCTCCCTCTGCCTGAATGCTCCTCCTGGGGTAGCTACTGCCTCCCTCCTTCACCTTCCCCATGAGGCCTTCCCTGACCAGCCTGTTTAAAATTCCAATCTCCCTACTCTGACCCTTCCTATACCTCTTCCCTGCTTTATTTTTAGCCAGATAATTTATCATCTTCTGCAACACTGCATAATTTTACTTTCCAAAATGTCCATGGTCTTGTCTCCTCTGGGGAGAGTGCAAGTTCCTCAAGGGCAGGGCCGTAGTGGGTGCTCCATCAGTATTTGCTGAATAAAGGAAGTGGTTGGACAGCGGTGTCGCTTATTGAGATAGGAAGGAATAGGCTGGGCAGGGTAGAGGCTGGAGGAGGCGAATTCAGTTGGGAAAATTGAGTTTGAGATGCTGAATGGATGTTCAAGAGGAGAGATCCAGAAGGCAGTCAGATATGGAAGTTCATATCGCAGTTTTCTCATCTGTAAACTGGGCTGATAATCCCAGCTCCCTCAACAGGTGAGTGTGGGGAGGGAGGTCTGACGAGTTAATAGAGGCGGCAGCACTTGGAACATAGTCAGCCCTCAACCAAGCATGGCTTCCCTGCTTGTTTGCTCCCTTCCTCCTTCAACAACCATGACGAGCTCCCAGAGACAAGCGGCAAGATCAAGGCCCCTGGAATGCCGGCCCATAAATGTTACGGGGAGCTCTGTGGCCTGGAGGAGGGGTCCTGCTGCATCTGCCTCTTCCTTGGCTTCCCAGGGGAGGCTGGAGACAGGACTGAAGGCAGCTTACGTGGTGACACCTCCTCTCCCCTCGCGTCTCCCTCTGGCCACGTCTTCCAGCCACAGGAGAATCATCGTTTCTTTCTCTGGAACCTTCATTTGTAACCAACCTCTTGATGGCAAGGAAAGAATTTTTAAAAATAGCTTTATTGATTCTGGTTTTTGGAATATAAAAGCAATAGATGTTCTTTGTTTAAAAAAAATTGGATGGTACAGAAAAAAATGAAAGAAAAAGGAGAAAAATAAAAATCAGCTCAAACCTTATCATTCAGAGATAATCACATTCGGCATTTCCGTGTTCTGCCTCTCATCTTTGTTCCGTGCAGGCACTCATACATTTTTGTGTTTAAATGGGTTGGGGCAAGCTTCCAGGATAGATGGAGCAAGACAGGGGCTTGCGGCATGGCCGGGAAGATACCAAGTAGGGTGTGGTCCAAGCGGCTTGTGTCATTGCTAGGTACACAGAGCAAAACCAGCAGCCTGTCCCATGTGCCCGGTCACCTCTCCCACCTCACCACCGTTTACACATTCACCCAACCCCACACCCTGAAAGCTGCTGTAGACATTTTCAATAATCACCTTTCCTGATCACGTGGGGCTTTATAAAAGAAATGCCATCTAGCCATGTTCTCATTTCATCCTCCGAATAACCAAAGAGAAAGCGCCTGTGATTACTGCCACTTTACAGATGAGAAAGCCGAGCCTTGGAGAGGCAGTGTGTCTTTGTGAAGGCACAGAGCGAATTCAGAGCTAGGGTGCAGGTCTCCTGACACTGGCTGGGGCCCTTCTGACCGTGGCCCCGAGGAAGGAGGCTCACTGGGAGAGTCACGTTCTCCCTGTGTGCCTGACGCTTGGCACACACCATCATCTCATCTCATTCTCTCAGCACCCCTGAGTGGCTTATTCTGTCCACTTGGACAGAAGAGGACGTTGAAGTCAGAGAAGCAAAGTCATTTGCCCAAGGTCACACAGAAAAGGAGTGAGAGAGTTAAGAACTCTCACTTCTGGCTGTTGGGGTAGTGCTGCAAACATGAGCTAGGGATGGGGCAGGGTGAGAAGGATGAATTGTGTGCGTTTGACAAGGGCAACCTTTCTGTCCCTCATCTGGGCACCCAGAGTGAGACCTCTGGACCCTCTAGTCTCAACTGTGGGGTCCCAGCTCCAGTTCTGACCTCACTGGCCTGAGCCTGGACCACAGGGAGGGGGCTTGGGTTTAGCAGCAGCGCCATCTGGTGGTTGACTTACTGCTAACAGAGCCTGGATCTGCCAGCCACCAGCCCCTCTGAGCCCAGGACTGGGATGGAGGGATAGGGGTCGGGGAGAGTGGGTAAGGGCAGGAAGGCTCAGAACTCATTCTTCCCTGCTAGAGACCTGGGCCAAGCCAATAGTTGCCTGGTATAGAGGGAAAAAGCCAAGAATTCTGGGTTTGATCCACCTGGTTTGAATTCCGGCACAGCCTGTGTGATGTTGGGCAAGTTCTTCCATTTACCTCTCGAGCCTGTGTGCACATCTGTAACATAAGAATAAATCACAGTTCCAGTGGTCGTTGTGAGGATTATGGAAAACACCCACCTCATCCTAGGTGCATGGTAGGTGCTCAATAAAGGACACTTGCCTTCACTCTACACTGTCCTCTGTCCCCTCTCTCCATCATCCGACCAGGGGCTCCCAGAGCTCAGGCCCAGATTCCTCTGTTAGGTTTCCCCTAAATCCTTCACCTCTGGTGGGGGCTGAGCCCCTGCTCAGCCTGGGCTATAAGAGCCTTGTCACCCCAGGAATGGTTGGCTTTGAAAAGAAAGGCAGAGAAAATTCCCAGGAGAATAAGAAAAGCCAAGTGTCGGCTAGACCCAGATGGGGAATCTGACACACCCAGGTTGGGAATCTCCAGAAAACTCAGACCTGTACAAGCCTAGGAAGGTCAAGGTAAAAAAATCCTTGTCCCATCACGTACCCGCCGGCTGCCTCTCGTGGTCTGCAGAGTTCTGGCCTGGCTTTTCCATCTCTGCCAGTCAGGCATCTGACCCCTTTATTCATGTTGGCTCCGGCTCCCAGTCTCTGTGCCCCCCTGTAAGAGCATTTCCGAGCTACCCTCCTCCCCTTTCCTCAAGGCTACGTCCTGCATATTGCTCCTCCAGGCAGGGCCCCCCCAAGGTGATCCCAAGTACTCCCTAGGACTCTGGATGACTGAAATACCCCCCAGTAATGACCAAGGGCTGTGATATTTTTTATAACTCTTGATGGCTCTCAGCACCTCTTAATGCTCCCAAGTGAGCCTTTTTTTTTTTTTTCCAGTAGCCATTATGACTTCCATATATTCCTGTCACTCTCAGTCTCTTGTAACTCCCAAATGGCTCCACATAATTCTACCGGGTCTCCAGGCCCCCTCCCCTTGCAACATCTCTTTCAGGTCTCCAGGGGGTCCCAGGCACTTCCAATGCCTCTCACTGGCTTTAACATCCCCTTGTCTTTATCAGTGAACTCCCATGGCCTTCTATCATTTCTGGGAAACGGTGAAGGTTTCCAGAGGTCCCTAGTGTCACCAAAGGCATTCCAAGGCCCCTGAAGACCTTCAGACCTTCCCCACATGGCCTCCACCACCATCTGTAGCCTCTCCATGGCCTTGATTAACCTCTCAATGCTGATGACTGTGGTGACATTTAGTGGTTCCCAACGGTGCTGTGATGGTCAATTTCATGTGTCACCTTGACTGAGTTAAGGAATGTCCAGATAGCTGGTACACATTGTTCCTGGCATGTCTGTGAGGGTGTTTCCAGAAGAAATTAGCAGTTGAATCAGTAGACCTAGTAAACAAGACCTGCCCTCACCAAGGCAGACAGTCATCATCCAATCCTGTGAGGACCCAAGAACAACAAAAAGGTGAAAGGAAAATTTTTCTCTGCTTGAACTGGGACATCCATCTTCTTCTGCCATTGCACATCAGTACTCTTGGCTCTCAAACCTTTGGGTTTGGACTGGAACTACACTGTTGACTTTCCTGTGTCTCCATGTTGCTGATGGCAGATCATGGGACTTCTCAGCCTCCACAATTGCATGAGCCAATCCTTTATCATAAGTCTCTTTCTATATATTTATATCTAATTTTTAGAGAAGTTTCTCTAGAGAAGCCTGACTACTACAGGTGGTCGGGGGAAAGTGCACGGGCCTTGGCGCCAGACACACCTGGGCTGTTACCCCAATTCTACCACTTTCCATCTCTGTGACCTTGGGTAGCTGAATCTACCTTTCTGAGCCTGTTTCCTCATTCCTGGTAGAATGTGAACACCATGCCAACTTACAAGGCGGTTGAGGGCAAGGTAATGCATAGGAAAGGGTCTGGTATGGTCTCCAGCACTGAGTAGGTCTTCAATGCCTATGTATTCCTTTTCCTATGGCTCCCCACTCTGGGGCAAGCTGGGCACTTGTTAATCCAAGCTTCTGTCCTGTGGAGGGACCTGCATCAGGTGCCATTCCATGATAAGCATGGTGTTACCTGATCTTACTCTGCCAGAGAGATTGGTGAAGATACATGAAGGGTTATAGAAAGTAGACTGGGGTGAAACCCTGTCTCTGCAAAAACAAAAAAATTGGGCATGTCCCAGCTACTCAGGAGGCTGAGGTGGGAGTATTACCTGAGCCCAGAAAGTGGAGGCTGCAGTGAATGGGGAGTACACTGGTTCCCTGCTCTCCCAAAGCCTCTGTCATCACTCGGGATGTTCCCTCATCTCAAATGTCCTTCTCTGCCTAAATCTTACCATCCCCCATGGTGCAACTCAAGTCCCACATCCTTGGTTAAGTGGCTGGGTACATGGGCTTTATTTAGATCCAGCAAACCTGGATCCAAGCCCAGCTCCTCCACTTGCCAGGAGGTATAATTTGTATCTCTTAGGGCAAATTATTTACAGTTTTGAACTCTAGTTTCCTCATATGAAAAATGGGATTAATGACACTTACTTCTTAGATTTGTTGTAAGGCTGTGATGAGGTAACGCAGACATGACCCTGGAACACAGCAGGTGCTCCATAAACAGTTCTCATTCCTGCCTGCAGTACTCCTCCAGCACTTGGTCCATGGCACATCCTGCCATGTGGTTTCCTGTGAAGTGGCTCTGACACTTGAGCCACCCTGGATGCTCAGAGAATGCTGCATGTGTTACTCTTTCCAGTATCCCTCACAAAGTGGGCATTATTTAAAAATGAGAGAGAAGTGGCCAGAGTTGGCAACAAAGGCTGACTTTTATCCCTAATGGGTAATGAGGGCCCCAAGCTCATTTGCTTTTTAACAGCTTGAGATGGTGCAGGGGACTGATTATGAGATGGGAATACAGAGTTCTAGGGGAATCTTGGGCAAATCACATTCCCGCTCTGGGTCTCATTTCTTTGCCATTCTACCAGTGGCTAACTGAGGTCCACGGAGTGGGCAGACTTGCTCAGTGCCACACTGAAGAACTCTTAACTGGCTGGAAGACGGCTAGGAATAGGAGGTCAGAATCAGAACAGCATCTCCCTGTGAACTTACCCCTGTCCAGAAGGGTATGGACACCTCTCCTCCTAACAGTAGGAACACTCAAGGGAAGGGGCTGTTTCACTTGTCATAATAACACTAGTCCTAGGTGCACACAAAGAATATGGTGGCTGCTCAGTAGAGGGCTGCTGAATGCATGAAAGGACTCAATTTTCCAAAGTTGGCCACTTTCAGCAGAATATGTCTGCTCTTTGGTGCCTGATCTGCCCCCCACTCCATGGGAAATGCTGTTAGGCCTGAGGTAGCCTGGACTTCACTTCCAAAGCTCCCTTCCCCTTCTCTGGTTATTTGCAGTGTCTAGTAGAGCCAGCCTGCAGAGTCCCACTTGGCCAGCAGGGGTCACTAGCACACACTGCAGCCTGGAGGGGTCTAGTGCGTCAATTAATTCTTCATGCTATTAATTCTATAGGCTCAAGAGTCTGCAAATGAAGTTTCCTGGGAATGAGTGAGACTCATCTTTCTGTAACCCAGCCTCCTCTTGCATATGACAGCTGCTTAATGCAAGACACTTTCAGACATGAGGAGGGAAGATGGCAGGGAACAGGTGACTGCAGCAATCCCTGTGGCTCTGTGAGGGCAGGAATTACTTAGGGACCCCGGCTGTGGATCACAGAGACTTTCTGAGTTCCAGAACTCTGTGGGATGCTTTCCTATGAGCAGATATTACCACCTCAGAGAGGATGAAAGGCCAAGACAGGGTCAGGTAGACTTGAGATCAGGGATTTCAAGCAAAAAGGTTGACCAGACAGGAATGAGTAGACACTGCATAAGATGATCTTACTGTCATGAGCTGGCAGGACAAAACAAGCCTGTGGTCTCCAGTGGCCATTTAGAAATCTCAGACACAAATTTAGAGACTTTAGTCTAAGTTCTAGGCAATACTACAAACACTTTTTGAGCTTAGGCATTATTTATTCAGAATAATAACTAGTGTGAGTTCAGAACCTCATCATTCACATACAGAGCTCATGGGATCTTCATAATCACCCTGCATTTGAAACAGGAGCTATTATCCCCATTTTAGAGATGAGAAAACTGAGGCTGGCAAGGGCAGATCCTGGAGCCTCTGGTCCTGATGTTTACTAGCTGTGTGACTGCGGGCAAATTGCTTGACTTTTCTGTGCCTCAAAATCCCCTAACTGTAAGGAGGAGGGAGAAGAGGTGGCTGGGGAGAGAAGGGCCTTAGGAGAAAACCAGGCCCCACTGTGGCTCCTCCTCATGGGAGGCTGGAGGAAGGTCTTAAAACATAGATCCTGGCTGGGGTGGCTACAAGAATAGATGGCTATCTGTAAAATAGGGGAAGTAACAAATAAAGCAAGACATAAATAAAGAGGAGAAGTACCTATTTTACAGAGTTGTTGTAAGGATTAAAAAGACAACTTCTGTAAAGCATCTAGCACATACTAGGCAAATGGTAAATACAAGAACATAAAGAAGTCTGGGCTCCTAAAACACCACTGCCTTTGTTTCTAATCTATAGTGCTGAGTTGAGACTGCAACTTCCACACAGGGATCCAGGAGGGTTTTGCAGGCATATCATGGAGGGAATAAAAACAGGACAAAAAACCCAACGAATACCACCTTGCTAGGAATAGCCACATTGAGTGTTCATTTCTTTAATTTTTAAAAATGAGTAAGCAGACAATCTTGTACCCTTTGAATGCCCAATAAAAATGTTCATTATGCAAAACAGTACAACCTTTTTCATTTTTTAATAATATTGTAAATATCTCAGAAAGGATGTATTGTTTCTAATGAATATCAAAAAAGTCATCACAATGACATGTTCCCCTGCCCCAACATTGCCCTCCCCGCCCCCAAAGTTACCCAAATACTAGTAGGAAATTACAAAAAACAAAAAACAACAATCCACCCTCCGCCCTGCCCCATGAGTAGTGTTAAGTGAGTCAAGTGTTAACAGCCACATGTACGATATGTGTGTGTCGGCGAAGGCGGACCACAGGGATCTGTGCATCCATGAGAGTTGGTGTAGAGAACCTGTAGCAGCAGCAGTGGGAAGCCTCCTTGCCCGGGGCCTACTGGGAAGACAGCAGCCAAGGATAAACACAAGCAGGGCCCCAGCCTGGCCCTTCCTGGGTCCGCAGAACCAGACAGCTCAGGGAGACGAGAGTGGGATGGTAGCTTGCCCATAAGAAGTTGGGCAGGCCTGAGCTGTGTGCACAGGGGGCCCAGGCTAGGCTTCCTGTCCTGCCCAGTGGGGCACTGGGCATCTCTCAGCAGACACAGGCTTCAGATCGGGGCTGGCCAGAGCAGAGACGCTGGGGGTTTGTAGACTTTTGGGTGAATCAAACACAGAGGACCCTTACAGGAAACTAAAGCCTTGGTTTAGAGAAAGCCCACATTTCCACCAAACAGTATTGGGAACCTACAGAAAGAAGAAAGAGGGTGCCTTCCCCACCCTCATATAGCTCAGAAACCAAGGTAGAGGCTTGATATGAAGTCCAATTAAAAAAGAAGAACGGTATCAGCCAGAGAGTTCTGCAGCCAGGCTGGCTGGGGAGCAGTGCCAGACTCCAGGTCCCATGGAGGGAGGAGCCAGCGGGATGCCCAGGTCTTCCCTCCAGTGAGAGCTGACACTTCTCTCTGCCAAAGAAGGGAGGGAAGGTGGCAGGGAACAGGTGACTGCACCTGTAGCCTTGCGCCTGGCCACAGGAGCAGGTAGAATGGCTCCTGAACCAGGGGCAAGGATGGGAGAGAACTGAGAGGGAGGATGGTGGTAGGCAGACGTTAGGGGACAAGAGGAGGGAGAAGAGGTGGCCTGGGATAGAGAAGGGCCTTAGGAGGAAACCAGGCCCCACTGTGGCTCCTTCTCATGGAAGGCCGGAGGAAGGTCCTAAGACATAGATCCTGGCTGGGGTGGCTGCAAGAATAGATGGCTGCTTCCCCACCCAGAAAATCAGTCCCCAAGGCAACTCCAGCCAGCCCTGCCAAGGGTGGAGAGGCAGAGCCGGGGCTAAGAGCAGCTGACCAGGAAAAAATGGCAGGCCAGACAGAGGAGCCCCCGCCATGGGGGCTGAGGACCCACTGGTGTCCAGAGAGCAGGGCTACCCACAGATGAGATGAAATTAGAGTTTTAGGGAAAACACACATCAACACCACACCATTTCTACAATAAACTTGATTTTAAATAAGCAGGTGGGGAGGAGGTACAACTGGGAGGGCAGAGATTATTGCCTGCAAGTCTTCAGAGGAAGCCAAGGTCCATGGCAGGTCTGCGAGCCAGCAAGGCACACAAAGAGAATCCCTAAGAGATAACCCAATCCGGCTCCTCCTCCCATTTGGGAGATGGGGAAACTGAGGCCCAGGGAGGGAAAGGGAGTGCCCAAGGTCACTTCATGGGATCAGGGCAGAGGGGGGTCTCCAGCCCAGGAGTCCTGAGTCTGCTGAACCTTTTCTTCTCTGCCACATAGCCTTGCTGTCTGCAAACCCAGTGTCCCTTGGAAAGGGAACGTTTGAAGGAAAACTACTGGGAAGACAGCAGCCGAGGATAAACACAAGCAGGGCCCCAGCTTGGGGCCATACCCTGGGGTATGGAGGAGGGGCGGCTGTGGATGGTCAGAGACAAACATGGGACACAGAACAGTCATTAAAAGGCTGACA
Source organism: Macaca mulatta (assembly GCF_049350105.2). Classification (NCBI taxonomy): domain Eukaryota; kingdom Metazoa; phylum Chordata; class Mammalia; order Primates; family Cercopithecidae; genus Macaca; species Macaca mulatta. Next base: position 149,799,870 of record NC_133407.1, on the reverse strand, counting down.
GAGGAGGACAGCCATCACTCCCCACCCCACCTGGCCCAAGACCCCAGTAAAAAAAGTTTTACAATATTATACACTTCTTCTTAATCCCTAGAAAGCATTGATTAAAACTGCCCTAGGACAGAAGATCTGGCAGTCACTGTACAGTGTTATCTCTTTGTAGTGGTTACTTCCATGATGACTGGGGGCGGGGAGGGGATATGACTTTAGAGCAGTGTACAGTGGCCACCTTAAAATTAACTTGTTAATAAATCCTGTGCAAAACAAGCAAGCCCCTACCATTAGGTGAAGCATGGGGTTCAGGAATTCATTTACACACATGGGGGGAAGAAAGGAAGAAGAGCCCCAGGTGGCTGGCGGCCGCTCAGAAGTGCGTCTCCTTCTCTGTGATGGCTGCGATGGTCCCGTCGCTCTTGAGTTTGGCATCACAGTCATTAACTGTCACCATCCGTGGGCTCACCCCAAGCTTGCCCCGCATTTTCAGATCTGTGCTGGGGGTCGTCAACTTCTGAAGTTTCTGGATGGTTGGAGAGGAGGGAAAGATCTGAGTGATTAGCTGCCAGGGTCCAGGGTCTGCCTTGGCCTCTCCCAAGTACACGGGGGACACCTGGGTGCTGAAGAATTCTCAGACTAAGGTCCGGGCCCCAGCTTGGCCTCTTACGGCTCTGCCCTCGATGATGAACAATCTCCCTGGGTCTCAGTTTCCTCCTCTGGAAAATGGGGACGGTAGAGGTCCCTACTCCTGGCATTAGGTCAAGAGTAAGGAGAGGCTATGGAAAGTACTTAGCCTCACACCTGGCTAGGAAAGGTGGCTGGGACTCAGAGCTGTCATCAGGGTCCCTGCCTCGTGCCTGCCCTTGGGGGACAGTGAGAAGCTGGGGTGTGAATCACTGGGTGGGAATGCATCTCCAGGGCTGTTTACAGGACAATTGCTGGATACCTGGGTGCGTTTCCCATGGAAGGGGTGCCATCATGTGGGGAAGGTGTAGCGTGTGTTGGGTGTTCCTCCAGCTGTGCTCAAAGGTAGAAGCATTAACACAAAGCCCAAGGCTCACAGCCTCAGGCCGCCTTGCAAAGCAGCCAGCACCAGGTGGCTAGCTCTGATGGATGCAGACTCCTGTCCCACGGCCCTGCCCCTCAGACCAGATGTGGCCCTGCCTCAGGCCCCTATCCCTCCGCTTCATCTGCACTCCCCAAGTTTCCTGGGAGAAGACTCCAAGCTAGGATTTAGGGGGTGCTTTCTGGGCATAAACCCTTTCCCAAGGAAGGCTGCAAAGCCTTTTGGGTGGCTGGTTTCTCAGGATCAAGGCTCTGCCTTCTCTTTCAGATCCTGCTGTGCCTGCTGGGGCACACTGTGCCCCAGACTCTGGCACAGATCTGGGGCTACAGCATGGGTTCCAAAGCCAGGCGCTTGGGTTTGTGTTCTGGCTCTACCATTTAACAAGGGCAAGAAGCTTAACCCCCTGTCCCTCAGTTTCCCCATCTGTAAAGGGGGATAATAATGGTACCTGCCTTCCGGGGTTAGTATAAGGATCAGATTAGTTGAGTGGGGTCACCATGTTACCTTCCATTCAGTAGGATGCATCCTCAGAGCACCTCTCTGAGGCACCTCTATCCTCATTTTCCCCTCTAGATCCCTCCCATCCCCCAGCAGCAGCTTTGTGGGAACTGAGGCTCAGGGTAGTGGACTACCTGGCACAAGGACTCTTGGTGAGGAAGACCTGGAAACTGGGTCTGATGCCTCCAAAGAATTCCCTCTTTAATAAACCCTGCTGTCCACGTTGGCAGGTGTGTGAGCTCAGGGAGATGGAGGGGGCTTAGGAAAGAATGCTCCCTCTCCTGCTTTCTCCCGCACACTAGGCCTGAGATGATCTCTAGAGGATTTAGCAGGCAACACCAGGCATTTCTGAACACCAAAAGATCATCTGGAAGTTTGGGCAGGGGCCTTCCAGTGGTCAAGGTTTTAAGGCCCCAGGTCAGCTCCCCTCTGGACATGTTTGGCCTGAGATCAGAATTAACCAACTGCCCTCGACCTACAGGTGCCAAGGAGCCTGACTTGCTCTGGGGCGTGAGCAAGCTTGAGAAAGAGACCTTCCTTAGTGGCTGGCTCCTTCTGGCTGGATGCATGGCTATTTCTGGAGCCCAGGCCCCTCAGTGGGCAGGCAGGTGGGCTGGGTGTAGCTGCCTCTGAGCTGGAGCTTGCATTCTGGCTGTGCATACCCCCACTCCCCATCGCCTCCCAGGTGGCCAAGTTCAACTCCTGCAGTCCCTGGGGTGTGGCCTTGGGGCAGAGACAGGGCCGCACAGTAGAGTGCAACTGGTCCAGCAGAAGAAGGTGAGGCAGCAAAACTCAGGGGATAGGATCACACATGTCAGAGTCTCTGCTGTATCCTTCAGAAGCTGTGTGCCCTTGGGCAAGTTGCTTCACTTCTCAGTACTTCAGTTTCCTCATCCATGGAGACAAAAAGAATCTCCACCCCCCCAGGACTGCTATGCGGATTAAATGACTTAGTATTTGTAAACTGCTTAGAACAGCGTCTGGCACACAACAAACACCCTGTGCTGTATACTAAATAAGCAGAAACCCACTCAAACCGCTGCCAGCGGTAGGGAAGGAGAGTGAATAGGGAGTGCCGCTCTGGAGTAAGATGGGCTCGGTAACGATTCAGTTGCTGACAAAGGACCACACACTGTAGGACTCCAGTGACAGGAAACATCCAGGGTAGGCAAATCCACAGAGACTGAGTCGATCTGTGGTTGTCTGGGGGTGGAACAAGGGTTAACGGTGAATGGGCATGAGGACTCTTATTAGGATGATGGAAGTATTCTAAAACGGATTCATGACAATGACCGCATATTGTGGAACATTACTAAAAATTGTTTAATCGTATAGCTGAAATGGGTTAATTTTAGGATATCTAAAATCTACTTTGATGAAATTGTCTTTAACAATGTGATCTGCTAACTGTTGGCTGTGTAACCGCAGGCAAGTGACCTGATTTCTCTGAACCTGTTTCCCCTACCTGCTAACTGCAGAAAATGATGCCTGTCGCCCCAGTTTGCTCTGAGGATGGCAGGAGATACAGCAGGTAGACAGCCTGGCAGGGTGACACGTCAGAATGATTGGGATTCACAGAACAGTCAGTGCTAACACTTGTTACCCTCTGGTCCAGGACAGGATCCCAGGGCTTTTCCTATATGAACTCAGTGAGTTCTCACAGCCTCTATAAGTTAGATACTGCAGTTATCCCATTTTACAGACAGGAGGACAGAGGCTTGGCTCCTAGAAACTGGCTCAGCCAAAAGACCTCACAGAGACACCTTGGGCACAACCATGCTGATAAGCATTGGTCAGAGAGGAGTTTGCCACAGCGCCCGCCGAGGCAGATGGGCACATGGTCATCGCGCACCGTGCAGATGAGGAAACTGGGACCCAAGGTGCGAACCCTGCCCACATGCACCAGCCCTCCTGGGGCAGTCTCACCTCGGGCAGTGTCCCCTGTGTCTTCCACACCTTGATGCAGATCCAGAGCGGGATGCAGAGCATGGAGGACAGGGCCATGAGCCAGCCAATGCCATAGCCCCAGGCTGGGTAGGTGTAGACGTTGTTGTACTTGAGTGGCTTGTACTTGACCAAGAAGAAGATGAAGATCCCCTGCAGAGAGATGGGGGCAGGTGCCTGGGGGATGGGCCCTCAGCCCTGCTAGGCAATGAGGGGTCTCGGGCCCAGGCAGACCAGCAGGAGGCTGGCAGGGGAGGAGGCTGGCCCCATTTCACAGCCGTGAAAGGTGAGGCCCTGCCAGGACCACAGTGAGCTTGAGGCACAGCAGGCTGGAGCCCCATCCCACAGGCAACAGATGCTCAGGGAACTCGGCCCTGGGTTCTGGGACCTCGCTGGGCTGTGAGAACCTCTCCCCACCCCCAGGAGCCTCTTCCCCAGCCTCTGCCCAGTTAGGAATTTTTATTTTTTCTAGTTACTCCTTGAGACTGGTTTCAAAGTTGCTTCTCAGAACTACCAAGGTCTGTGAAGATGCTGAGTTACATCCAGTGCCAATAAAGGGATGAGTGATTGGGCGTTTTTTAATTAAATGTCTGCTCAGAAAGGCCCTGCTGTGGTCCGGTCTTGGGCAGAGCATGAGCCCCAATGTCACCCTCAGCTCTGCTGCCTTCATGGTTAACAACAAGACAGGGACAGGTCTTTGTTCCCCACATAGTCCTCAGCCCTCTGAGGCAGATCCAGTGCCTGATTTGCCTATGCAGAACCTGAGGTCCTGAGAAGGGAAGCGGTGTGCTCCTGGTCACACGGCAGCACTGGGATCCCAATGAGGCTGCTCCCTGGCCAAGCCCAGAGCCTGTGCCCATGGGTGCGGCTTTGCAAAGCAACCTGAACCAGGGGACATCAACCTCCTCAGGTCCAGCTTCGGCCAGGCTGGGGGCTGCGGAGTGGAAACGTGGGTTGGGGGGTAGGTGGGTGGGTAGATGGCTGGAGGTGGCTCCTGGTGGGGCCCTTACCGCACAGATCCCAGGAGTCACGATCTTCCAGCACCACTTAATGAGCGACGGTGGCCGGTAGCCTATCATGTCTTCAATGTTATCATAGAACCGGTTGCTTCCTGTCCGGAATAAATCAGATGGGCACATACACACCCCAGAGAAGTTTTGTACATGAGTCAGGGGAATGGCTAGGAGTGTTTGCGTTCTCCAGCCTGAGACAGAAAAACTGCTGCAGGAACCTTTGTATTGCTTAAATAACGACCAGGATGTTACATGTGTGAGGTTTCAGAATAAAAAGCAGCAGGAGGGATGCTGGCCCACTACTGGAGACAGCTCTCCTGGCCTCAGGCCCAGGAAATGATGAGTTGCTGGGAGAAAGGTGGAAGGTGATCCCTTTGGAGGCAAGGCAATCAGGGGTGGGGATGAGGATTTCTTTCTTTTTTTTTTTTTTTTTTTTTTTGAGACGGAGTCTCACTCTGTCGCCCAGGCTGGAGCGCAGTGGCTCGATCTCGGCTCACTGCCAGCTCCACCTCCCGGGTTCACGCCATTCTCCTGCCTCAGCCGCCCGAGTAGCTGGGACTACAAGTGCCTGCCACCACGCCTGGCTAATTTTTTGTATTTTTAGTAGAGATGGGGTTTCACCATGTTAGCCAGGATGGTCTCCATCTCCTGACCCCATGATCCGCCCACCTCGGCCTCCCAAAGTGCTAGGACTCTACAGGCATGAGCCACTGCGCCCGGCCGGGGATGGTGTGAGAAGGGAAGTGGTGTGCTCCTGGTCACATGGCAGCACTGGGATAGCAATGAGGCTGCTCCCTGGCCAAGGCCAGAGCCTGTGCCCATGGGTGCAGCTTTGCAAGGCAGCCTGAAAAGGGGATAAGGATTTCGAAGGCAGGGGCCTGGCAGGGCTGCTACAGAGCAGGGGCCTGCAGAGGCATCCATTCCCAAGCCACACTCATGGCAGGAGTGACCATCACTGAGCCCAGCAACCCTCACCCACTTGTTGGGCTTGGGGAGCAGGAGGACCTGAGGTGGTTGTCTATGGAAGGCCAGGCACCATGCAGGCTGCTGCTCGACTACACTTTCTCCTACTTGGAGACATGTTGATGACTACTGTTATTTTACAAAGGGGAAAACTGAGTCTCAAGGGCAGAAGAACTGGCCCAAGATCATAGTGCCTGAGCCCTGAACCCCTTCCTGTGCTGCAGGGTGTGAAAGCAGGAGGCCTCCCAACAGTGGGAAAGGGCCAAGGAATCCCTGAAGAGAAAGAAGAGGCCAGTATAGACCAAGACAAGCCACAGAGAACCAGAGCCCACCAGAGTCCAAGCACCAGGATCCTGGGCACCCGGTGGGCAGCTGGGGTGTGGACGGGCTTGGTTGCTACTCACCATACACCCAGCCAATGCAGATGCACTCAAAGATGGCCACGAAGAGAAGGCACATCCCACTGGCAGCATAGGAGTCAAAGAGCTGGAAGATGTACATGCCACCCTGTAGGTCGGGGGACAGACACACAGACGGATGGGAGGTGAATGGACAGACGGGAGATCAGGGTCAGCCAGCTGGCCTCAGGAAGGTCCCTCTCTCTGCTCTGTGGCTACCACTGCCAGGAATCAGTTTCTCCCTAGTCTCCCCAGTTTGAAAATTGTACCCTCCCATCTGGGTGCCCCCTAATTTCCTGTCCTTTGGGGGCTGCTGGGACTGCAGATGGTTTGTCTTATCTCAGCCCCTCACTTCCCAGCTCCCCAAGGGCCAGAGACTACACAGAAAATCGAGATGGGGGAGGCTCAGCACCCCTACCTGGATGGCTATAACAGCCTCCTGACTGGCCTCCCTGCCTCCGGCCTCACCCTCTCCAATCCGTCTACATGCCAGCTTTCGGAGGAACCTTTCTCTGAAACGTGCAAATCCAACCAAACACGTGGCAGTTTAAAGTCACCCTTTGGCTCCTTTCAGCCTGCCAGTCAGGGCTGCTGCCCTCCTCACTGGCCTCATCTCCCTTCCCGCAGCCCCTCCTGGACAGACCAAGGGACAGCCTCACCTTCGTGCCTCTACACATGCTATTCCCTTTCACCTGCTAAGTTCCTTCAAAGCTCAGATCAAATGCCACCTCTTTCAGGAAGCCCTTTCTGACGGCCTCATTCTTTCTTTGGGCCTTCACAGCATGTTTTGTGGACTCAACTAAAAAAGGAGGGGATCGGGGCTGGTGCACAGTAGGGGGTGATAAATGTAAGTTAAATCCTGTGGAGTGTGATCTCCATGGGTGGGGGAGTCCAGCTGGCTTTGTCCAGGGTTGGGTCCCAGTTTCTGGCCCAGGGCTTGGCACACAGGCAGTATGTGGTCCATCTTCACGGGATGAAGAAATGACCATAGGCCAGCTCTGTAGCATACAAATCCGTGACGATTGAGTTTAGTGATGACCTAGAATGTGTAAGCTCAGCTGACCAAGGTAATCTGGGAAGGTTTTCTAGGAGGGAGGAGAGGGGAAAGGACACCAGCTGCAGATGTAGGGAGAGTGGGGGTCTCTAAATAAAATCTTTACAATACAATGAGGATCCTTAGGGGATACAGTCAAACTCAGAGGAAATGAAAGTGTCAAAGAGCTAGGAAGGATCAGGTGGGGTGGGATAGTCTGAATACCAGGACAGTGCATTAGGGGGCTGGAATGAAACCTGGAGAGCCTCCCGTGTGTCTTCCATGGGGACTTCCTTGGAGTTCTGCTTCCCCTCTGTGCTCCCAGGGTGCCCTAGGCCTGCTTCCTCCTGTCACTCACAGACCACACACCATGGGACTCGTTCATGTCTTCAACTAGACAGGGAGAAATATCTCAATGCCCACAAGGCCAGACAGATGATACGACTGAGAAAAGGGGGCTGGGTGTGGTACCAGGGAGTGGTGGGGACCGTGGCTAACTGGAGAGTACGGGCCCCATCTAGCTACACACCTCTGGAGGGCAGTTGCTGGGGAATGCAGCTGTGAGGCCAGATCTGCAGATTTTCTGGAAGACACCAGAAATACAGATTTTTATGGGAAATTTTTCTGTTATAATTGTTGGCAACTTCGTGTTTTTAAAAAACACAGTGAGGGGGAAACAAAATGGATCTCTGAGTGGGCCATGTCTGGCCGGGGTTCTCCCATCTGTGACAACTACAGTGAATATTCTGGTCTGTGGGGGTCAGGAGCAGGTCTGAGGCACCTCTCTGGGGAGTGCGGGGCTTGGCTTTCTGAGTTAATACCTAAGACCTGCCCCCACCTCCAGTTGTTCCCCTCGCATGAACATCATACTTCACAAAGGAACAAAGAAACCTCAATGCAGCATTCAGCAAGCAGCAGGCTGTTTAACCGCTTCCTGTGTCTTCATCCAGTTGGTCCTTCACAGTGCAATTACAAGGCAGGCACTAGTGTTATCTCCACTGTTCACATGGGGAAACTGAGGCACGAAGCAGCGACAACACCTGCTGCAGGTCATCCAGCCAGCTAGTCAAGGGCTGAGGATTGAACCCAGGTCATCTGGATGCAAAGCCCATACTCTCAACCACTCATCACACTGCCTTGGTGGAAGAAAAGACGTTTGTGGCCTATTTTTCTTAGAGCTGAGCTTTAAATGTGTGTAAGTGAGGGAAAGTTCCTTCCAGCAATTACCATGAAGGCCAAGGCAGCACGGCCCATTTGGCAATTGAACTTCTCCAGTGCAATTCATCACAGATAGTCCTCCGAGGATGCGGACGGTTGGCGTGGGAGGCCCAAGCGCCTGCTGACTAACAGTCTTGCGTGACTGCAGCACTGGCTCCCTGATGGCCTCCAGGGGCCATGAAGCACCCCTTGGGCAGATGTGAGGCCTCAGTCAGAAGTTGGGTATCAGAGACTTGGTGAGCTGGGGGCACCTGGGGCAGGCGGTTCAAGAAGCACCCTCCACCACCTGCCTTCTCCAAGCAGCCGATGCCTGTGCCAACATCTGCTCCTCTTGGAATTCTGTCCGTTAGCCTCTTTAACGCATCAGGCTAACCCCCCAATTTGTATGTGACAAGACTGTGACGAGAGACTCTAATTAATCAGTGCTTAATGAGGCCCTGCTTACTGCACTGCCCGGTTTCTCTGAGTGGGGAGAGGTGAGGTGGAAACTGGGAAGCGCCATACCATTTATTTGCTCCAACACTGATTATCACTCTCATTAATGTGACAATGACTGGGCGAGGTAATGATGCCAGCCACTGTGCACTGAGTACCCACCCCATGCCAGGCACTGAATTGGCTCTGAGGTCATGAAGCCAAATGAGGGCTGGCTCCTGTTCTCACGGCCCCTGAGGTCTGGTGGGGGAGACAGGTGAACAGGTGGACCATAGATCACGGTAATGGGGAGGAGGAGACTGAACTGAGCTGCAAACAAAGTGCTAGGGGCTGGGGGCATGAATGAGGAAAGGGACGCTAAGGAGGCTTCCAGGAAGAGGCAGCATATGAGTTGGGAAGTGGGGGGGATGAGTAGATGCAACAAGGTGGCATGAACCCAAATGCTTTCTAGCCTGACCTCAATATTACGTCAGCTGCTTTTACTAATTCTGAGTTCCCTCATTTCCTTCCATGTTTCTTACAAAAACTCTTCTTGTTTCTAGGCAACAGTTCATTTTTTCTTTTTAAATTAATTAATTTTGTGCATATGGGGAGAAAAATACCTAATGTTACCTTCCCAAGATACATAAGAAGGTATTTATTTGACAGAATGGCTATGGGAGGTGGGGGAGAGAAATACAGTTTTCTCAGATGGTCTTAATTTGGAGGTCATGGAGAACCTCTCTTAACCTGCAGGCCCAGCAGGGACAGTGAGAAGAGGGCTACACACAGAAGGCCCAGGCTGGAGCACACGGTGCCCGAAGGTGCCAGTATCATCAGAGATGCCCAGAAAAGCCTGCTCTGAACGCGAGACCACTCATAGGTAACTGTTACAGGGCTAATAGCTGACACTGTTGCTTCACCCGGAAGTTATTCTGAGGGATGGCCCAGGCGTCCATGTGCTCACCATGACAGATCAACCCAGCGTTCCCCTGGTGAGTGTGACTCCCCTCTGTGAATAACAGCAGCGGCCTTTAGCTGAGCACTTGCACATGAAGACACTGTGCTGAGGGCTTGATGAGAACTTCCATTAGATCCTCACCATGACCCGCTAGGAGGAAGCATAAACCGAGTGGCAGAGGGCACTAGACCTGACCCAGGTCACACAGCTGGTCACTTTCAGAGCTGGGAGTTGACGTCACACACCCACTTCACCCCGTGCAGCACAAACCATGCCACTCACCTCCGTTAACATCACGAGGCCCAGAAAATAGGAGATAACAGACAAGGCTAGGATGAGCAGCTCCCGCCGGTAACCCCTCCGGAAGACCTTGGGGTACATGTCCACCACGGCAGTCACCAGGCTTTCCACACACACAAACTGGACGGGGAGATACGATGGTGTGAAACTCAAGGAAAAGGCTGCTCCTGGGGGCCCAGGCTCTGAGCAAGCGCAGCAGGCCTGAACCCTGGGCTTCCTTCATTCCCACACCCACTGATGCAGACGAGGGGCCGGAGAATAACAGTAATCCCAGAACTAGCGGAGCTCCAGTCATGCCCATTTAACAGATGAGGATGCTGAGGCTCAGAGGTGGGGAGTGACCTGCCCAAGATTATTCAGCAAGGATGTGGCAGTAAGGACTTGAGCTGGGGTCTCCAGACTCCAAATCTAGTACTCCTCCTTCTCCCGCATGCTGCCTGTCACATGCCTATGTGCTGGGCTCTGTGCTGGGGTCGACAACTTAAATGAGACCAGCCCCTGCCCTTGAGGCAAGGCTGGGGTTTCTGTGCCTGTAGTGGGAGCTACGTGCTCTGCTGACGGCAGGCTCTGGTCTGTCTCTGTGGTCTCCGGGGTTGGGATGCTTCCCTGCTCTTTGTTTCTGGCAGATGAGGCCCCTCTGTTGGGTGGAGGGCAATCAGAGGTGAGCCAACTTCCAGCTCTTTGTCTCTGCTGGGTGTCTTTGGGCCCCAGCCAAACGGTGCAGGCATCAATGGCTGAGTTTGAGCCACTAAGTATCTGTATCTTGTGTGCTGAGCACAGGACCAGCTACACGGTATCTGCCCAGTTCCTACCCACCCATTAACAGCCAGCCTGAATATCCTAAGATACCAACCGCCCCCTTACCTGGTTTTCACGGCACTGGGGGCAGATCTGCATGAACTTTTTCCTGATCACTCTTGTCCCCCACTCAGGACAGCCCAACCCTCTCCTCTGTGTCCTGAGTACACCCCTCACCCTGGGGGCCGTTGCCTGATTATATCTGTCTCCTTACAAGCAGGTGGGATCCTGGAGGGCAAGGGCCACATCATTGTAATCTATCTATTTCCTGTGTCTAGCTCCGGGCCCCTGGCACAGAGGAGGGAAAGGCTCAGGAAATGTTTGCCACATTAATAATAATAACAGTAATGATAATAGCAAACACATCATACCTGCGACAACGTGCCAGGCTCTGTTCTAGGCAGTTAGCATACATTAATTTATGTAGTCTCTCCATGGTCTGTACTATTATTATCCCCCTTTTGTAAATGAAGACACAGAAGCACAGAGGAGGGAGTACGCAATTTACCCAAGGTCACGCAGGCGGTAAGTGGCAACGCCTGGATTCGAATGAGGCGATCTTGCTCCAGAGCTGGGCTTTACCCACCCCACTGCCCTGCCTTGAGGGAGGGAGGAGGAGTTAAGGGTTCTTTTGCCAGCCACCTTGTTGGGAAGCACCCCTTCCATGGAGCCATTTGTTGGCTCCAAATCCTTTCTGATTTACCTCTGCCTCCTCAGAAAAGGTGTTTCAACACTCCTTGTGCAGACAAAGGGAATGAGGCACAGAGTGGCAAGGTGACTAGCCCAAGGCACACAGCTCGCAAGTCGTGGGGCTGGGACTCAAGCCCAGGCTGTGGCCTCGCAGCTGCTCCGCCTCAGCAGCAAGGGCTGGCTCTGTCTATCCTTTCTCCAGGTCCTAGGGAAGAGGATGGGATGCTAGGGAGGTTGTTTTATCCAGGACTGAAACTGACGAGACACCTGCACTGTGTAGGCCAAGAGGCAGACAGGCCCGCGTGCACGTCCCAGCAAGTCACTCAGTATCTCTGAACCTCAGTTTCTTCTTCTATAAAATGGAGGCAATGAAAGGACCCCCCCGCAGCCCATGTGGTTATGGTGACAATGAACTGAGAATGTATCCAAGGCACACAGCAAGGGTAGCACGCATGGGGGTAGGCAGTGGCCGCCACTTTTTGTGCCAGACCTTGGGCCCCCAGGCCCAAGTGCTGGCTTAGCTCAGCCCAGGGACTCCCGAGCCGAGGCCCCAGCCCCTGCCTCCCTCTGCTAGGCAGGCCTGGCCTGTCACGCATAAGCTGTCAATCCCTCCAAGGCCTCTGCCTGCAACAGCAACAATAAGGGAAGATTATCAGCAGAAACACCCGGTGATTTGGCTCAGCAGCCTCTGGGAAACTGTTCAGGGGAAGAAATTGGACTCGACTGGCTTGACAGACACACTGGCTGTGGGGTTTGGGTGCCAAGTGACTCAACTGGCACAAGGTCATGTGTGAGGGCAGCACTCCCATAGGCTGGGCTGGGTGTGTCTCCCCACTTCACCTGGGGGCCCAGGGTGTCTGACTGCTTTGCCTGCAGAGCTGCCCGCACAGCACAGCGCTGGCTGGCCAAGACCTAGTCTCCTAGGCAGGGAGGCTGTGGCTGGGGGAAGTTCTCCAGGGCTCCTAGGGAAAACTGCTACACGGAGTAGCAGGCAAAGCGTGGGTTTCAGGGACTGATGGGGGAATAGTCTGGGAAAGAGGCTGGGGACCTGGGATGGGAGGCTGGAGTGTGCTCAGTGTGGGAAGCGAGCGCCTGCCGCTGTGTGACAACAAAGGGAAACTGAGTGCATGGGTGAGTTACTAGCTCCAGGTCTATCCCCTTTGCCAGGGAAGGAGGCTGCCAAGCAGAGGCAGGTCGGCAAGGGGCCTCTAGGGAGGGCCAAGCACAGAGGCAGGCAGGTGGTGGCGGGGCAGAGCTGGTGGTGGCATCCAGGACAGAGACGGAGGAAGGAAGAGGAGGTGCTTTTGTATGTGTCCGTGTCCTCAGTGACTGGGTTGGGACGGGGACATGCATGCTGTGGGACTCACTCTCTGAGACTCTCTTCTCCTGTGCCTGGCAGTGCTGTTGGCAGGAGTGGTTGAGCAGAAGGGAAGTATTTAGCAAATTTTTCTAAACATGAATTGAGAGTTGGGAATTCCAGTAAGGAAAACAGTATTTGGGGAGGCTTAGAGGGGCTGGAACAGACATTCGTGGGTAAGTGTGGAGCCCACCTGGTGGATGGGGGGGTGCAAGCGTTGCTGGGAGGGAAGAGGAGGGTGGAATGGGGGATGGTGGGCAGGGCCCTGATGCCAGGGCCAGGTGGGAGTGGTTGGGCCTGGGGAGCCACTCTTAAGGGTGGCGTCTGGCCTCCTGGCCCAGGTTCCCCTCCCTCCTGGGCTCCCCCTCCCCATGGCCCCTTACCTGGCTGTCCAGGCCTAGGAAGATGAGCATCATGAAGAACAAGGTGGCCCACAGCGGGGAGAGAGGCATCATGGTGACTGCCTTGGGGTACGCAATAAAGGCCAGGCCAGGGCCTGGAGTGAGGGAGAGAGAGAAAGCCACTGGGTGGAGCCCCATCCCTCATACCATTGCTAGTTTAATCCAGCATTTACTGAGAGCCTCCTCTGCGACAGGCACTGTGCCTGCCTCTCACTCAAATCACTTGTTTCCCAGCCACCCCAGGCGGTTGGTGCTATTCTGATGCCCCTTTTGCAAATGAGCAAGTTGAGGCAGAAAGAGGTAAACAAGGGCCTTGGAAGGGTAAGGATTCAAGCCTAGGTTGGGCTGATCCATGGACCTTCCTCTAGACATGTCTCTACTGTTCTCAAGGGGCAAGGTGCAGTTTCTTGTTAAAATGCAGATTCTCAGGCCTACCCAGCGATTCTGACTCCGTCTGCCCAAGGGGAGGCAAGGACCAGGCACCCAGTGGTTGTGGTAGGTCGGGTCCAGGCTGGAGAAATGCTCTTCCACCCTGGCAGCCTCTTCCTTTGGCTTCCACTCTCATTTCCAGGTCCACACTCCCTTGTTTTAGTTGCTCCACATAAGAGGGCTGGGTTAACGTGTCCTCGGGATGAACTTTATCAATGTCAGCAGACAGATACCTGAGAGTCGAGCCCTGTGGCACAGTGGTCAAGAGCATAGGCTCTGTAGCCGGGTGTCCTGGGCTCAAATCTGTTTTCTTAGTTGAAAAATGGGGATAATAAAGTCCTACCTAAAAAAAGTAGTTTTGCTAATTCAGTGAGATGACACAATAAATGGAAAGCACTGAAGCAGGTAAATGCTTAATAGACATGAACTCTGATGAGTTTTTACTTTAAAGAGAAGCTTCATTAAGGTATAATTTACACACTAGTTTAACTAGTTTAATAGTTTTAAAAAATGTATATACCCAGATAACCACCATGACAATCAAGCCATGGCAATCAAGCTATAGAATACTGCCATTGGCCCCTTGGGCCCCTCTGCTGCCTCTTCGCCTCCGTTCCTCATCTTCACTTTGGGCAACCATCAATTCAGTTTCTTTTTTCATCCTCGGATTAGTGTTGCCTATTCTACCTAGAAATGGAATTGGTGGGTCATATGCCAATCACGTGTTTAACGTTCTAAGAAATTCCAAACTGATTTTCAAAGTAGCTGTGCCATTTTACAGCACTACCAGCAATGTTTCCAATTTCCCGTGGCTCCACATCCTTGCCAACACTTGATATTGTCAGTCTTTTAAGATGTGTCATTACAGTGGGAGAGAGATATTATATCATAGTTTTGATTTGCATTTCCCTGATGGCTAATGACAAGCTAATGACGTTGAGTATCTTCACATGTTTATTGTCTGTTCATATGTCTTCTTTTGTGAAGTGATGGCTTGATTTTTTTGTCCACTTTTTTTTATTAGGTTGTTTCCTTTTTATTTGATTGTGAGAGTTCTTTATATGTTTAGGATGTAAATCCTTGATCAGAGGAGTTATTACAAATATTTTCTCCCAGTCTGTGGCTTGCCTTTTCATTTTCTTAACGGTGTCTTGTGAAGAGCAGAAGTAAAAACTTTCCAGTTGTTTCCTGCTAGCATGTAAAGAAGTACAATAGATTTTATTTATTTTGTCCTTCGTCCTCACTGAGTTCACTTATTACTTTTTTAGTAGGTTCCTTAGGATTTTTGGCTAAGTCAGTATGTTTATCAAGAACATTTTTATTCTTCCCTTTAATTATTTTTATTGTTCTTGCCTTATTGCACTCTCTAGGAAGTTCATTGCTATACGGTATAGAGGCAGAGATAGCATACATCCTTGCTTTGTTTCTGATTTTAGGGGAACACATTCAATATTTAATAACTGGTAAATTAATATTGGTATAATACCATTAAGCCACAGATCTTACTCATATTCTGCCAGTTTTTCTCCTTTTGCCCCCTTTTCTCTGTTCCAACATTTAATTCAGAACTCCAGATTGCGTTTAGTGGTTGTATCTCTTTAGTCTTCTCCAGTCTTTGCAGTCCCTTAGTCTGTTTTTGGTCTTTTCTAAAATCAACATTTTTGATGAGTTCTGGTTGTTGTTTTGCAGAATGTCTCTTGATGTGGGTTGGTCTGATATTTGCTCATGACTTATGCTGAGGCTGTGCATCTTTTGGCTAGAAAACCACAGCAGTGATGTTATGTCCTTTCTGGTGCATTATATCAGGGGGTACATGTCAATCAATATTATTACTGGTGATGTTTACTTTGATCACTTAAGGTTAAGGTTAAACTGTTGTCTGCTAGGTTTCTCCACTGTAACGTTACTCTTTTTCTCTTTGTAATTGTTAACTCTCTTGGAGGGAAATATTTTGAGATTATGAAAATATCCTGCTTCTACTCCAACTTTTACCTACTGATTTTAGCATCCATTGGTGGGTCTTGCCTGCAACCGTGATTACAATGGTGTTTGCCTAATGGTGATTTGGTATTTCCCTTATTCCTTCTATATTTATTAATTATAATTCTTCTCCAAGGAATAGTGTCCTTTCACACCATTTATTTATTCAATTATTTATATATGTCAGTATGGACTCCTGGGTAGTTTATTCTATGGGTTACAATCCAATACTATCATTATTTATTTTACTGTTCAAGTTATTTCAGTATTGACCATTGGGAGTTCCTTCAGGTTGATTTCCATGGCTTTTTGACATGCCTCCATCCTTTTTTTCTGAGCACTTCCTTATTTTTTGGCATCACAAAAATGTTCTAGCTTCACCTTGTCTTGCCCTAGCTCTGAAATCAACTGCTTTGCCAAGGAGCCCTGTTTTTGTTTTTGTTTTAAAGTGAAGAATAGTGTTTAGAAACCAAGATCTGAGCCCTAGGTGTGCTTATAACTATGGAGTATTATTGCTTGTAAGCTCTCTCAGCACACAAAGATAGGAAATATATGTATATTTATCCATGCATATACACATGAATATTTCTATATCTATCTGTACACAGATGAAAACCATGAGTTTTAATATACTGATACTTCCAATTCCAATAAAAGACATTCTAGCATCTGTCCTTTCCTTATTTTTAACTTCTTTCTCAGTGAAAAATCTATCTATAAAATATTTACCTATTTGTTCAATCCTAATATACACACTTATAACAGTTGCAGAATTGCTACCCCTATGCTAATTGGAGCACAATACAGTTATTTTTGTCTTTAGCCTCATAATATCCAGTCAAGATGCTGTTTCTCAAAGTTACATAGGTTAGTTTTTCCTTCCCCATTCCCTTCAGCATGGTGACATTTTTCATTTGTAGTATAGTTAAGTTCATTTGTTACTATTTATATTCAATTTGGGGTTCCACTACAGAAAAAAAGATGGTTTATTTTGAGTGGTATGTGAAACATTACCAAGACTCAGAGCTAATTTTTAAAAAAGATCTATTCAAAGAAGCACTGCTTTCTTCTCATTCTTCCTCCCTCATTCCCATTCCTCCCTTCTTTCCACCCCTTTTCCGACCATCCCTGAAGGTAACCATTCTTGTTTGTTTCTAGTTAATCCTTTCTGTATTTCTTTTGCACAAATGAGTAGACATATTTTCTCATCTCCCCTTCTTTTTTCACATAATGGGTAGGATACTATAGATATCTGCTTTTTAAAAACTTTTACACATACACATCATTTCAAAAAGTACTCCTCAATTTCTATTTTCTTGATTATTTTATGTTGTAAATGCGTGTTAAATTTTGTTAAAGGTTTTTTAAGCATTGATGAAGCTAATCTTATGTTTTTTTGTTAGATCTATTAACATGGTGCATTATATTAACGGATTTCAATTTCTTGAGATACACTGATGCTTGTTTTGTGGCACAGTATATGGTCTATCTTGGTGAATGTTCCATGTCCACTGGAAAAGAATTGTGCTCTGTAAGTACTGAGTGCAGTTTGATAAATATTAGTGAAGTCATTGTGGTTGATAGTATTGTTCAGATCGCTGTGTCTTTATTGACATTTCATATAATTGTTCTATCATTAGAGAGGGGTGTTAAAATCTCCAACTATGCTTGTGGATTTGTCTATTTTCCCCTCTAGTTCTATCAGTTTTAGCTCCCTATATAACAAATCTCTGCTTTCAGGTACAAACTCACTAGATTGCTATGTCTTCTCAATGAATTGCCCCTTTTATCAATATGAGGTGTTCCTCTTTATCTCTGCTAATACTTTTTGACTTGAAGTTTACTCTGTCCAACACTAATATAGTCAAGCCAGTTTTCTTATGTTTATTGTTTGAATGGTATATCTTTACCCATTCTTTTATACTTTATCTGTGTCTTTAAAGTGTGTCTCTTTTAGACGTTTTATAGTTGGGTCTTTTTTTAAAAAAAATCTGGTCTGATAATCTCTGCCTTTTAATTGGTGTATCTGGTCCATTTAAATTTAATATAAGTGGCCGGGCGCAGTGGCTCACGCCTGTAATCCCAGCACTTTGGGAGGCTGAGGCAGGCGGATCACAAGGTCAGGAGATCGAGACCACGGTGAAACCCCGTCTCTACTAAAAATACAAAAAAAAAAAAAAAAATTAGCCGGGTGCGGTGGCAGGCGCCTGTAGTCCCAGCTACTCAGGAGGCTGAGGCAGGAGAATGGCGTGAACCCGGGAGGCGGAGCGTGCAGTGAGCCGAGATCACGCCACTGCACTCCAGCCTGGGCGACAGAGCAAGACTCCGTCTCAAAAAAAAAAAAAAAAAAAAAAATTTAATATAAGTATTAATATGGTTAGATTTAAGTCTATTATTTTGTATTTGTTTTCTTTTTGGTTTTCTGTTTTTGTTTATTTTGTTTAGTTTTACTCTGTGGCACTTTCCTGCATTCTTCTGGGTTAATAAATATTTTTAATTTTCAATTTTGTTTCATCTATTAGCTTTTTAGCTCTACCTCTTATTATTTTTCTCTAAGCAATTGGACCAAGACTATACATCATAACTTATTCAAGTTAATAACATATCACTTTGCACTTCTACCACACATGTGACACTTTCCACTTCTGATTATTATTCTGACATTTTCTGTCCTCAAACAGACATCTGGACCTAACCATATCAATCATTGCAAAATACAAATGGACCACATACTCCAGTTAAGAGATTATTAGGCTAGATAAAGAAGCAAGACCCAACTGTAAGCTGTGTAAAACTCTCCCCTAGGAGACAGCATCCTGAGTGCAACAGCATCAGAGAGACAGACTGCAGGACGTGCAGGGAAGGTCAGCAAATCTCAGGCACTAGGCGTAGAACAGAACAAAATCTGAGCCCTGCAAGAAGTACATTCTGTCTCCCTGGCTCAGTCTCCAAGGTGTTCTGGGACATCCCACTGAGTGTTCTGGCATCTAATTAAGTATTTTCCAAAAATCATGCCTCAGAAAGTGAGCCCAGATCCTTCTGAGAAAGGGGAGGTGACTACATATTCAGCTGTAACTTGCATTTGCTCCAACTGGCAGACTCCTAAAGAGGGTCTTGGTGTGATTCACACCCCCAATCAGGGGCACAGAGCAGGCTTTCCTGCTTGATGCCAACAGCAACACAAGAAAGCGAGGCAGAAGAGACCAGATCCAGGCTGCACTGCTTATGGACTATATGCTCTTGGATGAACCACTTCATCTTTCTGAGCTACAAGGTCCTCGTCTGTAACAGGCACTGTAAAAGCTAGGACTGCTATGTGAATAGTGCCTGCTGGAGTTGTGCAGGGCATAGTCTGCACAGCCACGAGTGGAGGCCCTGGTGAAACCTATGTTGCAGAGGTGCCAGGAGCATTTCATGAGGTAGTATATGAAAAACACCTGTCTTACAGCCTGACAAGTGGGACAGAGAAAGTCAATTCTAGTGCATCAATTCAATGGAATACCACACAACTCATGATAACAATCTATTTTTACTGAGGGCCAAGCTCCTCATGCTTTATTATAATGGAAGAACTCAGCCTACATAACGCCAAGGATAATATCATCCAGTTTTGATCATCACGCTTATAGGTACATAAGTATGAAAAATCCTAGCGGGATAACCCCAAGGTGTTGCATTGGATTTGAATTTTTTTCTTCTGTTAATGTTTCTCTATTTTTCCACAATGAGTATTCTTTCAGTTTGAATAAGAAAAAGTCCAAAATTTAATTTTAGTTGGCTTTTTTTCTTCTTATCACTCCTCTCTTGGACTCCCTTCCAAAACGGAAGCAATGATAAAATGAACAACAACAGTGCTGTGGCTACTCTGTCTCACGCAACACTATGAGGGAGTTTCAGGGTGTGCACTTTACAGAGGAGGACACGGATTCTCACGGTGAGCAACGCTATTGTTGAGAAGGCAATGATCCCTCCTCACAGGGCTGCCTGTGGTTGAATGTGAGGAAGAGGCAGAGGTGTTTTGTGAAGGGCTAGGTGACCCAGCCATAGTGGGATGGAGTGGGAAGTACATGGGTTTGATAGCCAGATGGCCTGGATTAAGTTCCAGCTCTCTTGCTTCCAGCCTGCGTGTCCTTAGTTAAGTGACCTCACGTCCCTGAGCCTCAGTTTTCTCATCTATAAAATGGTGGTAGCAAAAATGCCACTTCAGAGGGCTGAGCTGAGCATCCTATGAGATGATGTGTGTAACAGTTCCTGTCCAATGAGTAGGTGCCCAGTGATTGAGAGCTCTGATCGTACTCATATCCTCTGGTCTAGCTTGTACCCCTGATTTCAGCAGGGGCCCCTGCATCTCTGATAAACATGACCAAGAGCAAGGTGGACTCTGAGCAGCCATGGAGCAGAGCTTGCTGATCAGCTGCCTCCTTTGACATCCACACCCCGTGGCCTGCCGGTCTTCTGTGGGTCAGAGGGGTGCTTCCCTGACCGCACAGGCCAAACCTAAACAGCCACACCCTGGACCGGAGCTCGAGAGGGAGGTGGGTCAGTTGTCACATGAGTGGGGGCAGGACTGGCCTTGAGTAGATGGAGGCCAGGGAGGCCAGATGCCCTGTGCTGCTCTTAAAAACAAAGTCCCACTGGACATGCTTGTAGGTGAAAAACCTATTTATACTTATCTGAGGTTAGACTCCATTTGTCATGTAAACACAAACTATGTACTTTTTCATGTGCACTTAATTCTCTGGAAATTCAAATACCATGTAAATCAAGGAAACAGTTTCTCACCATTTTGCACAATCACCCAAACGATGATAACCCTGCTTGTGGTGGGTTTGCTACACACACATGTCAATCTCTACTCAAGGCTGTCATGCTCATGGTGATTCTGTGTCTAGAACAGGGAAAGAGAGGGAGGGGGAGGTGCTCTCCAAGCAAAGGGGAAGCATGTCCAAAGGCCCTGAGGGAGGAGGAGAGAGTTAACTTGCAGAAGTGAAGCAGACCACAGTGGTGGGGCAGAGAGTGAGCATGGGGGAATGGTGGGCGGTGAGGCTGGTGAGGCCACAGGAGCCAGGCAACACAGGGCTTTGTGGCCATGCTGAGTCCAGCACTATGAGAAGCCAAGCAAGGCTCTTCATCAGAGAAGACATGTTCAGATTCGCATTTTGAAAAAAAAAAAGAAATCCCTCTGCAGGATAGAGCACGAAGTGGAAGTGACAATAGCAGAGGCAGAGTCCAGTGAAAGGTTTCTGAGCCATCCAGGTGAGCAGTGATGGTGGCCCGGGCTAGTGGGGAGACAGTGGAGCTTGGGAGAAATGAATGAAGTGGGTGATAGCATCTACAAAACTTGGGGATGCCTTGGATTTGGGAGGGAGGAGGTATCGAGGCTTTCCTCCTCGGTAATTCCCAGGATCCTGGATTGTGGATGAATGGTGGGGCCCCTTTCTGAGGCCTTAATCCAGAAGTGTGAGCCAAAGAGGAAGATGGCATTTCCATGATGACCATCACTCCTGGCCTCCCTCGCCGCCTTTTCCATCCCCTCCTTTGGCGAACTTACCTGACTCTGCCACCTCAGCAATGGGTACCCCCTGCTCGTACGCCATAAAACCCAGGACTGAGAAGATGGCAAATCCAGCCACGAAGCTGGTGCCACTGTTCAGGCAACAGAGCATGATGCAGTCCCTGTGGGGAAGCAGCGAGAGGCACTAGGGTCAGAGCGGGCGGAACCAGTGCACAGCTCGAACGTTCTCCACCCGAGCACCATGGCTGTCCTGTGCGGCAGGCAGAGAAGTGCGGGCACAGGCAGCTCCATTTTTCTGATGGAGCACTCATGGTTCAGAGAGGTTAGGTGGCTGGCCCACGGTCACACAGCTTCTCCTGAATTTCTAGAAGATAAGGTAGGTCAGGAATCAGAAGCATGGAGTCAGCGTGGGAAGGGAGGCTGGCACATGGGAAAATGCAGAACTAATGAGAAAATGCTCCGAAACACACCGACACTCCTCCAAGTCCCTGGTAGGAGAGAAAGCCTGGGAAAGTATTCCTGGGAGCTCAAAGCAAAGAGGGCAGGAGAAGCCTCCACGGGAGAAATGGGGGCTTCTCAGCCAGGGGAGCAACCATGGGCCTTGCACCTGAAGCTCCGGCAGCCTCCAGGGCAGAGGCTTTATGGTGACATTCATCCTGGCCAAGCTGTTCATTGGAGCAGCGTCTGCCAGACCTCAGTCTGTCTCTGCTCTGCTGCCGCGAGGGAGCAGCCCCTTCCAGGTTGAACCCTTGCATGGAGAGGTTTATCAGAGCAGTGACTGTCCCCTGCTCTTGGGAGGGGGGACTCACCAGCTAAGAAGCACCAGCATAAAGCCATGGCCCAGGAGAAATCAGACTAGAAACAATGGAACTTTGTCAAGATGAAGACGGTACCCTTGAGTCCCGGCTGGCCCTGCCTCAGGCCTGGCATCCTAAAATCACCAAGTCAGGAAGTTAGCCCTTAGAATCTCAACCACTGCAGTGCCTGGACTGAGACTTACGCATACAATCCATGTTAATACCCCATTTCGTAGGGGAGGAGCTGCCAGGTGACCCTGTTCAACCTCTTGCCAGAGGCATGACTAGCCTCCATAGCATCCCTGCGGGTGGCCGGCTGACCTCTGCTTGCACACCCAGGAATGAGGAGCTGGCCATTTTTTCCAGTGGTACTTTCCCCTTGTTACTGCTTAGAGTGCTAAGAACTTTCTCATATTGTATTCACCCATGCTTGTTCTCTCTGATAAAGTTAGCTTTACCCTCCAAAACAGCCTGGAGTTCCTTCAGGCTTGGCAGATCTGAAGATAATGGCCCTATAGCCCCTTGAGTTTTTTGTTCTCCGTTAAACATTCCAGTTCCCTTACTAATTCCTTATTTTGCTTGAAATCTGTAATACACTCCAGCTTATCCAGTCCCTCCTCAATTGTCACATCCAGAACTAGTCTCGACAACACAGCAGGACTCTCACCTCCTCTTCTCCTGACATCATACTTTTTATAATGCAACCAAAGCTTACATTAACATCGTTGGTGGTTGTAACACCCTGTTGCCTTGCAATGACCCTAGGAATCAAGGGCAGAGTAGAGAGAGCACTGAACTGGTGGTCCAGAGCCTTGGGTTCCAATTCTCCCTGCAATATTTTTTCTTTGAACCTGATCTCACTGGCTATACAAGGTGCTTGGATAACAGAATTTCTTGGCCTTACACTAGATCAAATCATTTTTCCTCAAGGACTCACTCTCACAATCTTCTTCCTTGGAGTGAAGTATATTTCCCTGCCTTCACTGACTTTGGGCTTAGCCACATGACTTGCTTTGGACAACAGGATGTTAGCAGATGTGACATAAACAGAGGCTTGAGATATGCTTGCATGATTGGATTTGTCTTATATCATTTCTGTGATTTTCCATGAGAACTTCCCCAGGGGAGCTGCTATCCCTTTGGCCTGGACCCCAGAATGTACCCACGTGGAGCTGACTTGAGCCTGGCTTGGACTTTGGAGCCAAACCCAGGGTCTTTCAATCCATAGCCTGCAGGAGAGTCTCCCCAGCTGACCAGCAGACTTGTGAGCAATACAAGCAATCACTCGCTGTGGTCAGACCCTGTGTGCTGGGGCTGTTTGTTACATAGCAGTATTGTGGCCATGGACGACTGATACACATCCCTTTAAATAACTCTTCTGGCACTGTGAATGCTGGCTGGGCTGGTATAACTGGGGACTTTGGGGACTTTATCTGCAAGTCTGATTTACCTCTGCTCAAAAAGAAATTCAGCTATGCCCAGGTCAGGGCAGAGTTATTCCTAAGGTTGGGATACATCTGCTCCTTGTGCCTGTTTTCCTGAAGTCTGAGGCAAAATGGCCCTGACTTATCAAGCAGTGGACATTCGATGATACCAGGGAGGAAAGCTTTTGCCTACAGCCTCTCCATTCTGAAATTCTCCCACGTGATGCTCTTAGGACCTGCAGTGTGCCAGCCCTGGGCTACGTTTCACTGAATCCTGAGGCTGGGGGAGATGAGTCAAATAGATCAAAGCCCATGCTTTTGCTAGGAGCTAAACAAAAATGATGCACCCTAAAAATTATGACGAAAAAATCCTGACTTTAAAAAATTGTCTCTGGGCATCCACACAGGTGTTAAAAAACAAATGTCCCTTATTAAAAAAGTCCCATCTTCCTGCACACGTCTGTTGAGTGACTTTCTCACATTAGGGAGAGACAGAAGGAGAGACAGAGAAGCTGTTTAGGGACCTGAGGTCCCTTCCAGCCCCATGCATGACCTGTCCCTCTTCCCCTCCAGTCCCCAGAACACCCACCCCTTCAAGCAGACAGAGCTTAGTGGTGTCTTCGGAAGTGAGGATTTTCCCTGCCTGGCTTGCTCCATTTCTAGCCCTCTAATTCCTTCCCCAGCTCCCACGTCAAGGTAAAAGGCTTATGTAACAGTGCTTTGAAGTCGGCAGGCGCTGAACTGGGCTTTTAAGACCTCCAGAAGCTATTGTGCTGTCGGGAGAGAGGGTACTAATTTACTCCATTGGAGTTGAGAAGACCCACTTGCAGAACAATTTGGAAAAGGAAATAAAATGAACCTTCTGATTTTGCATTGCCACCCAGGGGATTTGCTTTCTTCTGCTGATGGGAGAGATGGGATAAAACCCTGCCTGCTGGAGGGGGAAGCAGAAGGGACTCACGGCTGACAGCACACATCATCCACACACTCCTTGGGGAATGAAACTGCCACTGCCCCAAGACACACGCTGGAGACAAGGCACTTTTGACCAAACCCTCTTCAACTCCAGCAGTTGGGAAATAGCTGGCCACCCCTGGTAGTGAGGAACAGGGGTGCAGGAGCCAGGAAGACTCAGGTGAAAAGCCACACTCCAGCTCTGGCAATGTAAACAGGAGCAAGGGACTCAAGCTCCACGGGCCGCTGTCTCCTTGCTTGTGTAATGGGGTGATTTTGTTCTGACTTCCCTGCATAGAAGCCAGCACTAAACTAAGTACAAGGGATGCAGCAGAGAACAAGAACATGTAGCCCACGTCCTCATGGTGCTGACGGCCTAGCTGGAGAGGAGAGTGACCAAGTGATCTCTGAAGGTCCCAGCACAGAGGTCCCCATGCTGACCATAAGCCACTGATGGGGTGTTACTGTACACAGACAGTAGCCCTCTCTGGTATCCCAAGGGGGTCAGACTTGGCCCAGCCCGGAAGCCTGCATGTGCTATTCTTCCTGTCTGGGTGCCTCTTTCTTCCTGTCTGTAATTAACATTTTCATCATGGCTGACAAAGTGCTTCACTTCTCATCCCCCATGCTCACATCCTCCACAAAACTTAGATGCCTTCTTCTGGACAGCCTGCTCTGACTGTCTCTAGCATCTCGTCGTCGTCCGGTCACCCAAATACCTCTCATCCAAAAAACCCGAGAAGCAGAACTCACGGCGGCCTGACGGCACACTGGATTCTACAATAGCTGCTCTTTTCAGCATGTTGGACCTGCCCACATTAACTTCCCCATTGTCTTGATTTCCCCAAATTACAAACTCTATAGGCTGCACCACTGCTGTCTGCATCTCCCACGGCACCGACTCCAGGGCCTCGCACTTAGTAGACACACAGCAAACACTGCCGATTTAACAAGTGAGTTCATAATGTGACCGCTAAGCTAGCTCTCAGAAAGGATGTAGTGGGGAGGCCAGGATGGACACAGAGACCCCAGTCAGAGTCCAGGCCCTGCCACGTCTAGCAAGGTACCGCCTCCACCAGCTTCACTTTCCCTGTCTCAAAGATGGGGTCATGTGGGAGGGACGCTGTCACTGATAAAAGTTCTTTCAAATGCACGGTGCCACTCGAGTCACATGATGACCCAGTGATGTGGTGGTTAATTCCAAGTTCCTGTCCCACCAGCAGGTGTATGGCACAATCTGCTCACCTACCCTCACCTATGCTGAACAGGACTTGGGAAAAACACTCTCAATATTTTATGAGTGTGTTGGCCAGGTGCCGTGGCTCATGCCTGTAATCCCAGCACTTTGGGAGGCCGAGGCGGGCGGATCACAAAGTCAGGAGATCCAGACCATCCTGGCTAACACAGTGAAACCCCGTCTCTACGAAAAATACAAAAAATTAGCTGGGCGTGGTGGCAGGCACCTGTAGTCCCAGATGCTTGGGGAGGCTGAGTCAGGAGAATGGCGTGAACCCGGGAGGCGGAGCTTGCAGTGAGCCAAAATCACGCCACTGCAGTCCAGCCTGGGCGACAGAGCGAGACTCCATCTCAAAAAGAAAAAAAGAGTGTGTTGCTTGTTTTTCTACTGGTATTTTAGTGTTTTTCCTATAGATCTGTTTGTATTATTCATATGTTGTGGATATAAACCCCTTGAGTATCGTACATTGTGGGGATGCTCGTTAATCTTACAGAAAATTCTCATATTTGGAAATAAAATAATGTGGATGATATTTGTATTAACAATTTAAAAAAATTATAAAAGCAATATGTACTCAGAGTTAAACAAAAGAAACTAAACAAAACAAACCCATTTAAGCTGTATAGAAGGTAGAACTGGGAAAAGCCCACCTCCCCCCCTCTGACTTCCCAGTCTCACTTTATGGAGGTGGCTACTTTGAATAGTTTCTGTGTTTCTTTCCAGAAATTTAGAAGTTCTCCATATTTATGTGGACCAATCTATCACTTAGTTAGTTCTTTTGTGATTTCTTTAATTATTTTTGATGCTTTCTACATCTTTTCCCATTCTGAAATCAGTATTTCATTCCTACTTACAGGATGGTTTTCTTTCAAAAAATGTTTAACTCTTTAATCAATCTGACATTTATTACGGTGGAAAGATGAGATGATATATGAGAATCTAATTTGATGACTTCCCCAAAATACTTATCCTATGTCAGAACCATTTGTTAAACAACAACAACAACAACAACAACAACAACAACAGCCTTCCTTTCTCCACTATTCTGTGATAAGGGATTTTTGCACTGTCATTCCATGCTTAAGGAGCTCTTAGACTCTAAGGAAGAGATGTGCTGTCCATCTACCATGAAATATTAGCCTATTGTGTACCAGGCACTGAGTTCAGGGGTGCAGAGACCCCAGTAGACTGAAACGTCAATAGACTGACCATCATCCTAGACCAGCACTTCCACCACACACTGCTGGGTGACCTTGGGCAGGTCTTCTGCCCTCCACGGGTGTCAGCCTTGCTGTAGAACTCAAGCTGCAGGCATAAGAGGCCAGGAAGCCAAGGGTCAGACAGCCTGGGGCTCACCTTCTCACCTGAACTCCCTCCCAGCCCTGGTGCAGCCATCTACAGGAGGCCAAAGAGACGTGTTAGGCTGAGGGGCAAGGTGGGGCACAAGAGGACCCTACAGTCAAGTATGAAGGGGCAGGAAGCAGGTTTCTAAATAGTAGGTGGGAGAACAAGGCCCTTGGTGTATGTACTAGCTCTGTGACTCAGGCAAGTCACTTATCCACCCTGGGATGTGTCTTTACCCATACGAGGTGGCACTGAGACCTGAATGAGATGCTGGTGGTGGTGGGGGATTGGCTTTGTGCCTGAGAGAGACTCTGGTTACATTTGTTATTCTCCTAGCTCCTTGGTGGCCCACTCTTTGACACTTGGGCAGCGGGAGGTCAACAAACAGCCTATCTGTCTCCTCCTGGGGCCCTGCAAGGTGGGCAGACAAATATAAACTAGCCTGGCAGGTTAGAGGGCTCTGAGGGTTTGGTGGAGAGCTGGCAGGGCCCAGGGAAATGCTCACCTGTAGCAGTTGTTGTTATAATTGTTATAACTTCCCAGAGCGGTCAGACAGCCCAGGCAAATGGCATAGGAGAAAAAGATCTGCGTTCCAGCATCTACCCAGACCTGTAGGAAGGCACAAAGATGATGGCATAAACAGAAGTCAGATGTGTGGTGAGAGGGTGGCCCTGGTCTCTGAAATTCCCCACCCACACTCTACCCTTCAGAAAAACTCCACAATGGATAATTAAACTTCCTAACCTACCCAGGATCCCCTTTAAAAGAGTTCTATTCTTGGGGACCACATGATCAAGTGTAAATGTCCTCAATTAATTTGGGAATTTGCCAGACATTATGAATAATAGCTCAGTGAATAGCAAGAACTTGAATGCTTAGGACCCCAGCCTCAGCTGTGTGACCCTGGACAAGTTACTTAACCTCTCTGAGGCTTAGTTTCCTTATCAGCAAAGTAGGGAAGAAACTTCCCTATCAGGACTGTTGCAAGGATTCATGCAACAAGGACCACGAGCCCCTGGGATCTAGTGCCTGCTTGCAAGGTAAGTCATGTTTAAGGTAAAACGAATGCTTCCTTTTCCTTATGATTAAGGCCACCATGAGAAAAGTGTCATAAGATTCTGTCCAGGATGATACATTTGCATAGCTGAACTCAGCATAAAAGGTGGCAGGGAGAGGAGGACTGAGGGAGGCCCACCATGTCCTTCTCCCTTTCAGAACAGATTCCCCCATCTCGGCTTCCTATGTGCTACACAAGATAACTACTTTCTTAGTCCCCAAGCTCCCTTTTGATAAAAACTGCTGTGGACAGCATGACATGCACAACGGAAATGACAGTGGCTTCTCAAACACGTACCCCAGGCTCTCTTTGAGCCCAGCCCCTAGAAGTTGCCAAGGAAAATCCAGAGCTCAAATCCCAATGCAGCTGAGGAGATTCATGCTTAGGTATCAAATGCCATCTAGAGAACAGGGCTCGCACTAAAAATACAAAACAGGAAACACTGACCTCTCAATGTACAGGCACCATGCATTACTGCCCTTCATGTATTACTGAATATTCACAGCAACCCGGCAGGGCATGGTGGGTGGCTCATGCCTATAATCCCAGCTCTTAGGGAGGCTGAGGCGAGTGGATCACCTGGGGTCAGGAGTTTGACAGCAGCCTGGCCAACATGGTGAAACCCTGTCTCTACTAAAAATACAAAAATTAGCCGGGCATTGTGGGGGGCACCTGTAATCCCAGCTGCATGGGAGGCTAAGGCACAAGAATTGCTTGAACTGGGAGGCGAAGGTTACAGTGAGCCTAGATCACACCACTGCACTCCAGCCTGTGTGACAGAGCAAGACTCTGTCTCAAAAAATAAAAAATAAAAAAAAATTAAAAAATCACAGCAACCCTATGTGGTAGGTGCTATTATTGGCCCCCTTTTACAGCTGAGGAGACTGAGGAACAGAGAGGTTGCGTAATGTGCCCAAACCACACAGCTGGGAAGTGGCAGGTGCAAGTCCATGAAGGTCTGCCTCTAGAGATGTATGCTCATTCAGTCCCAGAATTTCCAACATGGAATCAGCCTCAGAAGGCCTCTGGTGTAACCTCTCACTCAACACAGAACTCTCTTCTGAGTACTTCTGACAGAATAGTCTCTGCTTGCTTACCACCAGTGACAGGGAGCTCACTATCTCCTGACACAGACCCTTTCTTCTTCAGAGACCTCTGACTATTAGAACATTTTTAAAGATAAGATGAGCTTTCTTCCTGTGTTCCTTGTTCTGGGGGCATCCAGACCACATCCCTCTCCTCCATGTGGTAGCGATTCAAAGAAAACACTCATGCCCAATGGACCCCAGAATTCTTTCCTTTCCAGGCAAAGTATCAGTATCTTCTCCCTCTTCAGAACTGGATTACACGGTACAAGTCATTCTTGTGGGTGGGTCTGCTCAACTGTGTTAAGTCATTCAACAAATTGCCTATTAAAATGGAAGATCATAATGCTGCCTCTGAACCTGAGAAATAAGTGTATTTTTTTCTCCTCTAACAAAAGGCTCACTGGGTTTAGGGTCTTGGAGCTCTGTGAGGAACTGAGGGAGAGCTTTTTCATGAAGTGCAAGGGCAGGGAGAGGCAGGTAGTGCCAGCAGACCAGAGTGCACCGAGATGGGGTAGGAGAAACTGGAAAGAGGAAATACAAGAACAAACTCCAGACATTTTGCTGTGAGTGGGGGTGTGAGATAGGCTGGTAGTAAAAGGGTAGATACAATTTGGGGAAGGTGTTTGGAAATGGTAGAAGCCTAAGGATGCTGAAATGTTGGTAGGAAGGGTCCAGCGGAGAAAAAGTGTTAAAGACTTGAGAAGAAATGGTTGTATTTTTAATTCCTCCTGCGTTGTCTCAGTTTCCCCATTTACTACCTCAGTGGATTGCCTGTTCTGCTTAGAAAGGCCAGTGAGCCACATGGGGAAGCAAAAAGCAGTGCAGCTGCTGACCCATGAAATGGGAGGCCAAATCCCAGTGGCAACTCACAGAGCTACTCAGTGCCTGACCAGACTCTGGGCCTTCAATCCACCACACTTGTTAATGCTGCCACAAACCGGGTGTCCTTCCTTCACTGTCCTGGGTCAGAGTGTGCAGGCCAGAGTGAGCAAAGCCCTCAGACTTGTGGGAGAGCCGCTCCCCAATCCCTACTGAATCCCATCACTCATTGGCGTGGGCCCTCTGCCTAACATGGTAAATAAATGCTCTGTGAGTTAGGCAACACCAAAGAAAGATTTTGACCCACAAGCCCCAAAGATATGTCCCCCAAACCAATGATTGTCACTTGCAGGTTTGTTTGTTTGTTTGTTTTTTCAATTTGCCCTTTGGACCCATCAACACCGAAATGGACATCTGCTGTTTTTGCCTACTTAGCATCCATCTTTCCTTTTTGGGTAACAGTACCTCAATTTTACTTTGGAAAGCTACCTCTTCTCCACTCAGAGGTAGATTCAGGGCTGGCCACATGACCCAGGCTTGGCCAATCCAAGGATTTCTCTTGGCCACAGTGACTGGTTCATAGACAAGCATATGATGCAAGGCAAGTCAATGGGACACTTTTTTTTTTTTCTTCTGGGGATGTTAAGCTTGTAACTGCTGGGGGCATCACTGGCCATGAAGGAAGAGTCTACCTGAGAATTAAAGCCAACACACAGGAAAGCAGAGTCTAGAGCAAAGGCAGACCAATATTAGCACATGACTTGAGTCCCTGGATCAGACCTGAAATCAGACCTATCCTAGAACATTTCATTTCAGAGGCCTATAAATTCCTCTTTTATTTAAGTCATGTTGAATTGAATTGTTCTCACTTCAAACTGAAGCTAATAGCAACATTTAGCTCTTAGAAAAACCCAGAGGATATGAGCCCAAATCCTCTAATCAAACCCGAATTACTGATGGACCAGCATTCACTGAGTTCATTCACCTGTATACTGTGCAGAGCCCTGTGTCAGACTCTGAAAGATGTACCACTCAATTTTACATAGCACTCCATCTCTGTCTTCAGGTGAGATAAAACATTCACAAAACAATGTGCCCAGTAGCTAGGAGAAGACAGACGCGGGGAAAGAGAAACTTGTGCTAAGACAATCAGAGAAGGCTGCCTGGAGGAGGCACACCTTTCAATATTGGAGAAGAGATGAAAGAGGGCATGTTGGGCTTAAAGATTCATGTGAAAGGTGGGTATGTTCTCAAATGATTTTTCCATCTTGCTCCCCTACCTCTATGGGGAAAAGTCTGTCATTTTTAGTCTGATGTTCACCATGAAACCAGCACCTTTACACAATACCCTTAGTCCTCCCCTTTTTTGACACAGTCTGTTGGTTCTCTGCTGTGAGGAATACTGAAATTAGCTACAGCCTCCAACTGTCTTCCCTCCCTATCTGCTAGCATCCAATTTGAAGAAATATCCATTTGCTTCCAGTTAATACTAAAAGTCAATCTGTAAACTTTTTCTACTTTCCATATATATGCTATTATCTTCAAATTTTGCATATACTGTCTAGATTATCAGAACATACAACCATCACATAATAGCCTTTACTGATTGATTGAATGATTGATTGATTGAGATGGGATCTTGCTATGTTGCCAAGGCTGGAGTGCAGTGGTGTGATCATGGTTCACAGCAGCCTTGAACTCTTGGGTTCAAATGATCCTTCTGCCTCAGCCTCCTGAGTAGCTGTGACTATAGGCATGCAGCACCATGCCAGTTTCCTTATAGTCATTATTTAATGTGAATTTGATAGGTAACTATGAATTTAATGATCACCCCCAGCCCTTATGTTAATGCCTTTCCAGTCAATTTTGTTATCTGTAGCTTGTTCTCTAGTAAATTCCTCTGGAAAGGCTCATAGGAAATAATATTTGCTGAGTTCTTGCATGTTTAGAATAGTTGATCTGTCACTTTCATACTTGAAAGGCAATTTGGCTGTATATAAAATCCTTGGCTCTCTTTTCTTTTCCTGAGTATCTGGAATATACTGCTTAGTTGTTTTCTGGCACAAAGTGCTGCTGTAGAAAAGTCTGGTGCCAATATAACTTGCTTCCCCTTATAAAGCACTTATTCTTTTGGTCTGGATGTCCAACAGGTTTTGTTCTATAATTTAATAAAGTCCAGCAGTGACTAATCTGTGTTGATTTTCTCAGGCTCATGGTATATTTTTTCAAGATGCAAGTTCAAGTCTTCTCTTTCAGGAGAAAAAAGATTCCAAAATTATTGTTGTATTTATTCTCTTCCATTGCTTTGGGTCTCTTCTTTGGGGACTCATATGCATGTTGGACCTTCTTTGCTCACCTTCTATACCTATCGCTTTTTCTTTCATTCTTTAAAGAGTCTTTGTTCATTTCTGACTTTATTTTTACATTTTTCCTCCTTTCCATCTTCTGTTTACTTTATCATATTATCCATGGTCTGTATTCACTGTTATTCCTTCATTTTAGTTATTTTTTTTTAAAGTTTTTCTTTTGTAAGTTGTCCTTCCTGTCAGCTCTTTTTAAAAATAGTCTTTTTGTCTAACAATTTCATTTATGCTATTTGCCTCATAGTATCTATTGGTTTATTAATTTCCTTTAGCTTGTTTTGAAATATTAAGTTTCAGTGTTCCGCTGTTTTGTAAATCTGTCTTTGTGCAATGCCTTGGGACAATATCCTCCCCATAATTATTTTCTTTATCATAGCTTTGCATAAGTTTTGATCACAGTCCTCTTCTGTTGCTCATGTGTAGGTGAGATAGATTTTCCTGTACTTTTAGGAGAGGATTTTCTTGTGTAGAGGAATGAGAGTGGTCCAGGATAGATTTTTCCAGACTCACAATCTGAACTTTCCTTCTTCTTTTATTGCCAAAAACTCTTTAAAACTATGGCCATACAGATAGTTCTTTCTGAAATTATTGTTCTCTATTATTTTCTCCCACTCCTATCCAAAATTTCTCCTTTCACTTCCTCTAGTGTCTCTGTCCTGCTCAATTTGGATTCTGCTTCCCGTAATTTCTTCTTAATGACAATGGGGCCTCAACTGGTTAGTGTGTAGTGTTCACGGGGCCCAGACCTCTGCCCAAATTTGTTGCAGTCCTCCCCCACTTACTTAGGGGTTAGAGACTGCATAGGCTCCCTCCTCGTTTGAGGTGATGTTCTCAGATAAGTCCACCAAGCTTCTAACCCCAAAGAGAGTCCTCTCCCAGTACATGTTAGAGCTTTCTGGGTTTCCTGGTGCTGGATCGTCAGAATTCCCTTTACCTTTATGTTAATCTTCATCTTATCCTGCAGAACTGATATCATGCAGATGTCATTGCTGTTGGCATCTGGCCCCATCTATTCACATTTTGTCGTTCATGGAGTCACCTAGTTGTGCTGAAGGTGCTGTCCGTAGGGTTTTTGTTTTACTACTCTTGTTTCTCTGTTTGGATGGGAAGATCCTAGGAAGTTAAAACAATTTTTTTTTCTGTTGCCACCTTATCTTCTTGATTCTCAAGAAATCTTTAGAGGGCAGGTTATACAAGATTGATGTTGGCTGGATGAATACCCAGATCTGAGCAATATGATGGGTGGGGGTGCAACACTAGAGGGTGATCCAGGTTTTTTTAAGGGTGGTTGAAGGTATAAAGTGGGGAAATGGGTATTAATTTGGAGAAGGGAAGTTTGAGACATCAATTGAGATGTTCAAGAGACACATGGAAAGTCTGGGGCTACATACAGATGTCTGGGCTAGAGACATACATTTGAACATCATCAGGATTTTAGCAGCAACTTAACATCTCCCTGACTCCAGATCTAACATTTTCTTCCCTGGCCTCTTCTATTTTTCACATTTGAAAAACCAATTTTGAGATCAGCTTTTCTGCTGAGACACATGCTCATTTGGGCATAGCAGAGCCTGAGAATGTATGGGATTGGATTTCTTGAAAACATCTCATGAAGAACCATGGGATGCCTTTACATGGAGTCTGCATCATTAGGCTCCTTTACAGAAAGCATAACTGATATATGTTTGTGTTCTTACACAGATGCCTGTGGTTGTGAAAATGCAACATGGCTCCAATTGTCATCCTTGCCTCTCAGTCTAGAAAGGAACTAATTAACTCATCAGTGAGGTGGTGTATTTGTTAAGATAATTACTGCTAGGTTATGTTGTATTAAACAATAAATCCCCAGATTTCAGTAGTTTAGCACAATAAAAGTTTATTTCTCACCCACACAAAGATTAAAGCACAACCCCTGTGAAGGGGCTCTCTTCCACCCAATGATTTGTGATATTAAGTGTTTTTCCTTTATGATACCACCATCTCTTAATACAAGCTTCCAGCACAGCCTCTGAGGCAGAGAAACTGGAGGTTTGCCTGGGAAAGTTTTAAGGGTTAGGCCTGAGGGTTTCCATCACTCCCAAATACACATTATTGGCCACATCCAAGTGACTTGGTTGCAACCTAAAGACAAGGAAGTCTGGGGAATGTAGTCTTCCCATTTACTCAGGAAGAGAAAAATAAATGACTGGTGAACACAGCATTATCTCCACCAAAGCATTATTTCAAGTCTATTTCACCTACAGCTACTTTCTTCAACTAAAAATCCCACAAGCACAAACAAACAAAATCATGGTGGCCATTAGAATGACTTGGCAAAAGGGGAAAAGAAAGTTAGTAAAATAAGCTAACAGAACATTCATGAACCAGCCCTTCCATCGCTTTGGTAATGACTTAAGAAGTGAAAAACTTGAGTTAATGTTTGTTGAAACCTACTGCATACTACAGACTCTCATGTACACAATCTCATAATTTGCCTAATGATCTTACTAGGTAAGTATTATTGTCTCCATTTTTTTCAGAAGTGGAAATAGGCTCCTGCAAAGTCAAACAGCTTATAAGGGAGAGAGTTGGGTTTGAACCCAGCGCGTTCTGGCTCTACACTTTACAGAGAAAAACTAGGACCTCCTGGTCTGCTGAGTAGGCCTGGAGTCTCAGCTGGGATTTAAACGCTCTGCAGCTGTCAAGTCAAACAGAACAAAGGCAACCCCACCTCAATGAAAGGAAGACCAGGCAACTGAGCCTACTGACCAGCATCTCCCAGGACGCTACAAAGGGAGCAGCTCAGCAGAGAAAGGGCTTCCTATTTCTCAACACAATTTGAAGGGAAAACAGTCTCAACAAAACAAACCCTAAGGAAGCTGGGTCAGCAGCTGAGAAAGGGATCACTCCCCATGTTCTGCAGCAATGAATGGGGGGCGTTCTGGCAGCACAGCTGTGGGCGGTCCACATTCAGATGTTTGGAGGACAGATTTGCATGGGAACAGGGGAGTGGGGCCCCTTTAGAAGAGAGGTGGTCCCGCCTCCAGCTCTGGGGCAACCTCACCTCTTTCAAGGCAACTGGTTCCAATGAGCCCTGGTGCATGGTAGGTACAGAGAACAATGAATAAGGGTGTAGCCCACCTTCCCAGCTAGGGCCACAGGGCTGCACAGAGTAGCTCCTTGATGACATTTGCTGGGAGAAGCAAGAAAGGATGGATGGACCAGGACAAATTTTCCCCACCCACACTTTAGCTACGGTCATCATGACGGATACTCAGCATACGCTGTCCCAGTCCACATGGACAGCACCTCACAGTTTACAAGACTGTATGTCCTATGACCTGTGTATCCCACACACTGCTCTGAGGTGAGCATTGTCATCCCCAGGTTAGACACAGGTGAGCTGCTGGAAACATGCTCACCTTTTCTCCACATTTCTGCCTTGATCATGCAAGTAGAATGTCTAATTTCTCAGATGTTTGGGGGAGAAAGCGTCACTTCTTTTTCCTACCTCTTCGAGTAACTTATCCAATTGGGGAGACTGGGGAGACGGTCATCGTGCATATGTGGGCAGCATGTCTCTCACACACACAGAACATGAAATAACATTTGTGAAACAAACCTCCAGCACCATCCTGGTTCTTGGAGAGCATTGAGAAATACTCTGGAAAATATTCAGAAACCCAGCCAGGAGCCCTCATGAGCAGCAGGTGCTTAGTCAACATTTATTCCCTCTCAGGATATTCCAGTACTCAAAAACCTGGAGGAAACGAAAAAGCCTATTCCCTCTTCCCCCCACCATAAGCATGCATTTAGTGTCTACCATGTGCCAGGCACGAGTCCCAGGAATGGAGGCTGAAGCTGTCACTAAATGTTACAGAGCTCCTACCCTTAAGGAGCTTACACTTTAGCAGGAGAGATAGAGAGCAAGCAAAGGCAGATAAGCTCTCAAACAACATCTGGCAGAGAGGAGCAACTTGTGGGGAGGGGCATGGGAGATGAGTTCAGTGTAGTAGTGAGTTCAGTGGCAGTAGGGGCCAGGGTCCCGCCTACCCATGAAGGTACAAATGCTGCTCTGGGATTTTCTACAGCATCTATGGCAGCACAGCTTTCAGAAAAAGCTACCCTAGAAATGTGATTTCAAATCTGCAAAGAGAGCCACTGGTCAGAGCAGAAGGGCACGCCTCTGCTTGTCACCAAAGCCAGCATCAGCAGGCCGACCAATTAAATCCATCTCTATGTCCTGGAATTGGCTGGTGTTTGCTGTGGTAATGCCTTAGGTCTTTGACAAATGCAGCATTAACCCATCCTGCCATGAAAGCACCAGTAAGAGGGTGTATGATGATAGTCATGCTGATGATCACAATGACACCAACTAACTTTTCTTAGCACCTATGACATACCAGATGGAAAGCGCTGTACAGGTATTAAACTCACCTCATCTACACTGTTAAGGTGGGTGCCATTGTTATTTATTAGCTCCCTTTTATAGATGAAAAAACTAACACCCAGGGAGAGGGAGTCACTTGTCATTTACTTTAGAGAAATGTACACACTGGCCAGTGTGAGGAGTCACTTTGGGCTTACAAACAAACGAATCTTCTAATTGCCCCGGGAACCTAGCCCACGTTGGGAGAGGGAACCTAGCCCACGTTGGGAGAAGGCACTGAAACACCAAGCCAAAGGGGCCTAAGTTAAACAAGAGAGCTCTAGCCAGGCTGCATGCCTTAAGCCTTGCAGGGGCTTACTGAAAAGGGCAAAAACTTTGGGGTCAGCAGACCCAGCTTGGAGCTCTACTCTTCTGCTTACTGCTAAGCAACCCTGGGCAAATTACTTCACCTCTTTGAACCTCAACTTCCTTGCCTGTGAAAGAAAGACATAATGAATGTAAAGTGTATAGTGGAGTACCTGGTACCATCCCCTTAATCTGGTTTCTTTTGGTGGCTGACGATACTCAATTATACTATGCAAACAAGCTCCCACGTCCTTTCCAACATCCCAGCTTCCGTTCCCATCAGGTGAACTAATCAGATTTCTGAGAAGCGCAAAAGCTGAACAGCCCATCACTAAAGCAGATACACATGCCTCTTAGGGCTACCAGCTTGGGTCCAACAGGGATGGATGAGAAGAACCAACACTTCATCCCTCCTAGGCTGCTTGCTCTTCCAGCGCCTGGCCAAGAAGATGCGTGAAAACCGCCAGACCCAACAGCACATGCGGTATGGGCTTTTGGATCCAAGAAGCCAGAACAGAGCTTGGTGGCCCTCCTGGGGCTTCCAACCCACAGCCTTTTCTTTCTTCGACATTTTCCTTCAAACAGACAGCTACACACACACACACACAGACACACACCCACAGACTCACACACACACACAGACACACGCACACACAACTTTTGTAAGCAGAGCCTTAGTTTGAGGCAAAAATATAACTTATATGGCCCGGCAGAAAATGGCTGAATTAAGCTCTTTCTTTTTGCCTTTTATATTGGTAAGGATTCTCAAAAGATTAAAAGTAGGTTAGGAGAATAATAAAACAGCTGTGTTTCCAGTGTGTACCTGACAACGGCTTTTGTAGAAGTGAATGATTACATGAAAATCACTTCCTTCCCACCTCTTTCTCAGCCTCCTCTGGGTTGCTAGGCGCCCTTGCTCCTTCTTTCGGCTAATGCCACATACAGAAGCTGATGAATACAGTATGGCCATTATGAGGAAAGGGGAGTCTGGGAGAGGGATTCAAATGCTCCCTCCCTGGTGGATTCCATGGGGGGAGAGGGCTTTGGTGGAGACGACTTTGGAGATATTTAAATGCTAATGTGCTGGGCAGGCGGGCAGGGCCAGTGGGAACAGTGGTGGGAAGGGACTGAGGCTCTTGGCCTGTAAACCCAACTGGAAATATGTTCTGCAGCCTCTCGCTCTGGTGCCAAGCCCTTCCCTGGGCAGCCGGCCCTGCGGCCAACCAGGGCCCTGCCAGTAAAGTGTCACTGGGCTAAAGGGTTGCGCTGCGGGTGGTGAGGAGCCGTTCAGTTCTGTGCAGGGGGAGTTTGGGTGTGTAGGCTGACCCCAGTGGCCCCTTTGTGTGGAGCAGGGAACGAGGGTGACTGTGGCGGGGCTTTTGCCCAGGAGGCTGGACAGCCATGTCTAGGCATGGAGAGTGCAGAGGGCAGATGGGCAGTTAGCCTCTCCTTAATCTATCACATCAGTTGCTTGAGCCCCATTTTACCAAAGTGCTAAATGCAGGAGGCTCAGAGAAGGATGAGCCTGAGCAACGCCTGAAGATGGCAATTCCCAGCCCCAAGCTCTTCCCAGGATGTCCACACAGACTCAGGGAAAGACAGTTTAGGCCAGGCTCTTCCCCAAGGAGTGCTGCTTAAGGAGGAGGCTCTTGGCATCTTGGACAAGACAATTCACTGGGCAGGACTGTCCCGCTCCCTGTAGGATGTCTACCCACCAGCCCCCACTCTCCAAATGCTAGAGGTCTCCCAGTCATTCTAGCAGCCAAAACTACACCCCCACTTGTTTCTAAATGACCCCAGGCCAGCAGTCCTACCTAGTCCTGGCTAGAAGCCACTGAGGCAGGGGAAGTCAGAGCGGGCAATGATTGTGGGGCTGCAGAACCCACATCCCATGGGCAGCACTGGGCCAGGGGCTCCCAGCCCAAGCCAGACTTCAGCTCCCAATCAGGCAGCCTGATCAGGCAGGTTCTTTTGTGTCAGCCGAGCAAGCTGTTAGGATGAAGCCTCATCATCTCCCCCTAGAACCACATTTCTTTGCTAATAACCATGGAACTTGTTCAAAGCCAGGAAATGAAATGCCAAGCCAGGGTGCTCCATGCGCTGGAGGACCCGAATGGGAGCTAAACTTCAAGCAATAGAAAAGATGTCCTTGGGAGGAGAACAGAAAAGAAAACAGCCGCAATGGTGAAGGTAGTCACTTCTGTGTCTGGCTGCAGATAGATGAATATCTGAGATCATATTGTGGCATTCATTGTTTATTGTCGGTCTCCCCCAACTAGAATGGAAGCTTCCCGAGAGCAGGGTGCTCTGCTTTCTCACTGCTGAATCCCCAACCCTTCGCGCATTGCTGGCGCAGGATAAGCACTCAAGAAATGTCTATAGGGTGCCCACAGCTGCTTAGGGTCTCCAGCACACAGGAAAGGAGTGCTCAAAGCTCACACCAAGTCCTAACTACCAGGCCAAGTGGAGAACATACTGGACTGAGAGGGACAGGACACCTGGATCCAATTGCAGCTTGCCCTTAAAGTTCCTGTGTGTTCTCCCTAAAGTTCATTGTTTTCTCCTAGCCCCAGTTTTCCAACTTGTAAAATAAGGGAACTACATTGCAAAGGAGATGGCAACTATGTGACATGCACATCCAACCCCCATTTCTGCCCAGGGGAGACATTACTGATCAATCACAGCACTCTTCTGCCTTCAGTGTAGCTATGGGGAAAGACATCCACCACCGGTCAGAGATAGTGAGTGAGCAGAAACCTGCAAGACAGAATCGTCCAGCCCAGCCATCCCAGGCTTTATAACAGGGTTATGGTTTGGGGTCAGCTGAACCCATTTTACATGGGGCGTTTCAACCTTGCAGTTTTAAAAGCCCAGGAAGACACTGAACACCTGTGTTTAAGCTCCTGCTCCATACTAGGGACAAACTTCACATGAAACACAAGGGACACAGAAAGGAAGGAGAAAAATGACACCATACTCATGGAGATATGTGTTTTTAGTGGATTTCTGGCACTTACGCTGGCCTGGAAGGCTGGCAGAAAGTGGCAGGCTATTCCAGTGGAACAAATGCTACAAGCAAAGGCCTAGAGGGCAGGAAAGGAGAAATCTGTCAGAAGCTGCCCAGCAGAAATGCTTCTAAGCAAGAGGCTGAGAGGGGAGATGGAATAGACCTTCTAGAGCCTCATGGAATTCACAGAGCTGGTGTTTCATTCATCTCTGTACCTTTGGGCAGAAGCCACTCAAAGTTCCCAAGTAGGAAAATGCTTGTGGCAGCCATACCAAGGATATAGAAAGACACCGCTCAATTCTGTGTGAAACAGAATTCTGACAGTGAATGGGAACACACTCAAAATTATGCCCCAAGGAGCCTCCCAGGGGATATCTGTGGTGGCTGAGGAGTGGGAACAGGCACAGCCAACAGTGGAAGAGCCTCTTCCCTGCCTGAGAGCTCCAGTCTTGGGATGAGCTCCTGTGGCTAGAAGGAACCAAGCACGGTCAGAGACACAGAGAGGAAATTTCTGCATTGATATGGTTTGTCACCGTGTCCCCATCCAAATCTCATCTTGAGTTGTACTTGCATAATTTCCACATGTTGTGGGAGGGACCCAGTGGGAGATAACTGAATCATGGGAGCGGTTCCCCCATACTGTTCTCATGGTAGTGAATACATCTCATGAGATCTGATGGTTTGATAAGGGGAAACCTGTTTTGCTTGGCTCTCATTCTCTCTCTTGCTGCCACCACGTGAGACATGCCTTTCATTTTCTGCCACGATTGTGAGACTTCCCCAGCTGCATGGAACTGTAAGTCCAATAAACCTCTTTCTTTTGTAAATTGCCCAGTCTCAGGTATGTCTTTATCAGCAACGTGAAAATGGACTACTACAGTAAATTAGTATTGGGAGTGGGGTGCTGCTAAAAAGATACCCAAAAATGTGGAAGCGACTTTGGAAATGGGTAACAGGCAAAGGTTGGGACAGTTTAGAGGGCTCAGAAAAATGTGGGAAAGTGTGGAACTCCCTCGAGATTTGTTGAATGGCTTTGACAAAAATGCTGATGACATGGACAATGAAATCCAAGCTGAGGTGGTCTCAGATGGAGATGAGGAACTTGTTGGAAACTGGAGCAAACGTGACTCTTGTTATGTTTTAGCAAAGAGGCTGGTAGCATTTTGCCACTATCCTAGATATTTGCGGAACTTTGAACTTAAGAGAGATGATTTAGGGTATCTGGTGGAAGAAATTTCTAAGCAGCAAAGCATTTAAGAGGTGACTGGGGTTCTGTTGAAGGCATTCAGTTTTATAAGGGAAGCAGAGCATAAAAGTTTGGAAAATTTGTAGCAATGTGATAGAAAAGAAAAACCTACCGCATGTTCTCACTCATAGGTGGGAACTGAACAATGAGATCACTTGGACTCGGGAAGGGGAACATCACACACCGGGACCTATGATGGGGACGGGGGAGGAGGGAGGGATTGCATTGGGAGTTATACCTGATGTAAATGATGAGTTGATGGGTGCTGACGAGTTAATGGGTGCAGCACACCAACATGGCACAAGTATACATATGTAACAAACCTGCACGTTGTGCACATGTACCCTAGAATTTAAAGTATAATAATAAAAAAAAAAAGAAAAGAAAAACCCATTTTCTGAGGAGAAATTCAAGCAGACTGCAGACATTTGCCTAAGTAATGATGAGACAAATGTTAATCCCCAAGACAATGGGGAAAATGTCTCCAGGGCATGTCAGAAGTCTTCACAGCAGCCCCTCCCATCACAGGCCCACAGGCCTAGGAGAAAATGGTGTCCTGGGCTGGTCTCAGAGTTCCTGTCTCATGCTATCTGCAGCCTGGGGACGTGGTGCCCTGCATCCCAGCCACTCCAGTCATGGCTGAAAGGGGCCAATGTAGAGCTCCGGTCATGGCTTCAGACGGTGCAAGCCCCAAGCCTTGGCAGCTTCCACATGGTTTTGAGCCTGGGAGTGCACAGAAGTCAAGAATCGGGGTTTGGGAATCTCTGCCTAGATTTCAGAAGATGTATGGAAATGCCTGGACGTCCAGATAGAAGTTTGCTACAGGGGCAGGGTGCTCATGGAGAACCTCTGCTAAGGCAGTGCAGAAGGGAAATGTGGGGTCAGAACCTCCACACAGAGTCCCTACTGGGACACCACCTAGTGGAGCTGTGAGAAAAGGGCCACTGTCCTGCAGACCCCAGAATGGTAGATACACTGACAGTTTGCACCGTGTGCCTGGAAAAGTCGCTGACACTCAACACCAGCCGGTGAAAGCAGCCGGGAGGGAGGCTGTACCCTGCAAAGCCACAGGGGTGGAGCTGCCCAAGACCATGGGAATTCACCCCTTGGATCA
Organism: Macaca mulatta; assembly: GCF_049350105.2. Taxonomy (NCBI): domain Eukaryota; kingdom Metazoa; phylum Chordata; class Mammalia; order Primates; family Cercopithecidae; genus Macaca; species Macaca mulatta. The sequence continues at coordinate 149,757,737 of NC_133407.1, read as the reverse complement.
GCGTGACCGTGACCTGGATATGAGACATGGATTCAAAGGAGATCATTTTGGAGCTTTAAGATTTGACCACCCTGCTGAATTTCAGACCTGTATGGGCCCTGTAGCCCCTTTGTTTTGGCCAACTCCTTTCATTTGGAACAGTTGTATTTACCTGATGCCTGTACCTCCACTGTATCTAGGAAGTAATTAACTTGCTTTTGATTCTACAGACTCATAGGCAGAAGGGACTTGCCTTGTTTCAGATGAGACTTTGGACTGTGGACTTTTTAGTTAATGCTGAAATGAGTTAAGACTTTGGGGGACTGTTGGGAAGGCATGATTGGTTTTGAAATGTGAAGACATGAGGTCTGGGAGGAGCCAGGGGCAGAATGTTATGGTTTGGCTCTGTGTCCCCACTCAAATCTCATCTCGAATTGTATTCCCACAATTCCTACATTTTATAGGAGGGACCTGGTGGGAGATAATTGAATCACGGGGGCAGTTTCCCCCATACTTGTTCTCATGGTAGTGAATAAGTCTCACGAGATCTGATGGTTTGATAAGGGGAAACCCCTTTCACTTGGCTCTCAACCTCTGTCTTGCCACCACCACGTGAGATGTGCCTTTCTTCTTCTGCCATGACTGTGAGGCTTCCCCAGCCATGTGGAACTGTAAGACCAATAAACCTCTTTCTTCTGTAAATTGTCCAGTCTCAGGTATGTGTTTATCAGCAACGTGAATATGGACTAATACATGTATTGCATTGGAAGTCAGGGCAAAAGGTGTTTGGGGCTTTCTGCTGCTAAGAAGCTTAATGTTAAGGGGTCTATGCCCCTCATCATTTCCTGAGCACTCTGTATAGCACATGGAGACTATAGCAAGAATGAAGCTCCCCACCCCGTGCTCAGGGCCTTGCAATCTAGAAAGCATATGAGGAAAAAGAAAGTCGAGCAAGCCCGTGGTATCATCCATCTGTGATTGACAGATTCATCTGAGCAGTTCTTTTTTTTTTTTTTTTTTTTTTTTTTTTTGAGACGGAGTCTCATGCTGTTGCCCAGGCTGGAGTGCAGTGGCGCGATCTCGGCTCACTGCAAGCTCCGCCTCCTGGGTTCACGCCATTCTCCTGCCTCAGCCTCCTGAGTAGCTGGGACTACAGGCGCCCGCCACCGCGCCCGGCTAATTTTTTGTATTTTTAGTAGAGACGGGGTTTCACTGTGGTCTCGATCTCCTGACCTTGTGATCCGCCCGCCTCGGCCTCCCAAAGTGCTGGGATTACAGGCTTGAGCCACCGCGCCCGGCCCTGAGCAGTTCTTAAACCTTATTTTTAGCTGTTTCCCTTCTGGGTGAGGTAGAAGTTTTCCACGGGTCAAGAGAGAAAGGAGAGCAGGTATAAAATCTCACAAAATCAGACAGATCTGGTTGAGTTCCAGCTCTGCTGGGCCACCTTGAGGAGGTCACTTCTTTGAGCCTCAGTTTCTTTGTGGGTACAATGGGGAAAATCATCATTTCAAGCTGCCAGAGTTGTTCTGAAGACAAAATGAGACTAGGTTTGTAGAGTGTGCACAGAGTACCTGGCTCACAGTAAATGCTAAGTGGCTAGAGAGGGGTCATTCATTTGGGCCTGAAAAAGCATCTTTGAAGGTGTGTGTGGGGCTGACTGGGTAGGTCCCACTTGGGGTAACAGAAGAAAAGCCAGCTTTTCTAGCCCTGGGAGGAGCTGGCCTCAGAGGCCCTGACTGTCTCCTCCCCACCCTGGTGTGAATGTTCTACAAAGGGCAGGAGGCCAGGCCCACCTGTTCTGTCCCAGAAATGCTACAACAGCTGGCCCTGCCCAGCCTTCACTGCAGGGTCAATGCCTCCTCTTCCAGGCCTAGTGGACAGACCTCAAGGAACCGGGCCTTGGGGCCTCTCAGTCTCTCTGCAGGCATTTGCCTTGGGCAGCATTAGGAGTGAGAAAGGAGGAGACATCCTCTCATCATGGGCCTTTGAGAAGCCACGCGAGCTGCCCATATGAGCATCACCTGCACATGCAAAGATGACCTCTGCTCCTAAAAAAGTTTACATGGGTAAATGTGTGCCATGGTGGTTTGCTGCACCTACCAACCCATCACCTAGGTAGTAAGCCCCACACGCATTAGCTGTTTATCCTGATGCTCTCCCTCCCTCTATTCCCCAACATGCCCTGGTGTGTGTTGTTTCCCTCCCTGTGTCTATGTGTTCTTATTGTTCAGCTCCCACTTATAAGCAAGAACATGCAGTGTTTGGTTTCCTGTCCCTGTGTTAGTTTGCTGAGGATAATGGCTTCCAGCTCCATTCATGTCCCTGCAAAGGACATGATCTCAGTCTTTTTTATGGCTGCATAATATTCCATGGTGCATATGTCCTGCACATATATCCTGGAACTTAAATAAAATAAAATTAGGAAAAAAAAGTACCAAGTTCCCAAGAGTCATTAGTCCAAACTTCATGTTGTCTTCATATTTCTACAAAAAGTAATATTACCAACTTTCTTTTTTAATCAATAAAATGCACTCAAATTAAAAAATTAAATTTTAAAAAAGGTGAGTGGATTCTCTTGCATTATCTCAGCAGCAGAAAACCAGCCCTTGGAATCCTCACCAGCCTCCCTCTCCTTACTGGGCACTTCCAGGCTGTTTTTCTCCCTCAGTTCTCACAATAACACTATAAGCTGGTACTATTATCATCTCCACTTCACAGAGGAAGAACACGAGGCCCTGGGAGATCACTCAGCTGATGCCTAGAAGACTCAATCCCAGATCTGTATGATCCCAAAGCCCTCACTTTTTAAAAAATATGCTCCAAATTATTTTATTTAATTTTTAATTGACAAAAATTCGATATATTTGTGGTTTAGACATGATGTTTTGAAATTCATAAACACTATGGAAAGGCTAAATCAGGCTAAATAACATATGCATTGCCTTGCTTACTTTCTGTGTGGCGAGAACACTTAATATTATTCTCTTAGTGATTTTCAAGTACACCTGATTGTATTGCATGTCATTGCCTATGTCACCACGCTGTACGATAGATCTCCTGAACTCACTCCACCTGTGGCATTGACATCATATCCTTTGACCCAATCTCTCCAACCCTGCCCACCCAACCCCTGGGAACCACCATTCTACTCTCTGCTTCTGTGAGTTTGACTTTTCTAGAATCCACACACAGAATAAGTGAGATCACATGGTGTTTGTCTTTCTGTGCAGTGTCCAGCTGCAGCTCACTTTCATCTTCCCAGTAGACTGCCATCATCTTCACCAAGAGGAGAGGTGGTGTAAATGAGCCTGGAGCCAAACGCTCTTATCCTGTCTCTCTGCTCTCCACAGGCCCAATGTCCAAACCAATTTCACTGCTTGACACTCACTGACCTGCCTGCCCTGCTTACATACCATTCTCCTTCCACCTCTCAGGTCCTGCCAGCCTTCAGGGTCGCACTGCCACCTGCTCACACGGCCTCTCCTATGCTCATCTGAATGGAAGAGGTGACAGCTTTAAATGGCTCCAGTTCCTTGGGAATCTGACTAATGGAGCATCCTGGTTCACATAGGCCAGTGGGAGCAGCAGGACCCAGGGGCCTGGGGGAATGGGTAAACATGCAGGGCTGTGTCAGGCAGGAAACCAGGAGGGGCGGCTAACCTCGGTGGACTAATGGGAGATGGCAGGCCACCACAACATGCCCTCCTGGATAATGTGTGGGACACAGTGGCCTTGGCTTTGGGGCAAAGCCACTGTGAGGGAGGGGCTGTCTTCATTCCTCATGCTTCCCTCAGAGATTTTTCAGGGCTTTGGGTTGAGCCGCAAAGCCAAGAATGATTAGGTAAAAATAAAGTAAGTTACAGACATCAATGCCAACATGCTTAAGGCTGAAGTGTACCGATGTCTACAACTTACTTTGAAGTGTATCAAAAAATAAAATAGAATGCATGGATGGGGCTAGAAAGGTTTGTGGTGAAGTTGACATAGTGAAACACCCATGGTAGAGTCCAGGGGGTGGGCATGTGGGTGTTCCCTGTGCAGGCAGAACCAACCCACAAGACAGCAGAAGGAATACTCTCGTCCCACAGTGGGAACTGGCGGCCTCACTGGAAGAGGTGCGTTCACGACACTTCTCAGGAATCCTTTTGTGAGAAGACTATGCTTTGTGCCCAGTAACTCATGCTTGTATCAGTGGGGGGAAACTGAGGAAACTCCTACGCTGCCCAGGTGATGTCAGAAACCAAAACCAACGTCAGTCTCAGATCAGAAAAACTGAGTTTTCTGGGATTAGTTGTCTCCTCCTTGACATCCCCTTAAAGATTAAAAACACCTCTGAACTCCTGATATTATCCATCTATGATTCACAGATTCATCTGAGCAGTTGTTAAACCTCATTTTCAGCTGTTCCCCTTCTGGGCCAGGTATAAGTCTTTCACGAGTCAAGAGAGAAAGGGGAGCAAGTATAAGAAGATAGAAGTTTGCATTCCTCCAACCTCACCTTGCACAAACCTATGGATTAATTTTATATTCTGTCTCTGAGGTATTCACTGAAGAGGTCTGTATCTGTTATTTATTTTCCTCATCTGTCTTTCTTAGGGAATATTTTCTTTAAAGCTCCAAACAGGTGACAGGACTGGAGAAGAACAATTATCATGGTACCCACTGTCCCAGGCAGGAGCTTAACTCTGAGATGACAAACACATTCTACAATATGCATTTAATGAGCAGCTACTATGTGCTAGGCAGTTTGCAAGCCGTCATAGGAGACGTAGAGTTGAATAAAATGTTCACGTTCTGGAAGGGTTGGTCAAGTGTAGCTTGGATTAACCCCCAGGAAAGTTAATCATACGCTTGCTTAGAATGACATTCACCCAACCCGTTTCCCCCACGCACTCCCACAGCCTTGGGAAATCCTAATGCACTATCATCTATAACCTTGGAGACATGCAATTTCCCCCTTCCAGGTGATTTATGATATAAAAATCTTCTCATGACCACGGGTAAATCATCCCTTCTCTCTGGGCTTTATCTCCCCCAAAGTACATTTTAAAGAATAATTTCTGGGCTTTGTCAGCTTTTATTAGTCAGACACATACAACTGCTAATAGGAACTTCCTGTCAGCACAACATGGCCCGTGTTGGTGGGTCATAAGGGGGAAAATAAAAGGGATTATTGATAGTAAAAAAAAAAAAAAAAGTGGAAGACAGTGATTTTACTACACTCTCATTTTACGGCTGACGGAACTCTGGCACAGGGAGGTACAGTGACAGTTCAAGGTCGGTGGTGTAGCTAGGTTTCCTGATTCTCAGCCTGGGAGTTTCCTACCATGCAACAATGCCTCCTGGGGTGAGCACTGGGACGTGAAGGACTGAGATGGATACAGCATAGGAGGCTGAGCAGCACCCACTGGGCCTCTACTGTTTGGAACATCACTGAGACCCTAAGCAAAGAGCCAGAGCTATGTTTGGCCTCTGTATGAATATTATGCAGGACTCAGCACTCACCCTGTAGGGCTTTCCAGCACTTGGCTTGCGTATGAGAAGTGAGAGAAATGGAACATGAGATTCACACACCAATGAATTTTCATAGAAGGACATCAAGTGTCACAGTCCCAGCCAACTAAGAGGTATCAAAGACCCAGCATCTTGCTGCTCACAGAAGAAATTCCTGCTCTCTTACAAAGCAGTGCTAGATCAGAAGTCATCAGAACACACTGCATCTGCAAAGCACACTTCTTCCCAACTATGGAGGAGCTGCAAGAACCAGTCATAGCAACTTAATAACAAGAGCTGCATACACCTCCCTGTAGCCCTTGTGTTGCTCAGAGCTCTTTCACACACATCTGCCTATTTGATGCTTTCCACAGCCATTTGAGGTAGACAGAGTAGGGTTTATTAATATGGAAGCCCAGAGAGGTTATGTGACCTGCCCAAGGACACAGAATTAGTGAGGCAGGACCTGATTCCACGTCTGGTCTAACTTCTTCATTTCATAGATGAGCAAAGAGACTCAAAGGGGTGGAAAAGTGGCAAATGTTTCAACTGGAGGTTCTCGGTCCTGGTCCAGTTCTCCACCAGCTGTGGCCTTGGGTGAGCCATATCTTCTCTCTGGCACTCAGGTACTCATCAACAAAAGAAGAAGATGGACCTATATACTGGCTCTCAAACTTATTAAAGTAGCAAATAAATGAGCTTCATGGAGTTCTTTGCCAAATACCTTCATGAGTATAATTTTCCTCTATGTGTAAGAAACAAATTTAGTGTCAGAATGTAAAACCATGGAAATTATGAAATATGCCATCACCACCACTGACACATGACTTTATGAATAAAATTGAGCTAATGAATTAAGCATGAGTGACTAAGGGTATCTCCCTTAATATTAATTGGCTACTTGAACATTCAATATATCGTGTTCAAGACTAGCAGATAAAGAAAAGTAAATGCTGAGGGTTAAGATTGTTATGAGAGTTACAGAAAACAGATAATTATGAAATATTTTAAATCACAGGCTTTTAAATCTGTAACATTTTAAATCCATTTTAAGGAAGACAGAAAATTCTCCCAGATGCTAGAAATGAGAAGTCAAAATTGAAAGTTGAGGAGGAGGAGGAATAGATCTAGCAACCCATAGGGACATCTGAGCAAATAGAAGTCCGAGAGGCTGAGGCTTCACTCCTTCCCAATTGTAGAGTTAAGATTGCATGCTGTGGGTATGACCAAAAGCTAATTAGGCTTACTGAAAAGAGCGCTAGAAAGGATTGTCCCATAGTGAACCAGAAGTTAGAAACTCTACCCCTCAGCTCACCATGAAAGTGCCAGATGTGGGTATGATAACACACTGCTCTTGCAATATGGGCATCCAAGTTCAAAATATAACTTAAAAATTACCATCCTACAATTCCATACCCAGCTAAACTACCACTCAAGTGAAATAAATGTCTTTCCAGAAATACACAGACTAAGAGAGCTTAGTTACTCCAGGTCCTTGCTCAAAGAACTACTAAAGGATTAACTCCAACAAAAAGAATATGCAATCCTGTAGAAAGGAATGAAAACAATGGGTAGCAAACATATCAGTAAAGCATGTTGTGAAATACAAGTATCAACTCTTAAGAAGTAATAAGGCAGAATCAAGATATCACAGTGATGATGAGAGTGTGGGATTTGGAGCAGAATTTGTGTCCTAGAGTATTTTTTCTTATTCAGAAAGAGGACAAAGATAGTTAACAGCCACACTGACTGAGTCAGCACCACACCTCCTATCTCTCCACTGCACTCAGGGATAGACCCTTTCCTCCCAGCCCAGTGGTGCTGCATGCACAGCTATCACAGCCTCCCACAGCACTTCACAGATGGACTTCAGTTGCAGTCCTTTCTGCCAAAGACAATTGTGGCCATGGTTCTGGTCCTGACTCTTCAGTGGGCATTCTTAGAACTCTATTGTTTCATTCTTAGGAAGGAAACCCACAAGGCCTGTCAGCATGCCTTCAGGGCCCCAGGAGTGACTGCTCCATTTCCAGCACCTGGCACAATTGGAGCTCCAGATTCTACACACCTTCCTGCTTCTTGGGCCTTTTTTCTTGTAAAGCACTACTGTCCAATAGAATGTTCTATGATGATAGACATGTTCTATTTATGTGCTGTCTGATATGGTGGCCACTAGTCACAGGTGGGCATTGAGCATGGGAAATTTGACTAATGAAACAGAGAAACTGAGCTGTAAATTTTATTTAATTTCAATTTAAATAGACAGATGTGGTTTGTGGCTACTGTATGGGACAATGTAGTTCTAGAAAGTGGAAATCGCTGAAGGGATCCATTCCATTCCCTTTTTGGGAAGCTCTGAGGTGTTTCTCTCTCTCTCTCCCCTGGAGTGGGAGTGAGGGCAGGTGGGTGGCCCCAAGAAGGAACTCCTTCTTGTCTGGACTACTTGGCCCCAGAACTTCTGCTTCCTCTGACCACAAGCCCTCACTTGTTTGTCTGACAGGCCTCAGCCTGCCTTGAGCACTCTCTTAGACCAGTGCTCCTCAAATTTTCATGTGCATAAAAACCACCAGGAGTGTTGCTAAAATGCAGGTTCTGATTGAGCAGACTTGGGATGGGGCCTGAGAGAGTCAGTATGTCTGACAAGCTCCCAAATAAGGCTGGTGCTACTGGCCTGGAGACACTTTGAGTAGTAATAAGATTTTAGAGACAGAAGCTCCTCTGAAAAGGCTACATACTGTATGATTCCAACTATATGACATTCTGGCAAAGGCAACACTATGGAGGTAGGGAAAAGATCAGTTCGGGGCAGCGGGGGCTGAACAGGCAGAGCACAGGGGATTTCTAAGGCAGGAAAACTACTCGGTGTGATACTGCAATGGTGGGTATGTCATTACACATTCACTGGAGGTACAACATTGCACATTTGGAGGTACCTCCAAACCCATAGGAGGTACAACACCAAGAGAGAACCCCAATGTCAACTATGGACTTTAATTAATAATAATGTATCAATATTGGCCCCGATTGTAGCAAATGTACCACCCAAATGCAAGATGCTCCTAATATGGGAAATGGGTGTTGGGAAGAGGTGTGGGGTGTATATGGGAGCTTTCTGTACTTTCTGCTCCATTTTTCTGTAAACTTAAAACAGCTAAAATTAATAACAATCTATTGATCTAAAAAAACTATACTTAATCTGCAAAATTTAATGTGCAATTTTGGGGGAGGGGGGGTTAAAGACCCTCCCCCACTTAAAAACTCCTGTCTGAGAAAACAGGAAATGTGCCTCACTCATCCTCCCCACCCAACCTCCACCCCACTCCCACAGTGCCCAGGAAATGTCTAGCAAGAATGGATACTTGGTAAATTTCTCCCGATTAATTTAAAAAGCAAAACCTGGCATCATGCCTGGCACAGAGTAGTTACTCAACAAATATTTGGTGGATGAATAAACATGAGGTGGGAATTCTAACAAAACAGCTTGAGAATACCTGAAAACAGGCACTCAGTTGTTACTTTTTTGTGCTGGCACAGCTCAGTTCATGACTCTCCAAGGTTCTCACCAGCCCCTAACATGACAACATCTCTCCTTTATGAGACAGCAAAATTATCAAGGGTGAAAACACCACCATTTCATCCCGTACTCTCACTGCTTGGCTGGGCCTTGCATACAGTAGGTGCACCTTGAATGTTTGCTGACATCTCTTTGAAGTGACTCCACTTCTCCTTCCTGTGTTGATCCTCTTGAACTTCTGGAGGTAGCCAGACAAACTCACACGATGGCACTAGCTCCAGTCACAACTGCCCATAGGCTGTAACATCACAGCTGCCAGGCTTCTTCTCAGACCCCCAAGACACTGCAAAGCCTTCTCCATCCTCAGTTAGATTCTTCCTTGCCATACTCCTCAAAACTCAAGGTCATTTGATGGCAGCCTCCTTTTCCTCCAAACTCATTGTATTATCCAAATTCATTCTATTTGCTTGCCCCTTCTAAACAGCTAATATGTGCTTTTTCACCTAACCTTACCAAATCTGCATGGAGGAAGGAGATGAGTAAAGGAAAAGGCTCTCTCCTCTAGAAGTTTACGAGAGGATACTGAGGCTCAGAAAGGATGAGCCTCCTGCCTAATGTCACACAGTGGAGAATGAAGAGCAGGCATTCACATGCTGCTCTGAAAACACATACTCTTCGTTGATGAGCTTTGCTGAGCCTCTCTCTTATCTGAGTAATCTTCTGAAATTACAGCTCTCTTCATGCCAATCATCTCTTGCTCAAAAACATTCAACAGCTCCCTCCAGACCAATGAATGAAATCTGAACTCTTTGGCTTAGCAGTCAAGGTTCTTAACGAAGGGGCTTCAGCCTAATGACTTCATCTTATTTCTTATGATTCCCTATCACAAAATCTATCCTGTAGCTACACTGAACTATGGACCATATATATCCTGCATATACACAGACTTTCCACCTCTGATGTTTGCTTATTTCTGAAAAGACTTTTCTTCCTAATCCTGCAGAGAACAAATCAAAGACTGTCTGTTTCAGCAGGGCATGGTAGCTCACACCTGTAATCCCAGCACTTTGGGAGCCTGAGACGGGCAGATCACTTGAGGTCAAGAGTTCAAGACCAGCCTGGCCAACATGGTGAAACCCTGTCTTTACTAAAAATACAAAAATTAGCCAGATGTGGTGGCACATAGCTGTAATCCCAGTTGCTCAGGAGGCTGAGGCAGGAGAATCACTTGAACATGAGAGACAGAGGTTGCAGTGAGCTGAGATCAAGCCACTGTACTCCAGCCTGGGTGACAGAGTGAGACTCCATCTCAAAAAAGAAAAAAAAAAAAGACTGTTTCATAAAGTCTTTTCCAGGACATGTGACTGAAAATAATGTTGTTGTTCTCTGATTGTCTATGTTCCTTCATCTAAATCACTATATGGCATCCACCATCCATCCATCCACCCATCCATCCATCCAAGCCTCCATCATACATCCATCTATCATCCATCATCCATTCATTAACCATCCATCCATTCATCATCCAGCCATGCATCTATCTGTCCATATGCCCATTCATTATCCATTTATCATTCATCTATCCATCTGTCCCTCTATCATCCATCTACCCATTCATGCATCCATCTATCCATGCATCCATCTATCATCCATCTGTGCATCCTTCCTTCCATCCATCCATCCATCCATCCATCTGTCCACCCATCCGTCTGTCCATCCATCCATACATTCATCCAGTGCTGACTGGGAGCCTCTCATACACCAGGCTCTGTGCCAGGTGCTGAGAAGTTCACAATGGATAAGACAGACAAATTATTTGCTCACATGGAGGTCACTTTCTAAATGGGGATACTAACAATGAACACATCAACAAATAAGCATGAGATTACTTCAGACAGCCATCAGCCCTGTGAATAAAACAAGGGCTTTGTTAGGTCATAGGGTCTAGGGAGGGATTTATTTATTTATTTTTTTGAGATGGAGTCCTGCTTTTGTTGCCCAGGCTGGAGTGCAGTGGCACGATCTTGGCTCACTGCAACCTCCACCTCCCTGGTTCAAGCAATTCTCCAGTCTCAGCCTCCCCAGTAGCTAGGACTACAGGCGCATGCCATCACACCCGGCTAATTTTTGTATTTTTAGTAGAGGTGGGGCTGGCAACATCCCCCAATTGTAACAATCAAAAAATGTCTCTAGACATTACCAAATGTCTCCTGGGAGGTAAAGCTTCCTCAGTTGAGACCCATGCTGTAGAGTCAGAACTACTTTACACCCATCCTAATTAAGTCTAAAGCCAAGCCCTGATGAGATTTACAGGGGAGACAGAGCTTGGAATCCTATCAAGTCCTATTGAGTTAGAGGGGCTTGGGAACAGTCCAGATTTCCACAGACCTGCACTAAGAAAACAATGTTGAGCCTACACTAGGTTAAGGTTGTCACCCGGTAATTAAACCACGTAGTATAAAAGATTTTAAAGTAGCTACTATAAATATATAATATAAATACATTCAAATAATTAAAGGAAAATACATTCAAAGAACAATGCCAGAAGGTTGTATGATCCAGGATCCCTTTTATAAAGCTTCCCTGGTCTGCCATGTGAGAAAGGGAGCAGCGGGGAGAAAGAGGAGGCAGGAACCCACCTTGGAGGTGATTTGATTCTATTCTGTTCACCCGGAGGAGGCCGACTTGTGCCTCAGTTGTTCAGGCTGCACTTAACTTAGTATGCTGGACCTTGGTAGATACTCCCAAAGTGGGGGACTGACAAACTAAAGCAGATAAGTGAAGAAAGAATAATCAAATTATAGAATGAACAAATGTCTCAACTTGGGAAGCAGGTGATGAAACCCTGTCCCAAAGTGGAGGTGACAGGCCTCCCTCTCACATGAGGGGCCAAGTGGAGGCTGACCAGGTTACCACAGAGAAGATTCCTGCACTGAAGGGAGATTAAAGCTGCCCAAGGCTAAGATTCGAGGATTCTTGCAAAGTTGTCACATAGCTTTGGGATGCTCAGAGACTCCAGAGCCAGATTGCCAGCTCACGACTGGGCAGGGACAGAGAGAGGTCAGGAAAATCAGACACGACACAGTTTCAGCACTGCATCCCTTACACAGCCAAGTCAGACTCACCTGGTTTCAGCTGCTGGCTGTGCAAGCTTCAGCCTTGCAGAGCCTCAGTCCCCTCATTGGTAAAACCTTTAAGACATAGGCTTTAAAATTCTCGTGACTTATCAGATGACGTATAAGGACCTCAGGTCCTATCTTATAGGTCATGAGAATTTTACTTATATAGAGCATTTAGCTCCTATGTCAAAAATATAATAATTTTCAACTATTTGCTGATTGGATAAATTGAAAGACAAGTTTCTAAAGCACAATACCTGGCATAGAGTCAGCAATCAATCAGTGGTAACTAGCATCAGTAGTTTTATGAGTACCCAAGCAGTGTTTCAACCTCCAGGACTGTGGATCGTAAGACACTGCTGAAACAGCCAGGAATGAAACAAGAAAAGAATAAACATCCACTACCTTTAAATGTGCGCGATGTTAGATCAGTAATGCAACTCTAATTACGGAGGAATTTACCCTCTGACTGGAAGGAGTGCATCTGTCAGGTCAGTTCCAACCCCAGCACCGCCCTGCACCACTGTTGTCACTGGCTTAATCATGTGTCTGTGTCAAGAGACTGTCATTCCCTTGAAAATAAGAGCCATGTGTGATGATCTGACTTTACATTCCAGTGCTTGGTATTAGGAACAGTGAAGCTAACCCAGAAACAAATACACTGAAAGGAAACCTTGGGGGACTTTCAGTCTCAAGGAGTGGCTCCCACCTCAGTGAGGTTTGCAATATTTTCAAAACCGTATATGATGTCTCTACGTTGACGGCAATATAGACATTTTGGGTTGAAAGTCCAGCAGCCAGAAGGCCCAATTTTCTTTGGGTCCTTGCTTAGAATCAGAGTACACTGCCACCAGGTGGCAGCAATTCCATGGTAACAGCTGTGAGGTTCAGCAGGTAGGGTCTTGAACTGGGGTCTTGTTTTCCCTGATTCATCCTTTTGTGGGGTGGGGAGGCAGGGAACATTTGGTGTTCAGAGGTGCTCTCACAGTGTGGGCATCCTTCATCCCAGCCCCAGAGTTTGGACGCTTTAGCCTCAGGCTCCAGTTCCCTGCACAGAGGAGGTGGATCTGGGGAACTGGTGCACCAGTGCCCTGGGAAAGCAGACCCCGCCATTTGGATCTGTGACAGGCCTTTCTGTTCTTGCCCTGAAAACACACACTTGAAACACAATGAAGAGTGAGAGGAGCGGGAATCTGGGGCAGGAACAATATGATTTCTTGCAAGATCCCCTTAGCTCCCCAAAGACTGAAAAGACAGAAAGTAAAAATTTGAGGGGAGAAAAATGGAGTGGAAGTACTTCACACTTCAGAGAGAACACGGGGCTGACAGTGAAGATGAACAAATGTTTAGGAAGTTATAACAGACCACAGAATGCAAACTGCTGGGGGACAAAAGCGGCAAGCTGCTGTGTCACTTCCAGTTCTTGACGAGAAACTTAATTTACTGGATCCACAATAAAGGTCCTCGGTTCCAAGTTCAAAGACCCCCACTTGGGCTGTGGGGCCCTGACTCATCCTGCCCAGAGCTGGTGAGGTGGAGGCAAAAATGAGGACTGCCGCTGGTGTTCCAGAGCCCTTCTGGCTCCCAGGCCCTGGGCTGGGTGCCAGAAGGGAGAAGCAGAGGTGCTCTGGGCCTCATGTGCACACTTGCCCCACTGCCTCCTCCCTGTGCAGCCGATATTCTCACCCACAATGCACAGGTGAGAACCTGGAGCCCACAGAGGTCAAGGGGCAGGCTGTTGGTCACCTTCTGGCCAGTGGCAGCAGAGTGACTCCCATTTCCTCCCCTCCACACCAGATCCCACTACACCAAGAATACTTCTTTCTGAAGAGCACACCCACAACTGCAACCATAACACAAAATAACACAGGCTGTACTAGAAATTGTTCTTCCTTCTGTCTTTCCTTCCTTCGTTTGTTTGTTTGGTCCTTTCTTTGACTCATTCAAAAAATATCTCCTGAGCACTTCCTGTGTTGCAGGGACTGTTCCAGGTGTGGAGATTGAACAGGGCAGGTAACAGATACATCCTCCACCCACATGGGGCGTACATCCTAGTGGGTGGAGAACGGTGATGCAGAATGAATGGTGTCTGCGATGGTGATGAGTGAAAGCCAGGAGGATGGATGAGATGCGCCAGGAGCACGGGGGGTGGTGGTGCGATTTTAAATAAAGTGGTTGGGACCTTCATTGTGACTGCACTGGTTGGGTGCGCACCCCGTTAGACTTTCGAGCAATTTTCACAGTTCTCTCTCTTGATCAGTGGAGAAGGCATTCTCCCCACTTTTGCATAAAGAGCAGGAAAGTAAAATGGCTCCCAAGTCTCCAAAGAAGGAGTAGAAATGACTTGCTGTGCCATCTCAGTCCTCAGGTTTCCCAGCTAAGCTCTTCTCACCCTTTCTGGCTTTACTGGCTGGGAGGGAGGATGAAGGGGCCACCGTGAAGGCAGCCACAGCCACCCGGCTCAACACTTCATCAGCCTTCATGCAGAATCCCTGCCGCCCACATGTGGAGGGGCAGGAACACCCTCCCAGGGAACGTCCTTGTATAAGGCTGCAAACTGGAGTGCAGAGCTTTGCACCAGTCGGATGCCCTGTGTCCCCTTTAGAAATGTAAATGACATAGTAAATAGGCATGTCTGAGCCCCTTGTAATCCTGAGGGAAGGGGAGCTGGGGTCAGTCTGGAATTAATGGAGATCCTGGATCATGGAGGGGCCACAGGGCTAAACTGGGTGCACATGCCCGCCTGTCCTGGCCCAGGCCCAGTCTTCATGAACCTCACACATGTTTGCAGAGAAGTAAGCTCTGCTGATAACATGCCATCCCCATGGTTATTACTGGAGCATGATGGCAGGCTGGCCCCTCATGGAGCCACAAGAGACAAGGCAATTTTGGGGTTCTAACGCAAGGTGCACCAGCTAACAGCCCTCCTGACTTCCCAGTGGACCTTCCCAGGAATTTCCTAGAAAGGCAAGAGAGGGAAAGTGACGGTACAAACGCAGCCACTCTATTTTATTTACTTATTTATTTATTTTTGAGACAGAGTCTCGCTCTGTCCTTCAGGCTGGAGTGTAGTGGTACTATCTTGGCTCCCTGCAATCTCCACCTCCCAGGTTCAAGCAATCCTCCTGCCTCAGCCTCCAGAGTAGCTAGGATTACGGGCATGTGCCATAACACCAGTCTAATTTTTATATTTTTAGTAGATACGGGGTTTCACCATGTTGGCCAGGCTGGTCTCGAACTCCTGACTTCAAGTGATCCGCCTGCCTCAGCCTCCCAAAGTGCTGGGATTACAGGGGTGAGCCACTGTGTCCAGCCTAAATGCAGTCACTTTAAGCCCACTCTAATGTATAAAAGGCATAAGTCGTTTACAGGCTCTGGCACTCAGATGATTACCAACAAAAATTTGCTACTCCTTCTCAACAAACTGTAAGAATGGAGGAGAACTTCTGGTCTCATCCAACCCCACTTCCCTCTTCCTCTAGGGAGGGAACCCCAGAAGAGGTGAGACTCCACCCTTACCTATCAGACTGTGTGCTCCCTGGGGACAAGGAGGCTCTTACTCATTCTACATGCTGAGTACCTGTCACAGGCAGGGGGGAATAACTACCAGTGGAACAAATTAAGGAAGGGTTGCTGGGCTCTGGTGATAGATGAGTGGGACACATGATAGTTGTAATTCCTGCCCTCCTGGAGTCCACAGACTAGGAAGGACTCCCCACCAAGTGCTCATTTCATCCCCTCCCGGCCCTCAGTCCACCTGAGCTCATCCTCATCCTCCAAGGGACTAGATGGAGCAGCCCTGGGGACCAATGGGGCTCAGAGGCTGGAGACCTGAATGTGTCCTGGAGCTCAGCCTGAGGCCCAGCCCTCTGACTTCCTGCAGGCTTCTCTTCCTCCCCTAAGCATCTCTCCTTCCTATTACCTATTTCTCCACTTGTAGGAGAGATTTTACTGGCTACAGAGTCACCCCTTTAATTTCTCACAGCTGCAAGAGGCCCGAATACTACAAATGCTGGATTATCCCAAAGAAACAAAGGTGCCCATACTCCCAGACTAGCCCAACAGCCAGGCCTACAGCTGGGAACTTTTCTCCCACTATCTGGGAACTTTTCTTCTTGGTGCAATTTGAAGTGCAGGATCATATCTAGAAGTATAGGAAAACTAAGGATCATTTTCAGAAAACAAACAAATAATCTGGACTTGCTAAGAGAGCAACATTACAAAGAGATACAAGATTGAAACTTTCACTGACTTCATGATAAAATACTTCCAGTCGACCCCTCTTACTAATCTACTCTCTCTAAATTTGGGAGCTGTGCCTCAGTTGTCTGTAGGGTGACCATGTGGCTATGGAAGTCCTAAGACTAGCTTAGGATGTTTCTCTACCCCCACAGCACCGTGCCTCAGATGTTGGCCAGCCACCTTCCACCTGCACTACATTTGTCATGTCCATGTTTGTTTTAATAATTTTTAAACATTTGCCTTTAAATTAGCCTCACTTTTAATCGTATACATGGCATATATATGTCCAATGAGCTCCAGTGCTCACTGAAGCATTTCCTTTGAGAGCCATGTCAGCACACAGAAAGTTTCAAACTTTGGAGCGTTTAGGGATACTCAACCTGTATATATATGTATGTATGTATATATGTGTGTGTATGAGATCATACATATCATATATATAGTTTCATTCTAGCAATAATAGCAATAAAGCCATGGTTTTGATATGGTTTATGTCCTGGTTTTGTTCCTAATGCTTATTAACATACATACATAATTGAAAAGAAAAAACATTTCTCCATGACTGGGCCATCAAATGACTCCACCTTCAAGGCCATCTGCTGGGGCAGGCAAGTGCAACGTGTGACTGAGGGAGGAGGGGACAAGGCCCCCTAGAGGCTAGGGGCCTTACTTAAGGTCATATCACCACTGCAGGAGAACAGGAATGGAAACCAGTGCTTCCTGCTTCTTCATGGGCTGGGTATCCACAAATGGGGACAGTTGGAATCAGGCCACATTGGGCTTCTTCCTACAACATACCCCAGCTTCCAAAAATCACCAACATACATGGGGTTTTGTTTTTCTTTCCCTCTTGGGGTCGCTATCCTTATTTATGCCACAGAAAATCAGCAGTTGCTTTTTGGGGACATACTTGCTTTTGGGACACACACAAACACACACGCACGCTTCCTAGCCATCACTGATAGAGAATCAAAAAACATTACAGCTCACGGATTTGGTGATCTGGAGGTCATTAGACTTTTTGTTAAAGAGAACCTTCTCGTGAAAAATGAAAATAGCCCTTATTCCTATCATTCAACAAACATTCAAGGAACACCTACTGTGTACCAGGCATTGAGCTCATCAGGGACTAAGGATACAATGGTAGGAAAGGCAGATACAGACCTTGCTCCCAAGCTGCCATCTCAGCCAGTGGCCACCCTGTGGAAAATTGTCAAGGCCTACAATAATCTCTGACACAGAGTAGGCACTCGGAAAATATCTGTTCAACAATAAATGGACATTGAACAAATAAAGATCACACACAATTATATATATACACAAATATTTTACTGTAAATATATAGGATATGTAGGTGCTTTGGAAAATAAGTATTGGGTGCTGGGGGGTGGTGCATGGTTGAGCAGTCAGAAAAGACTTGCCTGAGAAAGTGATGTTTAAACTAAGTCCTAAAGGATGGGTGGTCCGGGCACGGTGGATCACACCTGTAATCCCAGCACTTTGGAAGGCCGAGGTGGGTGGATCACGAGCTCAGGAGTTCAAGACCAGCCTGGCCAACATGGCAAAACCCCACCTCTACTAAAAAAAAAAAAAAAAAAAAAAATACAAAAATTAGCCGGGTGTGGTGGCACACACCTGTAATCCCAGCTACTCAGGAGGCTGAGGAGGAGAATTGCTTGAATCTGGGAGGTGGAGGTTGCAGTGAGCCGAGATCACACCATTGCACTCTAGCTTAGATGACAGAACAAGACCCCATCTCAAAAAAAAAAAAAAAAAAAAAAAAAAAAAGAATGAGTGGATGCTTGCTCGGCCAAGGTGGGGAAGGCGGGTCTGGGGAAGAAAGAAGGAGTGTTTCCAGCAGAGAAACAGCATGTGTGAAGGCCCTCAGTTAGAAAGGCCATGTCTATTGGAGGCCCAGAGAGGAGGCCAATATCTGGAATGAGCTGAAAGAGGGGGAGAGTGGTAGGGAATGCAGCCAGGAGGCAGCTCACAGAGGACAGTGGGGACCCCACCATTTGGATCTTGTTCCAAAGACCACAGGGAATCCCAGGAGGGATTTAAGCAAAAGAGGTGCCCATCGAATTTACATCTCAAAAAGATCCCTCTGTTGCTGGGTGGCGAGTGGCCTAGATGGTCAAGGAGCCATTTCCGGATGACCAGTTAGGGGGCTGCTACAGTTTTCACGTGGGAGATGGTGGTGGCCCGGACTAGGCTGGTGGCAGTAGGGGTGGAGAGCAACAAGGACGGAGTCGGGGGTCAGGTGGAGTGGGGCCCATCAGCCCCTGCTCACACGCCCCTGAGGGTACTCCAGTGCACTGTCAGCAAACTTTTTCTAGAAAGAGCCAAGCAGTAAACACTTGAGATTTTGCAGGCCTGTAGGAAAGAGTCAACAGAGCAGGCCCAATGTTGCTCCAAAGTTGGGCCCATTTGTAGTGTTGGCTCTTGCCTGGTGTCTGGGAATTGGGCTTTTAGGATGCTCCCTGTGGTACTAAGTGACATGGTTGTTTTGTATGCCTGGAACACTGAATCCCATAAAGGCTGCCTGCTTAGACCATTTGTACAGCAATGTGATTTCTGGTAAATGCCTGTGTTTCCTCTGACAGTCTGGAAGTCAGAGGGTTGTGGCTGATCATGGAGGCAGGGAGTACCTGTGCAGTCAATAAAACACCTTCACTAAAAACCTGGACTCTGCATTGCAGGAAGGCTTCTCTGGGCAGAAACCCTGCACGCATGCTGCCGCATTTCCTTGCTGGAGGAAGGAACACAGTCTGCATACCTGCTTCAGGCAGGAGGGAGGGAAAGTGAGAAACCTGTGTATGGATTCCTCCACATTCTGCCTGGTGACTGTCTTTGTCTTACTGATGATAGAAACAAACCACATCCATGAGTATAACTGCTTCTGTGTCCTGTGAATCCTTCTAAATTACCAAATATGTAGGTAATCTTGGGACCACCCCCCGACACAGAGGTCCACAGGGTTTCTGTCTCAACTACTCAACTCTACCTTTGAGTGCTAGAACAGCCATGGACAATAATATGTAAACAAATAACAGGCTGTGTTCCAATAAAACATTATTTATAAAAATGGACAGAGGGCTGGATGTGGCCTAGAGGCCAGAGTTTGCCAGCCTATGCTCATGGAAAAGCAGGGACTCTCCAAATCCATTTTGAAAACTCTTTCATGTCACCAGTGGAGAAACAGAGGTCCAGAAAGAGGGAAGGGAGAAGGAACTTGTCCACGGTCACTCAGGATCCATGGCAGAACCAGGAGAACCCAAGTCCCAACTCTCAGACCAATGTGCTCTCCACTACTTAATACTGGCTGGTGGCCAGGGCCTAAAAGGAAGGAGATGGTAGAAAATGGCCTGGCCTGACTCACTTCTGTGTTCGTTCTCTCTCTCTCTCTCTCTCTCTCTCTCTCTCTCTCTCTCTCTCTCTCTCTGTGTGTGTGTGTGTGTGTGTGTGTGTGTGTGTGCCTGCAGGGCTCTGAAGTTTTAGGTGCCACCTGGATTTTCCCAAACTTTTTTGATTATAAGAATCGCCTCTGAGGGTTCTTAGTAATACGGATGCCCAGGTGCCATCACAGACCCACTGCAACTGGATCTCCAGGAGTAGAGCCTGGAATCAGCATTTTTAACCAGTTCCGAGGTATTCGGATGATCAGCCAGATCTGGAAACTCTGGGTGACACTCAGTGGCTCTTGAATGACTACCAGGAAAAAAGAAGCCCATAAGCAGAGGAGAGAAGGGGAAATCTGTCTTGGATCAAGGCAGAATGCATGGCCATCATAAAAACAGACCAACCAGTGGTTTGTAGAATATGTTCTCCAAAACTGCTCCTTCAACTGAGCCTTTGCCATCAGAGATCAGGAACTGGCAAAGCCAACATTTGAAGCTAATTTCCTTCTTCCCAGGGATTCTGCCTGCAATTCAGAATGCCATGCAGGTGCCTAGTGGTATCCTCAGCCTCAAGGCCCTGCAAGGCATGGCAAACTGAGACAAAAATGAGCTCACCTCCCACTCCGCCCACCGTGATGAGGGGCTTCTGAGCTGCACTAACCATCCCCCCAACAAATGCTTCCCCCTCAAGCTCCCCTAACAGGAGGTGGCTGGAAGCCACAGATCGCAGACTTCAAATTTCCTGCAAGCCTCATTTCCTGTTTGGAAACTGTACTGATTCCATGTGTTCTGTGTTTTAATAGAAAAATTAGTGCCTGCTCGCCCGCTCAAATGTCTTTGATTAAGTTACTTCACACACTAGAATGACCTAGAGGCCTTTAAAAGATACTGACACCTGCAACCAGAGAGTTCATTTTAATTGGTCTGGGTTGTGCTCTGGGAATTCACGTTTTCAAAAGCTCCCCAAGAGCTTCTGACATGTGGTTGAGGTTGAGAACCACCGGGCTTGTGAGATGTTCTGGTTTTATCTGTTTAATATAGTCCAGGGCACACCACCATGTGCCCACTTAGAGAACCTTAGGCACAATTACTACTCACCACTCAGAACAACGAATGCCTTACCAAAGACAACTGATAGCTTAGCCAGTTTCTCCAACTCTTTTCTTTACTATGAGCTGCTCCCACAAAGAAAATCAATCACGAACAAAGACCCAGTTTCTCTCACCGAGAGGCACTACTGCAGAGATCTGTGATTTGGGGTAGAAATGTTTTTTTGTTGTTTTTTTAATTTTTAGTTAACTTCTAACTGAAATGTAGTATTTGTTTCAATTTTAGATGCAGGCAACAAACTGCAGTCCTGTTAGCAATAGACATTCCAGATGTTTTCATATCATGGTATAGCTATCTTGAAACGTCACTTATGCTCACTGCTGCTTTAAAGTCACAGTAGTCGTCAGACTTGCTGCTGGATCTGGCTATGTAATGTCCTCATTTTAAAATGTACATCTATCCCCATGTCACAAATTGGTCTGTTTAAAATGTTTCGGTAATGGTATTTTAAAATATTTGATTTCCTACGTATTAAATGTATGCATTTAAAATTATTCTGGGAAAGAGTTCACAGGCTTTCCACTGTTCAACCAGCTGTTGAATCCCAGTGGCCAGTGGCAGGGGCTCTGCAGAAGGCTTCCCAGTGGTGGTGGTTGATGCTGCACATTGAGCAAGCGACTCTTACCTGCGGGTCGGAGAGCCGGGAGAGGTCAGGGTACAAGTAGAACTTGATGCCCTCTGAGGCCCCGGGCAACGTGACCCCTCGTATCAGGAGGATCAGCAGCATGATGTAGGGGAATGTTGCGGTCACGTATACAACCTGGGCACAAGAGGAGAGGAGAGAATCAAGAAGAGGGTGAGAGCAATGGGCTTACTTCACTCAGCACAGCGTCCTCTGGGTGCATCCGTGTTGTCGCATGTTGCACCAGGACCCTGTCTCCCAAGGCTGACTAGCATTCCCCCCTGTGTATAGACCACACTTGCTTGATCCATTCATCTGCACAAGCCAGTCACAGAAGGACAAATACTGCATGACTCCACTCATGTGAGGTACCTAAAAGAGTCAAATTCACAGAATCAAAGAGTGGGATGGCAGTTGTGGGGAACTGGGAGGGGTGAAATGGGGCATTACTAATGAAGAGGTGTAAAGTTTCAGTAGTGAGATGCATCAGCTCCAGAGACCTGCTGGACAGCATTGCCCCTACAGTCAACAACAATGCATTGGATACTTACAAATACGTTAAGAGAGCAGATCTCATGTTAAGTGTTCTTACCACAATAAATAAAATTAAAAAGGAAAAGGAAGCAGGGGTGATAGGAGTGGGCCACAGAGGGGGTAAAGAAAAGAAGGGCTTCCTGGTGCAGCAACAAGAAGTGACCCCTAACATGGTCTGTCCTCCTGCCTCATACCTCACCAAAGGCGAGGTCTTTCGGTGCTATCTACTGAGTGCCTGTGATGTGCTTGAGAGTGATGCTTGTTGAATTTTTTTGACCACAACACAGAAAGAAATATACATCACAATCCACCACACGTAGAGCTGAAAAGGAAGTTTCACAAAATAACACATGTGTGATACATGCTAATATTTTGTATCATATTCTTTTTTTTAATAAGCTGGTCATGATGTTCTAAATCCACTTCAGAATTCACTATTGGGTCAAAACTCATATTTTAAAAGCCACAGCTCTTACTGAAAGTTAAGTATTCATAGCTAAAGAGAGACTAGGATAGCACAGGATAGTATAGGCTAGACTAATGTACGATAGGATAGGATGGCATAGCATAGCATAGCATAGCATAGCATAGCATAGCATAGCATAGCATGGCATAGCATAACATAGGATAGCATAGCATAGGATAGCACAGCATAGGATAGTGCAGCATAGCATAGCATAGGACAACATAGAGTAGCATAGGATAACATAGCACAGGATAGGATAGCATAGCAGAGCAGAGCAGAGCATATTATAGGATAGCATAGCATGGCATAGGATAGCATAGGCTAGGCTAGGCTAGGATAGCATGGCATAGGATAGGATAGGATAGGATAGGATAGGATAGGATAGGATAGGATGGGATAGGATAGAACAGGATAAAATAATGAAGGTGAGAAGAGGGGAGGGAAAGGAAGAAAAGGGCAGAAGACTTTGGGGGCAGTAAAAACCTAGGGCCTGCCTGGAACCATTTGGGCTTAGTCTATTTGGAGGCAGGTGATTGGACCCAATGAACCCGAGAGACCCTTTTAGCTAGTGGATTCTGGATAGGAATCAAGACAGTCAAAGACACAAACCTCCTCTGAGCTTCCTCGCACAAGAGCTGCCTAGAAGGAGGCATCAAGGCCCGCAGGGACTGTAGGAGTTCCTGTCCCAGGGGCTGCCTGTGGTGCCGGCCACACCCCTTAATTGAGGTCCCTGCAGGACTCAGCGTCCTGCCAGTTTTAACTTCTCTCTTTTGTCACATTCACTCCTCCAATCACTTGGTTCTGTCCTCTCAGTGGGGCCTGCCCTCTCCATCTGTTCAGATCAGCAACGTGTTGACATTTGGGGTCCAGGGACACTTGTGAGAATCTAAGGACCTTCCCTCCAAATGTGCTCAGATGCAGATATGCATGCAAGCTTTGGTTCAGAGACTCCCATTTCCCAGATATTAGAATCTATGCCCTGAGACTTCCAGCTTTCTAAGTCAGCCTCTCACTCCCGTTCAACCCAGGGTTTCTTTGACCAGTGCTTCAGTCCTCCACCCATTTGTTCATTCATATATTCCTTTACTCACTCAGCTCATCCACCTACTCACTTGCTCACCAAAACACTCTCATGCACCAAGCACTGAGCTAGGTCCTGGAAGGTAAAAATAAGACTGAATCACAGGAGGGAAATTTCTGCTTCAAGCAACTTCCAGTTGGTAGGAAAGAAAGACTTATAGACAGGAGGTCATGCCTTATGTCATCAGGGGAGCAAAAAGAATGGAAGAGCACAGAAAGAGTGAGTCCCTCACTGCAAGAGCAGTCCAGAAGGGCTTCTCCAAGGAGGTGTCAGCCCATAAAGGATGATGAGGAATTCAGGACTTGGAAAATGGGGATGGAAGGAAGAAGGCAATAAGACATCCCCACTCCATGCCCAGCCCTTTATACGTGGTAATAACAATGGCTGCATTTACTTAGCACTTCCACACACGAAGCATTCAACATGAATGAGTAGGCATGATTATCTTTTTACACATAACAAAGGTCAGAGAAGCTACTCATAACTTGCCCAGGATTGCCCAGTGAATGAATGGCAACCAGACATGGGGGTCACAGCAAGTCCTGCCTGACTCCAAGGTCACACATTCAACCACCAGGCTACCTATGTACACAACCTGCAACACTCATGACAGCCATGCAAACCCTGTGTTATTTTCACATTTTGATGTGACTACGCTTGCTGGTTATGCTATGTGCAGTCTATATTGGGTGGACTAAACCAGTGGGGAGTCATTAAGAGGGTCACTTACAACCTGGCCAAATGTACCCTCACTGTGCCCAGGCACCATGTACAGAAGACTGCTCCTCAATTACTACAGTGACACGGTTTATTAGGTGGCTGAGGATAATTTTGAAGCAATTCCATTGTTTAGAGTTCTGAATCGATGCTCTCAGAAAAGTCAAGTCATTCAGTTTGTAAGTGACAAAGCAGAGATTTTAAACACAGTCCTCAAAAATGGTAAATTAGAACCAGCAAAGATTGGTGACAGTGGGTCCTGTGGACACACCCTGAAAGGCTGGATTATTTTATTCAGAAAATGTCTCTATTCTACAATGATGGCAACCTCCCCAGCCCACTCATGGCCCCCGCACCACCAATTTCTGCATCCCTGTTTCCAAATCAACCATCAGCTCAATTGACACGTCACATAATCGACACAATCTCTTGCTATCATATGTAATGTAATTCAGAAAAGGTGCAGGTCAAATATATTATAAAAGAGCAGAAATCAATATTAATATTAATAAAAATAAGAGGCCAGTAATCAATAAGGCTTGATGGTTTCTGCAGAGAGCTAAAAGTGCTATAAAATCTCCAGTTTCACTTAACTTTGCATGCAGCATCTATGATAGATCTTTGGCATTTCACATACATTCTTGATTCATTTCCTTCAAAATTACCACCCCCTCCCGAAGCCAATCAGCTTAAGTCTGTAAAACATCAGGGTGAGGCTAAAAACCCATCGCTTTCATTTAGTAGTTTCCACTTTTGCCTGTATTGTGTGGTAGAAGATTAATCATCCAGAATGTCCAAGAGCTGACCTGTTCCAGATACATAATATTTGGAACTCAGCTATCTTAATTCCCAATGCTCACAAAATTTAAGGAAAATAACATTACCGTGTAAAACATAAGAACAACTCAAAAATCATAAAAATTTGTGCTTCACCTGTGGGAGTACTTCGATGTGACTACACTTGCTGGTTATGCTATGTCCAGTCTATATTGGGTGGACTGAACCAGTGGGGTGTCATTAAGAGGGTCACTTACAACCTGGCCAAATGTACCCTCACTGTGCCCAGGCACCATGTACAGAAGACTGCTCCTCAATTACTACAGTGACATGGTTTATTAGGTGGCTGAGGATAATTTTGAAGCAATTCCATCGTTTAGAGTTCTGAATCGATGCTCTGCTTCTACATTATATTCAGGAGAACTACATTCCCTCCACTGGTATCCACACCTTCATTTTTACACTTCTTTTATAAAACCACAAACCAAGGGAAATAAAACCAAGGGAAATAAAATATTCAAATCAATTGCCCAAAGATCACAGTGCAGACAAAGAGTTAGGCTGCCAAAATGAAACCACTGGCTGGCAGGCATTAGCGCAGAAAAAATCATTCGTAAGCTGAGGTTTGAGAACCTCGAGTCAGGGTACAAAAGGTGGTTTAGGGGCATCATTATGTAAGGCACACAAGCGGAGAGTGGTATGAAGGTTGAAATTCAATGCTGAGGATAGCCTGTGTCTATAGTTCTTTTAAAGCCACTTTAAAAAGTGGCTCTTTAAAAGTTATTTCTAATCTGTTTCTACCCTTGGCCACACCAGACACTTGGACATCATCTTTCACTTTTCCTGAGAACAACTATGTATTGTCAAAACCACACAGATTCTTGTCATCCAGAGACTGCACATAAGTGACACACATACTGCTACTCTTCCCTCTTGTGCCTTGCCAGATACCACTAATAGATCACAGCATTCTTTGCAGCTAAGCTTGGATGCAGCCTCAGAGCCCTCTACACAGCACTCCAGGCAGCCCGCCGTAATCAGCTGGGATGAAACCCATCTATCTGCTACCCTTGGTCTAGTCCATGTTTCATTTATGCTTTTGCAGACTCTCCTGCAGGTCAACAGAATGGTAAGACCCAGGTCTTGTCCTTGAGGAAGGAATTTATGCACATGAGCATCTAGGAATGAAACTCCTGGGATCATGACACCATACAATGAGAGTCACACAAGAAAAGGAGGCTATGCAGACAGGTTGGGAAGGTGCTTCCAGTGTCTCTGGGAAGGGATCCAGCCTTCTCCTGTCTGTGAACATGGGCTGGAGCAGGGTTTCCAAAGATAAGCAGGAATGGGAGAGGCTGGGTCAGGCAGGGAAGATGTGGAACTAGCCAAGGATGTAGAAATAGGCAGAGGGCATTGTCTGCCCCCTCGTATATCCAGGAACCTCCAGGTTGTCACTCAGGTGTGCTCAGAGTTAGCTTCACCTCTCTCCTCAGCTTCCCCCACATTCAATCAGTGATCAAGTCTTGCCAACTAGATATCCAACTACATTCTGAAGTTACACCCCCTTTTCACCCCCACTGCTGGTGCCATTCATCACCTTTCTTCTTGGTCACTGACAGCCCATACTGTCCACACTGCAGCTGCAGTTACAAAAATAATAATCCTGTATGTGTCTTCCCTGTTCCTGAGTCTAACCTCAGCCTCGCATTCAAGGTTGTGGGATATGATGAAAGGGTTGGGTTTAGAGTTGGATAATGCTGGTTCAGTCTTGGCTCTGCCCAGGCTTGCCGTGTGACTTGGCCAGTCTCCACCCTTCCCCAGACTACCAGGTTCCCTGCTGTTGGGGAACGTGCCAGGCCTCTTAGGCCTCCTTGCATTTTCTCAGTCTCTCTTTGTCCACAGAGTCCATCCCCAGCTCCCTGGCCACCCAAGACGAGACGTTCGTCCTGTGTGTGTCTGAGTCCCCACAGGCAGAGGATTCCTCCAAGTCAGGACCCTGCCCTCCAGTTGAGAACTCATTGTCCTCTCTATCTTAAAGGTCTGGAAGCCAAGGCTCAGAGTGGTCCATTTAGAATGTCTGTCTCGCTATAGAAGTCACCCTCTTAGCCTCATAAACCATACTGTCTGCCCAGATGTTGCTGAGAGGATAAATTCTCCTTTCCTCCCTGAGCCCCATCCCACATTCATCACCCTTGTCATTCTGCATCCTCCCAGCACCTAAAATTGCTCTCCATCAGCATTTTTCTTGCCTTGTAAGTTTAAGATTTCTACGATATAAGGGTTTGGTCTTTTGTTTTCCCTGCTGTATCCTCAGCACCCAGAACAGTGTATAGCACATAAGGTGTGCTCAATACATATTTGTTGGACAGAGGAACAAAGAAGCAGGCTGAGATCTGGAACTCTGAGGTTACCATGCAGGTCATTAGGAACACTGCTTTGTGCTGCATCCATATGTGATGCTGGGTCCACATAAAACAGGATTCAGAAAATTGAATAGGATTTTCAGAGGCATGTTTATAAACAAGGACATCACAAAGGATTTGGCTTTAAAAGACAGACCAGGTCAGATACAGAGGGCAGGGCAGCTCAGATGCAAAGTGTCCCTTTCAAGATGTCTGAGGCCCCAGAATTTGTCTGGAAGAGGCAAGAGGCCACAGCAGGGGTCAGGCATTATGCTGAATTACGCAGCATTTGGTGATGGGTCTAATAAGGTCTCTGACAAGGTATCATCAAGCCTGGCTGTTCCTGGCCACTGCCAGTAGTGGCCCAAGCCCAGAAGGGTGGGTGTGAAGAAGGGAGGGTCTGATCTGTCAGAACCCTCAGTCCATGAAAGGAGGCATCACTGCCCAAAACACACCCCTTGGTTAAGAAAGAGTTTTCATTATTGTTTAATTCCCTTTTCACAGGTCAAGGCTTTCTGAATATAAAGGTTAGCACAATTGGTGGTAATTATACTGTATCCTGTTTTAATTGACGCTAATTGCTCATTTACATCCCAATTCTGGGATTGTGGGGTGGTTTTCCCCCTACTTCCAGGACACGGCCATTTATTTCAGAGCAAGGAGATTGTCTGATCATTTGGAATGCCACAAACATTGTAGAAGGGCCACCCCACCCTAAGTTTTCCAGGATAATGGAGTCAATTGGAAAGCCAAGTCTTGTTCAAAAGGCATCCAAAAAAGCAGAGTAGTGTGGGGCAAGAACCTAGGACCACAAAATCAGAAGATCCAATGTTCTAGGCAGCTGGGGCCAGTTCCACACCCTCTCTGGGCTGGCATTTACCATCTACAAAGAGGCAAGGATAGACTAATCCAAACTTCAATCAGTCATAGTATCTTCCCAGTATTTTTTTTTTTGCCATATACACATATCACCTTTGTATTATTTATTTAATATTTTTTTAATTGTACTAATATTAATTAGCACATTCTTTAATATTAAACAAATATGCATAATGAGAAAACCGTGAATTACCACCATAAACAGAAAACTATGATCTCTTACTGCAAATGGAAAGTAACTACAAAAATAAATGTGATGAAAATAAAATGTGATTAAATTCTAGCCAAAGGCTCTGAGTCTGAGCTGTGTTCTGTCTTTGTTCAAAAGCAGGAGAAGCAAGTTCTAGAGAGGTGCTAAAGATAAACCAGCACCTCAGCGTACCTTTCACCTTAAGGGACATGAAAAGGGAAGAGCTGTCTCACTTCGTAATTGGATGCTCTGCAATCTGGGTTCATGGATTATCACTGAAATCATCCTGTGAACTACCAGCGGAAAGAGCTCTTTCTGGATTTGTGGGAAAGGACCAGATGGATGCTTTCTGAGGTCCTTCCCTGCTCTCTCAGTCAGCCACAAATGACTTG
Organism: Macaca mulatta; assembly: GCF_049350105.2. Taxonomy (NCBI): domain Eukaryota; kingdom Metazoa; phylum Chordata; class Mammalia; order Primates; family Cercopithecidae; genus Macaca; species Macaca mulatta. Next base: position 149,728,825 of record NC_133407.1, on the reverse strand, counting down.
AGTCCACAGCCAGGACTCCTTGGAGCTATCCAGGGTCCTGACACGGATTTGGGTTGAACCTTCTGTGAACCTGCTACCCAGAGCCTTGGAAAATGCTGCTATTAACAGAACACCTACCGGGTGCCAGAAATATCTCATACAGTATCTCTAACTAATTTTCACACAACTTGAGTAGGTTCTTTCCACACTTTGCAGACAAAAATTCCTCTGAGCCTAGGCAGACAAAAATCTCTCCGAGCCTAGGGAGCTCTAGGTCACAGAGCTGGAAGTATTCAGAAGTCTGCTCTCTCCAGCACACATGCTGCACTCTGCCACACATGTGGCCAGGTGCTGCCATCTTGTCGTCTCCTCTGGCTGTCTTTAACCTCAAGTGTTCAGTTTGCCTGACATTTGGCAGCAACTCATAATCCATCGCCCACTCTCCCAGCCAGGGGGACACTGTGCAGTTCCACCCCTCCTCCACGTCCACTTCCAGTCAGTCTCGCCTCTGTCTCTCAGGTGCATCCCATATGGCTGGAAAGCATGGCACTGAATATCCAATCCCTAGACAATCACTCTTTTAAATATCAACTGATTTTTCTCCCCTTTGGTTTCTTAGAGACCACTACCTGCGTTCCCAGGAAAGAACACTAGAGCAGTCAACTAACAGTCTGGCATAACTCCCACAAAGACACTATTTATCTTTGGGAATAAAATGCTAAGAGAATGCATATCTAAAGAAGGAAGGCCACCCTGGACACATCTGGCCTCCTCACAATTTTTACCACTGTTGGAGGTGTTGTTCTAGAACATTCTAACAGAAATAGTAAATGTAGGGGAAAACTTTCTGTTTTAAGCAACCAAATTCTAAATAGGTAGAGTCATGTTTTCACAAGAAAACAGTGGCATTTCTTCAAGGGGTAATGGTATTTTAACAATGCAGTGGTATTTCCATGAAGAGTTAAAGTTATAATTTTTTGTACAAGTGTAAGCGGTGTATCATTAGCTGTGAAAATTAGCCCGTGTGTGGGGCCTAAAATAATCTAAGTAAACACTGACCCATGAGGGATCCACATTTCAGGGCACTATCCCTGGGCTGGGTTGAGGAGGAAGAGAAGAAAGGTATTGAGAGGCAGGACTGGAGCTGGGAACAGCCCAGCTGGCGGTCCCCATCCCACCACAGCACAAAGACCATGACTCTATTCTCCCTCTTCTGCAGTAACAAAACCCCTCATTTTTGAAAAGACCTATGGCTGCCCCGAATAAAGACATCTCCCAGCTTCCTTTGTAGATAGATATGGCCATCTATGTTTTGGCCAGCAAGATAGAAATGAAGGTGCCATGTACAGCTTCCAGGTCACGTCCTTAAAGGGAAGGGCTGTATCCCATCCTTCCTTTCTTGTCCTTCCCATGGGCTGAAATGAAAACAAAGTCTTGGGCCACCTTAAGCCATGTAAATGAGGGCAACACCCTAAGGAAAGCAAAGCAACAGAACAGGAGTCTGGGTCCCTGAAACCAGCCAGCTCACACCCATACTGTTATGGGAGAGAGAAATAAACTATCCTATTTGTGCTCCTGTTCTCTGAGGCCTCCACTATAAGGATGGAAGCTAAATATCAAACCACCAATTGCCTCTGTGATCTTGGGTGGGTCCTGTTTCTGCCCCGAGTTTGTTGTTTTTCACCAAATGGAGGCACTAGCCCAAATGATCCACACTGTTTCCTTCTACTCAGACATGAAGAGAAGATTCTGAGGACAACCCAGGAGCTGAAGGTGGACCCTTAAGAGTGACCATCCTTCTACACCTGGAGTCAACCAGGAACAGCAATAAATGGAATCAGGAAGTCTTCAGAAAGTTTTGTCTGTGTAAAGAGCAGTTAGAACAGCTTTGCCAAATATATCGCTATGTCTTGGGAAGCCACAGTTTTTTGTTGTTGTTGTTGTTGTTTTTGCTTTTGTTTTTGTTGTTGAGACAGAGTCTCACTCTGTCGCCAGGCTGGAGAACAATGGTGAGATCTTGGCTCACTGCAGCCTCCGCCTCCTGGGTTCAAGTGATTTCCTGCCTCAGCCTCCCGAGTAGCTGGGACTACAGGTGCTTGCTACCACACCCAGCTAATTTTTTGTATCTTTAGTAGAGACGGGGTTTCACCGTGTTAGCTAGGATGGTCTTGATCTCCTGACCTTGTGATCTGCCCACCTCAGCCTCCCAAAGTGCCGGGATTACAGGCGTGAGCCACCGTGCCCGGCCACCACAGTTTTGGCTTTCTCTGCCACAGTTTAAAACGGGCCTGACGGGGTGGCCAGATTTGGCATAGGCCCCATCACCAAGCACAAGCATGGGCTTGGCGGTCCATGAGACCTTCCTAAGCTTCCATCTTCCTTCTGTGTGAAATGAGGATAATGCCTATTTCAAATGATGTCGTGAGGATTGGTTAGAGATCACTCTGCAAAGCATCTGACATGAAGACTGCTCAATAATTAGAAAGCTTGTGGCTGCCTTCACTCACCATCACTGTGCAATAAGCAATGTCTGTCCAACCCAGTGAGCGAGTGGCCTTGGCTGGCAGAGAACAACATATCTGGGGGTTCAAGACTACAGACAAAGAGGCAGGAATCAGCTCTGTCTCAGCTGTGAAGGGCACTGGGAAATGGCTCTTGATAATCCTTATGGATCTTCTCCCTGATAGATGGGGGTGGCAGTGGAAGGCTGGTGTTAAGAGGTGATAATTCATTGGCTGGGAAAATCTGAGTGAATAGAACCCAGAGACAAGAAAGACCTCAGGACAGAGGAGAAGCATACACAGCTGTTTGGAGGAGCTGCAGCAGCCAGACTCGAATGAAGGACAGAGGGAATCAGCCAGAGTGGCCACTATGGATGAGAATCCTCTCTGAAGTCCTAACTGTGGCAGCTGATGGGCCAGGGTGCAGACAGTGCCTAGAAGGAAGGGAAAAAATTATATCTGGATGAAACCAAATAAGATCATACTCCAATTTAAAATGATAGAACGCACTCAAAGCTGAGTTGAAGGGAAGCAGGGGACCCAACTGCACCACCACAGATACACATAACAGGGAGGAAGCCTGCCCTGTAAAGAGGGATGCCAGGCTTTCAGGAGCAGCCAAGGTCAACAAACATCTCCAACCTTTCGGATGCACCAGGAACCCGGTGAGGAAGGAGCTTGGGGGCTCTCCATTGAGGGGCACATGGTTGCTGGGGGCTCATGCACAGTTGTGGGGGGAAAGTGGCTGAGACTTCTCAGATACTAACAGGAAAACGCCCCTCCCAGCCCTGAGAGGTCACAAGGGAGGGGCGTTTCCCTGTCAGGCATCATCGGGGCTGGGGTAAGAAACCAAACAGCTAGGAGCTTAGGGAATAGTGTCACTCTTTCTTCTCACCGATGGTTGGGAACATAAAGATCACCTACACCCATGGCTCATTCCAGCCCTGAGAGTCCAAGACTCTATTATTTGGTAATGAGAGATATCCTAGTTGGACACAGAGGGCTCAAGAGGAAAAAATGCTTCACTTGGGAGAAATGGAAGATCAGAAGATAGCTAATAATAATAGGACTGACATTTATCGTTTGCTTGATGTGCCTTATTCTTACATTACCCAATTCTAGAAGACAGAAAATATCATTCCCATTTCACAGAGATGGACACTGAAGCACCCAGAAGTTGAGCATTTGACCTGTGGTCACAAAGCTAGATAAAGGCAGGATTCAAACTCAGAGCCACTCAGCTCTGAAGCCCTGAATGGACCCCTCGGGAGTTCAAGTTCCCCTATGAGCCAACTATGTTCATCTCACACCATGTCCTCTTGTGTCCCCTGAACAAACCCTGCACTTCCCTGCCTGCAAACCTTTGCTTTCGTGTCACCCTTCACCTGAGTGGGACAGTGGAGGTGAGAAAGGAAGGTCCTTTCCTCTTCTCTACCTATGAAAATATTGCTGACCTTCAAGACCAGTTCAATGACCATGTCTTCCAGGACTCAGTCAGAGGCCATCCAGGCAGAACAAAACACTCCTGTCACAGCCTACAACACACTGAGCAATGTGGCATACAGATATAGGGAGCCATCTTGGCTTCAGAAAATCAAAGTTCACATCCAGCCTCTGGCACTCTGTATGCATGTGGCTGACTTTTGGCAAGCTATTATCTTTCTAGGTCTTGATATTCTCTTCTGTAAAGTGGGGATAGCAATGAAGCAGATGAATTCAATCCCTTTAAGCCTCAGGCTCTTAATCTGTGAATCATAGACCATAGTTCCCACCTCTCATGGTAGGTGTGAGGATTAAATGAGCCTATGTCTACACAGCACCAGGTACAGTGACCTGACACATCAGCCCTCGGGAGACAGTAGCTCCCCTTCCTCCTTCTACTTAGCCCTTATTTCATTCTGCCTTGTAACACGGGCAGCTGTTCACAGACCTGGCTCTCTCTTTACTTGGTATCTACTCAAAGGCAAGGGCTTTTTTCATCTCTACAGGCTCTGAAACACTTCCTGAGAAGACCTACATAGACTGTAAATAGTTGATGAATGAATAAATTCAGACCTCAATAACATGGTAAGAACAAACAGAACATAACAGGACATAACCCCATATGTCTGCAATAGGCTCTGGTGTGAACAGTCCATGTTCGCATTTCAGCCTCTCCATCTGAGAGCAAAACACTCGCAGTTGAATTCCGTTCATATCCATCCACAGAGCCCACAGTGTGCCAGGCCCTGTGCTGGATTCTGAGAGCATGCTGATGAATGACCTGGGTCCCTGCCCTCAAGGGTGTGTGAGCTAACCCTAGCACAGATGTATATGACTGACAGTTCACAGGATGACAGCAGAGGGCCTCAGGCACATGCACAGTGGTGTGAGCACGTTGGGTGGCAGTGGTGTGCCAGAGATCTCCACCTGGAGCTGAACTCTGAAGGGGGAACAGCATGTTCCCATTGCTCTAGAGTCCTGATCTGGAATGTGCTACATGAAGAAAGTCCTTAAAGCAAGAAGAACCCAGGACACAAAGCAGGCAGAATTCTTCAAGCTGGGAAAAATCACCTCCAAGGAAAGACATGAGCCCTGTATGCAACGGTGACAAGATACTTAAATAGCAACCATGCTCATTAAGAAGGCTGAGCCCAATTTAAATCCCTGTCCACAGGATATCTAAAATTCACTGGACGAGGCAGTCTAGTGTTTAAGCCTATTTCATGGTGAATTAAGGTTAGCGAGGGAGTCAGTGCTATTGATTTTTACACAGCTCTACCATAAAGACCACGAAAAGAAAACAAACCCAAAATGAAAACAAGCCCGAGCAACATAAACATTCCACACAGTGCCCAGCCAAGCTTACACTGGTATTAGGAGCTATTATTTACTGCCTGGAAAACATACGAGGAACCTTGGCTAATAATGATTTAAATCCCGTCCATCTCTCTTAGACTAGAAGGCTGGTGTCACCATGGCGACCAAGGTCACCATTAAAGCACACGTTCCCCAGGCAAGGATGTACCAGTGGCGGGACACTGCCAGACTACAAGCACCACCCCATGTCCTCTCACTCCCTTAAAAACACATGATGGAGTTGTAGAGAGGAGGGATCCGATATTCAGGGGCTGCATTTGGAGCCAGAAAGAGCAAGGTGCTGCCTTGTTCCTACAAGCATCTCCTGTTCTGAAAGGCAGACTCTCCTCCCATCCATCCAATTGACCAAGGACTCTGGGTTCTCCTGGGTCCTTCCTCAGGGATCCCGAACAACACGGATCCCTCCCAGCTCACCCATGCTGGTTGCAACATGCTCCTTTCAAAACTGCTTCACTTCTTGGAAGAAGAATCAATGCTCGCCTCTTGTTCTCACCTCATTTGAAGACACTCTATCCTCTTTCTTTCACTTCTCACTTGGCAGCCATCCTACAGGACACCAGGGCCCCCCAGGGACTATTACAATCGTCCAACCTAATGACTTCTTCATGCTTGCTCGTCTCCTATCTTTGCAGCTTTAAAACTTTCCTTCATTGGACTTTTCTAGTTTTCTGCTTCCTTTCTCCATGATTTTCTTAAGTCTCTTTCACAGATTCATTACTTCGTGCTTTTTTTATTTGTTTGTTTTTGTTTTTGAGACAGACTCTCACTTTATCGCCCAGGCTAGAGTGCAGTGGTGCAGTCATTGCTTGCTGCAGCCTTGACTTCCTGGGCTCAAGTGATCCTCCCACCTCAGCCTCCAAAGTAGCTAGGACTACAGGTGTTCACCACCATGCCCAGCTAATTTTTTAAATTATTTGTAGACATGGGGTCTCGCTATGTTGCCCAGACTGGTCTTGAACTCCTGGGCTCAAGCAAGCCTCCTACCTTGGCCTCCCAAAATGTTGAGATTACAGGCCGTGCCCGGCCTCTTCATGCATTCTTTCAATCAATGAATCAAATAACCAATCAATCAATCAACTTCAATTAACATCTGTTATCTGCCAGCTACTGTGTTAGGCACAGGAGCAAGTCCTGCCTCACAGGTAGCTCTCAAAGGAAGCTGCTCTCTACAGATTTCCAAACTGTTTCCCAGAAGTGGGGCCTCATCCAGATCCTATTCTCCACTCTCCTGGGTTTTCTTTCCTATTCCTATAGGTTTAGGAGCCACCAATGTACTGATGCTCTTTAATCCTCCTCATGCAGTGGTATCTCTTGAATGTAAGCACATATTTTCAACTCTCTTATGTATATGTCTACCTGGATTTCCTATGAAGACCTACAATTTCTATGAAGACCTACAAAGTTGAGTATGTGGATACTCAACACCAAAATTATCACTGTCTCCCCCAAATCTGTTCCTCCTTTTGTGTCCCCCTTTTAGATAATGGTGTCATCCAAGCTACAACCTCCATGTGTCTTCTTTGATTTCAGCCTCCCTGCTTCCCGCTCTTCAAGGATAAACCTTTTGACAGGGAGGAATGCATAGTCTGACTCCACTTCCCAGAAGTTCCAGCACTCCATGGAAGGTGCTCTTACCCAGTATGGCCAGTTCCAATGGACGTGCCCAGCCCAGCACACGTCTTACAACCCTCGCCCTCCTTCTCCCACCTTGAAGCCTCATTAGCCTGGATTTTCCCTTCTTCTCAGGAAACTCTTCAACTTTCTCTTCCTCTCAGCCCCTTACATGTTGGTGCTCCCCAAGTCCCATCTTCACTCTTGTGCTCTTCTCTCTTGCATTCTCTTCCTGGCTATCCCACTTGTTCCCAGAGCTCCAATTCCATCAATTCTAAGATAAATGTTTTAAAAATGGTTCACCTTATTATCTCTGAAATCAGGATGGTTCCCAAGTGGCAGCTGCAATGTAGTTTCCACTGCCAGAATGGAAGGGACCAAGGACATAGCTGTTCCTATTGTCATCACTATAGCTGAGCTAAGGGCTTTGTTGGATAAAATATTTTAAATTAATTTAGTCAATTACTGTGTGAGATTTAGAATGTCTTTTAAAAAGATTACACTATGTCTCTGCAGAAAGGCACAGAAATAGGGATAAATTTTGATACTGTAAAGAAAATAGAAATCATTGGTGAAATGATCACACTTCCATATTTTCTTGCAAAGAAACAACCAATTATTTTGTGGATCCAAGAAAAGAAGATATCCCCAAGTAAATGAAGCTATGTTACATTCTGTTACTACAATACATACAAACTGATTGCCAAAAAATACCCCAGAAAACACACCTGAGAAGAAGAATCTGCCAATTCCTTTGGAAGAAACTTCAAAGCAACAAGAGAGTCTGGTATGACTATTCTATGTGTCACACAGGAATAATGTTAAAGCAATGGATAGTAGATTAATTGGGAGTGTTTTTACTTCTGGTAAATGTTCTTAATTGAAAGCATTATGTACCTTCTGGTACATAAAATAATGACGTAACTTAGGTTAGACAAAATATGGCATATTAGAGGTTTCTTATTTTGGGAAGACACAGGTCCCTTCAAAAACACGATGGTATCTACAGACCCTCACCCTAGAAAAATGTACATATCACACAATCTCAGAATTTTTATACAATTCCAAGGGGTTCATGGACACGTTGAAACATCCACGGGCTCCAGGTAAAGAAATCCTAACATATATGCTAACAATTCCACTCCACCTGAGCTCAGACATACCTGTCTGCTACCCAAACATCTCTACCTGCAGAGTCACAGACATTGCAGACTTAATGGGTCCCCAAAGAATGGTCTCCCTCAACTCCAGCCAAAACTCGGCCTGCTACCATATTTCTCCATTTCACCTACCAGCACCACTGAGCACTGGGCACTCAAGCCAGAAAGCCAGGCTTCATCTGGGGCTGCTGTGTCTCCTTTACCCTCTACATTGGGTCACAGAGGGCTGACTCATAATCTTGCATATTTCACAAATACTTACTCTTCTCTCCACCTCAAAGTTGTCACTATCTCCTACCCAAACTACTGAATGGCTTGTGTTCTGGTCTCAGCCCCTCCTATTCATTCCACATGCCACATTTTATGGTGGTCTTTTTATAAAGCTTGGTCATAGCATCCCCTGGCTTTAAGCCTTCTGGTGCCTCTGCATTGCTCTCCATTTCTTACCAGGCTTGTCTACAAGCCCTTCATAAGCTGATCTCTACCTACCAATCGAGCCTGCTTCTCTTCATACACCCTCAAGGGCTGCCCATTCTGGGGATAAAGAACTTGTTCCATTCCTTTCCAGAGCCATGTTCTCTCTCTCTCTCTGGACAATCCCATATGCTGCACAGGACCAAGTCTTAGATATTTGCCTTTATATCTCCTTGACTTACCAGAATACCTAAAAACCAGTAGGTGTTTAATAAGTGTATGTTGAATTAATTTGAAGGCACATAGCTCTGTAAAACAATAACACAGTATTAAATGCCATAGTGAGATAGAGAAACAGAGTGGGTTCCAGTCCCAGCTCTGTGACCTTGAGCAGGTTACTGTACCTCGCTAAGTCTCAGTGTGCCCACCTACAAAGTGGAAACAAAAATAACTACTTCAAAGAATTATTGTGAAGATTAAATGACATAACGTAAGTTAGTGGTCACAACAAAAGCAGTACATCCTCTAAGGGTCAACCTGGAGACATGTAGAGGCATTTTGAGTCATCATAAAGATAGAGGTGATGCATTTGATGGCCAATAACTAGAGATGTTGAGAATCCTACAGTGTGTGGGGCCATCCTCACACAGCAAAAAACTCTCCTGCTTCTCAAGATTTCCGCATGTGCCACTTCCTGTGGGGTGGGGAGGAGCTGTTTATAATTATTCGAGTGAGAAGCTAACTCTGTTTTACATATATCCTCGAAGTTTTTTTTTAACCTCATTTTAATATAGACTGAATTTTCCAGAAATGCAATTACCATGTAAAGTGAGGAAAGGCTGTCTCTTTAACTCAGTACTTTACCAAGCATTGTTCATCATTTCAGAAAATCATGTCACTAATGGCTGTACTGTCCACGGAATGTGAGTGATTGACACAACCACCATTGTATTAGTCACTATTTCAGCTATTGCATTCATGGTGATTCTATAATAACATATGTGACTAGTTCTTTTTTAAAGATGTAAAAAACATGGAGAAAAAGTATGGACAATATTCAGTGGTGCATCGGCTCTCTTGTCTCACATCCATATGTATTTCTTACAAGCTGGTGCCAGCACCTGACTACTTCATTATGTTTTCTTGTGTGCTCGAGCATTTACATATTGAAATACATGCTGTTTTATTTATAATTTGCTCTCTTTTTGCTTTTCCTTTATAATATAGCTAGGGCATCATATCAATTTTCTTGAACGTAACTGTGCAGATTATTTATGAGTTGCATTTCAGGGTGACAAAAGCCATGTTACAAAATCCTTGTCACAAACAAGGGGTGCAGGGTCTGTGAGTGGCTTGTAAAAGCCCTGGCACCAAGGCTGGCATACAGTAAGCATTTGTTTCCTGGGTGTTGGTACTATTATTATCAATATACTGAGCCGATCACAATTATGACACAACTTAATTGTGATTCAGGATAAGGCTCTTGTCTGGCTTCAGCCGAGTGAATTATTGTCTGCTCCAATGTTCTCACTGGGGGTTCTAGTTCATTACACATCAGGGGTTGTCAAACAGGAAGGAAGACAGCTGCTATCCAGCATAGAGCACACTGTGAAGCCTGTTGGTGCCACCTCCACTTTCCCAAAATACACCCCCTACTCAGGAACATCAATGGCTCCCCGCTGCCCATGGGACCTTCCTCTGATAATTGTGCTTCCTCTACTCTGAAGTCTGGCCCAGCCTATGGCTTCCCAACCTCTATAGCCATCCTTGGCTCTACCTTTCCACAACCCTCCTCCAATGTGAGGTCCAGTTCTAGCCCCTCCCCTTGCTCAAAGTGATGCTGAAATCACACCTCTTCCAGGAGGTCTTTCCAGACCACCCCGGGCCACTATAACCTCCTTATCCAAACTCAGTACCAACACAGACTGTGCCAGGATTTGATAATACTTACTCCAGAATCATGCTGATTATCTTGAGTGAATCCAATCTTACTTCCCCCACTAAATCGAGAGCACTTTGATGTTGGAGCACGGATTTGTAAAAACTACAAGCAATAATGATGAGACTTACATCGGGGTGTTCCCTGCATACGAGCATGGGGGAGCATTTCTACACATCGCCTCACTTGAGCCTTATAACAACCCGTGAGGTGGGGGGCTCTCAGTGCCCCTGGTAAAGCTGAGGAAACAGCTCAGAAGAAAAGAAGGCCTGTGCCCAAGGTCACCGGGGAGGCAGAGCAACCATTCAGACCTGGGCCTGCCTGGTTCCAGAGGTGGTGGAGCCCATGGGCTCTGCTCTCTTCCACTCATTCATTTTCAAATTACCCAGCCCACCACAGGTACCCGGCACATCATAAGCGCTTGTCCTGGTGGGTGGGAGGGAGAGCCAATGCTTGTTGAGGACTCTGTGGGTACCAGGGAGAAAAGCACCGGTTTTAGGGTCCACCTTGGTAGACCTGGGTTTAAATCCTGACTCCTCCACCAGCTGTGGGACCCTGTGCACATCACTTACCTCTCTGGGCCTCAATATCTTCATTTGTAAAGTGGATTTGCCAACACTCGCCTGACAGCCTATTGTGAAGGTTAAGTTAAATCATGAAAGTAGAGGGCCCAGGACAAAGTCCAGCAGTGCTCTGCAAATGATGTGCCTCAGCTCAGCAGGAAGGACCTGGGACTGTCTGACTCCACTGCTTTCGGGACTCTCTCTTCCCATCATTTCCCTGCTTCCTTCTCAACCTGCAGTCTCCCTCCATTTGCTCCTGGTTATCAGACAAGGGTCTCGCACCTAGAGCTGCACTCTCAGAACCACACACAATTTCTATCAATCCTTTCTCGATTGTCACTCCTTTTCCCCAAGACAAGTTTTCCCTCTGCTCTTCCCTTAGCCTCCGCTGGGGGTGAGGGAGAAGAGCAATTGGTTGAGTGACTGCCAGGAAATGCTAGCATTTTCACTCCAATCAATCAAATGGGTGCTAGCACATGACAGGCATCACAGACTTGCTGGCTGATGGAATCAATCAACAAGTGACCACTCATAGCACATCCCATGTGGCTCACACTAGGAATAAAAAAATACATGCTCTTAGAGTCCCTGGCATGCAATGGGCTCCCAATCAACATAGGCAGAGGAAGGAAAACCGAAGAGAGGAAAGAGGGAAAAGGGAAGGAGGTAAGCTTTCTGGTCATTGTACACATGGTTTCTTTTCCCTAGAATCCCCTACTTCTCCTGCTTCTGGGAAATTAACAACTATCCACATTTCATACCTCAGCTTAACACCACTGGCTCCCCAGGGTCATATTTATCTTTACCACAGGGAGATTTTGTAACTGTCTGTTTACTAGTCTGACTCGCACTCCAGCCTGTATTCTTGTTTAGAGTTGGTATCTGCAGTGCCTGGCACAGGACATGGTACACAGGACAGGCTTAGTAAATATTTGTCTCATGGAGTAAGAAATCTCCCTGGACCCACAAGCTTGACAGAGACACAAGAGGCAAACTTAGGGATGCTCAGCTGGATGCTGCTGCTGCTAAGAGCTATGGCAGGAGTGAGGAGATGGCCGAGAAGGATGAGGGTAGGAGAAGTCAGGGAAGGCTTCCTGCAGGAGCAGAAGACAGCAGGGTGTGGCAGAAACAAAAGAGATGAAGAAGTGAGGGATGGAGAATCTAGGTCTGTGCAGCGTTCTAGAGGCAGAAAGTTGCTCTGGATTCATTATCATAGTCCTGCCACTAAAAATTGACTTCAGCCCATTACTTAAACGTTTAGAGCCTCAGTTTTTCACATCTGCAAAATGGGGTGATTAGTATCTACTCCACAGGGTGCTTGTATCAACGGGAGATATTTTACTTAGCTAATTGTCACTTGTGTGTTCTCAAGCATATCACAGCCTCATTAGTAAAGTTAGAGGACTGAATTTGCTGATTAGCCCTCTGTCTATCCATCCACATAGCTATTCACTGCGCCCCTACCCATCTCCCTATTCCCCACGTATCTACCTACCCGCCTACTCACTCACCCACCCACCCATCCATCTACTCACCCACCCATCCATCTACTTACCCACCCGTTCACCCATCCATCTACGCACCCATCCACACATCTACTCACGCACCCATCCATCTACTCACCTATTCACCATTTTTTATTTAGGCACCTGGTTCAGCACCAGGCAGTCTGTCCTTTGGGAGCTTATTTTATAATGGGACAAACGTGTGTATAAACATACAGAAAAGTTATAAATATACTAAGTCTACACTACAGGAGGTAGGGAGACTGGACTGAAACAGAGAAGGACGTTGAATGCTGGGCTCAGGAGTGATATTAAGGCAAGGACTCAAATCAGACAGATGTGCATCTGCATCTTGGCTCTATTACGTACTGTCTCTGAGACCTCGAGTGGCTTCCTCAGCCTCTCTCTGCCTTATAAAAGGCAGGAGGGGGATAACAGCATGAGATCCTGGGAGGCTGCTGGGAAAATTAACAGAGAAGATGCTGCATGGTGCTTAGCACAACGCCTGCCTGTGGCCAAGCCTCCCGCAGTGTTAGCTCTGATTACACATGCTAAGGATTAGAAGGCAACACACAAACAAGGAGAGAATGTATAGTGGTGAGATTGGAGGGAACTATTCTTTCTTTTTTTTTCTTTTTTTTTTTTTGAGATGGAGTTTCGCTCTTGTTGCCTAGGCTGGAGTGCTGTGGTGCGATCTCGGCTCACCACAACCTCCGCCTCCTAGGTTCAAGTGGTTCTCCTGCCTCAGCCTCCTGAGTAGCTGGGATTACAGGCATGCAGCATCACACCTGGCTAATTTTTTGTATTTTTAGTACAGACGGGGTTTCGCCATGTTGGCCAGACTGGTCTTGAACTCCTAACCTCAGGTGATCTGCCTGCCTCAGCCTCCCAAAGTGTTGGGATTAGAGACATGAGTGAGACTATTATTTTGCTTAGAAATAGCTTGTTAAAAGTATTGTTTGGACAATTTCTGAAAATCAGTTTCAGTGCCATAGGTGACAGGGAGTTACTGCCGGGTTCTGAGGGGAGAGCTACACAATGAAAGCCATATGGAAGGAAGCTGCGTCTGGCCATGGTACACAAGAAAGCCAGGACCCCGGCAGGGTACACAGTAGGGTGGCCCACTGGTGCTACCATCCAGGTGTGAGACAGGGCATGCCTGCATGAAGGTACTGTGCTGGCTCTGCCATGTGCAAGGTGGCTAAGGCTATGGTTCCCAGTCATCCATCCAACATGAATCAAGGTGTTGCCGTGAAGGTATTTCATAGATGTGATTCACATCCATGGTCAGGTGACTTTACATCCAGGAGATTATGTGGGATAACCGGGGTAGGCTCAGTCACTCAGAGGAAAGGCCTGCAGAGCAGAGTGGAGACTTCCCCAATGAGGAAGAAGTTCTGCCTGTGAACAGCAGCTTCAGCTGCGTGGAGAGTCCCAGCCTACCCCTCCCGATGGCCTGCCCCCACAGTTACTAATTCCTCCACTCGAGCTCTTCCTCTGTATCTCCTACTGGTTCTGCTTCTCTGGTTGGATGCCAACTGACACAGGTGGCAAGAGGGATGGAGGGGAGGGGTGGCCTTGGCAGGTGCTCTGGAGGGGGACCCAGCTCCACATCAATCCTGACTGCACTGGGGCGAGTGGGTCATTGCCCGCAGGCAACAGCAAGTGGGGGTGCCCTTGCAACATGCCAGCTGCGGCTTAGCCATCCAGTCTCAGGCTTGTGTTATCTCTCCCTGCTACCTCAAATGCCCCTTTGAGCTTTAGCTCATCACTGTTCCTGCCACATCTGTCCAAGGCGGCTCACAGGTCCCCCTGCCTGGAGCTGCCCAGACATGCTGGCCCCAGGGTATCTTTCTTCACTGCAGCCCACCTTGGCTGCCAGGCTCACCTGACTCAATCATCCCAGCCTGGGCTCATTCTTTCACAAGTAACAACACTCCACTGTCACTGCATGCATCATGCTTTAACCCTGACAGAAGGGGAAACTGAGGCCCAGAGAGGTAAAACAGCCCTGGTTGGCCCATACTAACTCACACAGTTGGCAAGTGGTGGGGCAGGGCTCCCGACTCCCAGCTCCTGCTTGTTCCACTCCCCCCACCATCTGTGCCTCATCTTCTCTTATTTCCCCAATTCTTGAGAGCTAATCATTCTTTTACCATTCTCCATAGCACCTAGCACAGAGCTAATATTCAGTAAACACAAAACAAATTCCCCACTCGTTTCTGGCTTAGTTTTCCAAAGCACTGTGCCTCATCCTGCACTGAGAGCAAAGCCACTTTGAATATTTGGTGCCTGCCAAACAGGAGGGTGGCTTCCTGTTTCCCAGGGAGACCCATGTGCACAGGGACAGGACTGCACAGGCACCAGGTGCCAGGAGGGGCTCGGTAAGGGTTAACTGCAGCATCACTGCCCACCCCTGCCACTGGGACTTCTGGCCTTCTCCAGGCCACCAGCCACAGGACCCCCTCCCACCCAGCAATCACTGGGACTTTGGGGGGCCTTTGTGCTTTAATAAAGACGGTATTACCAAGTCGCAAAACTTCCCTCCTTTCCAAGCTTCCTTGCTGCCAGGGTTCCTGCTAAAGGTGAAGCCCTGTCATTCAAGGCCAGAGAAAGGGCTGAATCAAGACGCTGAACTCTTTTGACTTAATGTCACAATCTACCGCTCTCCCCAAACCACAGTGGTGTGAGAAGTGCTCCCAACGGTATGGCAGCTTCGGTGTCCTCGGGTTCAGGGCCCCGGGGCAGGGGCTCTCCTGTTTGGCCGCCCAGGCATTCTGCATGCATCTCATGAACGCTCTAGTTTCCTCTCTGAATGCAGACATCAGTCCTGGCCCCTGAGAGAGTCCTGCCACCAAGGCAGCTCTCCTCTCGCTTGAGACTGCAACAAAGGCCACTTGAGGGCCCAGAGACAGCGCTGCCCAGTTCCTTTCCTGGGCCTGTCCTCTGCTCTTTCACACATCCCTTCCTTTTATTTCCCCAGCCCCCCTCTACTCCTGCTTTATGCCTCATTGAGCCATTAGACACTTAATAGGGTGCTCCTGTAGAATAAATTTTCTGTGTGGGGCTCCTGATGGCTCTCCCCGCTGGTGCTCCAGCCCACCTTGGTAGCAGCAGGGGAGGGGAGGAGCCTCCTGCAGCCCCTCTGAGAAATGCCTCCATCTGCAGATCCAAGACCTGCTGGCTTACCCCATGGTAAGCCATGATGGGCTCTGACAGCATCCCCCCATTGTGATCTTAAGGCTTACGCACCATGCACCTTTGTTTTCTCATCTGTGAAATGGGGATGATCCTCACACCTTCTGCATAGGGTTGTTGTGAGCACTGAATGAGTTAAGGCTTTGGAGCAGGGCCTGGAGGGAAGAAGGTGCCACTCAGGCCTCGGCCTTGCAATGACCATCCTCCAGACGACACGATCTGCTTAAGAGTCCTGTGCCACCTCCAATTCCTCTACTTGTGGGTGAATGAAGGAAGGGAAAGAAAAAAATCAATTCAAGGCTCTTTGCAGCTGTTTCTGTGTGAGTGTGTCTGTTTGTCTGTGTGTGTGTGTGTTTTTTTTTTCCTTGCCTTGGTGTCCTAGAGCTTTGAAAAGAATAAAAACAGAGCCCCAAAGCAGTGAAAAGGCATGATTCTTCTTAAAATCCCAGTTAATCCTGCTTCCTTTAAAGTGGCAATAGGAGGAGGCGGGGAAGGGACCAGAATTGTTTCTGCAGCACCCTCCCCTCCCAGCCACTGCTCTTGGAGACCAGGAAATGAGGGGGAAAAATCCATAAATCATCCACCAAGAGAAGGACAGAAGAAGGAACCAGGCAGTAGGGAGAGCAAGGAACAGGAGCCAGCTGGGGAGGGTGTAGGGGCAGAGTGGGGGGACACTCGACTGTCTGCTAGGTGGAGGTGGCTGTCTGCAAGGGCAGTGTCCGGGCCAAAGGTCGGGTCAGCCACGCCTGTTCAAAAGGCAAAGGACAGCAAGGTCTCAAAATCTTATATGGGACCAGGCCCTGAAGAACAAGGATGAAACCCCGAGAGGTGTCTCTGATCTGACCACCTCTCTCCATTCTCCTGCCACCTCCTCCCTGGTCCTATGCTAACAGGGCCACACCCTGCCACAGCCCCACCACTCCCCACCAGTGCATTCACAACAAGCAGCCAGAGCCAGCTTGCAGGGATGAAAAGAGACTGTGCTATCCCTTTTGGAACACCTGCAGTGGTTCTCCAATGCACTTAGAAAAAATTCAGCAATGCCTGACCCCCACCGCTTCCCTTCTGATCTCATGCCACCATCTTTCTCAATCACTGACTTTGCTTTGCCTTACAAGTTCACCAGGTCCTTCCCACTTGAGACTTCACATGTGCCACTCACTGGCCCCGTCCCATCCTTCTCATCACAGACAGAGGCCATCCCTGACCTCTCTGAGGAGGACACCTGCCCTCATGCTTCCCTCTCCCAGCCCCATGCTCCCTCTCACTGTACTTATGTTGCTGGTTTATCTTCCATCTCTCTACCCCATGGTAAGCCCCATGGTCTGGTTCACTGGCCATTGAAAAGAATCCCCAGCCTGGTGCCTGGTGTAGCAGGTACACAGTAAACACTTGCTGGGTGAGTGAATGAATAAGCGAGTGAATGAGCAACCTCTCTAGCAAGTGAACATGTGGACATGGGAAATATCCCATTTGGGGCTGGAAGGCTGGAGTGAAATTTTTAAGGATCCTTTAGAAAAGCTCTCCACTGAAAACCATCATGTTGCTTTTTAATATTTGAAATAGCTCACACTTTGGGTGATAGCAATTTACATATTAGCTTCTTGTTAAGTGAGAATTTGTTTGCATAAATTATTTTAATAAATTAGACCATCAGTCCATAAATTTTTTCTATAAAGGGCCGGGTCACAGATATATTAGGTTTTATGGGCCACACTACGGCAATTACTCCACGCTGCCTCCGTAGAAACACAAAAACATCCAGGGATAATATGTGGGTGAATGGATGTGGCTGTGTTCCATTAAAACTTTATTTACAAAAGCAGGCAGCAGACTGGATTTGGCCCTAAAACCATAGTTGGCCAATCCCTGGATTAGATTAAAGCTTACCAAAACCACAAGAGAAGGACACACAGTAATGAAAAGGTTTTTTTTTTTTTTTTTTTTGGCTTCAACAAATATGCACAGAGATACTAGAAAAATATCACAAAACATTAATATTGCTGTGCATGCTTTGGCCTAAGATAGAGTTTACAATTCTGAATTTATGTGAAATTGTTGTTTCATAGAATATAAAGCATTTCAGTTGTTATCATTCTGCATGTCTGCAATGTTTGTGCAAATGGGAAATTCTAAGGGCAATTTTCATTCTGGAGGTACTAGGGAACTACTGAAGGTTCAATGTTTCTTGAATGTGTGGGTGGGAAACAAAAATGGAGAGGACAGGATGTTTTTGGTGTTTTTCTTTTTAAACAAAAATAGACTTGGTCAATAATTGGATGAGAGGTATCCAACATGTCTGAGTGGTTTCAGACCCAGGAGACCAGGAGAAGGAGCTGGTGACAGGAATGGGCAAGATGGATTCAATTGATGAAAAAAACAAAGACATAGGAAAATCACAAAGACGTCTCCACTTTCTGGTCACTTAATTTCAATTATCCCCACTCCAATTATCCAAACTGAAACTTTGCATCATCCAGAAGATACAAACAGTCTGGAAGTTTTCTCCTGAAGAAAGCAAGCACTTTAGAATCCCATGTTTTCACAGGACTTAACACACAATTGAGAAAGGCTTTTTTTAAATAGGAGATTTCTGAAATTTCCAGTAGTGTCTAGAGCAAGAACTAAAACAACTGCTTCTGAGCGAACAGATTGCTCATCGGACCCCGAGGTTGGGGGAAATCCCACATGCCTAACGTCAAAAGATTGTGAGGCATACTGGGAGGTGCCCAAGGGGGTTCGTGGAGAAGAACATGTGTGGATGTTGTCCCGGCAGGGAGACGCTAACACCAGTGCTTCTAGGACTTCACCTCTGGTGTTGTTATAGCCCCATTTCAGATCAACTTATTCATGACCTGATCCCAAATCCTCACTTACAGAACCACCTGCTGAAAGGCCAGGTCTACAGTGTCTGCCTCCCTGAGCAGGTGAAATGCTCACTGAATTGACTTAAAGTAGGGGATATTGTTTTAATATCCCTTGGAGATAGGTGGGGTCTGGGGACTTTTTCTTGAATTAACGAACATTTATTATAAATGGAAATTTGTGCTGAGGCTTGAGTATGGGCAGCAAGCTGGAACTTCAGGGAAGAGATAAAGAGGGAACACAAAGCTAGTCGCAGCTGGACAATAGCTGGGAGATGGGTTTCTTCCTATTCGAACAGCCTCGTGAAAAAGGATCTGGCTAGGTTCCCACAGGCCAGGGGCAGGGGTGACCTCTGCCCACTTGGGAAGTTTCAAATGACCCCATGTTTTATTTTTAGCTGTTTTTGTACAGAACACAAAAAAACCTTTGGGTGCTGGGCTCGTCTCCAAAGTGAAGCAAGTCGTAAACAGGAACAAAAGTGCCAGATCCTCCCCTGAAAAGCCTACCTATCAATTCACGGACTCGGGGTTTCTCTAAACTTTCAGATGTGCCCCCACAGAACCTCATCATTCATAACAAGCTGGGAAACTGGGGACCAGGCTGTCACTCCTGGCCTGATACTTATTCACTATGTGACCTCAGGCAAGCCCTTCCACTCTCTGAGCCTCAGTTTCTTCATCCATAAAATAAGGGCAGAGGTGAACCAAACCATTTCTAAGGATTCTTACAGCTCCAGCAAACTGCATCTCATCCAGGATACTAATGCTGGCCTTGGGCACAGGACACTTGGAGGAGAAACCCAGTCTTCAGGAAAATACTTACTTGGCTCATCTGGTTTCAGCATTTCCCTTAAAAGCACCATTTAGAAAGAGCTGCAGCCAATAATCCTTGAGCACCTACTATGTGCTATCTCATTAAATACCTCTTCATAACCAGTCCATAAGAAAATCACCATAGTCCCCCCATCACAGATGACAGGTATGACAGTATATCCAGGACATGGACTGCATGGTCCCCAATGCTGGAAGTTAATCCCAGTCTTCTGCTTCCTACTGGAGGGTCCTTGAGCAAATTATTGATCCCTCCATGCCTCAGTTTCCTCATCTGTAAAATGGGGATAACGACAGCCCCCATCTCATGGGGCTGTTCAAAGCCTAAATGGAGTAGGCATGAGAAGCACAAAGGAAGCACTCATAAATATTAACCATTACTACTGATAATTATCATGCTGCCATCACTACCACTCCTACCAGAGATGAGAAAAATGAGGTTCAGGGAAGATGTGTGAAAAGACACCACTCAAAACAACACAATGTTCTACATCTTAATTGAGAGTCCAGGGGGAGGCAAGGAGGGAGTTGCCTGGGGTCAGTGTTGAAGCAGGGTCACTATGCAACGATGGCCAGGCTGCCCGCCCTCCCTTAGCCCCAGGTTCTCCACTGGTAAGGTAGAGGCAGCAGCCCGCCAGGCTGTGAGGATCTGTAGCTCTTGCAAGATGCCAGGGAGTGGAAAGCAGTGGATAAGTGTTCACTCCCTTGCCTTCCCCATAAGCCTCTTGTGAAATCTCTGAGATCCTAGCTGTCGGCCCTTCGTCGAACTCAGTTCTTTGCATTAGAATTCTCCAGCGCTCAGACTTAATTGCCCAGTCAGCAGCAAAGGGCCCCACTACCGGACTGAGTCTTCTCCTGCTGGCTAAGCGAAACCGCACTGCTGCAGCCCACAGTCTGGGGCCTGCAGCTCAAGGCCATATGAGGTCCTGGAACAGTCCAACCATATCTATACACAAGCCTCGTGCAGGCAACGTTTCCTGCACCCACGCACAGCCGCCATCCCGCCAAGCCCCACAGGCCTCTGTGTCAACTCCCAAGAGGTGGTAACCATAGCAGAATTAGTAATAATACCAACCATGATACCTCCTCCCTTCTCTTCACGGTTCATGAAGCACTTTCGTATATTGTCTGGGTAGGATAGAGGCTGTGTTTTATTCATCTTTAGAAACCTGCTGAATAATGCTAAGTATATAGTAAATACTCAGAAACAACGACTTGAATTATCTTTATAATGAGATTTTTAAAGATTGCCACTTAGTCAGCATTTACTATTAGTTACTCTCTCTGTTGAGCATGGGCCATACTCAACTCTCCTTGCATTTCATCCTCACAACCACCTCATGTGGTGGTAAGCTCACTTATCAATCACATCTTACAGAAGAGGAAACTGAGGCTCAGAGAAGTGGAGCGACATGCCCAAGGTCACGACTAGAGAGTGACAGACCTGGGGTTTGAATCCTTACTCTTATACCCTCCAGCTTTTTTCCTGGAAGAGGCAGCAAGGAAGACGATGGGAGACTGTGTGTGGAGTCTGAAGAAGTAGATCAATAATGACACAGTTTTATAGTTGGAAAAAGAAAAATCCTATTTTCTTCATGATACAAACTACAAAAAGCAAATATAAGCAAAATCACCTTGGCTGCAGGGACATGAGAATCTCTGCTCTACTTTCTGCGGTCCCTCTGCATCTGTGTGACTGTTTTAAGTGCACCCTCAGCTTCCAGATAGCCCGTAGCACGGAACACCTTGGCTTCCTTCCTGCAGATCCGCCCACCTCAAACATTCTAGCAGTTTCTTCTTCATCCTACCCACCACTCTGGGAGCTGAGGGGAACATCTTTTGGAAAAGGGCCCAGAATTGTTAAGTTCCTGTTTCCCTGGAGGTTTTATCTCCAGCAGCAGCCCCAGCCAAGTACTTAGAGTTTATGAGCAATGGCCTATGGGAAGGAGGCAGGCAAGGAGGGATGTGGTCAGTGCAACCCAGGCATAAGAGATGCTTCATTTCCCCCTTTTTTGTAAGAAAAAAATGAATAGCAAAATGAGGAAACCATTGGCATCGACACTCAGCCACAGGATTGGGGGCGATAGGGAATGGTGGGGACTGTGGCCAACCAGAGCTCCCTGGAAGGAGGTGGCAGCTGCTCAGTTCAAACACATGCCGCTGTGTGGGCAGGCAAGTCCAGGGTTGCCAAATCTTACTTTCCAAGGGATGCCAGAATCAGATTTTTTTTTTCCACATGAAATATCCTGATTTTTAAATGTTGTCAACGAATTCTTCCCCTCCCCGCCTTTTTAAAGTAAACACAGAAGTGAGTTGGATTTGGCTGCAAGTTTCTAACCTCTGTACTGATCCTTGCAGTGCACAGCATTTTCACTCCCCAAATGTCCCCATGGTCCCCTCTGCTTCCCAGCCCCTGTGCAGTAGGTGACACTGTGTCTCAGGTAGGTGACACCGTGTCTCAGGTTCTGGCCAACAGCCTGTGAGTGGAAGAGCCACGTGTAACTCCCAGACCATGGCAGTTAAAAGCTAGCCTCCTCCAGTTTCTCTTCCCTGGTGAGGCGGCAACCCGGGAGACTGCATGGTGCAGGTGACACAGCAAGGCTGCAAGATGAAGCAGTTTCTCTTTCCTCCAGACTCCAGGTGAGGGAGGAATACACCCCTGAGATCTTGGGGTCTGTCAGTGGAGGCAGCCAGCATCACCTGCCCTCATGCACACCTAGAACCCCTGTCTTCATTACCAAAGAATCCTTGTAGTAGTTCAGCATTTCCCAATTTTCAAAGCACTTTAACCCTCTTACCTTGTATAACTCTCAACTCAATAAGACAGACAGGGCAAGGCTTTATAATTTCATAGATGCGCAAACTAAGGCTCAGAAGGTAAAATTGAACTGTCCTAACGTGGGCGGCCAATAAGTGCTGAGGGTGGGTAGAGCTCACTCTGGTCCAGTGTTCCTCCCGCCTCCCAACTTAAGTGCTAGCCTCTGCAACATGAACTCCCCATTATTCTCTGGGTCATCTGTGAGCTCATGCCTTCCCCTGCCACGATTAGCTGCTTGAAGATTGACCTCTTACCTTTCCTGTAGACTTGGTCCCCTTCCAGATACAGAAGTAACAGATGGTCCAGGCTGCCAGGAGACACAAGGCCAGCTCCCAGCGAAGGTTCCCGATGTGCTCGATCCCATCGGAGATGGCCAAGACCCGGCGCCTGCAGAAGGTAGGGTGGAGAGTCACTGGGGCTGGGGCTGGGGCTGGGGCTGGCTCATCTTCAGCAAAGCTAGTGCTGCAGAGGAGCAGGGATTGGCCCATGTGCTCATTCACCCACGTCCACCATGGGCCAAATGTCTCCTCTGGGGAGGACATGGGGCCTCCGAGAGGAACAAGACGCTGCCCTCTGGACCTTGGATCATGGATTCACTCTCTGGGGAAAAAGACAGGCAAGTCTACAAATGTAGTACAAGAACAGCATGGAAAGGGCTCCGATGGAGGATGCATCCAGCCTACCTTGGGGTTCCCAGGAGATCATATTACCAGCCATAAATATCCTATATTCCTCCCTGAAGGGAGCCCCTACATCCTGCCCTGACAAACTTGAGGGGGGCCATAGGACTTGCTTTGACCATTGTTTGACCAACAATAAAACACGTGCCATTTCAGATAGAAGCTTCCAGAGACTGGGGGTATGGTTCTCCATCATCTCTTCTCCCTAACTCTGCTGTCATTACAGAAGCATGTGTCAAGACAGAGCCTTGAAAAACCTGAGTTCCTGAGTGACCATCTGCTACTGTGTCAGAGACATAGTCTGAGCAGGAAATAACTTTGTTGCTTGAAGCTGCTGAGCTCTTTGGGGACATTTGTTACTGCAGCATAACCCAACATATCCTGACTGCTACAGCGGGTCAGGGAGAGCTTCCTGAAAGAAGTGATATGTGAGCCAAATTGTGAAAGGTAAGTGGAATTTGGTCAGAAGAAGAAGGAAGTGGAGATGGTTTTAGGTGGAAGGAACAGCATGACCAGAAGTAGAGGATGGTGTGCTTTGGGAACAGCAAGCTGGGGTGCAGGGATCAGAAGGAAACAGCAGGAAAGGTAAGCAGAGGTGGTACCAGGGGGAGCCTTGACTATCATGCCAAAGTGTAGAGGCTTCCCAGAGGGCCCAGGCCACAGGACAGGGAAGACTCTGGGTGAGCTAAGCTAATGCCACCAGGCTCACTTCCCTCAGAACCCATCAATTCTTCAGAGTTGACGCAGGCCTGGCTCTCAGAGCCCATGCCTGGGGTTTGTGTTCCTTTAAAGTCAAACTCGCCACGCTCCATATTGTGCAGAACTATGGCACCAACACAAACCCCCTCTCCAAGCTTGCTCCACGAATCCCATTCCGGCTGCCAAACCAACCCCCACCAGACCAAGCCAGTCGCCTCGGCACTCTGGGAACGTCCTTTGAGAAAGGAGCTCCCATCCCACCAAGCATGAAAGCCACCCTCAGTGTCTGTCTCCCTGGGAATCCGCTCAGGGCCTGATTCTGCATTAATTACTCAATGACACCAATTAGCACTGGTCTACAGGCTCCCTCCAGCCCCAGCCCCGCCAGAGAAATCAGGCAGGCCCCCAAACAAAATCAGACTGTGTGCAGTCATAGATTTACTCAAAAGGAAATCAGCTTTCATACCCTTAGCCAGGAGAAGTGGGAACATCCACTGAAATACAATACACATTTACTGAGCACCTACTAAGTGCCAGGCACTATATCAGACCCTAGGATAAAAAAGATAAGCATCATATGGCCCTTGCTCTCTACTAGAATAAGGTGGACCAAAAAAAGGTCCCAGTTATTTATGAAGGAAAGGAGGCAGCCATTTAATTATAATAACAATTGTTATTTTATTTGCTTCTTATGTCTTAGCAGTCTCTGGCTTTAATTCATTTTAAAACTACAGGCCTTATTAAATGAGGCCTTTAAGAGAATCTATGAGTATAACAGAGTAGCATGTCCCCGAGCATGATCCCTGGGCATGATCCCTGATCCCAAAGGTTTGCCAGAAATACAAACCTTTCTGCACCCCCACAGACCCACTGGGTCCCAACCTTTGCAAAGTGGCTCCCAGGGAGCTACACTTTGTGATTTCCCCTAGGAGTTCTCATACACAGTAAGGCTTGAGCACTACAGAAGAAGAGTTTTTGGTAATGAAGGTGTGATCTCCAAATGCCACCCGAATCATTTTTAAACTTTTTTTTTTTGGAGGGAGGAGGAGAGGGGTTTGAGGGAGGAAGTCATGGATCCCTTGAGAAGTTACCGAAGGGATGGACTTTCTCCCCAGGGAAACACACTGGCTCCCAAAATGCTGCAGGAATTTCAGGGTACCTACTGGCTCTCCTTTGCCCAGATTAAGAGCTGTGTGGGCTTACCCTGCCTTACACACGGCCACCCAAAGCATCCCCAATGCCCATCAGCTGGTGAACTACAAGGGACAACCCAGAGCTGGAAGGAATCAGGGCTGCTGCTGACAGAAACAGCCCAGGTGTACTCTGCACCAGCCCACTCGAGATGCTGAGCTTGTCACTGGAGGAACACACGAGGTCCCTACTGAGCCGGGGTGTATGCACGCGTATGCACATGCACACATGCATGTACACACACACACACACATACACACACACACACACACACACACACACACACACACACATACACGTACACACACACGTGCCTTCTTGTTGAAGTAGTTGTTTTCTGAACCTGGGACCTGAAAACTGGAACCCACATGGGGACAGAGGGAGAAAGCGGGGCAGGCCCGCCAGGCACAAGCTGGCTCAGATCCCCTCTCTTCCACAATGTGGATGCTGCAAACTTTTGAGTCATGCAGCCTGCTCCGGCACCCTCTCGCTTAATTGAACAATCTAATTCCCAGAATGGGAAGCAGATTACTAAAAGCTACGGAGGATGAATTGCTCTTTTGTTTTACCAGACACTGTTTGAAAACATCCTCAAACTATTTTCCTCAGGTTTTACCAACGCTGACTTTAACTAGGAATGGACCTTTGGTTTCTAAAGGAAAGGGGGCTCGGGGGCCAGGTTCTCAGCCTGTAGGGCAGTGGGGTTGTTTTGAAACCCACAAGGGCAGCCTTTGAGAGGATGGGGGCTGGGGCACTCAACTCCGGAGACTTGGAGAAGGCACAGCTCTTCCTGGGAAAAAGCTTTCTTAATGACCCTCCCCCATGAAATGCTGGGACAGAAGAAAGGTCTGAATAAGGAAGAGTTTGCTGCCAACACCCTGGCCAAAAAGGACCCAGAGACAGACCTCCCCCGACACTGTTAAGGGAGCAGGAAATGCTGAAGCCTAGATGGGTCTCTGCAGAGGGATCCGTTTACATGAGTAATATTTAGTGTGTACCTACTATGCGCCAGGCCCTACAGCAGATTCTTCACGAAGCACCCTTTTCAGGCCATAGTAGAGTAGTATATCTGGAGCTTTCCACCCAGAAGCTGCTCAAATCCCAGCCCTCTCCTTACCAGCTGCTCCACCTCGGGGAAGCGGCATCACCTCTCTGAGTCTCAGCTTCCTCATCTGTAAAATGGGAATAATGATACCTACCTTCAATGGCTTTTCAAGCATGAATGCATCTAACCCTCCCCCACAGTCCTTGAGATGAGCACAGTTATCATCACCATTTCAAAGACAGCGAACCTGAGGTGTAGAGAGGCGAAGTAACTTGCCCAAACTCACATCCTCAGCAAGAAACAGAGCTTGGATTTGAGCCCCGGGATCTTGGCTCCAGAGCCCACACTTTCAGCCTTGATTCCTCCATAACCCTAGCATCACCCACCACTTTCCTTTCTTAACAAATTAAAGCTACAGTAAATGCACACCCCAAAGCTGTCTTACATGTCTTTGTGTACTAGGAGAGAGGAGTATATGGAACATGGCATTCACACATTCAGTAATTTATTTAAACAATACTTACGAAAGCATCATCGGTGTGCCAGACACGGAGCTAAGCCTGGGGGTCTTTAAAGAGCCTGTGGTCTAGTGGAGAAAGCAGATAAGGAAACAGCAGCACATGGAGAGGGTGGGCACAGAGAAAGGTGGGGGAAGCTCCCAGGCACAGCAGGAGACCCTTGTGGGGATCAGTATCAGAGTGGGGGTTTGGGGGTCCTGAAGGTTAGGAGGAAAGTTAGCAAAGAAGAGGGGGCATATGCAGGAGAAAGGCCCCCAAGGGTAAAAGCCAGGAGGCTGGGAAGAACACCACAAGGCCAAAGAAGGGCACGGTGGGCTAGGTGAGTGCAGCTTGGGCTGGGTGAGAAGTAGGGTGAGGAGGCGGCCACATGGGGAGCAGGGGCTAGACTGTGAGCCTTGCTGAGGGGCCAGGGCTTCTTCCTGCGGGTGACAGAAGCCTAGGGAAGTGTTCAACAGTGGTGAGACCCCATCAGATGTGCGTTTTAGAACACTGTGGCTGTCATGGGAAGAATGAACGGTCAGGGTGGGGCAGAGGAGTTTGCCTCCATTTGAGCAAGCAATAGGGAAGGGAATAGTACTAGAGAGGAATGGGTGGCTGGAGAGCAGCAGAGGAACAAGGTGACTGCCTGGGGCAGCCAGCGGCAGGAAAGAGCCAGGGCTAGGCTGACACCAGGTTCACACCACGGATCCTTGGATGGGTAGGGTGGGTCTTTAGGCTGAGCAGGAGTGAAGTGGTGCTTGGAACAGAGGAAGAGATGATGGCCAATCATTCTTTTAGATAAGATGATGTGGAGCTGTTGGCAAGACACTCAGGTTGCTGCAATGCCCAGAGGCTACTGGGTCTCTGAATGCCACCCAGAAATGACATGCAGACAGGGAATTCATACCTGAGCCCTCAGCCTTCAGAGTATCGCGGGAGAGCAGAGAAGGGGGAAGATGGGGCCTACAACCAAGCCCCCAGAACCCCAACATCTTAAGGCAGCAAAGGGAAGGGAGTAGCCCTTGGAGAAGCAGGGAAGGAGTGGGCAGAAAGTCAGGGGAGCAACCCAAGGAGGGGGTATCCTCAAGGCAGAGGAAGGGGCATCTCCAGCAGGCAAGTAGCCGACCTGCAAAGGCTGCAGGCCAGCCTTGTGGGAGGGCAATGCCTGCGGGACTTGGGACCAGGAGTGGGGAGGCCCGGAGAGCCACTGTTTGATCTTAGAGTAGACTGGGTCGGGGGCAGATGAGAGGTGAGACCCTGAGCCACGTGGGTCCTTCAGGAAGTTTAGCTCCGATGAGTTAGGGAGAGGTGGCAGCAGCTAAAGGGGCCACAGGGTACAAGGGTTGTTTGATCCACATTTGTTTTGCTTTCAGGTTGGTGTAACTGGGCTAATTCACCAGAAAGATATGGAAGAAGGGAGAAATTTCAGAAACAGGAGGGAACAGGGGATAAGAGAGGAGGAGAAGAAGTGAAGGCCCTTACGATGGTGGAAGGCAGAAAATCCATAGATGGAGGTGTTAGGCCAGCCAGGCATGGAGATGTCCTTTCTACTCAACAAGAGGGAAGGAGTGGGGGAAGCTAAGAGGGTGGCTCAAAAGCAAACTACATCCTTCCTTATTAAGAGACTTGGAGGAAGGAGCGGAACTGGGAGGAGATGGCAGTGGTGAGTACTGTGCTCAGCACCACCTGACACCCTCCCCCATCTCGCTTCATTCAGTCTTCATGGCAACACCACTGCTGGGGCATGATTATATCCATTTCATGGATGAGGAAGCTCAGGGAGGTGAAGCAACTTGCCCAAATTGAGTCTTTTTTTTTCTTTTGAGACAGAGTCTCACTCTATAGCCCAGGCTAGAGTGCAGTGGTACAATCTTGGCTCGCTGCAACGTCCACCACCCGGGTTCAAGTGATTCTCCTGCCTCAGCCTCCTGAGTAGCTAGGACTACAGGTGCCTGCCACCATGCCTGCCTAATTTTTGTATTTTTAATAAAGACAGGATTTCACCATATTGGCCAGGCTTGTCTTGAACTCCTGACCTCAAGTGATCCTCCTATCCTGACTTCCCAAAGTACTGGGATGACAAGTGTGAGCCAACCATGCCCTGCCCCAGACTGAGAGTTGAAACCAAGTTCTTCTGATGCCAAGAACTTCTGGCTACACCAGAAAGTGAGCCCAAGGTTGAGAGGGTGTCTCTCACTCAGGCCTTCTCCTGTGCCTGATGGTCAAAGGATAGTGGCTGGAATCCCATGTCTGTTCCCTCTGGGCAGCTCACATACACACAGCTGCTGAGTCTGGAGAGAAGGAAACAGCCTCCCACCTGAAGCTTCTGGCTCCCAGCACAAGGGCTGGTTTGCACGGAGAGCAGAGCTGAAGCAGAACTCCCTCCAGGCTGGCACCCAGGAGGGCCACGTGGGAACAGCTCCCAGCCCAGCCTGGGGTGGCCTCATCTTCATGTCGCGCACGGAGCCGGCAAACAGATCACCTTTCTTTAACCTGCCACCGACGAAAGTGCTGCCAGGGCCCTGGAGACCGCCCTAAAAGCTGGCGCTGAGGGGCTGAGCTATAAATAGCCCTGCTGGTCTCCCAAAGCAACAAACACACAAACCAAAAAAGGCCCATCACCAAAACAAATGTGCTTTCCTGGCCCCCGCCGGGGAGCTGGCCGCTGCCTTGGGGAGTCTGCTCTCACTTCTCCAGGAAGAAAGAAGTACAGTCCCCTGCACTCTCCACATTCACGGGGGACTCCGACAGAGTCCACAGCAGGGGCCCCTAAACCAAGCCAGGGACTCAGCCAGGCCTCCTCTGCAGGAATTTCAGGCCTCTGCATCACACACTCATTCAGTCCACGCTACAGTGATGAATAAGCAGGCTGTTCCACCTTAGGGAACTTACTGTCCAGGGGTATAAAGGTATCAACAAGGATAGTTACAGCTTGCATTTCGCACCTGCTCACGATGCCATGTGTAAAATCTGATCTGACCTTCTCTGCATCTTCTCAGGTGAGGACAGCTATTATTCCCACTCTACAGATAAGGAAAGTGTGGCTCAGGCAGGTGACATGCCCAGAAAGTGGGGACAGATCTTGAAGCCATATCGGTTCAATGTCAGAGGTAGAGCTCAGAATCACTACCCTGTCTTGGGAAAGATGGGGAATTGTGTGATTATGGGTGTCAGTGGAGCCAGGACCCTGGGGAGCCAGGGAGTACAATCAGGGACCAACATAGGCCTAAGGGGTCTGGAGCTACCTCTCCAATTCCCTCTGTCCCTGCAAAATCCTACTCTTTGTCCACACACCAGACTCCATCAGTCCCCAAACATCCTGCACTTCCTCACATTGCAGCATTCACTCCCATGATTCCCTCAGCTGGGAACATCCTTCCCAATTCTCCCCAGCTATCTATATTCTAACCATCCTTCAAGCACCAGCTCAAATAACACTAAGCCTCACAAGTGCTTCCTTGGTCCCCACCCCAACCCCAGGACCAGCCCCTTCTGCCATTCACGCTAAGCAAATGAGCACCTCACTGTGTACCAGGGACTTCTAGGCCAGAGCTCAGCAAGCTTTTTCTGTAAAGGGCAAGGCATACAGTCTCTGTCCGAACTATTCTCTATTCCTGCAGGGTGAAAGCAACCACAGGTCATTTGTAAATGAATGGGTGTGGCTTTCTTCCAATAAAACTTTATTTACAAAAACAGGCAGCAGCTGAGATTTGGCCAGTAGTTTGCTGACCCCTGTCCTAGGCTAATGCTTCCCAAAGAACACTAATCCTCCAATGTCCTGAGTTCCCAGGTCAGGCTGGGCTCTCATTTGAGAAACTACTGCACACTAGAGTTTCTTAGAGATGTTCATTGCTTAGCAGAATATTAAAGGCTCTGAGAAGTCCTGAAACAACATTTGCATAGCTTTATCTAACTCAGTGTTTCTCAAATTTATTGAGAAGTGTTCCTCATTGAAATGAAAATTAAAACCACAAGACATACCACTTCACACCTACTAGGATAGCTATAATCAAAAAGTCAGACAACAACAAATGTTGGTGAAGATGTGAAGAAATGGAACCCTGATATATTACTGGTGGGAATGCAAAATAGTTCAGCCACTTTGGAAAGCAGTTTGGCATTTTCTTAAAAAGTTAAACACAAAACCCAGCAATTTCACTCCTGGATATAAGCCCAAGAGAATAAACATATGTTCAAACAAAAATTTGTACACAAATGTTCATGGCAGCATTTTTCGTAATAGCCCAAGGTAGAAACTATCCAAATGTTCATCAACTGATGAATGGATACACAAAATATGGTCTATCCATGCAACAGTATTTCATATAGCTACAAAAAGGAATGAAGTACTGATTCATGCTACAACATAGATAAACCTTGAAAGTGTTATGCTACACGAAAGAAACCAATCACGAAAGACCACAAGTTGTATGGTTCCATTTATATGCAATGTCTGAACAAGGCAAATTCACAGAGATAAAAAAAAAAAAAAATAGCTGAGTGTTGCTTGGAACTGGGAATGGAGATTAATGGTGAATGGGCAGAGAGCTCTTTTTCGGGGGATAGAAACATTTTAAACTTGTATTGTGGTGTGGGCTTCACACTTGGTAAATTTACTCAAAACTGTGCACTTAAGAGGAGTGCATTTTATGGCATGTAAACTACAATAAACTTTCTGAAAAGTTAAGAAGGAAGGGCTCCCCTCTCCCATCCCTGTTTCTGCTTTTCCAAAGCAATACTTCCTAACATCCTGGAGAACACACACTTGGGAAGGCGTGTCAGGCGCTTTCGTGTGTTATCTTGCACACCCATTGTTCAGAGGAAACTCAGGCTCCACAGAAATAGCTACCTTGTCCAAGATCACAAAACCGGTAGGTAGCAGAGCCTGGTCTTGAACCTGTCCCTTGATCCCAAGTTTAATGCGTGTGCTGCCCCTCTGTGGCTGGAGGGTGAGACTGAGAGCAGCAGGAGGGAGTGCAGGGAGGAGAGTGAATCTAGAAGTGGGGACTTTCCAGAGGAGCAGGAACCCAGGGAAATGCCTCAAAACTTAGGCCTCACAGGGAGAAGTGAGCAGAGGTCCTGAAGGTCAGGAGGCAGAGTGCATAAGGGGAAGGTGAGAGACGGAGGAGCTGCTGCAGCTGTGAGGAATCCACCACAGGGTATAACGCAGCCATTCTCACTTGCAGAACGTGGATCCCACGTGGCAGGAAGGGCCTCCCCCACCCCATGGCTGGGGTCCGGGTCCTCAGATTCCTGCCCCTTATTCCTCCTCCCAGGACTCAAGCAGCTCAAAAATGCTGTCCAGGTCACGGCTGCCCCACAGGTTCCCCACACGTGCCCAAGGGGAAGCAAATCTGCATTCAGGAGCATCCAGAAGCTCAAAGCTGGCCCACCTGTGCCCTGGCCCCTCCGAAGTGGTCTGCATTAAGGATTGCAAGAAGCCACTGTGTGCCCTGGATGGGTGGTGGCCAGGATAGGCATGAGAGCATCAGCAGCAGCCCTGCACAAGGAGGTCAGAGCAGGGAGTGGATGTCTGGTCCCAGTCTGGGCGCATCCCACTGGGAGACCACAGGTGGTCACCTGTTTTTGGAATGTCACTTCATCCACCTCAGCTCTAAAATGAAAGTGAGGATGGGAGGTCTGTGGAAGGGGACTGGATTGTGAGGAGTTACCGCTGACCGGCAATGTCACACTGTCCACAGCTCACTTCACGCCAACTGCACTTTTAAGTGCTGTCTATTTACACCCGTTCTACAGAGAAGGAATCTTGAGCTTTGGCATTACCTGCTCAGGGTCCCAATTCCTAAATGAAAAGGACACGTTGCCCCAGCTCTGGTGCTTCTCCCCCATCCTGCATGTCTTCCATCTGCCCCTTAGTGAGAAGAGTGCAAAGCACAAGCAAGGGATGTGTGTGTTTGGGTGTGCATGTGTGACCCTGGAGAGTTTTATATACTTCCTCATTGTTTTATTAAAAACAACCTAGTCAAGTTATTCTGCTCCTGACCCTGAATTAAATCATTCACTCATCAGTGCCTTGTGCCACTGGCTGGAGGGCCACATATCACACACTAGAGGCCAGCATCAGTTGACAAATTCCTCATGAGTTTCTTCCTTCGTCCCTTCCTCCCTTTTCCTATCAAATATATTCCCCATCTGCTGAAAAACAAAGAACAAAAAAACAAACAACAAAAAAAACTTCTTTCCAGAGCCTGAATCCATGGGGCTGCAGAGAGGCAGCATACAGCAGTCCAACTCTGCACCTGGGATAAAGCAGGCAGCTGACCATATTTCACACACAGGAAGAAGCCTGGAACGGCGGAGAGATGCAGGTGGCTGGGTTTCAGACCAGCTTGGGTTCTGGCTCACCATGAGAGGCATTTTGGTCAGGTCCCTTAGTATCTCACGTCCTCAGAATCCCCTGTGTGAGATGAGAACTCAGATACTGATACCACATCATTTATAACCTGGGTGGATGGGTTAAATGAGGTCATGTGCTTAGAGGGCCCTGTGCAGGGCCAGGGTATACAGTAGGTGCTTAGTAACCAAATGTGACTTCCTTTTCTCTACTGCACCCATTAGGATGTAGAAAGAACCTCATACAAAACTCTTGCAGTTTAGTAAGTTGCTGCTTCCTGTTCTATACTGTAAGACATCTAGTGTGAAAAATACAAATACCCATCTGGCTAAATTTACACACAAATATGTTTACTGTAATGATCAAGAACTAATAATAACAGGCGACCACAGCTATTCAGTATTTATTAAGCCCAATTACTACTAGTAGTGCTATAACAACAATTATTCCCATTTTGCAGACAAAGACAGTGAATTGCAGAGAGATTTAAGCAACAAGTGGAAGCAGCAGGATTCAAATTCTTGCTTTCTGGCGCCAAAGCCCAAGTCTCTAGGTCCCCACACCACACCACAGCACGGCACAGCACTTTTAAATAGCGTTTCAACAACTGTGCATACAAGCAGAACCTTGATCCTTGGCTGAAGGGCTTTCAGTATAGTATTCGGATGGTGTCATCACTAGAAGCATTAATTGGTCCTTCTGGGGAGGTGTTCTGGGCAAGAGGCCATCCCTGGCATTGATGGTTTAAGGCAAACAGACCTTGGGTTCTCCCTCAGGCCTCCACCCCTTACGCTTAATTGGCAGTGGGCCAGGCTTGGTGCCTCATGCCTGTAATCCCAGCACTTTGGGAGGCCAAGGTGGGTGGATTATCTGACGTCAGGAGTTTGAGACCAGCCTGGCCAACATGGTGAAACCCCAACTCTACTAAAAATACAAACATAGCTAGGTGTGGTGGCGAGTGCCTGTAACCCCAGCTACGTGGGAGGTTGAGGTGGGAGAATTGGTTGAACCCAGGAGGTGGAGGTTGCAGTGAGCTGAGATCGCACCATTGCACTCCAGGCTGGGCAACAAGAGCGAAACTCTGTCTCAAGGAAAAAAAAAAAAAAAAAAAAAAAAAAACACAAACCTTAATTGGCAGTGGAGAAGTGCTTCTTGGTGCCTGGCAGATAGGGGTCCTGGCTCTTGCTTCAGGGATGGCCACCAGGGTGGGTCTGGCTGGGGACAAGGGAGTGAAATTGCAGACTTGGCATGCCCCTCCCTACTTCAGCAGCTTGGAAACCCAAATCCTGTTGTATGCTGTATTTTCTTCTTTTACTTAAACCTACTTCCTACATTTTCTACAAAAAAGGACACAGATCACTTTTGCACTAAAGAAATCAAATGTCCACTGGAAAACCTGTTTCTATGAAAGGGAACCGACGGAAGAGGAGAATTAAATTTCTGAACCTGGGAACTTGTATGCTTTGACAGACAGGGCAAAAAGGAGAGTAAGAGGAGTGGTACCAAGAGTACAGGGAAATATGGGCAGGAGGAGACTCAACTGTGAACAGAGTTCTCTCTTAGGGAAAAGGGCTAGGGGAGACACATTTATAGGTTATATTTAATCTGACATACAAACGTATCCCATTTATATGTCTATTGTGTTTTCACTGCTTACAACAATAATCACTTTTTTCTTTTTGAGACGGAGTCTCGCTCTGTCGCCCAGGCTGGAGTGCAGTGGTGCGATCTCAGCTCACTGCAAGCTCCGCCTCCCGGGTTCACACCATTCTCCTGCCTCAGCCTCCTGAGTGGCTGGGACTACAGGCGCCCACTACCACCATGCCCGGCTAATATTTTGTATTTTTAGTAGAGACGGGGTTTCACCATGTTAGCCAGGATGGTCTCGATCTCCTGACCTCGTGATCTGCCCGCCTCGGCCTCCCAAAGTGCTGGGATTACAGGTGTCAGCCACTGCGCCCAGCCAATAATCACCATTTTAACATCAGTTAAATATTCAACAATTAGAATAAGAACGTCACAACACCCTGTTAGGGCAACAAAGTGTTGATCTGGCTTTGCTTTGGTGAATTGGTGAATCTCCTGAGAGTACTGCATGTGGCCCAAGCCCCCACTCAGCACAAGTCTGGTATGTGTCCTCAATGGGACCTTTTCCTGTTCCCCCAAACCCTAACCAAGGATCCCCAGCGCCTCCCTGGTGGGAAGGAGTAACAACGGCCCTCTCCTTGAGAGAAGAGATCCTCTGTGGGGCAGCTGGTTGGTGGGTTTGGGGCACCAGGGCTGCTTGGGGCCACTAGGAGCCAAGAAGCTGGTTTTGGGTTCTGGGAAATCCCTCAGCGTTTCCAAAATTATGTTTAGTTAATGGTAAAATTGAATTTTTTTTCTTCTGCCTGCATTACAGGCATTAGTTCATTTAAAAAATTAAATTTAATTTTTTAAATGAACTAATATCAAGACAAATGGTAACTAAACAAATAAATACATAAAGATTAACAAGGTGGAAGCTTCTACTAGCTTCTTCTCAACGTCTGCCTACAAACTCCCCTTTGTGTTACAATCTTCCATTCACTGGAAGGAAACAGTAAATGATGAAGCATTCAGAAAGCAAGCTTCATTTTACTTTTCAGGGCTAGATATCTCTGTGGGCCTGTAGGCACATATAGGAGAAAGAAAGAACTACTAGTTTCTTCACAATGTCTGCCTACAAACTACTGTAAATGGGATTTGTTACACAAACAGGAGGGTTCGTTATGATAAATAACAGCTTATTCACTAACCCTGTGGCTCCCATTTTTTAAATTATGAAATCATGTTCCTAGTTTTGTTTCTAATTTAAATAATACAAAAAAGTTCAAAGCAAAAAGTAAGCCTCTCTCTATAACCTCACTTGCCCCCGAGTCCCACTCCTGGGTAATCTGTTAATAGTTTCTTATGTATACTTCCAGACATGGTTTATGGTTATAAAGGCATATACAACACATGTATTACATACGATATCATACACAACATTCTACAACTCACCTTTTTCACTTACTGTTAGCTTCTCTGTGTCAACACATTTTCTGCCTAATTCTTTTTTAGCAGTTGTATAATTTTATCTAATTGGTATCATATTTAAGAACATTTTACATGTCCTTTTTAACTATCATATACAGTGCTGCTGAGGACATGCTCAGGTTCTATGTAACTAGCGAGGTCATATCGCGAATAAACTTTCAGAAGTAGGATTTGGGGACAAAACTTATGTGCAGCCCCAGTGCTGCAGGTTATTGCTAAATTGGCTTCTGTTGCTGTTGTTTAGAAAAAAAATGGGGCCTTGAGAGTTCAGGCAGATTAAGAGCTGCCCATCTGCCTGCATCAGAACAAGTTCGCTGAGGACGCATGAGGTTAGAAGACCTCACAGCAAGTGGGAGGCTATGGAGGAATTAATACATCAGAGAGACCGTTCTCTTACTCCCTTCAGTGTATTCTATGGACAAGCATGGCAAGACTGCTTCTACCCTGTCTTTCCCAACAGTGCAGGGCACCACCACCCAGCTTCCACCTCCGCAGGAAGGAGTCTTAGGTTCCTGCACCTGGACCACATCCATGGCCTCCACCCGCAGCCTGGGGAGGCTGCCTTATCCTCAGGCCTGATTACACAACTCTAAGAATAGAACATTTGCAGGCATCCCACAGAATCACTGCAAACCCTTTAGAAGTGTACAGAGGCCCTTCATGCTCTTCTCCAGGCTCTTTGACTGCCTTGCCATTCCCCAAAGAGCCTCCCACTATGGGGTCACCACCCCCGCTGCTCCCTCGGTCCTGTAGCTCCTGGGACCTCCACACAGCTTGCTCCCTCACTTCTCTCAGTTCCCTGACTGACATGCCACCTCCTCAGAGAAGCCTTCGCTGACCCTCGGACACTTTCTGCCCTCTAACCCTGCTGACTTTTTCTTCAGGAAACTGAACTCAGCTTAATCCAATATTTTCTGCTTATTTGGTTATTGGTGCTCTCAGATCCGTAAGGATGAGTTTTTGTTTTGTTCATGTTGCATTCCAGAACCTGCAATGAGACCTGACATATAGTAGGTGCTCAATAAACACCTGTAAGTGCATAGATGTTCTGGCCCCTGCCTGCTGTTCAGTAAAGTCTACCCTTAGCCCCTAGGATCTAAATGCAGTAGCATTGTGGGTAAAATCCATAAGCTGCAACACACAACTTCAGATCTCTGCGCTCTTGCTTTTTTTATTCTCTCCACCTGGTATGTCACTTACTCACTCCATAGCCAACCACATGAACTTCTATTCATCCTGCAAAACCCAGCTAAAGTATCACCAACTCCATGTAGCCTTCCCCAAAGTCCAGGTATCCAGGTTTCGCCAGCCTCGCTCTGCAAGCCTTCTACAGATATATCTGTTACCTCGTAATTCAAAAACTCTTTTTTTTTTTCCTACTTCCCAGCTTCCCCTGCCAGGCTATGTGCTTCTTCAGGGAGAGCCAGTGTCCTCCTCATCTTTCTGGCTACTTATAAGATGTCCAGCACCCAGTATTTACTTAAAAAATGTCAAAAGAACAATTAAGTGAAGAAAAAATGCACTGAGAAAGCTCACCATGCCTACTGTGAGGGGAAAACAAGGCCTTGCTTGATGAGCCTTCTCTAAAGAATCTTAAAAAGAATCCACACAGACTTGTAGAGATCTGGATAAAGTCTCCTGTGTAAAAACAGCTACCATTTATTAGCACTTACCACATGCTAGGAGTTTTGTAAGCATCATCTCATTCCATGCTCTTGACAGCGGGGTGGGTACGTTTACCATATGTCATCCCGTTTTCAGAGGAGCAGACAGAGGCTCTACAGGTTAATCAGGGTCACACACCTGACAGGTGGAAGGGGCAGCTGCTTAAACTGGGCTCTAGAACTTGCCACTAAAATCTGCACTTTAGCTATGGGGTGATGTGTTGGGGGTATGGTGGGGCCAGGTAATCCAAACTAGCAGAACAGGATGTTGCCACACAGCATGCAGTGCTGACCTAGGAAAGGGTCCGAAGGGCACTTCTGATGCTGAATCAGGAGGCAGGAAGGCTATTGTAGGCAAACAGACCAACTGTGCACAGGTCTTGGCAGCTTGGGCCCAACCATGACTCTGTACCTGTAGAGATGGGGCTGGAAGGGACCCTGTGCCTCCAGTAGCCAGAACTAACACAGGTACCCCACTTATGACCCATCAAAGTTCTCAGAATGTGTTAGCCCGGAGAGGTTGGTAAGGCAAGGAACAGAGTTAACCCCATTTCATATATGGGAGAACCAATTGCAAAAATCTATTTACATGTTAAAACCTTTCCAAAGAGCTTAAGATGGGCTGGGCTTCCTACAGGAGAAGTCTCATTCATTCAATCTTCATCTCAGCCTTGCAGGTGGGTGTTCAGGTAGGTGTTATCATCATTTCCAATTTACAGATGTGGACACTGAGATCCAAGGGGGTAAGAAACATTCATTCATTCACTCTTCCATTCATTCATTTCAACAAATATTTATTGAGCACCTAGAATGTGCTGGCAAGACAATAATGAACAAAACAGATATCGTCCTTGCCAGCATGGAACTTAAATTCTGATGGAGAAAGACAGAATAATCAAATAAATATACAAGGATTTCAGATAATATAAGAACTATTAAGAAAGAGTGATGGGGCATTAAGAAAGAGTGATGGGGTTGAGAGGGACTGGGGTGCAGATTCCATGGGCATGGTCAAGGAGGGCTCCCCATGTGACACTGACATTTGAATTAAGATTCAATGGTAAGAAGGAGCCAGACACACAGGATCTGGTGAGAAATCTTCTAGCAAAAGGAAAAGCAAAAGCCAAGAGACTGACCCTGGGACAAGGCCCGTATATCCGAATATACAGAAAGAAGGACAGAAAGAAGGCCAGTGTGGAGGAGAGTAATGTGCAGAGGGGAAGACAGGCCTGGGAAAGAGGCAGGGAGTCACCCCAGTCCCACAGAAAGAACCAACCTTCACTCTAGTTCCTCTGATCCCAAATCTCATGTCCAAAGAAAATCAATTAAAATATCCACATGACTCAAAAATAAACACTAAAAACAAAACTCCTCCAGTGAAGATAAACCAGAAAAATAAGGCCTCATCCTTCTGAATAAATAGAACTGAATACCCTTAGAGCTTAATTTGGGCCCAGCACACAATATGTGCTCAACATGTGCTTGCTGAATGGACGCTGCGCAACAACAATTTTGGTTGTATACATAGCAAGAACGGAGTTGCTCCCCCAACCCTGGACTAACAGGACTTGGAGGCTTGAGAAAGGGAAGTGAAGATGAATCAATGTCCATCTGATGCCACAATATTGGTTATGCACTAAATAGCATTCAATCCCACCAGAGGGTACAGGCTCAAAATTTAGAACTGCAGACACATTTAGATAAATGCACGGATGCCAGATGCATAATGGGTTACTAAGGGAAACGAGGGTGGCCTAATTTTGAAGCCTGACATTAGGAAGACAAGCAGCCCTGGCCCTGTAGGACCCCCCATAAGAGTCAGAATCCAGGACTGATCTAGGGCCCGAGCTTCTCTCATGGGCTAAGCCAGCAAATTTAATTACATCTGAAAAGGGAACTGACACTTCAAGATGGGGGTGGGCAGGCCAGGTGCCCATGGCCAAGGCAAAGCCATGGCCAGATGCAGGCAGAGAAGTAGTGCCCTATAAATGATTTTAAGGTTATCTGTGGGCTTGTCTCACCTCTGCTTCCAGAGACTAGAACCTCATCTTCCATCTTTGCTTCCCCTAAATAAGACACCGTGTCTTTCTTATGTGTACCAGGAGCTCAGATGTTTGTCAAATGAATGAACTATAATAACAGACAGCCTAGGCAGTCTACTTTGAGCAATGTGGCCTTCACTGAACTCCCTGGAGTTGGAGGCAGTATGAAAAGGACAACAGGATCCCATGAAACCAGACACACAAGGAAACAACAAAGAGAGATGAAGAAATGCTTTTGAGGAAGCTTGATCCAATACTTGAAGAGTGCTGTCACACAGAAAAGCAATTAGGTATGCTATATCAAAGCCCCAGAAATCAACTTTTGGCTGAATTTAAGGAAGAACTTATTCCTAGCAAAATGTTTCCCAGACTGCATTTAGCGGAATGCGAGCATTCAGGGGGTGGAGTACACTGGGGCAGGGTCAGAGAGAGGGAAGGGATTCTAATTTAGTCCATAGGAAAATAAGTTTGG
This sequence comes from Macaca mulatta, assembly GCF_049350105.2. Classification (NCBI taxonomy): domain Eukaryota; kingdom Metazoa; phylum Chordata; class Mammalia; order Primates; family Cercopithecidae; genus Macaca; species Macaca mulatta. Next base: position 149,688,881 of record NC_133407.1, on the reverse strand, counting down.
GAATTTGGGTTCAGCAAAGGTAAATGGATATTCTCACTGAAGGACACAGCTTTCATCCCTTCTCAAACTTAGATGGCTCAAAAGCTTTTCATAGGATGATATGAACATCTCACACAATCTCTATATTCCAATCTCAGCTCAGGGGTAAAGAAGAATTAGAGGTGTCTGACAAAAGCATAATTGTATGAAGGGGTGTGTGTCCCACTAGTATTTGAGTACTTTTAGGATACAGGATTCAACACTGTATGGATGATACAGACAGAGATGCAATCTGAATAGAAAACTAGAACCATGGGTTCATTTTCTCATGAACTTTCATCTTGAGTAACCAAGTAGCTGGCAGGATGGTCCATACTGATGAGCATGCAGTCAAACTGCCCTTGCCTGCCCTTGGTGTCCAAATAAATGGATAATATGGATATTGCAAAGGGGTCCTGGAATTAATCAATGCTGTTGGGTGAGAGGCTTAATGACAGCATGTGTTCTTGCCAGAGCCCACTTTGACTCTTCTCATATAGTATTTTCTAGGACATATTGCCTGCCTGTCTGCCTTCCTCATCCGTCCATCTAGTCTATAAATATTCACAGAGGGCCTTCCATAGCCTGGCAATGATGAGTAAAACCAGACAAGGTGCCGCTTCATGATTGCCTATTGGGGAATACAGGCTACGAACAAATATTATACAAATAATGATTTAATTAAGGTTTTCCATATATGTTACAAAGGAAATGAATGGTGCAAAAACAACAGTAACTAACACAGAGACCTTGTCCAGTCTGGAGTTTCAGGGTGAATTCTCTAAAAGAGCACAGAAACTGTTCTGCAGAACCCCAAATGTGCAGGTCCAATACAAGTCTCTGACATCCTTCCAGGAAACCTCAGCCCAATGAGACTGGGAAAGACCACAAAGGCCCACCCAGCACAGAAGTCTCCTTTGAAGTACAAATCTAATGGATTTGAGACTATGATTCAGTAGGCCTGGGGTAGGTAACCAGGTGATTAAAATACTGCTACTCTGTAGACCACATTTAAGTAGCACTACTCTATAAAGCACTTTAAAAGATGTAAACAAATGGAGAACTAGCTATACCATGTCCATAGACAGAGAGGTTGGATCATAAAGATGTCAAATTTTCTCAAATTAACCCACGAGTTCAATAGACTTTTAATCAAAACTCTCACAGAGTTTTTTTTTTAATTGCTGTTCTTGTTTAATTCAACAAACTGATTCTGACATTCATTTAGAAGACTAAAACAATTTTGGAAAAGAACAAGTGAGAGACTTGCCTTACAGGCTCAAGGCTTACAAAAAAACTATAGGTGTGGTATGGGCACAGAGACAAAGAGACCAATGGAACAGAACAGAGAGCCCAAACACAGACTTGTGCTTAAAGGAAATTATGTGTAGAAGATGGCACTACAAATCAGAAAAGAATGAATGATCAGTAACTCCTGCTGGGAAAATAGGTTATTTATACATTAAAACCTGGATTTCTACCTAAAACAACATTAAAAACATAAAATTCCAGATGGATTATACTCCTAAATGTGAAAAAAAAAAAACAAAAAACTGTAAAACTCTTAGAAGAAACTATGGAAAATTTTTTCAACTTTGGGGTAGGGAAATATATCTTAAATAAGACACCAACTGTGCAAACCCAGAAGAAAAGTTGACAAATTCGACTTCAGTAAAATGGAAACTTCAGTATACCATAAATAACAAAGAAAAGCCACACACTGGGAAAAGATAATATCTAGAATGTATCAACAATTTCTATCTGTAAGAAAAGACAAACAATCCAAATAGAAAATCATATAAACCTGAAGTTCACAGGTACAGAAATCAAATAGCAAAAAACAGACAACAAAACAAAACATGAAAGGGTGCTTAACCTCACAAGTAATCACAGAAATGTGAATTAAGATATCATTTAATGCCCATTACACTGGCAAAACAAAAACTGAACAGACCAAGTGCTGTCCAAAATGTGAAGCTATAGATATTCTCACAAACTCTTGTTTGGAGTGTATTAGATTAATTTTTTTTTTTTTTTTTTTTGAGACAGAGTCTTGCTCTGTCGCCCAGGCTAGAGTGCAGTGGCGTGATCTCAGCTCACTGCAACCTTCGCCTTCCATATTCAAGCGATTCTCCTGCCTCAACCTCCTGAGTAGATGGGATTACAGGCATGAACCACCACACCCAGCTAATTTTTGTATTTTTAGCAAAGACAGGGTTTCACCATGTTGGCCAGGCTGGCCTCAAACTCCTGACCTCAGGTGATCCGCCCACCTAGGCCTTCCAAAGTGCTGGGATTACAGATGTGAGCCTCCATGCCTGGCCTAGATTAATTTCTTTCTAAAGCAATTTTACATTATATGATAAAACTGACAACGCATGTATGCCACAACCCAGCAATTCCACTCAAGGAAGAACAGACTAGACATTTTTACTCAGTGTACTTAATAATAGTGAGAAATGGGCAATAGTCTAAATGCCCATCAGAGGACCTGGATAAATACAATATAGGCCATTCATACAATGAAATACTCTGGTAGAAAAATGAAAGAACCAAAGCTACATGTGCCAATATGGATACATCTAAGAACCAATATTGAGAAAAGAAATAAAGTTGTTATAGAAAATGTAAGTAATAGATACTAGTAACATAAAATTTGAAAAATATGCAAGAAATACCTAGGTGCTATTTGGGAGATATATACGCCAGTATAAAGATGTACATGAGAGTGGTAAATCTAAATTCAGCATAATGACCTCTAGAGAGGGCAGGAGATGAATGGTATCTGGGAAAAGAATAAAAATCACTCATAAATCACTGCCCCACCACACACACATACACTAGTATTAATCATCATCAGAGTAATGGAGGCTTCTTCAATGAAGCCAGGACTTTTTAGATTGCAAAGCTTCAGAAAGCATTTAGTCCAGCCTTTGACCCATACAGGAAACTTCTCTCCAATACCTGGGGCAAGGGATCCTTCTACCTTTATAACAAACTTGCAAGTCAGGGCCACTGCGTATGGTTATACAGGTCGGGCACCACACAATTCTGGAATGTATATTTCATAATGTAAATTATGACCCCTTGGGTTGTTCAGTGTGCAGTGTACACAACCCCACTCGGCAGACCTGTGAGGGTCACAGATCCTTTGGAACTCTGATAAAACTAGGCCAATTTCTGGGAAAATGCCCATCCACACAAGTACTACTTACAATTTCAGTGGATTCAGACACACCCCCAACAATGATTGGCAACCCTATACTGGTCAACTTCCAGGGACTGGTGCTCACAATCTTCTGAAGTACTTCCAGACAATGCAATGCTGTGAGACCAAGCTCTTCCCTATGCACATTTAAAACCTGCTTCTTTATAATCTCTATCCATTAAAGTTGATCTCCTTCCTTTCCATATGACAATTCAGCTACTGAAAGAAAGCTAATCCATCCCCCCTAGAGATTTACGCTTTCCAGGCTAAATACACTCTTGACTTAGCTTATTGCAAACAGGCTGCATCTCTTCTTTTGCTCAAAATGAATTTTTAAACTGTCTATCCTTTCACTAAGCACTTCCTGCCCTAATAAGCAACTATGCACGCTGACATGTTATCAAAGAACAAGAAAACAATTCTCTCAGCTGCCCCTTTGGGAAACCTCTGAAGATATGCACTCTTGCTTCCGAAGCCGTCGAATGCTCACAGAAGCCAGGAAGTGCCAGGCTGGAATGAAGGATCACGCTTTTTCCAGGAATACGGGCAAGACCAAGTGAGCAGAACCAGGACAGAGCCCCCACAGGCCAAAGGAGACAAGTTCTTCTCCACTTACTCCCAAAACTCCATGACGGGGGAGGTGGCATTCTGCAGAGACACATGGCTGTAGTTGCTCACATTCAGTTTCTGGAACTCCACACAATTCTCTACAGTGGAAACAGACAAGAAATAGAAGAAAATTAACCTCCATGAAAGTTGAATCCTGAAAAACATTCAGGATGTGCAACTAGGCATTTTCATGTAGCCGCTCCAAGTAAACATGCGTCAAAGGGCATTGGGGAAAATCAGTATTTTACAAACAGTTAAGAGGTTTGGACTGATTAGAACAGGAGGAAAAGTTTATGGGGAAGGGGACCTTCTCTCTCCCATTCCCAACCAACACTCCCTATCAAACCGTCTCCTCTACCCTTGTTCCCAAATCTTCTTTTCTTTTTTCCACTTCCCTGTCTGAGGCCCATCAGTAGCATTTAGTTGTCTGGCTGAAGGGCTCTAGTGGAATAGAAGGACTAAAGGAATGGATCATCCATGGTGATCTTGGGGCAGTAATGCAGCTGAGACTGTTTTACTTTATGTGAAAAGGGGCTAATGCCACAGCTGTCTCATCAAAATGTGATGATTGGAGGAAATGGTGTGAGCCAACATATATCAAGAATCCCTGGTTTCTTCATCATTCCCTCACTCGATCCAGTCAATCAGAAAGGATTTACTGAATGCCTCTTCTCATTTCATGAAATTTGATGTCCCAGGGAGATTTAATCTCAAGTAAAAGCAACCTAGTATTCATCCTTCAAGGCCCAGTGCCCCTGGGCCTTAACCCCTCCCTCCAGGAGGGCTTCCCCAACCTCCCTCCCCTGAAATCTAAGAAAGCAAGAATTCAAAGGCCCTCCAAGGAATCACCTGCTCCAACTCCCTTTATTTTGAGGAAGAAGAATCTAAGGTTCAGAAATAGTCAAGGGACCCCCACCTATACCCTTTTCCTCCTATATAAAGTCACTGACCAGTTGTGGATAGAACTGAAATAAACTCCAGCCAGGGCTCCATCTACTTTGCCATGGGTATTGCCCAGAAAAGTCCACCACCATGGGACCCATGTCCCTCTGTTTAGAGACACCTGGGGCACCAGACCATGAGCTCCCCGAGGGCAAGGCCTCCTGTATCCATTCACCTCAGAGGCCCCTGCACCCTGCACCATGGCCAGCACGGAGCAGGTGCCCGGTTGGCTTCACTCTTGCATGTCTTCCATCTCACATACGTATGAATGCTCCAAATCACATCTGTAATCTCTGCAGGCAGGAATCACCTCCTATATGTGATGGTTCACACATTGCAAGTGTTCACACACCTTTAGAGAAAGGGGATTGCAAACCATTTGAAGAAAGAGGTTTGCAGTCCACTGGGGAAAATCCAGATTGTCTGCCTGCTTGTTGATCCTCTTGGCAAGCGCTACCTATGTTCTGAAAGGAGGTGGTCTGTGGGTCCTCAGTCAGGCTTGAGAGGAGCCTGGAAACCTGAAATTATAAGCAAGATTTCTGAATGTGTCCTGTGCCTTTTTCTGGAGAGAGGAGACCTTGACTTTTATCAGATTCCCTAAAATAGGATTTCTCAATTCTTTTTTTCTTCCTAGATTAAAAAAAAAATTTCTTGGACACCCAAGTTGACCAATTATTTTTATTAAAATATTTAACCACGTACAAATAAACAATGAGTTATAAAGTCTTTGTGATTGTAGTATTCATACAATTATAAAAGCCAAATTAAATGTATAAATTAAATACCAAGCAAACTACAGAACCAACACAATTTAAAGTGATAACAGAAAATAGATGCATAGGATAATGCTATTTGGTAAAATTATATTGCTTTCCCAACAGAAAAATGAAACTGACACATAAGAAGCAGAATCTGTTGAGTTCAGGTGGTTTATTCCTCCGTGAACTATTTGAGATTTGATTACACCATTTTCCTCTGGTTACACTTCTGCAAAACCTTCATTCCCATGGTGTGTTGCATTCTCAACTGGACTTCACTTAGTAATAATGCTCTATTTATGAATAAATCTTTCTGGTCTTTTTCCCTTGGCCACCATCATTCTATTTGACACGAATGCATCTTAAATTATAAACATGCATAAAGTAAGCCACTGGAACCTCCTGACTGTCCTCAGTTATAAGGTGTTTGCTCAGACCATCCAGAACATGTGCATATTTTTAGAGTATCCTCAAAATAAGTACACACAATTAAATTATCCTAGAGGACTCACAGGCCTCCAAGAAAATGTCCTTGAATTATAGTTTGATAAACATTTCTATGAGTTCCCTGGCCAAAGGAAGGTTAAAAACTAGGGCCCTAAAGAGAGAAACAGCAAAAGCTCCACAAAATGCAACAGCCAGGGGTTGGGGGAGTGGGGGAGTAGGGCAGAGTCAGGCATTGCATAGGGCTAGAAGCCACACTGCAGCATCTCTAGGTCTACCACCTGCGGTTCCTTCTACTGGTCACCAACATCCTACCCAATCTTACTGGATCTCAGCCCTCAGGATGGCAGGCCACTTCCAGACACAATCTAACACAGGTTATCATATGGATGGTGAACAGGTCAAAGTGTATGTGCGAATTCCAGTCAAAAGGCAGCAGCTGTCTGGAGCACTATTGGAGAAGGGTTCTAAGGCCAAGACTAGACTGAGAAGGAAAGAGTGCTACAATTGATTAGCGATGTCTTCCGTGAGTATGGCCAGCTTAGACAGGGATTGGGCAGGGAAATGCCTTCCTTGGATTATCAAACTCAATGCTAATAGGAGGATATATGGAAAAACAAAGAATATATCGGAATCAAAAATAATCTAAAAGATTATCCATTCCAGCAGGAGTGGGGTTGGGGGTTAAATTCAAATGTCAGCTGGGTTGGATTGATAAAGTAAATGAATAAAGTGAGCTGGGTGGGGTTTGTGGTAACTCAATGACAGATTTGTCATTGAAGGCAATAGCCACCTTTTGGCTGTAGCCACTGCCGTCAAGCAGGAAAGTGGGTCTGGTGTCACCAGATTGTTTAAGTTTTTAAGATAGGCTGGAAACCTGAATTTTTCAGGTGAAGTCTTCCAACTTTTTAAATTTTGGCAACCAAATCCATTTTTTAAGTTTGCCATTCACTGATCTAAAGCCTGGTTGGCCTGTAGGTCCTCTGTCTGCAGCCCTTGATCTGGTCTAACCCCAGTTTTATAGGGGAAAACTTGACACTAGAGGCAAGACTGGTATTGGAGCTCTAGTCCCCTAAGTCTAAGTCTAGTGTTCTTCCTCACACCCCCATGCTACCCCCAAAGGGTTCAGTCTCTGCGTTTGACAGAAGACAGAACATCTCCATTCTCCTAACCATGCCAGTCTATGGGCCAATGCTCAGCTCAGCCTTTAGGGCTGCAACTCACAGAACGTACCAGAACAGGTGCAGAGCTGACCCCTGTTTCAGCAAGACTACCCTAGAAAACTAGACTCTTGATGAGAGGCCAGGGACCAGGACTGGCCTGAGGGCACAAACAAACCCCAATCCCAGGTCACCCAGCAGGACCAGCAGAGAGACCTCCGTGGGGCCATACCTGTGTTCCACTCATGCCCACAGGTAGCCCAGGGTAGCTCAGTAGTGAAGCAGTTGCTCAGGTAAAAAATGGCCCATGCCAGGATGATGATGTAGTACACATTCAGATGGGCCTCAATCACCTGCGTTGCATAGCCAATGCCTGAAGGGACAAAAGAAAGGAAGCAACTTGAGTCTATCTTTTCAAAACAATCTGCCTTTGCAGTTTACATTCCCTGTGCAAAATTTTATTTTCTCATTAACTCAACACATACCTTCAAATAAAGGGCAAACTTTCCTCCAACACGTAATGCCACCTTCACTTGTGAACTGCCCCAGAGCTGTCTCCAGGAAAAAAACAGGAATTCCACAGCAAATAAAAAACACCACGTAGGGAATCAGGAATGCCCCTGTAAGGATGCAAAGGAATGAGATGAAAACTGTCCCTGCCGTTTCATACTTGGCACAAGAACTCTTTTTTTTTTTTTTTTTTTTGAGACGGAGTCTCGCTCTGTCGCCCAGACTGGAGTGCAGTGGCGCGATCTCGGCTCACTGCAAGCTCCGCCTCCCGGGGTCATGCCATTCTCCTGCCTCAGCCTCCGGAGTAGCTGGGACTACAGGCACCCGCCACCACGCCCGGCTAATTTCTTTTTGTATTTTTAGTAGAGACGGGGTTTCACCGTGTTAGCCAGGATGGTCTCGATCTCCTGACCTCGTGATCCGCCCGCCTCGGCCTCCCAAAGTGCTGGGATTACAGGCTTGAGCCACCGCGCCCGGCCACAAGAACTCTTTAATAAACACCTACTACAGGCCAGACATGATGTTCTTTGAACTTGAATTCAAGTTCCCATTATGAGGACCAGAGTCAGAAAACAGGGCTAGGTTTATGTGAGTCCACCTCACATCTCCAAGCCTCAACTTCTCCATCTGTAAAATGGAGCTTCAGTTTTTAACATCTGCACTGCTTCCCTCATAGAATTGTAATGCAGCTAAGATGATAATGTAAAAGAAATTGTTTCATTGGCTCATTAAAAAAAAAATTACATCTCATCCTCCAGCATGGGTCAAATTCATTCCTTTCCTGAATGTTGCACCCTTTTTCATTTTAAAGTGACCTCAACAGACCAGGTGAGGGGCACCCCTTCCTCTTACTTTGGAAGTGACCTGCAAACAATCTTTGTCATAAAGAGCATTCTCAGGGAATTATACAATGAACAATATCAGGCCTCAAAGAATTAAGTACCCCTACACATGAGGCCCAGGTGTGGTGTCAACTTGCAAGGAGTCTGCAAAAAGAATCTATCTAGCAAAGGCTGGCTTTGAATTGGTCCAGGAAGAGACCACCCTAAGCATTAGTGTTTCTATTTGAAACACAATACCCATTGCCTGGGTCTTTCTGTGAAACAAATTAAATAACTGAGGTGAGCATGAACTATTACACCCAGAATGGGGATTTTTCCAAATCCCTCATTCTGTCCCTCCTGTCTAATAACAAAGCATGGAAACACATGCTATTTGCTACCATCTGATCTCACAAATGAAGGCTTTAACTGAAAGTGCTTTTTGCTAAATGAAGTCTCCTTAACTGCAAGGATTAATAGCAACAATTTTGATCAATCCTGATAGCAGGACCGTATCTATCAGCGTTTGAAAGTGTCTTAGCTTTTCTGGGCAAGCAGCTAATTTAAAGTTTCATATTGGGAAATAAATACTTTAAACTATTGTTGGGATTTATAAGGAGGGCAGAATGGACTTTTTTTTTTAAAAGGTAAACAGTTGAGAAGCAGATATCCCAACTACATTAGAAAGCAAAAAGTGTGGAAAAGGAGATAAGAGGATCTGTTTACTGAATCTAAATCTAAGTGATTAAAATCAGTTGCAGCAGGTCCCCTAACATGCTGTTATTTACCTGTGAAACCTCTAGAATCTAACGTATAACGTATGACACTTTCGGAAAGCCTTTTGACCTGTGTATTCACAAAGCTACTAATCCTTAGGATAATAAACTCAATCAAACCAGGAGATCTATGCATCTCATGGAAACTCTTGACAAGTCAGAAGAAAAAAAAAGTGACTCATTTTAAAAACTTTACTCACTACAACCCTTTTTTTTTTAAGAAAAAAAAAATCTGTGACAGAATTTGTAATTAACCCAATTTACCCTGTTTTCTGCTTTTAGGAAAGCTTTTTGTTTGGGCACAACATTTCCTGTATGGAAAAAAAAGATGTTAAAACAATTTGTGCCTGGGGACTACCCTAGATTTCCACAGGTTTCCAAGAGGACGCAGTTTACAAACGCTGAATCTGCAAAGAGAGGCGGGATTCAGAGCCGAGAGCACAGGGCACGTTGGGGGTCTCCAAGTCCACTCCCTCTCTCTCCCTTGCCAAGCCATCAACACCGGCGGCCACTTCATTACCAGTGCAGAGCAGGCTTGGAGCAGCCTGTGCCTTCAGGATGAATGTCCCCAAAGAAAGGGCCTGGGCCAAGCAGTACCCTTCTCGCTCTCCCGGCAGCTGCTCGCACAGGAAGTCCTGCTCTGCTCAGACAACGCGGTCCCTGCCAGCCAACTTCTGAGCCACCTTCGCTGGGGTTTGGGAATTTGCTGGAGGGGCAGGGGCACAGGAAAGAGAAGAGGGAATATACAGATACAGGCTCTTCCTTGGAGAAACTGTGCCACCGAAGGAGGTTTTATAAGATCCCTTGCCATGGCCCAGCCCAGCTGTCCTGCTGATATGACAGGAGGGGGTCCTGAAGGCTGGAGCCCCTTCCCTGAGCTGGGAGAGTTACGGATTCGCTGCTGCATCTTTTGTCAAACTGACTTTGAGAGGCTGTCACTAGAAAGGACTCTCTCGTCACCATCCTTTCCCTCTGCCCTTCTACATCTCTACGGCAGAGCATCAGCATTAAACCAGTGTTGCTGTTTGTCGTGGGTGACTCTCAGACCCGTAAAATAAACTGTTTGTTGCCAATTCTTCCACCAGAGGGGCCCCAAATAGTGGCCCTAAAATGGGCTTAAGAGTAGACGAAAGACTAGGCAGGAAACCATCGAGCAATGCCTCGCCTAAAAGTTCTCCCTGTGATGAGTCCAGTTCCAGTTTAAAACAAGGCCTTTGACATCAGAATCCCATCTTTATTTTTGGTCGAGTGAGACTTCTCTGACCCTCAGTGTCCTCATCTGCAAAATGGGTAGACCCCTGCCTACGAAAGTGACCGAGAGGATGAGATGAGATGATATAGGTCAAAGGTGCTCGGCACTTCAGTAAGCGCGCAAAAACTGAGACCACTTTGATCATCAGGAGTCCCTTCTCCACAGGCCTTTTTCCCAGTTAGGAAAGCTGAGGCTCAAAGGGGCCAAGTGCCTGAAACATCAGGGCGCGTACCCAAAGCAAGGGCTCCCTGGCCTCGCTCTGCATCTCACGCTGAGGACAGAACGCGGGCAAGTCCCCGCGCTAGCCGGTGGAACCCTCAGGTGCGAATTGGCACGTGCGCGTGCGCACTGGCACAGGTGGGCCGCGCTCCGGAGCGAGCTCAAGCGCCAGGTGCCTGGAGTCGAGGTTCTCCGCTCGGGTTCCGCTCCACGCAGGCGCGGGAGGGGGTCTCGCGCTAGCCCCTGGTTCCCCGCCCCCACCGGGCGGGTGGCGCCACCTCCCCTTCTCCTCCCTATCACCTCACCTCCTCCGTTCTTGTAGCACAGGTAGGGGAAGCGCCACACGTTGCCCAGCCCAATGATCTCCCCGGCCACGCTCAGCACGAACTCAACCTTGTTGTTCCAGTGGCCGCGCTCGTGGACCGCCTTGTCGCGCTTGTCGCGCGGGTCGCGCGCGGGCGCCGCGCCCCCGCTGCTGCCGCTGCCACCCGGCGCCTCGGACTCCCGCGCCTCCTCTGCAGCCTTCCCATTGCCCAGGGGCAGCGCCTTCTCCACCGTCATGGCCGCGCTGGCTGCCTCGTGCGCCGGCCCGGCTCTGCGCCGCCGCCCCGGGCGGGCTGGCTTTTCAGGAGGCGCGAGCAGGCGGGAGGGGGAGGCAGGGGGTGGAGCTGAGGGACCGGGCCAGGCCAGCGCGGAGACGGGGACTGGGACGCGGCGCGGCGCGGAGGCCCGGCCCGCAGGACGCCCACGCCACCCCAGCCCGGCTGGGCCAGAGAGCCCGCGAGCACCTTGTGCGCGCCGAGCCCCTGCAGCGCCCATCCTTCCCGCAGCCCTACCCACTGACCTGCTGGGACAAGAGTGGAAGCGCCCATTTAGGCCTAGGCTGGCACCACTCACCAAACGCCAAAGTTCTACCACCGTCCATAACCTTCAAATGCTTGGGCCTCAGTTTCCCGTCTCTAATAAGAGGAATGGGCTCTAGACCAGACTTCTCCAACTTGAACTTACACACCAGACACCTGCGGGTCATGTTTAAACTACACATCACGGTCTAGTAGATCACAGTAGGCTGAAGAGCCTGCGTGTCTGACGAGCTCCCCAGTGATGCCATTATGTCTGGTCCAGGGACCACACCTCGAGGGAAAGGGTGTAAATGAACTTGTGGCTTCTTCCCAGCCCTAGACACCCTGCAGGTCTTGTTCATACTGGTGTCCGCAGCTCTCAACATAGTCAGGACCGGGTGGCAGTTAAGTGCTTGTGTCTAGAAACAGGTAAATCTAAATTGTGTGATTTTGGTCAGTCATCTGATCCCTCTGTGCCTCAGTTTCCTGGTCTGCAAAAGGTAATACCAGTAGGGTCTTGTAGGTTTTAATGTAGGGGATGGATTTTTAGGTAAAAGGTTATTAAATGCTTATAAAGGTCTTGATACCTTGAAAGTGCCCAATGAACATTGCCCACTTTAGTATTATACAACGTGTAGACATACACACATTTGTCCATCTTCTTGTATAATATTTGTCTCCTCATTTGTAAGGATGATATACACTGTCCTGTTCATTATAATAGCCACAGAACCTAGCACAAGACTTGGTGCATAGTATGTGCTCAATAAATATTTGTGGCTAGAGAGGAAGGAAGGAAGGAAGAGGAAAAGGGGAAGAAGGAAAGACTATTAAAGCTGCTAGGGGCCACAGAGATGGATACTTCCACCTCTTCCATTGCACAGGCCTGGAGAAGTCCAGCCACATGAGCCCCCACCAGCTCTGCTCTCCATCTGTTCCTTGGACCTCCCTCTGGACCTCTCTTAGGGACAGGCTCCCTGCCTTGTAGGCTTCAAACTCTTGCCTTCAGCTTCTCCTTTCGTTGTGGCTCACAACTGCTCAAGTCTCTCCCAACCTCCATCTCCCCAGAAAGCCTTTCCTTCCACCATCTTCCCTTTTCCCCTCCCCCCCCACTATCATATTTCTTGAAAGAGTAAGTTGACAGGCTGCCAGCCCTGTCTTCACCTCCCACGCGTTCCTCAGCCTACGGCAATCTGGCACCCACCCCCACCACTCCTCTGAAAATGCTGTGAAGTCCTGGACGCCCTCTCAGTTTGGCAAATTCTGCGGTTCCTTTTCCATCCCCATCCTGCCTGGCCTCTAGGTAACTTTCTGCACCGTTGCTCCCTCCTTTGCTTCTTAAAATTCCCACTGGTGTGGTTTTCTTGGCATTGCCTGACACAGCTACCGTTTCTCTCCCTGCTTCTCTGGTTCTCCTTTCTCTCTCCTTAAATTCAGCCTTTCTCATATCTTGAACCACTGAACTAAATGTGGGTGCCTCCCAAACCTCTGTCCCCATGTGCTGCCCAGGTTACGTTTAAAAGCAAAGATACTGCGGTGTTCAGGGTGAGAGTATACTGAATTCAGATCGATGTGGCTTCGCATCCAAGCTCTGCCCCTTAGGTGCTCTGTTACCTCTTTGCCTCACGCTTCTCACCTGTTAAGTGGGCTTCACATGCGTTCTGACCTCATAGGGTGGGTGTGAGGGTTAAAAGCTTCAGCAGGAGCTCTGTGAACAGTAGCTATTATTGTTATTTATTATCTCTATTTTTTAAAAGATGGAGTCTCACTCTGTCACCCAGGCTGGAGTACAATAGCACAATCTTGACTCACTGCAACCTCCACCTCCCAGGTTCAAGCAATTCTCCTGCCTCAGCCTCCCGAGTAGCTGGGATTACAGGTGTCCACCACCACACCCAGCTAATTTTTGTATTTTTAGTAGAGACAGGGTTTCACCATGTTGGCCAGGCTGGTCTTGAACTCCTGACCTCAGGTGATCTGCCCGCCTCAGCCTCCCAAAGTGCTAGGATTACAGGCGTGAGCCACCACGCTTGGCCAGTAGCTATTGTTTGTATTGTGAGGAGGAGGAGGATGGTTAGTTCATTCCCTTGCTTAAAAGCCCTAATGGGGGGCCAACGTAGCAAGACCCTATCTTTAAAATTAAAATAAAATAAAATACGTAGCCAGATGTGGTAGTGCACACCTATAGTCTCAATTACTCAGGAGGCTGAGGCAGGAGGATGGCATAAGCTTGAACTCCCCCAGGAGTTCGAAGTTGCAGTGAGCCATGATCATGTCACTGCATTCCAATCTGGAGCGCAGCACAAGATCCTGACTGCAAAAACAAACAAAAAAAACCTTCATTGGACTTCCTTTTCCTACAGGATAAAACCAAATTCCTGGCCCCAATATTCAAAATTCCCCCTCAATCAAATGGTCCCAACCTTTCCTTCTACCATTTTTGAATGCCATTTTTCTCCCACACTAAGACATCATTATTTTTGTTTTCTTTTGGATGATCCTCAATGCCGTATATAGAATAAAGGAAGGAATTTACCTTCAACCCCAATGATCCTTATGCAGAGTAGGCACATAGTAGCTAGGAGCCAATTTGTTAAATGAACAAGTACATCAAAAGTTAGACATATTCCTGAATCTTACTATTGCAATATTAGGCTGTCGCTCCAGAATCTGTACAAAGCTCCTTTGAAACTAATTACATTTTCGCTTTCTGCTGGCGCTCAGCATAATTAGCTCCAGGAATTGACTTCCTCTGAGCAGCTGTGATTCTACCAGACCTGCTTGGGAAGTAACACTGAACCAGCAACAGAGGGCTGGGGCTGGCCATCATCTGGTCTGGGACCCAGGCCCAGTTCTGCTGATGGATGGTTTTGTGGCGTTGGGTACATCACCCAATCTCTCTGAGCTCTGGTGTCCTCATTTTATTCAAATGAGCACAATTATTCCCATGTCCCAGGGTGGTCATCAAGGCAAAATGAGATCACGTGCAGGGAAGAACATTGTACAAATACTAATGTTGCAAACTCACCTCTCAGGTTTGAATGGTTCCCTTTGTAAAAGTTAGCCAGGTCAATTTCCTATTTGAATTTAGTAAGTAAATATTTAAAGTCCATCTCCTTGGTTATTATATGGCCCTTGAAAAGCCTTGATCTTTTTACTCTGTCCTTCTCCAGAAGAGTCCACATCTGCTTCATCATTGCAGGACCTCATCTCTAGACCTTTGCCACTTCATTTCTTTGTTGAGGGACAGTGGGCTGAAGAGCACACACTGATTGTGGGGTCGATATACAGGGATTGGGACACAAATGGAACACACATCTTATCCCCAGGGCTGGCCCTAATGCAACACAGCACAGTGGGTAAGAATGTTGGTTCTGCAGTGACACTACCTGGTTTCAAAGCCAACTCCAAATGACCTTGGAAAATGACTTCATGTCTCTGAGTTTCCGTTTCCTTAGCTGTAAAACCAGGGTAGTAATAGTATCTGCCTTTTAGTTGTCATAAGGATTGAGTGGGTTAGTATTTGTAAAGCACTTGAATTTGTGCCTGATAGACATGTTTGTTATAAGCAGTCTTCAGAGGACAGAAATGTCATGGCTCCCTTATTCCTTTCTTGGGGCAAGCACTCAATGTCTTCCATCTTCTGGAAACAGCAGTTGCTGTCCTGAGGCTCATTGGAACTTCACCATTGCTCATTCATTCATTCATTCATTTACCAAATGCTTTGGTTCTTTTTTTTTTCTTTCTTTTTTTTTGTATTTTTATTAGAGATGGGATTTTACCATGTTGGCCAGGCTGGTCTCAAACTCCTGACCTCAAGTGATCTGCCTGCCTCAGCTTCCCAAAGTGGTAGAATTACAGGCGTAATCCACCATGCCCGGCCTTGCTTTGGCTCTTTAATGATTTTCCGGATGCAATATCGGTCACTAGGGAGCAACACCAGATATAAGCCTCACCTCAATGGTATGCTCGAGCTGGCTCACACTAGCTCATGACAGCCGATTATTGCATTTTCAGGGATTTTGCAAGGCGCCGTTGTTGGTATCTTGAAATCTTCCAAGGTGGTTGCATTTACACTGTGGGAATTTGCAAGTGCCACAGATCAGCCCTACCCTCACCAGCCAGTGTGCATGCCCCATTACAGGATGGTGGCGGAGGCAGATGTTAACCAAGCCATCACAGAAATGAAAGTTAGAGGTGCTCAGCGATGTGCAAGGGAAAAGGCTGTGTTGCTAGAGAGCTTGTAACCCAGCAATCTAGCCTTGGCAAGGAGATAAGGCAGAGCTCCCTGAGCAAGTTGACAGATGAGCGGGAGCCTGAAGGGAGAAAAACAGTGAACTGAACAAGGAGGGTCTGGGGTTCCGGAGAATGCTTGCCAGGGTCAAGGCTGGAGAGCATGGTGTGGAACAAGATGTGCTTGAAGGTGAAGCATTTTTAGCAGTGGGTGCCATGAGAACACATTCACATTGTAAAAAGATGACTTCTGACACAGCGTGAAAAGTAGATTATAGGGCGGGGTGGTGGTGGGGGGCAGTGAAGAAGCTACCACACTGGTCCAAGCAAGAGGTGATGACAGCTTAGACTGGAGAGAGGAGAGTGACATTGAAGGCTAAACTCAGAGGACTTGACTAGGTCTGGATATGAGCATGAGGGAAGGGAAGATGTCAAGTACATCTCCTGGGTTAGTAGAGCTACAGCAGCCCATCGAGAGGGTAAAAGTCCCCCTCCGCTTTGTGCCAATGCAGCCATGGTTGTCTCACTTAGGGTGTGATAAACCAGAACCACTGGGTCAGTGGATTGTCTTCAGATGCGTGGATGGCTGCCAAGCCAAAAGCCTACATGGCGAGCTAGAATTGGGGAGGAAGCAGGAAGGAGTTAGATGCCAGGAAGAACTTCCTACAAGTCATTCAGTGACAGAATAGTATTCCCCAGGCATGGTAAGCCGCACGGGAGAGGTAGACATAGAAGCTGGACTGTCATAGCCTAAGGCAGGGATACCATGAGGGGACTTCCAAGTCACTGGAGTCTGAGATGGGATTTCTGAATCATGAGAGTCTTCAATTGCAACGTTCTGTAAAACCCTTACCTTGTTACTACCACCAGACTTTTTCTAGTAGGTTTGCACATATGATCCCAATTCTTTACCCTTCCCTGTATGCATGCCATCTGCCATGTAACTTTGTAGCACCCCCTGCAATACACAAGTTCAGCCATATGACTTGCTTTGGCCACTAGAATGAGGCAGAATTGATATACTGATATGTGTCAATCCCAAACCTTGCCTTCTTCAACTTCTGCCATGATCACAAGAAGGATGTCCCCAGGTCAGTCTGCGGGTCCAAGAGGAAAACTAGATACACACAGAGTAGAATGGCCCCAGCTGAGGTGCCCCCAGGAAATCCCAGACTAATGCAGAGGCCTCACCAGACTCGAAGACGTATGAGCAAACCCAACCCACATCAGCCAACCTCCAGCCTCATGATTTACAAGCTACAATAATAAATGTCTGCTGCTTTCTGCCACCGAGTATTGGCTTCTGCTCATGCCCTTCCCCTTTCTGAAAGGGGATAAGCTCCCCTCTGCTTATCAGATATAACCCATCCTCTTAAGCCCAGGTTAATGCTTACCTTCTGGGTGAATTCTAAAATGATTTCTCTACCCTCTCAACTCTCAGGGCTCCTTGATGACATTAATGCCCAAGATGAAGCATCATTTTGCAACCTTTACATACCTGATTTAGGAGCTACCCTGGCCAGGTAACTGTAGAAACATTTCTTCCTTTGATGGCCTCAGTGCTGGTTCAGGGCATGATCTTTTTACTGTTAGGGCCAGAATCAAGATGGAAGGATGGGGCGGCCTCTTCTGGTAACATGTCCTTCCCCTTACCCATCGGCAATCTCCTACGTTTTTATACCATATACTCATCTTCTGCCACAATGCCTAAGACATTTCTTTGAAAGAAGAAGATACTCTAAGAACTACCCATTTTGTTCCACTGAAATATTTGGATGAGTGAACATGAACAGATGATAATTCTATGTGTATACTATTTCTATTTGTAGTAACGAATTACTGGTCCTAATTTCTCACTCCCTCATAATCATATGCTACATCCTCACTCCTGCTGTGGCCCATGGTTAACAGACTTTGCTTCTCCAGACCTTGACTTTGGGCTCAGCCATATGATTCACTTTGGCCAAGCAGAGGTTTGAAATGTACTTGCATAGTTGGGCTTGCCCCCTTATCTGCCTACATTACTGTGGAAAGAACACACTTCACTTAGCTGCTGCCTCTCCAGACTGGGCCCCAAAAGGAGATAATGGAGCAGAGATACCTTAGCCAAAACTTCAGATCCATAGCCTGAAGCAGAGCTGTCCCAGCCAACCCTACAATCACAGGAATGAGAGATAAATGCTCATTGTTATATGCCACTGACATTTCAAGATTGTTACACAGTACAACTGACTGATACACTTTGCACAGCCTGTGCTTAGGCCCTCATGTACCCTGTCTCTATTATGCTACACAGCATTATGGGATAGGGATGGGAATATCTTTACAGATAAAGAAACTGAAGCTCAGATTGAGCAACTTGTCCAAAATCACACAGTGGAGCCAGAATTCAAACCCAGTTCTCTGACTTACGCTCTACATCCTAGTGGGTCCCACTTCAGACCTCTTCTAGCCAGAAGAGGTTTCACCCACATGAAGTTTGTCTTCTATAATTGATTTAAGTAGAAAATAGATGGGACAAAGGAGGAAGTTCATGTCCTTTTTTTCATCTGAAGGGAAAAGCCCAAGAATGTTAGCTTAAAACTTAATCACTGGGCTGGGCATGGCGGTGGCTCATGCCTGTAATTCCAGCACTTTGGGAGGCTAAGGTGGGAGGACTGCTTGAGCCCAGGAGTTAGAGACAAGCCTGGACAATATTGTGAGACTCATTTTTATTTTGTTTTTAATTCTTTTCTTTTTTTTTTTTTTGAGATGGAGTCTCGCTCTGTCGCCCAGGCTGGAGTGCAGTGGCTGGATCTCAGCTCACTGCAAGCTCCGCCTCCTGGGTTTACGCCATTCTCCTGCCTCAGCCTCCCGAGTAGCTGGGACTACAGGCACCCGCCACCTCACCCGGCTAGTTTTTTGTATTTTTAGTAGAGACAGGGTTTCACCGTGTTAGCCAGGATGGTCTCGATCTCCTGACCTCGTGATCCACCCGTCTTGGCCTCCCAAAGTGCTGGGATTACAGGCTTGAGCCACCGCGCCCAGCCAGCTATTTTGTTTTTAAAGATAATCATTGGGTCCCGAATGCTAACCTGGGGAGAAAAGCCCCTATGTGGGCCCTGTTTCTATGAGAGAATGCTTTCCAATTTCCAAAACACTGAGTTTATACTAGGCCTTTGTGCTACAGTTCTTCTGGATGTGGGCAGCATCTGTGTGTGTGAATGCACACAGTTTCTTATGTTCTGAGTTTCCCTGTGTTTAATCTCCTGAGATCCTGGCTCAGATGTCTAAAGTCAGTGGTCTGTCATAGATGTTCACCTACAGGTAGACTTTCAGGATGAATGCATCCAGCCACACAAGCTGCGCATGCTCAGCTCCAGGGACACCATTCATATGGTCACTCTGCAGTGCCCTGGAGTTGTGCAACAGGGGGACCCTGAGACCCATATTATAGGTCAAAACTGCCCTTAGGTCACTCAGCTGGTAAACTGCCCTGCCACCCTTGTGAAATTAATCATGTATTTCTTGATGATTATAAGCCCATCAGCTTCAGATGTACAGTGCCTTGTAGCTGTATATCAAGGCCCAAACATTTCTTAGAGAAGATCGTAAACTAAGAATGGAACAACTATTAAAGCTACATACAGCCTCAAATCCTAACTCCTTGGTTCAGAGTCTCTCTGGAAACAATAATACCCTAAGCAATATTTTCTACCACTTTCTTTACTGTGACCCATCTCTCTCTCTCTCTCTCTCTCTCTCTCTCTCACACACACACACACACACACACACACACACACACACACACAAAATAATGGGGGAACTTTAAAACAAATTTTCCTGGTAATCTAATACCTTCATCTCAGAGCAAGCCCCCAATTTCCCCTAAAACCAGCAATGACTATTGTGTGTCTACCATGTGCCAAGCAATGTGCTATGTGCTGGTGGCTCAGAAATGGTTTTGGCCTTTCAGTGACATTGAAAAGATAATAAGCTGGTATGGCAGGCACTCAAACAGAGATGGGTATGGGGTCCTGTGAGGACACAGGGAAAAAGGGAAACCCTCCTTCTGGGGGATTGCATAAGACTTTGGGGACAAGGTAACATGTAATGCTAAGCCCTTGAAGTATGAGTGGGGAAAGGAGAGAAGGCTATTCCAGGCAGAGGGAACAGTGTAGGCAAAGGCCCAGATATGGGACAGTTCCTGGTGGGCTTGAGGGCATCAAGTACCTAGAACATGTAGTTACTAGGTTTTTTAAATGTGGCTGGTCCTAATGGAGCTGTATAAAACACAGTCTAGATTTTGAAGACTTAATATTTTTAAAAGGAATGTAAAATGTCTCATTAATATTTATTAATGATTACATATTGAAATGATGATATTTTGGATATATTGGGTTAAATAAGTAAATTAATCTCATTATTTTCTTCATATTTTTAAAAGTGTGGCTCCTAGAATACTTTAAATTACTATTATGGACTAAAATTCCCCTAAAATTCCTATGTTGAAGCCCTAACTCCTAGTACCTGAGAGTGTGACTGTATTTGGAGATAAGACCTTTAAAGAGGTGATTAAGGTTCATAGAGGACTCCATCCAATAGGACTAGTGTCCTCATGAGAAGGGGAAGAGACAGTGATGTGTGTGTCGAAGGAAAAGGCCACATTGAGACACAGGGGAAGATGGCCAACCACAAGCCAAGGAGAGAGGCATCTGAAGAAGCCAACCCTGCTGATACTTTGATCTTGGACATCCAGCCTCCAGAACTGTGGGAAAATAAACTTCTGTTGTTTAAGTCATCTAGTCTGTAGCATTTTCGTTATAGTAACACTAGCAAACTAAGAAGACTACTTATGTGACTCATGTTATATTTCAATTAATGGGGATTACTCTGGAAAAGTTGGGGCACCAGAAGGCAATAAACTCAGATTTGAGCCTTTCATTCAGCTATGGGATGAAATGAGCCTGTGGACCTGCCTGATGTGCCATAAGATTCACAATACCCACCACCTGCTGCTATGTGAGCCCCGGCATCTTCACACTCTTACATTCTCTGTGCAGCCTCTGAAGTATCTGTGGCTTTGACCCTGACACTTGTGTGGTTGTCATACTCCCTGGAGTGGCAGCCCGAGCAGTGAGCATGCCTGCTTTTCTAAGCCAGCACTGTCCAGTTGAGATTTAAAGACAGGAGGACTTGACTGTCATTCCTGGGCTACCTGGGAAAAAAAAATCGGCCCATGTGGCAAACCCAATTTAAGTACCCAAAAGCCAACCAAGTAAGTTCTTGGCTGGGCTATTTTAGGTCTCAAATTGGAGATACTGCCAAATCCAAGTCAGATGGCTTCCTGCCTGAGTCTGGGTATTCAGCCGTGACTTAGAGATTAGGCACCCCCAGTGGGCCATTTGCTTCACATCAAGCTGTGAGTTATGATGTGCTGTGCCCAAGTCTAACTGCCCATCTGTTCTCCTCTTTGGAGAATGGCAAGGGTACAGGTGTCTGTCACTGCCCCAAGCAGATCTTTCTCAGCTGTCTCTTTTGCAGATTCCCTCATTCAGTCCACACAACAAATAGTGTAGTTTGTATTCTCATTATCTCCAATTTACATTTGAGCAAACCAAGACCGGAAGAGTTTGAATAGCCCACATAGTTTGTAAGTGGGGTCAAAGGGACTTGCACGAGGGTCTCCCAACTCTAGAACCATCTTTTCATTGCCCAACCTGGCCTCAGTCTTATAGTGTCATCCGGCTTCCCAAGCTTCAATCATAAGACTGTGTTAGTTAAAATAATGCTGGTGGCTATAACAGATAAACTCTGAAATCTCAGTACTTTAACACCTTTGAGGTTTATTCTTACTTATTCAAAGTCCTATGCAGATGTTTGGCAGACAACCTTCCATGAAGTGATGCAGGGATCCAGATTCTACCCATGCTGGGGCTCTATCATAGTCAACATGGGGCTCCCAAGATCTCTGTGGGGGCTTCCCATTGGAGGATGTGAGGGACAGACAGTACGGCAAGTGGTAGTTACATTCCACTTCTAGTACAGAGAACCAAAATGACTGTTTCTTGAAGGCAGAAAACATGCCTCTTCTTCCCTTCTCTCTTCTCTTTGCTGCTTAAAGTGGATGTAGTAGTAAACTGTCTTGAGCCACATAGGTGAGAGAAACATCCTAGGGATGGCAGAATACAAGAGAGGAGCCTGGTTCCCTGAATAACCTCATGGAACGGAGTCAGCAGCCAGCCTGACACTGCCATCTCCAGACTGTATGTAGGAGAAATGAATTTCTGTCTGACTTAAGCCACTATTGCTTTGGATACCTGTCACATGCTGCTGAACCTAGATCCTAAGTAGAGGGATCCTGCCTTTTTTGTTCACAGCAGGACACTGCCCAGCAAATATTGGCTAGAAAAACATGTTACTCAACCCACAAGCCCCAGCTCTTGCAGAAATTTAGTTGAGTGTGTATGGGACAGCAGAAGAAATAACTCCTTTTCGGCACACAATGCCTTTTTTTATTGTGGTAAAATATACATAACATAGAATTTGGCATTTTAACTATGTTCAAGTGTACAGTGCAGTAGTATTAAGTACATTCACATTGTCATGCAACCATCACCACTATTCATCATCAGAATGTTTTCATCATCCCAAGCTGAAACTTCATAGCAATCAAACACTAACTCTGCATTCCCTCCCGCTGAGCCCCTGGCAACCACCATCCTACTTTATGTCTATGAATTTGGCTATTCTGAGTACTTCACATAAGTGAAATCATATAGTATTTGTCCTTTTGCAACTGGGTTATTTCACTTGGCATAATGTCTTCAATGTTCTTCCATGCTGTACAGAGCATGTGTCAGAACTTCTCTCCTTCTTAAGGCTGAATAATATTCCGTTGTATGTGTAGACCACACTTTGTTTTTGCATTCATCCATTGATGGACACTTGGGTTGCTTCCACCTCTTAGCTAGTATGAATAATGCTGCTATGGACCTGAGTGTATAGATATCTGTTCAAAAAAAAATCTCTGTGGGAGGGGGAAGAAACTGGATCTTAACCATATGTGCTTGGCAGTGGCACATAACCTGTCAGGTCACATTCCATTGGCAAGAATTAGTCATAGGGTATACTAGTTATGTCTTGCAACATGACAAATTATCCCACAACTTAGTGGATAAAGCCATAAGTATTATTACCTTATGGTTTCTGTGGGTCAAGAGTTAAGGAGAAGCTTAGCTGGGTAGTTTTGGCTCAAGGCTTCTCATGAGGTTGCAGTGCTCAGAAGGATTGACTGGAGCCAGATGACCTGCTTCCCAGATGGTTCACTCACATGACTGTTGGCAAAAGGCCTCAATTCTTTGTCATATAGACTACTCCATAGAGCTGCATGAGTATCCTCAGAACGTGGCAGCTGGTTTTCCCCAAAGTAAGTGATCCAGGAGAGCAAGGTAAAAGCTACAATATCTTTTATGATCTACCCTCGGAAATTATACACCATCATTTTTGTAGTAATAGCTATTAGTTACACAGGCCAGTCATATTCACTGTGGGAGGAGGCCACACAGGGGGCAGGGGTCATTGAGGACCATCTTGAAGACTGGCTACCACTGAGGTCACATGTAAGGGCATCTGGAAAATGACGTCCCTGGCTGAGCAGGCATTTCCCAGCGATAGCCCTTCTTCTGGAAGGGATGATATTTGGTGAATAACTGGCCATCTTGGCCATAGAGCTCTCCCAAGGAGTCCTGGTGGTGTCTCTGACTATCTATATGACCTCGTCCTCAGTTTCCCCCTCTGTACAATGAGTTTGTTCTTTCCCACTGCCTGGAATTATTACTAGTATTTTCTGTGTCGTCTTACAGCCTCTGTCAAGCAGTAGGTGATGCTCACTGGTACAGGTCAGATCCAAGTCAGAGAGACTGGCAAGGGGCATCATTATACAAAGTTTGACTACGGCTGAACTTGGGGGTTGGGGACACTGGAAGCAGTATAGCATGTCAGGTAGGAGCACTGGTTCTGGAGTCAGTTGTCTGGGTTCAAAACTCACTTGAAGTCTATATCCTTGGATGAGTAATTTAACTCTTGGAAGCCAGTTTCCTATATAACAGGAAAAGAAAGTAGCATTTATCTCAAAGGGTTATTGGAAGGACTACTGATCTATATCTAGTGTTTCCTAAACTTTACCATAACTATCTCTTCAAATTTTTTTTTTTTTTTTTGAGATGGAGTCTCACTCTGTTGCCCAGGCTGGAGTGCAGTGGCATGATCTCAGCTCACTGCAACCTCCGCCTCCTGGGTTCAAGCGATTCTCCTGCCTCAGCCTCCCAAACTGCTGGGACTATAGGTGCTCACCACCAAGTCCAGCTATGGTGTTTTTTGTTTGTGTTTTTGTTTGTTTGTTTGTTTTTTTAGTAGAGACGTGGCTTCACCATGTTAGCCAGGATGGTCTCGATCTCCTGACTTTGTGATCCGCCCACCTCAGTCTCCCAAAGTGCTGGGATTACAGGTGTGAGCACTGAGCCCAGCCTCTTCAATTCTTTTAATATTCATGTGCCATCTGTAGGGATTTGGATCATAATCCTGAAAACACATCTCAGAAACTATAATCCTGTACGTTGAAATCCCTAAATATCAAACTTCCTGAAGTCTAAAATCCCTGTCATCTAAAATTCTGAAAATTTCAATCACAAAATAGTTGCATTATGTCAAGAAGAATTATTACCTTGATATTTCCTTTATGGAGAAGAAAACCAATTTCAATCTCCAAACCATAGTAACAGATTTGGAATTAGGTGTGATTAAGGTTTCTAAAAGTGAGTTTCAAGGTGTTACCAATAAAGTTTGTTTTTTCCATTCAGCCCAATGCATTTGGCAGAAAATTCAAATGAGTAGCTTGGCTGACCATGCCATACAAGGGAAACTTTGGGTTAAAAATGTGTTATTTTCCTGCATTGGCATTCCTTTCCAGCTGATGACATTCCAGGAGCTTTTAATGAATTAAAGCTACATTTGTCTGAAGAAACTAAGCAAAGTTACTGACTGGTTCAAAAATAATTATGTAAATGGTAGGATAAGAAGACACTTATGCAATGGTGCTGCTATTTGATCACCAATATTTTTTCCACCAAATTTGTGTTCTGTGTAAGTACTCATGAAATGGACTTCTGGGTACCCAAAACAGGATTAGAATCATGGCACAGAAGAGGGGAAAACTGAATAGGGAATGCTCATGTTCATGTATATCGAATCATAGAAGAATTTTAAAAAGAGAAGTGCCAGGTAGAAATTGAATATGAATATATTCTCCAAGGAAAGCGATGTCCTAAAAGAAAAAGCAAAACAGCTATTCATAGTGATACATGACTTCAAAATAGAGTTAATGATCATGAAAGCTGGCCAGCTCTTATGGACTAACTGCGCGATTGCTCATAATCTACCCAACCCTGTAATATACATTTTCATATGTCAAATTTTCTTTTTCTTTTTTGTTTTTTCTTTAGTGTTTTTTTTACTGTTTTAAATTGTCAGCATTGTTTTTTACAATCACTATGCTATCTATTTCTTCACATCATCTCCAATCCTGAAAGTGTAAATTACGTAAAGACTTTTAGAGAGTTGTAATTCTCTGCATGCATTCTTTTTGCAAATGTGACTCCTTGAAAGTTCATTGTCACAACATTGATTTAGTGTGTAAGCATTGTGCAAATCCATAAAAACATTAAAACTCCCTCAGTAAGTGAAAGCATGTCCTTTTTGTGCATCTACATTTGTGAAAGTTAAAATTTGTCAAGATCTTGACTATTGGGTGGTTGGTGCTATGATAAAGCAGTGCGGACCCGTCCATGTTTTTGGCCAGTCTCGCCAATAGGCTTAGACTGTCCATCATGGTATTTCAGGTGACTGCAGTTATAGAGTCGGGTGCACGCAATTACCAACCATAGTGATGTACACTTATACTATTCCTTTATGAATAAGAGTCACCTGTTCATAACAGTTATGCCCCTGTTTTCACAAAAATATATATCTATGATTGCCTCTTTTATTATATAAAATGCCCTATGAGGAGTTCTGTTGTGGATTTATGTTTTTTTTTGTTTTTTTTGTTTTTTTAAATAAACCTCCTCTTTTTTTTTTAGGACGAAGTCTCCCTCTGTTTCCCAGGCTGGAGTGCAGTGGCGGGATCCCGGCTCACTGCAACTTCCACCTCCGGGTTCAAGCGACTCTCCTGCCTCAGCCTCCCGAGTAGCTGGGATTATAGATGCCCGCCACCATGCCTGGCTAATTTTTTGTATTTTTAGTAGAGATGGGGTTTCACCGTGTTAGCCAGGATGGTCTCAATCTCCTGACCTCGTGATCCGCCCGCCTCGGACTCCCAAAGTGCTGGGATTACAGGCATAAGCCATCGTGCCCAGCCCCAAATCTTTTAAAAATGTAAATAAATACCTTTAAAGTAATTTGTAAAATTCTTTTTCCAGAATTATATTTTCGGGTTGTGATCTTTCTGGATTTCAACATTTGGGGTTATGGCACTGGAGATTGTGCCTTTTGAGATTGTGATCAGCTTTCCAACTATAGTATTATCTAATACGTTCTTTACATGTTTTATAATGGTTTTATTAATACATACTTCACATATCATACAATTTACCCGTTGAAAGCATACAACTCAGTGGTTTTAGTATATTCACAGAGTTGTGCAAACCATCAACACAGTACATTTTCAGGCATCCCAATTTTTGTTAACCCCCACAAAAGAAACCCTGCACCCTTCAGTAGTCACTCCTTATTCTCCCCACCTAAAACTCCTCCTGTCAGCCATAGACAACCACTAATCTACTTTCTGTCTCCATGGATTTGCCTATTCAGGACACTTCATATGAATAGAATTATAAAATATGTGACCTTTTGTGGCTGGCTTCTTTTACTTAGCAAAATATTTTCAAGATTCATTCATGTTGCAGCATTCATGAGTACTGCATTCCTTTCAATGCTGAATAATGTTCCATAGTGTTTTATTAATCCATTCATCAGTTAATGGACATTTAGGTTGTTTTCAGTTTGGGGCTATTATGAATAATTCTAGGAAGGTTCCTGTATAAATTTTGACATGGGCATACGTTTTCTTTGTGGGTATATAGTTAGAAGTGGGATTGCTGGATTGCATAGTAATTTTCTGTTTAACCTTTTGAGAAACTGCCAGTCTCTTTTCCAAAGTAGCTGAACTATTTTATATTCCCACCAGCTGTGGATGAGAATTCCAACCTCTCCACATCCTTGCCAACATTTGTTAGTATCTGGGTTTTTCTTTGTTTGTTGGTATGTTTTCTTGCAGCCATTCTAGTTGGCATGAAGTGGTATCTCATTATGGTTTTGATTTGCTTTCCTCTTGTGTTGACTCATTTTATCTATATTTATTTTAAACTAGACTTTACAGTGCTACCCTAAGTGGAAAGACAGTACTAGTTACCATAAATACAAGGTGACTTATAAATAACATAATGATCAAAACAACATGTGTCTGTATCACATACTATAATCAATGTTTACCATTTGGGAAACCCTAATACAGTCTAGGTAAGGATCTTATCGTAGAACTGGCATAGAGTTAGTACTTAATAAATGTTGAGCTATTATTTTATTATTGCTCATGAGGCATTGACAAAGGTATAAAAGGGGCTTTGATTTTGTTTTCTTCAAGAAGAGGATGGGGTGGGAGTGAGAGATCAGAAGGTCCTTAGTAAAGAGGGGGTCCATCTGGTTAGAAAGAGCCGGCTTAGAAAAAATGACGACTACCAGAATATGGATGGCAGAGAATTTATGAGGTAGGGCTAAATATAAAATCTGAGATCAGCCTGCTGGGTGGCAGCTGCGAGAGTTCAGGCATTCTTTTCTGCAGGGTATGTTGGTTGATCTTAACTTTTCCTCACATCCTTGCAAAGCATATTAATGTATGTGATCTCAAAGCTTATCCAGGGCGGTGATGAGTCTGATTCAGCCTTAAATGCTGCCCTTTTAGTCCCAGCCTTCACTGCAGCAGCTCAGACACTGTGTGAGAGGGCAGGGCAGGACAGGGCAGGACAGGGCAGGACAGCGCAGGGCAGGGAATCCTAACCTGGCAGCTGGAATTGTTGTTCAGAGGAGTGTGGAAATTTGCCCAAGTTCCCCAGCTCCTAGGCAGGAGATCTGGAGCTAGAATCCAAGTCTCTTGACCCTCCTATCACTTTTTTTTCCTAGAACCCGCCCTCTTTGCATAATGAGACGCCCAGAGATTCCTTGTCAGAAGACTGAGATGTGCTG
The DNA here is from genome assembly GCF_049350105.2 of Macaca mulatta. Lineage (NCBI taxonomy): Eukaryota > Metazoa > Chordata > Mammalia > Primates > Cercopithecidae > Macaca > Macaca mulatta. The sequence continues at coordinate 149,660,810 of NC_133407.1, read as the reverse complement.
CTCAAAGAGTGGTCCATACCAGCAGCATTGGCATCACCTGGGAGCTTGTCAGAAATGCAGGATTTCTGGTCTCCCTTCAGACCTACTGAGTCAGAGTCTGCGTTTTAACAAGATGTTCAGGTGATTCAAATACACAGTAACATTTCAGAAACCCAGACTAAGCTATTACAGCTGGGCTTATTCATCCAGAACCCTGATTTCAGCACTTACTATATGCCAGGCTCTGATAAGTGCTAAGCATACAGAGAAGAAGAAGTTCCCCGTTTCTGCCATCAAGAAGGTGCCTATCTAGTCCAGGAGATAGGCGAGAAGCCAGAGATCCCAGACCTCCCACCGACATCCTTTTTTCTGTGATTGAAAAAAATAATTGTTTTATCGCTTTTTCTAAACAAATGATTGCCAAGAACTCCATAGCAAGCTGCTGTGGGCAGTGTTATATGTCTGCTCAGAAGCTATGTTTCTTTTCCCTTTTATCTTCCTCCAGATCCTCTGGAAAATTTTGCCCCACTCATTCTTTTTAAACTATGTTATTGAGGTATGACTGACATACAAAAAGCTGTGCATATTTAATGTATACACCTCGATGAGTTTGGAGAGAAGTATATACTTGTGAAACCATCACCACAATCTGTGCCATAAGCCCACCCACCACCTCCTAAAGTTTCCTCCTGCCCTTCTTTTTCTTCCAACTTTTATTTTAGGTTCAGGGGGTACATGTGCAGTTTTGTTACTTGGGTAAATTGCATGTCACTGGGGTTTGGTGTACAAATAATTTAATCACCCAGGTAATGAGCATAGCACTCATTAGTTTTTTTATCTTGTCCCTCCTCCCAACCTCCACCCTCAGGTGGGCCCCAGTGTCTATTGTTCCTTTCTTTGTGTCCATGTTTGCTCAGTGTTTAGCTCCTCCTTATAAGTGAGAACATGTGGTTTGTGGTTTTCTGTTCCTGCATTAATTCACTTAGGATAATGACCTCTAGCTGCATCCTTCATGTTGCAAAGGACATTATTTTGTTCTTTTTTATACCTGTGCAGTATTCCATGGTATGTTTGTACTGCATTTTCCTCATCCAGTCCACTGTTAATGGGCATCTAGGCTGATTCTATGTCTTTGCTAGTATGAATAGTGCTATGGTGGATAAATGAGTGCATGTGTCTTTTTGATAGAACAATTTATGTTACTTTAGCTGTATACCCAGTAATGGGATAGCTGGGTTGAAGGGTACTTCGGCTTTAAGTTACTTGCAGAATCTTCACACTGCTTTCCACAGGGGCTGAACTAATTTACATTCCCGTCTGCAGTGTATAAGTGTTCTCTTTTCTCCACAACCTCACCAGCATCTGTTGTTTTTTGACTTTTTAATAACAGCCATTCTGACTGATGTGAGATGGTATCTCATATTAGTTTTTATTTGCATTTCTCTAAAGATTAGTGATGTTGACCATTTTTTCATATGCTTTTTGGCCATGTATATGTCTTCTTTTGAGAAGTGTCTGTTCATGTCCTTTGCCTATTTTTAAGGGGGTTCTTTGTTTTTTGCTTGTTAATTTGCTTAATTAAGTTCCTTATAGATTATGGATATTAGACCTTTGTCAGGTACATAATTTGCAAATGTTTTCTTACATTCTGTAGGTTGGCTGTTCACTATGTTGATAGTTTCTTTTGCTGTGCAGAAGCTCTTTAAGTAGGTCCTACTTGCCAATTTATTTTTGTTGCAATTGCTTTTGGAGTCTTCATCACAAAATCTTTGCCAGGGCCTATGTCCCAAATGGTATTTCCTAGATTTTTTCTATCTGGGGCCCTCTTTATGATTGTTGTTGTTATTGTGATGATGATTATAAGAACACTTAGCATAATATCTACTCTTTTAGCAAATTCCAAGCATAGATTACAGTATTGTTAACTATAGGTGCTATGCGCAACAAATCTCTAGAACTTATTCATATTGTATAATCAAAACATTGTACCCTTTGACTGATATCTCCCTGTTTCCCCTTCCCCCAAGCCTCAGGGAACCACCATTCTACTCTGGGTTTCTATGAGACTATTTTAGATTCCTCCTATACGTGGTATTGTGTAATATTTGTGCTTAGTATCTGGCTTATTCCACTTAGCATAATGTCCTCCAGGTTCATCAACGTTTTCTTGAATGACAGGATTTTCTTCTCTAATAAAAGTTGAAAAACATTCTGTTGTATGTATATATCACATTTCTTTATCCATTCATCTGTCAATGAACACTGAGGTTGCTTCCATTTCTTTTTTTATATATATACTTTAAGTTCTAGGGTACATGTGCACAACGTGCAGGTTTGTTACATAGGTATACTTGTGCCATGTTGGTGTGCTGCACCCATTAACTCGTCATTTACATTAGGTATATCTCCTAATGCTATCTCTCCCCGCCCCCTCCCCACAATAGGCCCCAGTGTGTGATGTTCCCCTTCCTCTGTCCAAGTGATCTCATTGTTCACTTCCCACCTATGAGTGAGAACATGCAGTGTTTGGTTTTCTGTTCTTGTGATAGTTGGCTGAGAATGATGGTTTCCAGCTGCATCCATGTCCCTACAAAGGATACGAACTCATCCTTTTTTATGGCTGCATAGTATTCCATGGTGTATATGTGCCATATTTTCTTAATCCAGTCTGTCACTGATGGACATCTGGGTTGATTCCAAGTCTTTGTTATTGTGAATAGTGCCACAATAAACATACGTGTGCATGTGTCTTTATAGCAGCATGATTTATAACCCTTTGGGTATATACCCAGTACTGGGATGGCTGGGTCAAATGGTATTTCTAGTTCTAGATCCTTGGGGAATCACCACACTGTTTTCCACAATGGTTGAACTAGTTTACAGTCCCACCAACAGTGTAAAAGTGTTTCTATTTCTCCACATCCTCTGCAGCACCTGTTGTTTCCTGACTTTTTAATGATTGCCATTCCAACTGGTGTGAGATGGTATCTCATTGTGGTTTTGATTTGCATTTCTCTGATGGCGAGTGATGATGAGCATTTTTTTTTCATGTGGCTGTCGGCTGTGTAAATGTTTTCTTTTGAGAAGTGTCTGTTCATATCCTTTGCCCACTTTTTGATGGGGTTGTTTGTTTTTTTCTTGTAAATTTGTTTGAGTTCTTTGAAGATTCTGAATATTAGCCCTTTGTCAGATGAGTAGATTGCAAAAACTTTTCTCCCATTCTGTAGGTTGCCTGTTCACTCTGATGGTAGTTTCTTTTGCTGTGCAGAAGCTCTTTAGTTTAATTAGGTCCCATTTGTTAATTTTGGCTTTTGTTGCCGTTGCTTTTGGTGTTTTAGACATGAAGTCCTTGCCCATGCCTGTCCTGAATGGTATTACCTAGGTTTTCTTCTAGGGTTTTTATGGTTTTAGGTCTAACATTTAAGTCTCTAATCCATCTTGAATTAATTTTCATATCAGGAGTAAGGAAAGGATCCAGTTTCAGCTTTCCACTTATGACTAGCCAATTTTCCCAGCACCATTTATTAAATAGGGAATCCTTTCCCCATTTCTTGTTTTTGTCAGGTTTGTCAAAGATCAGATGGCCATAGATGTGTGGTATTATGTCTGAGGGCTCTGTTCTGTTCCATTGGTCCATATCTCTGTTTTGGTACCAGTACCATGCTGTTTTGGTTACTGTAGCCTTGTAGTATAGTTTGAAGTCAGGTAGCGTGATGCCTCCAGTTTCGTTCTTTTGGCTTAGGATTGTCTTGGCAATGCAGGCTCTTTTTTGGTTCCATATGAACTTTAAAGCAGTTTTTTTCCAATTCTGTGAAGAAAGTCATTGGCAGCTTAATGGGGATGGTATTGAATCTATAAATTACCTTGGGCAGTATGGCCATTTTCATGATATTGATTCAGAACAGAACTGAAGGAGATAGAGACACAAAAAACCCTTCAAAAAATCAATGAATCCAGGAGCTGGTTTTTTGAAAAGATCAACAAAATTGATAGACTGCTAGCAAGACTAATAAAGAAGAAAATTGAGAAGAATCAAATAGATGCAATAAAAAATGATTAAGGGGATATCACCACCGACCCCACAGAAATACAAACTACCATCAGAGAATACTATAAACACCTCTATGCAAATAAACTAGAAAACCTAGAAGAAATGGATAAATTCCTGGACACATACACCCTCCCAAGACTAAACCAGGAAGAAGTTGAAACCCTGAATAGACCAATAGCAGGCTCTGAAATTGAGGCAATAATTAATAGCCTACCAACCAAAAAAAGTCCAGGACCAGACGGATTCACAGCCAAATTCTACCAGAGGTACAAGGAGGAGTTGGTACCATTCCTTCTGAAACTATTCCAATCAATAGAAAAAGAGGGAATCCTCCCTGACTCATTTTATGAGGCCAACATCATCCTGATACCAAAGCCTGGCAGAGACACAACAAAAAAAGAGACTTTTAGACCAATATCCCTGATGGACATCGATGCAAAAATCCTCAATAAAATACTGGCAAACCGAATCCAGCAGCACATCAAAAAGCTTATCCACCATGATCAAGTGGGCTTCATCCCTGGAATGCAAGGCTGGTTCAACATATGCAAATCAATAAACATAATCCAGCATATAAACAGAATCAAAGGCAAAAAACCACATGATTATCTCCATAGATGCAGAAAAGGCCTTTGACAAAATTCAACAGCCCTTCATGCTAAAAACTCTCAATAAATTCGGTATTGATGGAACATATCTCAAAATAATAAGAGCTATTTATGACAAACCCACAGCCAATATCATACTGAATGGGCAAAAACCGGAAGCATTCCCTTTGAAAACTGGCACAAGACAGGGATGCCTTCTCTCACCACTCCTATTCAACATAGTGTTGAAAATTCTGGCGAGGGCAATCCAGCAAGAGAAAGAAAGAAAAGGTATTCGATTAGGAAAAGAAGAAGTCAAATTGTCCCTGTTTGCAGATGACATGATTGTATATTTAGAAAACCCCATCATCTCAGCCCAAAATCTCCTTAAGCTGATAAGCAACTTCAGCAAAGTCTCAGGATATGAAATCAATGTGCAAAATTCACAAGCATTCTTGTACACCAATAACAGACAAACAGAGAGCCAAATCATGAATGAACTCCCATTCACAATTGCTTCAAAGAGAATAAAATACCTAGCAATCCAACTTACAAGCAATTTGGAGGACCTCTTCAAGGAGAACTACAAACCACTGCTCAGTGAAATAAAAGAGGACACAAACAAATGGAAGAACATACCATGCTCATGGATAGGAAGAATCAATATCATGAAAATGGTTGCTTCCATTTCTTGGCTATCATGAATAATGCTGCAATCAACATGTAATCCAGATATCTCTCTAGGTCCTGATTTCAGTTTCTTTGGGTATATACCCAAAAGTGGGATTGCTGGATCATACAGTAGTACTATTTTTAATTTTTTTAGGAACCCCTACACGCTTTTCCATAGAGGCTGCACCAATTTACTTTCTCACCAACAGTGTACAAAGGTTCTCTTTTCTCTACATCTTTGACAACACTTGTTATCTTCTGCTATTTTTAAAATAATAGCCATCCTAACAGATGTGAGGTGATATCTCATGATTTTGATTTGCATTTCCTTGATGATTAGTGATATTGAGCACCTTTTCATATATATATATATAGGCAACTTGTATGTCTTCTCTTGAGAAATGTCTATTCAATTCCATTGCCCATTGTAAAATCGTTATAAAATTTCAGGGGTTTTTACAGTTACATTATAGTAGTTCCCTATATATTTTGGATAGTAATCCTGTATCAGATATATGGCTTGTAAATATTCTCTCCCATTCCATAAGCTGCCTTTTTATTTAGTTGATAGTTTCCTTTTCTGTGCAGAAGATTTTTAGTTTGATGTAGTCCTACTTTTATTTTTACTTTTGTTTTCTGTGATTTTGGTGGCCTATCCAAGAAATCATTGCCAAGTCCAATGTCAACATGGTTTTTCTCTATGTTCTCTTTTCAGAATTCAGTGTTTCAAGTCTTATGTTTAAGTCTTTAATTCATTTTAATTTTTGTGTATGGTGTAAGAATCCAATTTCATTCTTCTGCACGTGGATGTTCAATTTTCCCAGCACCATTTGTGGAAGAGACTATCGTTTCCCTGTGGTGTCTTCTTGGCACCTACTCATTTCTTTATTCAAAAATGTTTATTGAGCAACTTTATAAATGTTCTAGACACCAGGAACAGAGTAATCAAGAAATCAGACAAAGCCCCTCTTTTCAAGGAGTTTATTTATATTCTAGCAAGGAAAGAAAAATAAAGAAGATAATAGCAGAGCAGTGAGTTTTATTGAGAACATTAAACAGGCAAACAGGGTCAGGGGTGGGGTCTACTTTTGGTAAAGTGGTTGGGAGCAGCCTCCTGAGGAAGTAACATTCATGCCCATGCCCTGGACAGCATCCAGTAGTGTGGCATCTCAAGGAGGAGTGGTTGGTTTTGATGGAACTGTCACTCGGGGTGTCTTCTCTGCCCTCCTTTTCATTGCTATGGCTGCCCTCTGGCCACAATGATTGGTGCAAGAATGAACAAGTGATCCAGAAGAACCAATCAAAGTCTTTTCTGGGTTTGCTATATAGCCACAAAGAGTTATCTGTTGCTAGTGATTTCTCTGTGACTGTGAATAAATCAAGACATCACAGCACTGGCTTCTTTGGGGGTCCGTCCTCCCTCTCTCCTTCTCAGATACACTTCAAATAACAATTTTAATAACCGAAGCTGACTCCTGCTAGAAAATTTTGAATGGCTAGCCTCTGCCTAACAAGAGAGGTCTATCTATTGCTCCCACATTTGTTTCACAGCTAGAATATGAGAAGAACATGGGCTCAAATCCTAGTTCTGCCTCTTACCAATTGGGTGGCCCAGAGAAAAAAAGCATAACTTCTCCAAGTCTCAGTTTCTTTATTTGAAATGTGAGTATAATAATAGTCTCCAACTTATAGGGTCCTTCTGAGAAGTAAGTGCACTGTCACATGTACCTCTCATTCCCAGAGATTGTGGTTGTGGATGAATGTCCACTCTCCCCATCATGCATCATGTAGGCATGAACTGGGACTGATTTTATATGCAAAATTGTAGCCATTTTATTATTGTGGTCGTTATTAAGAACAAAGTTATGACCGATTTTTGTCTCTTTAAATAGCTATACCGAGGTTGTAGAAAGGCCTGGGCTAGGATACAACCTCTTAGGAGTCTCTTGTGAAAGTATTGGCTTAGAATAAGTGAAAATAGCAGAAGGAGATGAGAACAGGCATCTATTGAGCACCTTCTGTGTACCAGTCAGTATGTAAGGAGCCTCTGCATGCCATGCCCATTGATCCCTCACCATGGTACCATGTCATGAGTACAATTTTACCTATTGTGCAGATGAGACATTGGAAGCTCAGAGAGGTTAAGAAACTTGTCCAGGGTGACCCAGCTAAGAAATGACTCAAATGAAACTCAAACCAGCCTGACTCCCAGGGCCAACTCCTCACTTCTTCACTATGTGGTTCTTCAGAAGTGATGGGAAGAATCCATCCTTGGTCAGGGAGATAGTACTCTCTGGCAATTGAAGAGGGAAGAAGAGATGCCACATATGAACTGATGCTTCTGTGCTGAGAGGATGATCTTGGGCTGAAAACAAGAGGCATCAACCTGAGTGGCCAAAGAGCTGGGGTCCCATAGAGACCAGAGCTCAACTGCCATTTGTTGAGGTTTCTGCAGGCTGTGCTGTGTGTTTAGATTTATCAACATTCCCTCACAACAGCTCAGGAGATAGGGATGTTCTAAGTCAGACCTGACAGATGAGGAAAGTGAGGCTCAGAGAGGTGAAGCCATTTGGTGGATGCCACACAGGTAGTAAGAAGCAGAATCCAGATTTGAATGCTGGTCTGCCTGATTCCGGAGCCCATGGTGTTTAACAACATCATGTTACAAAACAAAACTAAGTGAAGTAAATGCTTCCTTGTGTAATTCTGGATCTTCAAGGGAGAAATGAAACAACAAAAACAGTGGAGAGAAAAGAATCCCAGATCACTTGGCTTTCTTCCCTACACCTCTCCTTATACTTGGACACCACTCCAGCACTCTGTTCCCAGGCCCTGTCATTGCCATAAGCAAGTAGGTCTCATCCTGTGTGCCCAGGGTCCTGCAGGTCTGTGAAGGCAATGGAGACTGCTTGGGCTACATTACATATTTCCAAGAGTTTAAGATTATGCAGATCCCCACTTTAGGAGGACACAAGGGAAAAAACACAGTAATTGCTTTTGTTGGAGGTAGACTTTCTTCCACCCAGGAAAGAAGGAAGTTGTGTCCAGTCATTAAACAGACCTATGTCTTGCTTTCAACAGATTACTCAACCTCTCCTAAGCCTCAATTTCTCATCTGTAAAATGAGATAATAGCAGCACCTACCTCAGGCGCTGCCGTGGGGATTATCCACACTGCTCAGTGCGGCACCTGACCCCTGGTGAGCGTGCAATTCAGCAAGTCCCTATGTCTGTGCAAGAGTGACTCTGACCAGCTCACACAGGCCAGAAGATCTGATGGCCCATTATTTGTCTTTGATTGATAAAGTGTTATGATACATAATAATTGCTTTATAAGAGGTGGTGACCTAGAGTGGAAAAACAAAACAAAACAAAACAAACAAAACATAAAACAGCAGGTTAATTGCAATGCCAGGCAAACTATATCTGAATACCAGCCCTGCACTCCCCAGCTGTGTGACCCTGGGCAGTTCAGTTCCCCTTGGGGAGCCTCAGTCTCCCTGTCTGCAGAGTGGAGCGTCAACGGGTTTCCCTCATGAGGTCACCTCTGTAGGGCAACTGGCACACAGACAGAAGTTCTCTTCCTTTTTATCAGTGTGGTTAGTTTTTCAGATGTAGTGCTTTGGAAGGTGTGAAGAAATGATAAAAGGGTGCCACAGTGGGGAGAAAGTGGGGACATCAGGGACGCATGGTGGGGATTATGGCAGACCTTGGTGCATGCTGTCCAGACCCTCCTTTAGGGACACATTGCTGCCAATGGCAGAGTGCTATCTGCAAGCAGCCTCTAGCACTGGCTCCTTCGGGGTCAGCTTCAGCTATGGAGAACCCCTTACTGAGGTCATGCCCTTCCCAGCTGGGTATATAGATCTCCAGCCATTTTGGCTGGTGCAGGCTACCCTGGTAGTCAGGACTGGACCAGAGCTCCCCTTTCCCCCAACAAAATCACAACCTCAAGACTTTTCCCTCTTCCTTCCACAGGTATTGACCCCCTAATAAGCATCTTGCACTCAAACTCTTTCTCAGCCTCTACTTTTGGGGAACCCAACCTTCAACAGTTGGCACCAGGACTGGTCTGAGAGAGCAGGTGAGGAGATGGCCTCTGGGAAATAGATCCCTCACCTCTGGCTGGGGGGAAGGTCCCCATCACTGGTGGCTGTTGAGCAGAGATAGCCCAAAAGCTAAACATTTAACCAGCAGGGATTGGTAGGGTGTACCTGTGGAAGGGAATGCACTAGCAGCATACTGCACTGGGTATTTGACGTGGGTGCAGAAAATACTGGCCATAAGGGTGCATGGGATTGGATGACTATTGCCAAGCTACAGGGGTCGGCAAATGATTTCCTTAAAGGGCCAATAGCAAATATTTTAGGCTTTGCCATCTGTAAGAAATCTGTGGCGGCAACTCAGCTCCTCTGTTGTAATGCAAAAGCAACCATAGACAAATATGAAAAACAAATAAAATTCTTTACAAAAGCAGGCCGCGGATCATATTTGACACAAGGGCCGCAGTTTGCCAACTCTTGTTTTACATAAAACAAAAATAATTAACAGCTAAGGGTAAGTAACAGACAAGCTGAAGCCAGAAGTTCTCTTTGGTTGCATCCAAAGAAACTTTTTTTTTTTTCCTAGCAGGATAGAGAAGAAAGCCAAGGATGTAATAGAGTGAATTTTAAAGACGGTTAAATGACCAATCATGACAGGTCTGCCAAGCTATGGTCATTGCTGTACAGCTGGTGATTTTCTGAGGAAAAAAAAATCCAGATTGATACAATTTGCTGATTTCCCACATCATTTGCATATTCCAAGTCACCATGGTGACCTCACTGAACACAGAGTTGGGGCCAGATGCTCAGAACTGGCTCTCATTGATGGCACAAGCCAGCTTCCTGCGCATCACAGCTTCACTCATGTCCCAACCTTCCTGCCTTTGTCCATCAGTTCCCCCTGCCTTGGAAGCTCTTCCCGGCTGCTTTTCTCATAGCAGGCTCCACCTCACCCTCCAGCTCTCAGCCAAACATCCCTTCCTCCAAAGAGCCCTCCCTGATTGACCATCCCAGCCAGATTTTCTCTCCAGCACCCTGTTGCTTTCCATCACAGCACTTTCCACAGTAAGCCAAACAAATCTTTTTTTTTTTTTTTAAGTGTGACATACATATATAAGAAAAGGGTAGCAATCACAATGGTACAGCTGGGTGAATTTTCACAGGGTGAACACACCTTCATAACCAGAACCCAGATTAAGTCATGGAGCCGGGCCAGCACACGGAGCCCCCTTCACATCCCCTCTCAGTCACTACTGCTCCTGAGAGTGGCTACTACCTTGAGTTCAACATTGTAGATTACTCTTCTCTGGGTATGAGCTTTATGTAAATGGAATCCTACCATATGTTCTCTTTGGTATCTGGCTCTTTTTTTCAACATTATAACCATGTGGTTGAGCTTCCTCCACATAGTTATGGTTTTGTTTGTTTCCACAATGTGCAGATACTGCCATTTATTTATTCTATAGTTTGATGGCCATTTGAATTGTTTCTGGTTTTGACTGATAGTGCAAGTGCTACTGTGAATATTTCTATGTGTCTTTCAGTGAACACTTGCACACAATCCTGTTAGGTATATACCCAAGAAGTAGAAATGTTAAATCATGGGATATATATGTGCTCAGTTTTAGTCAATTCTGCTAGAGTTTTCACTATGGTTATATAGTGAACACCTAACAGTAATGTTGGAGAGTTCCATTTGCTCCTTGTTCTTGTCAACACTTGGTATTGTCTGCCTTTTCCATTTTAGCCATTCTCCTGGGTGTGTAGCAGTATTGTTTTGGGTTTTTAATTTACCTTTTCATATTTATCTGAGGGTAATGACACTTTGCACATTTCATATGTCTATTGACCGTTTAGATATTACCCTTTGTGGAATGCTTGTTCAGGTTGTCTGTCCATTTTTCCATTGGGCTGTTTGCCTTTTAAATTTACTTTTTGTAGGAATTCTTATTAAATTGTGAATATGAGTCTCATTGGATATATGTAACACAAATATTTCTCCCACTATGTGGCTTTCCTTTCCAACATTTTAATTACTTATAATGAAATGCAATTCATCATTTTTTTTCTTCAAGTTTTGTGCTTTTTTTCAGTTTAAGAAATCTTTGCATACTCAGGGGTGTATATATTTTCTCTTATGTTTTCCTCTAAAAGTTACATTGTTTCGCCTTTCATATTTAGATTATGAACCATCTGGAATTTACTTTTGTGTATGTTATGAGCTAGGAGGCAAGATTATTTTTTTTCTATGTGGATATCTAATTACTCTAGCAGCCTTTATTGAAAAAACATCCTTTCTTGACTTAATTGCAGTGAAACTTGTGTAACCATATACATGTGGATCTCTTCAAGACCTTCTGTTCCATCAGTCTATTTGTTCCTTCTTGTGTCAATACCACACTGTCTTAACTACTGTAGTTTTTTTACTAGGTCTTGAAATCTAGTAACATAAGTCCACCAAACTTTGTCTTGTTCTTTAACATTATCTTAACTATCCTAGATCTTTTGCATTTCCATATACATTTTAAAAATAATTTCTCAATTTCTACCCCTCCGACCCATTGGGGTTTTTTTTTCTTTTTTTTTTAAATTATTATTATACTTTAAGTTCTAGGGTACATGTGCATAATGTGCAGGTTTGTTACATATGTATACTTGTGCCATGTTGGTGTGCTGCACCCATCAACTCGTCAGCACCCATCAACTCGTCATTTACATCAGGTATAACTCCCAATGCAATCCCTCCCCCCTCCCCCGTCCCCATGATAGGCCCCAGTGTGTGATGTTCCCCTTCCCGAGTCCAAGTGATCTCGTTGTTCAGTTCCCACCTATGAGTGAGAACATGTGGTGTTTGGTTTTCTGTTCTTGTGATAGTTTGCTAAGAATGATGGTTTCCAGCTGCATCCATGTCCCTACAAAGGACTCACACCAGTTAGAATGGCAATCATTAAAAAGTCAGGAAACAACAGGTGCTGGAGAGGATGTGGAGAAATAGGAACACTTTTACACTGTTGGTGGGATTGTAAACTCGTTCAACCATTATGGAAAACAGTATGGCGATTCCTCAAGGATCTAGAACTAGATGTACCATATGACCCAGCCATCCCATTACTGGGTATATACCGAAAGGATTATAAATCATGCTGCTATAAAGACACATGCACACGTATGTTTATTGTGGCACTATTCACAATAGCAAAGACTTGGAATCAACCCATTGGGGGTTTTGATTGCAGTTGTGTTGAATCTATGGATCACTCAGAGGATAATTGACATCTTGAAAATATTGGGTTTTCCTATCATTAACATGGAGTATCTTTCCATTTTAGTATGTTCTCTGTAATTTCTCTCAGTCATGTCATCTAACTTTCAATGCAGAGGGATTGCACATCTTTTATTAGATTTATTTTCATGTATTTGACATTCTTGGTGCTCTTATAGATGATATTTTTAAAATTTCATTTTCCCAGTGCCTGTTGCTTAATATATAAAAATATAGTTGAATATAATTAATTTTTACAGCTTGATTAAGGTATAATTGAGGTACAAAAAAACTGCACATGACTGAAGTATACAGCTGGGGAATTTCGAGGAATATACACACCGTGAAACATCACACAATCAAGATAATGCAGACGTGCGTCACCCCCAGAGGTTTCCTTGTGCCACTTTGCTATCCACACTCCTATCCCTTATGTTGCTTCATGTATCAATAATTGTTGCTGAGTGTTCAGATACAACACAGTTCACTTATCCATTCATGTGCTGATGAGTATTTTAACTATTTCCACACTGGGGCTGTTAAAAATAAAGCAGCTGTGAACATTCATGCACAAGACTTCCGGTGGATATTTACTTCCATTTCTCTTGTCTTGGGGAAAAAATACCTAGGAATGAGATGATTAGGTCATAAAGGTATGTTTAACAGTTTAAGAAACTGCAATCTGTTTTTCAGAGTTACTATGTTATTTTGCTCTCTCACTAGCAGAGTGAAATTTCCAGTTGCCTCATATCCTTGCTAACATTTGGAGTGGTCAGTCTTAATTTTAGTCCTTCTATTGGCTGCATAGTGATATCTATCTCATGGTGATGTGAAACTGCATTTCCCCAATGACTAATGATGTCGAGCACCTTTTCATACACTTATTTGCCACCAGAATATCTTTGGTGAAGTGTCAGTTCAAACCTCTTGGCCATCTCTAATTGGGTTGTAGATACAAGTCCTTTGTTGGATGTATATTTTGCAAATGTTTTCTCTCAGTTGGTGGCATGCCTTTTCATTTTTCTAACAGTACCCATTGAGGAGCAATGGTTTTAAATTTTGAAAGAGTCCAATTAGCCTATTTTTTCCCCTTTATATTGTGTGCCTTTTATGTCCTTTTAAAGAAATCTGGCCAAATCCAAGGTCACTACGGTTTTCTTTCATGGTTTCTTCTAGTGTTTTATAGTTTTAGTCTTTACATATAAGTCTATTATCCATTTTCAGTCAATGCCTATACATAGAATGATATGGTAAGAACCTGGATTCAATTTTTACTTTTGAATATTCAATTGTTCAAGGACCATGTGTTGAAAAGATATCCTTTCCCCCATTGAACTTCCTTAGCACCTTCATTGAAAATCAATTGACCATATATCTGAGGGTCTATATTTGGATTTTTTCTTCTGTTTCATTGAAGTTGTACCTTTTGCCAATACTACACTGTCTCGATTACAGTGTGAGTCATAATAAGTCTTGAAATCAGATAGGCTAAGTCATCCAACTTTATTCTTTTTCAAAATTACTTTGGGTATTCTAGGTCCTTTGATTTCCATATGACTTTTATAATAAATTTGTCAAATTTCTCCAAAAAATCCTTCTTGGATTTTGACTGGAATTGATTACATCTTTAGAACAATTTGGGAAGAATTAGCATCTTAGCAATATTTAGTTTTCCAATTCATGAATATCATGTATTTCTCCATCTACTTAGGTGTTCTTTAATTTGTCTCAGCAGTGTTTTGTAGTTTTTGATGTGCAAGACTTGTGTATCAGTTTTTTCAGATCTATCGCAACGTATTTCATGTTTTTGATGTTATTATTAAGTTTTTAAAAAATTTTTCAATTCCAAATTGTTTCTTGCTGGTATATAAAAGTAGAATTAATTTTGTATGTTATTTGTATCCTGTAATCTTTTTAAACTCACTTGTTAGTTCCAGTACTTTTTTTGTATAATCCTGAGGATTTTCTACAAAGATAGAATGTTGGCATGCAAATAAGTAGAGTTGTACTTCTTCCTTTTCAAACTGTATGTTTCTTTTTATTGCCTTTTTTTACTGACTAGAACTTCCAGATATTGTGGAATAGAAATAGAGGGACTGCACATCCTTGCCCCTCTTCTGATCTTAGTGGGGAAATTAGTCTTTCACCACTAAGTATGATGATATTAGCTAGGTTTTTATAGAACATCTTTATCAAGTTGAAGAAGTTTGTTTCTATTCATAGTTTCTGCCATAAATGGTTGTTGAATTATGTCAATTTTTTATTTCTTATTTTTTGTATCTATTGAGATGATTATATGCTTGCACTCTTTTTTGTTCTCTTTTAGTCTTTAAGTATGGTGAATTAATTTATTTTTAGTTGTAAAACCAACCTTACATTCTTGGAATAAACTTTACTTGGTCGTAATCTTTTTGTATGTGATAGTTATGATTTATTCAAATTTTATGCTTTTATAATGATGTTTATGAATGTGTTAATCTGTAGTTTTTCTCATCTTCCTCTTCCTTCTTTTCCTTCTTGTAATGTCTTCAGTTTTGCTATTGAGTTAATGCTGACCTCATGTAATTTTTTGGGAAGTGATGCTTTCTACTCAATTTTCTGGAAGAGTTTGTGTAGAACTGATATTATCTTTCTTAAATGCCTCATAGAAAATGCCAGTAAAGCCATCTGGGTCTGGAGTTTTCTTTGTGGGAAGGATTTTAACTACAAATTCAAGTTATTTAATGGGCATAGGGCTATTTAGGATATAAATTTATTCTTCTGTAAGCTTTGGTAGTTTGTGTCTTTCAAGAAATTTTCCACTTGATCTAAGTTGTTGAATTTATTGGTATATGATTGTATATAATATTCCTCTAATAACTTTACCATCAATAGGATCTATAGTGATGTCTCCTCTTTCATTTCTGTATTAATTTATCTCTTCTTTTCTTTAATTGTTTTGATTAATCTGGCTTGAGGTTTATCACTTTTGTTGATCTTAAAAAGGGATTTTGATTGCCTTTATTATTTATTATTTTTCTGTTTTCTGTTTCATTGATTTTTTTAGCTTCATCTTTTTTTCTGTTTTTTTTTTAAATTTACATTTATGTTCTTATTCTAGATTATTAAGAAGCTAGGTCATAGAACCTGTCTTCTTTTTAAAGTATAAATGTTATACTTATTATAAAATTAGTACATTAGTATAAATTTGTTAGTATCAAATTTTACTTAAGCACTGTAAACTCACATATTTTGATATGTTGTGTTTTTATTTTCATTCAATTCAAAATATTTTCTAGTTTTCCTTGTAATTTCTCCTTTGACCCATAGCTTAATTAGAACTTTGTTGCTTAGTATTTTAATATTTTGGAATTTTCCATATTCTTTCCACTATTGATTTCTAATTTAATTCCACTGTGATTTAAGAATCTGATTTACATAATTTAAATTATTTTACATTTATTAATTTTTTGTATTGATTTTGCATCTAGTGACCTTGACAATTTCATGTATTTATTCTAATTATTTGCTTTGGCCCTGAGATTGGGAGCAAGGTTATGAACATCCTTACATTATTCCCAACCACAGGGGAAAGAGAGAAATATTTCATCATTAAATGCAACATTTCATCATACTAGGCGTGGATATCTTGTACATATGCATTATCTGTTTAAAGAAGTTCCTTTCTATTCCTAATGCTGAGAGATTTTTATGATGAATAGGTGTTAATTTTCTCAAAGGCTTTTTTTTCTAAATCTCTTGAGTTTATTTCTGTTAATATGGTAAAATATATTGATATTTGAATGTTAAATGGCTCTTGCATTTTTAAATTAAACCTCACTCAGTTATGCTGTGTTATCCTTTTATATGTATCACTGTATATAAATTTGCTAATATTTTGTTTCTGATTTTGCATCTGTATTCAAGATAAATATTGTCCTATAATGGTCTTTGCTGGTAATATCTTTGTCAGTTTTGGTTATCAGGTGTATGCTTGTCTCAAAATAAAAAGGCAGGAAATGTTCCCTCTTTGTTTTCTGGAAAAGACAATGTAAGATTGGCATTTTTTAAAGTATTGGAAGAGTTATTTGTCTTTTTTTAAAAAGGAATATAGGACTGCTCAGATTCACTATTTTTTTCTGTTTCTGTTTCAGCAAGTTGTGTTTTTCAAGGGATAATGGCATAACATTCCCCTTTCAGCATGATAGTATGAATGTCAGCTCCCCGTTAAGTTTCCTGAACCAGAGAGCTTGCTCTAGCTTATCAACACACGAATGTGGCCAATGGGCAAATCCAGAAAAGTCATCTCAACATTTTGGGGGAAAATATTACAGGAGTGTGTGACCACATTTCACTTGTTGTTAAGTGTATGCTTAAAGGTTGTTGTTGGTTTCCAGCAGGGTGGGGGTATATTTTAGAGTGCCTGAGGCATTCTTTTGCTAAGCCTATCTTCTGTGCTAAGATAAAATGGAAAATATAGGTTGCTAGGAGTCTCAGGAGTCTCTTAACTTCCAAGGAAAACTGCTGTATGTGTTTACACTATCAGGAGTATCAGGAGAGTTGACCTTCTTTTGGTCGGTAAAGAACCAATCTAGAAATCACTTCCTCCAATCACCCCAAATAAGCCAAGAATTTCCTGGATGCTGTTAAAATAGTGCATGAGTCAGAAAATAATTCTCTAGGATCTGAGGGTGACGCTAGCAAGGTCCATCCAGTTCAGAAACAAGTGCAGGCCAAGCCATGAGTCCCTCAGCTAAACTCACCTCTGCCCAGCAGCCTGCCCGATCCTCTCATTTAGGAAGCAGGGACCGTCCTAAGTTCCCAGGGTCACTGAGTGAGCCATCTTTGACTGGAACAGGGCAAATGTCAGGGTAGTAATTTTACCCACTCATTGGTCCTGGGTCACTACTGAGGTATTAGGGCCTATAGGCGACTTCTCACCTGGTGGCCACAATACTCTCTTTCCCTGCTGTGGTTTCTCCTTGTTTTCCTTTCTCTCTCCATGTTTTCTTTCCCTCCCCATCATCCCTTCCTTCTCTCCCTTCCTCTCTCCTTTCCTCCTTCTCCCCATTCTCTCCACGTTCCCCTTCCTCATGTCCAGTCTTCTTTCCTCAATGTTTCCTCCGATGTTTCTAGAAATCACTTCCTGCAATCACTCCAAATATTCAGGCTAAGGATTTACTGGAAGCTGTTAAAATAGTGCATGAGTCAGAAAACTGAGTTCCCCAACATTGGAGGAAGTGATTAAGAAACATTTCTGCCACCCTCCATCCCTACTGCATTTCCTGTCAGAGAGTAGAACCCTGGAGGTGGTTACCACCTGGAGGTGGTTGCCAGGACACCAGACTGAAGCGGGGACAGAAATGCACTCTGGGAGATTTGTGAGCAGGAGTAAGAATTAAACCGATATGCACATCAATAGATGTCAAGTCACAGACCTTTTGGGTTCAACCAGCTTTTCCTGTCTGGAAGGAAGGACCAATAGTTCTTTGGCCCTTTAAGGGGACTTATGCTTGGGACAGAGAAGGGCTACATAGCTGTACTTCTTGTGGTATGCACCAAGAAATCAAGAAAGAAGAAAGAAATTGCAAATTAAATTTAAATATAGAGAAAGAAAGAAAGAAAGAAAGAAGAAAGAAAGAAAAAGAAAAGGAAGGAAGGAAGGAAGGAAGGAAGGAAGGAAGAAAGGAAGAAAAGAAAGAAAGAGGCAAATGTACTTTCCAGAACCAGAGGCTCCACTTCAAAATGGAAGCTTCCAGGCATGTGATAAGAAAGTGACAGTTTGAACCTTCAGAGCCCCTGGTATTCATACCTCCATGTCAGTGGTGCCCTGGAACAAAGAAGACACCAGGAATCTTTGTAAAATCAAATTCACTGAGAGTAAATTTCCCTGGGGGCCTTTGCCAATGGGCAAACGACACAAGCCTGCAATTATGTAAATGGCCACTAGGGGAGGCAGTGATTCGTGAAGATTTGGGGCAATAGAACCAGTGTGTGTAACTAAGATCAAATGGTATGTGTGTGCATGTGTATGTGTCTGTTTTTTCTTAGAAAGGTCCAACTCTTTATCAGAACAATGGCAAATATTATTCAACTACTCTAAAACTATAAAATCTTGATATCAAATTTAGAATAAAATAGGGAAATTACAAATCCAATTTGGATATCCTCTTGTATTAAACTTCAACTGGTTTCTAATGTTGCATATGTAGAGTTGGTCCTTGGTGTGACATTAGGAAGAAACAGTGGCTTTCTGGGCCTCCTGGGTCCCCCGCTCAACTTCTTATTTCTCTCTGTGAGGGTTTCAAGTTATTTATCTTAAAAGCCTTTAACTATTCATTTGCTCTTTTCAGATAGAAGGAGGTAATTACCCTTTTCAAACTATTTCAACTTGAGAATTTTCTGTGCTAACTACCTCTCTTGTCTCCTTTCTGCCCACCGCCCTGCCCCCCGCCTCCACCCCACACTATTCAAATATAAGAATTTTTTTTCTACCTGAAGGGCAAAGCTCCATTCTTGTATGCCATACTCCAAGACTTTTTTTTGAGACAGGGTCTCACTCTGTCACTCAGGCTGGAGTACAGTGGCGTGATCATAGCTGGTGTAATCATAGCTCACTATAGCCTCCTACTCCTGAGCTTAAGTGATCCTCTTGCCACAGGTATGAACCACCATGCCTGGCTAAATTTTTTGTGTTTTAGTTTATTACAGAGATATGGTCTCACCATGTTGACCAGGCTGGTCTTGAACTTCTGGGCTCAAGAGATTCCCCCACCTTGGCCTCCCAAAGTGTTGAGCTTACAGGCATGAGCCACCATGCCTGCTTCCTTAAAAGATTTCTTAAAATATCCTTAAAACATATCCAATTTCCTCATACCAGTTTTGCATGACTGTTCTCCTTTTTAAGCAGAAGAATGATCCCAGACAACTAAATTCTTACTTCCCTTCTTACTACTGCTTTTAAATTTCAGACTGTCAGTGTTATTCACTGCAAACAATGCAAAAACAAACTACCTGTTAAAACTCTACTAGTACAGCCCTTCTCCTCGGGCCTAAACGTTGGCAATTTTTTTCTCTCTGGATATTTAAAATTTCATTTTAAAAACACTTGAATAAATGAGTTTTTAACCAGTGTTGCAACAATGGGTCTTCTTCCATGATCGCAGATTCTTGGGAACAGAATTGCTCAGAAGCCAATGGGCAGTGCAAAGTGGCTTGTCTTCTGAGCCAGCTCATTTATTTTCTTGGGACAGTGAATGCTCTAATCACAACATATTTGGCTTCCTTTGTAGTACTGGAATTCCTTAAGTGTCCTTGGACACTTTTCAATTCCCAAATATTAGTCATGCCATTTGACACTCAAACAAATCCCAAAGTCGACACTCTTAAACACATCCTTTCCTATTTGCATGGAAATTAGATTTTAAAAACATCAAAATGAAAACAGGCTTCATAGCCTGTGTCCGCAAAATGCCTCTTCATCGGTAAGTGGACTGTAAACTCTGCTTCCAAGTAGTGGCTTTCAATTCCATTAGTTTATGATGCTTGAGAGGCTAAGCAGGAATTGCAAGCTGGCACACCTCAGGGTCAATGGGGGAGCTCTCCCTCTGTGCCAGCTTCATTGGTTTTGGCTTTTCTTGGGTCTGAATGGAAGCACCTTTGATCCTTTACTTTGGTCCTTTTATTATACATTAAAAAAATTAAATCAACTTTCCATGTCAAATCTGTAAGATATCACAATCATTTTTTTAAAATCATAAGGTGAAAAAAAGCCCCTAAGCATCTTTGACAATGCACAGAAAAACTCAAAGCCTCCATTGTAGGCATTAGGAATGATCGTATCTCAATTATATCCTGACATTTTAAATTAACTTACTAATGTTGTATTAAGCACCTACTATGTGCCAGATGTTGGGGACAGAGAGGTAAATATGATGGTGCTCATCGTGGCTGGGAAAGAGAGACCTGTGAAGAGATCTGAACAGAAAGCAATACATATTATTGGAAAGGCGAGGGGTGAGTGAGGTCTGTAGGAGCAGAATGGCTGATTTTTCAGGAGAGTGAAGGAGGGCTTCCCAGAAGAGATGCCACTTGAGCTGTGCCTTAGAGAAGGAGAAGTACCCACCTAGCAGGAAGTTGTGTGTAGGACATGTGAAAGGGTAAGATTCACGAAGGACTTTAAATGCCAGGCCAAGAAGTCTGGCCTCATCCTCACGTGCATTTGGAAACCTTTATTGATTCATTGCTTGGTTGATCCCTGGGTGCCAGAGAAACAGTGATGAACTGGGATCTTCGGTTGGTTCCTCAGAGCCTCTGGGAACCCTCCTCTGACCTGGGAGGCTGACCACATCAGCAGGCCGCCTGCCCTCTGGCTGCTGGTTAGAGGTGGCAAATTAGTCGCACCAGCAAGAGACCAGAGGGCGAAGGGAGAGAGTGATGGGCTATTTATCACCCCAGGCCCCTCCCCTGTGGGCCCGCGGAGACTGAATCCCCTGACCACTGCTGCTGGCAGGCTGCCCTCTCCAAACAACTCTCTGTGGGTCAAGGAAACCGCTGCCTCTCAGGACCCTCCAGGCTAGGTTGGCAA
Source organism: Macaca mulatta (assembly GCF_049350105.2). NCBI lineage: Eukaryota > Metazoa > Chordata > Mammalia > Primates > Cercopithecidae > Macaca > Macaca mulatta. Next base: position 149,639,651 of record NC_133407.1, on the reverse strand, counting down.
TGGATCCCCACCGTTACTCATCCTGGGTGTCGCACCATCTTTGCTGCTCTCTTTAAACTCTGCCCACATCCTTGTAAGTAGTCCCTTTATCAAACTTTGCTCAGTTCCTCAGCTTGGTATGTGTGCCATTGTCTCTCCCCAGGACCATTACTCACAAAAATAATAATCGAGATCCCAGCTCTCATGAAGTGCAGCTTGCACTCGCATAAGCAAGAGAATGACCGGAGCAGATATGTATGTTCTGGAAGAATCACTGGATGACAGTGAAGTGGAAGACTGTGATGTGATGAGGATGTGCTTTCATCCTCAAGACAGATGCGGGTGGCCTACATCAGGGATGGACCTCGGAGGACGAGGAGGGCTGGATGACAGAACCACTCGGCAAGCCAGGTAGGTTTGGCCAGACACAGTGAGTGAAGGAAGAGCTTCATGAGGTGCTCAAGCCCTGGCCTGGTTGACTGGATACAGGCTGCATTCCTGAGCTGTGGAGCCCAGGAGAAAGAGCTGACTGGCCATCAGAGGAAACGATGACTTTGATGTTGAACACATGAAGTGGTATTGCCCAGGGGGCATCCAGGTGGATGTGTCCAGGCAGCTGTTGGCTGTGTGGGTTGGAGTGTGTGGGAGAGGCCAGAGAGGGAAATATATCTGGGTGTCATTGGGGCCTGGGTAGGTGTGAGGTCGAGGAGGTGGGTGAGATGACCAACAGGGACTGTGTTGAGTGAGCACCGAAGAGTGCTTTCAAGTGAGAGAGAAAGGAGGATGGTGAGAGAGAGGGCGACCTCACTTGCTGGGTCATACAGAGCACTCACCAATGACTCAAGGGCCTCAGGCTCCCCACACCCAGGGTGTCCCCTTTTTCCAGCCACAGGGTGGCAGTCAGGGCCTTAGGCCACCCATGTGTCCAGGGGATATCACTGAATCTGTCTTTGATGATAAGGTTTGCCAGGTATCCCAGGCACTTCATTCTGCTGGCTGTGAAGATGGATAAGAAACAGGGTGAACATTTAATGTGAGTCTGAATTAACCCCAGTACTCTGAAAATGGGATTTTTTTTAAAAAATAGCATGCCTGGTATGTTTGCTGGTGTGGCTGAGACCACCTAGCTGCAGCATGATGGTACTAGGGTGGAAACAGAGGTCAGTTCCCAAAGCTCCGACCCCCATACTAGGGGAGCAGAGAACAGGGCAGGGCTGGCAGGGGCTGGCCAGGTGGAAGAAGGGCCACGGGCATCCAGGGAGAGGTGACTGCTTGAGCAAACAGCAGAGAGGGACACGCGGACAGCTTGCTTGCTGGGGTGTGGCAGCAGATGTGCCTGCAAGAAGGTGGACCCCAGGGTGTAGAGCCTCACGTGTCACCTCTGGTGAGTCTTCGGGCCACAGTCACTGAAGGCTGCATGGGGGAGTGTCACCACCTTCTTTGTGCTTTAGAAAGACTCTCTTATATGAAGAACCTCCGCGGCACAAGGCACCAGAGGTTGAACTCGGAGTCCAGTTCAGGTGCCCCTGCAGGAGGAGTTTGGGATCCATGAGCCATACCCCACCCTAGCCATGGGGAGTGGGAGGGAGGGGCTGAGATTTGCCTCCTTCCGCTCCCGGGAGCAGGACCTTGGACTGGGGAATGCAGGGGCCAAGAGCAGAGGAGAGCTCCACGCCAGGCAATTTCCTGATGCCTGCCTGCCATGTTGCTCAGAAGGTGGCTGCAGTTCCTGGGAGGCCCTGTGGGTTGGGGAGTGAGTGGCCCAGGTGAGACCCCCAGGAGAGAGAGCAGAGCCTGCATAAGTGAGCTGTTCATGAGGTAGGCCTGCTGCCAGCCCAGTTCAGCAGGGCCTGGAAAAGGTGATCCCTGTGGCTGGAGCTCAGGGGTGCTGGGACTCTTGAGGAACTGAGCTCATAGGAGGGCACGAAGCCCTGTGCAGTGGCATAGTTAGCAAGAGGGGAAGGTGCTATGGGCTGAATTGCATCCCCTGCAAATTCCATGTCGAAGCCCTAACCCCCCATACCTCAGAATAGGACTGGATTTGGAGAGAGGGTCTTCAAATAGGTGATTATGTTAAAAGGAGGCCATTAGAGTGGGTCCTAATCCAATCTGACTGGTGTCCCTTCTGAAACAGAAGGAGATACCAGGGGTGCCCACACTGGGGAATGGCCATGTAGAGAAACAGCCCAGGACAGAAGCCTCAGAGGAAACCAGCCCTGCCGGCACTTTGACCTTAGACATCCAGCCTCCAGAACGCTGACAAAATGAATGTCTATTGATGTCTATTGCTTAAGCCCACCCCTGATTGACGGTGTTTTGTTACGGCAGCCCCAGCAAACTAACACAGAAGGCAAGATGATCATGGGAATTAGGAAGTCATGGCATCTCTCATTCACCACACTTGCTGCAGCCGTTCAACTCCTGCTTCCTGAATCTCCTTTTCACCCCAAAATAGCAGAAGCGGCTTGAAGGATGAGAACATTTCCTATGCTTTAGTGCCCTGACATTTGCAAATAAATAAGTTGTTCATTCAAGAAAAGCAATCAGTAGACATATACTAATTGATAAAGAAGAACAGACAATGGACGGTTACTGTGTGCATCCAGGGACCCTGTGATTTCTATATAATCTCATTCAATCCTCACAACAGCCCTTTCCATTGTACCTTATTCATCCCTGAGCTGAATAATGCAGAGAGGTTTGGTGACTTGCCCCTAGACACAGCCATAAGCAGCAGACCTGTTATCCAAAACCAGGCCAGCCAGAGTTACATCACTGCTACTTCCACAATCATCTGTGCTGAGCGCCTGGGGTCTTAAAAAGAAGACAGAGACCCTGTATCCCCTCACTAAGTCTTATAGTCTCACTTACGAGATGAGGTGTCCACAAATGCAACAGTAATGAGCAATGCAGGGTAATACACCTACTTGCCGTGTGAATGGTGCTATTGGGAATGGGGTGTGCTCTCAAAAACACCCGGAAAAGTTGCCTGGTGGCACTGGGATGTATAGAGAGATGCACAGTGAGGACTTTGGCCCTGGAGACTTTGCTTTCAGACCTTACCCCAAGATGTAGTTTTCTTGGTTCTCAATGCCAAGCCCAGTTTTGCCTTAGCAACAGATTACCTATCGCTGTCACCCTGCAACCTCAGCTAACATTCCCGGTTCTTTGACCTTGGCCTGTAATCTCCGCGTCTGTCCTGGCTGCAACCTGCCTTTCACACCCTTTGTGGCTTTGGGGCCTCCCACTATGCCCGAGCTCACTCACCAGCGCCTGGATCTGATTCCAGGTGGGAGGAAGGGGCGGAAATCATTCTGAGCAGGTAATGAACAAGAATAAGGGGAAAGGAGCACCTGTGGGGAACAGAAAGCCAGAGGCATTGAAAAGGGTTTCAGACACTGAAAACAATCTCAATAATGGCTTCAGCACTGTGATCTACACAATTCCTTTATCCTTTCCTAAAATCTATGCACATGCTCAGTCTGAGTCATGATCAGTCTCTAAGAAGGCATCAACACACATGTCATCAGTCAAAATGCATATGAAACAGGGTGAAGAAGAATTTTATGTCACAATTTACAACTCTGAGCTGAGAAAACTCAGATGAGTGACGGCAAAGAAATACAAGTGACACACATGGAAATGAGGGTGAGCATGAGAAACTGGCAGGGGAGGGTAGTGTCCCGGATGGAGCAGAACATGAAACAGAAGGAATGCCAGTCCTCCCAGGGCAGAAGTTTCTAGTAATTCCTGTACTGTGCTAAAGGTGGCATGGAGGAGGTGGCACCTGCTGTGGGGTTAATTGAGTGGTGAAATCAGGGAAAACATAAAATGAACAATTCACACTTGGAGGAAGCTGGAGAACAGGAGAGACGCTGAGAAATGCCACAATATGCCTGATGGAGCTGGTTTCTGTCAGACTTGTGGTTTCCAATCTTGGTTCTGCACCCTCAACTTTTCCCAGGGGGAGTTCCTGGGGGCCAGACCCAAATGTGGGCTCCTTGCCACAAATATCTTTTCTGGAGACATTCTTGCAGCAGGGTTGGCTGGCTGAGTTTTAGGAAAGTGGAGGCCATTGGAGAGCCTGCACATGCCCTGCATCTTCCATCTGTCAGTGGCCTCTGCCAGCCCCAGCCTTTGCTCAGCTGCAGTCCTGGAGCTCTTGAACTTGGAGACTCAGCTTCCAATCCTTTCCTGGGTTCCTCCTGTCCCACAGGGTTGTGTATGTTATGGGGGAAGGGGAAGTTGTTTTAAGGCCGGGGTCCAAGAGCAGCACCCCAATATCAGGTGAAAGGCTCTGTTTCTCACACCCACCCCCTTCTCTGTGGATTCATCTGTAAAAACAAAGGTGGCGAGTTGATGTAACTTCACTTGGCAACTCTCATTGAGAAGGACATAGAGATTCCCAGGGGGTATATTCTGCAATGGGTTTGTCATGTCAGCCAGAGACATAGGCTGCAGAGTGGTGGCAGGCAGGCCACAGGCATGGCATCCCAATTAGGTCACATCCACTGCTTGCTAGACTTCAAGTGTCGTTGCAACCTGCATTCTCCTGCCACACCCAGAACATCAGGCGCCCTCTCTCTGGATGCCTGCCACAGCCAACCCCAGGAACAGTGTTCCCACTGTCCCTAGCTGACCATCCGTGGGACCCTCCCTATTGCCGACTTAGTCTGTGCAGTCTCCACTTCTGTCTGATCCCAGCTTCTTGCTTAAGTAAATGAGCAAATGCCTGTAGCACAGTTGGGAGTGTCTGCACATAGTAGGCACCTCATGAGTTTCTATCCATTTTATTACAACCGTCTGTCTTCCTTAATCAATGACACTCGAGCGCCTGCTATGTGTCAGGTGCTTTCTGTGGCTTCCCCCATTTAATTCCGCTCCACCCTAGAAGGTAGATTCAACAGTCATAGTTCCTATTTTACAGATAAGGAAGTTGCTGCTCAAGAAGTGAGGTTCCTTGGTCAAGGTCAAGGAACTTGTGAGTAATGAACCAGGGATTCAACCCCAATCTTGTCTGGTGCAAAGCTCAGGCTCTCTCCAACTTGAACATTGAACCTTCAGCCCCAGTTGGGGCATTTTTCCCCACTCAGCCCTCTACAGCCAGGCCGAGGGGCTTCAGTACTGACTGCTGGTGTAAGCCCGCACCTCCTGTCCGCGGAACAGTTACCCTACACTCACCAGGCGCTTCTGAGTGTCCTTGTGCAGTTCTTGTAGGACAAAGTCACCGACCCATGCCCAGCATCCTTCTTCACCCCTCCAAACTCTCCATCCCTCTCTGGACACAAATCTAGGAGCTCAAGAATTGGCTGAAAGATGCTGCTGTTCCCACCAGCCACCTGCCACCTTTGTATTTCTGGCAGGGAAATTATACTTCATTACCATTAAATGTATTTAATGGGGCATTCATTCCTGAATTTTCCACGGAAACTTTTGAAACAGGAGAGAAAATACCTCAAAGGTATGATTTAAAGGGCCTTCTGTCTGGAGCTGGGCTGGCCACATGCGGGGCCGTGCTTACTTCAGAAGGAGCCCCCAGCCACCCGGCTTCCCTGCTCACATGGGTACCTGCTTGACCGCCCTGATGTGTAGAATGGAGAACTGCTGTGTGCTCTCGAGTGAGGCAGCCTGGATGTGGACTTAGCAAGTACAGAGAGGGGAAGCAGAGAGAATGGACGCGTTCTGCTGGTGGGGAATCCCTGGAAGCATGGCTGCGGCTCCTGGGCCACCCTCCCCCTGCCTTTGTTCCTGCCTCAGGAGAATACACTTGCTCCCCTTCTTTCCCATTCATGGGTCATACCTGGCCATTCGCTGCCTGAACATGCACCCCAGTCTCTAAGTCAACCCAGGAAATATGCCAGCAGCATTGGCACCAATATCCAGTCACACCCGACAATTCTGAGCCCCAGGAAAACCAGTGGGCAGGTGCTGCTGATGCCCCACTTTCCCTCTGCATGCTGGTGGGTTTCCTATAGAGAACTGGTGGGTAAAAGCCCCTGCTGGAATGGCTTTGAGGGATGTTCTACAGTGTCTTTCAGAGGTCCACAGCAAGACTAAGCTCCACCTACCCACAGGGTCATGTGCTCCATAACAGCCTTCCTGCCCCTGCCTCCTCCTCCCCAGCCCCAGTCAACTGGTATTTCCTAGGATCACCTGCCACATAAACTGTTCATGCTTGACTGCTTGTCTCAAGTGTATTTCAGAGAGCACCAAACCAGGACAGCCACATACATCATTCTCAGAATCTCCCGGCTGCCCCCAGCTCAGAGACAAGCGCCCCCAAGGACTCTCCCTTGCTGATTAGCCACATGGTTCAGCCCAGCAGCTGGGCCTCCCTCTCTCCCTACACTTCCTTTCCAACTTGCGTCTCAGGCCACCTTCAGGACTGAGGCCTGACTCCCAGCTGGGGTCTTGCCCACTGAGGTCTTAAATACGGCCCATCATCTGGGTCCCACCCTTCTCTCCATCTGTCCCAGTGGCAGCAGCCATTCCCAGCATCAACTAAGGCCCTTGAATCTGTCGGGCCATGAGACTGGTACAGCTGTAACCTGAGAGTCAGGTCCTCACTCTTCCCCTCCCATCAGTTGAAGAACCTGACCTCAGACAGGCAGAAAGAGATGAAATGCCCTGGACTGAGGCAGTCATGTTTGGTGGAAAGATATCAAGAGTAGGAGGCAAACAGCTATGTGCTCATACCTCAGCACTGCCATTTGCAAGCTGCTCTGCCTTGGGTGAGTTAATTTCTCTGAGATTCAGCATCTTAACACGTAAATGATATGTGGCAGAGATGGCTAACCATCCCCCATGGTTTGTCCCCTTTTCTAGAGCACAAAGTGAGATCGGGGCTGCGTGGGCAGGGACTACATTTCTGAGCATTCCTTACACTGAACTGACTGCTATTTATCATTTAGTTGTCACCAACAAAATGAGTGGAAGGGAGGCCTGTCACTTCCAGGCCAGTGTGGTTGAGGTACCAACTTACCTTCTTCACCATCTCTCCCAGCGTCTCCCCAGATGCAGGGGACTCCAGAGTTCTAAGCCTGGGTCCCTGAATCACCATATGGAGGAGAGCTGCCTGTTAACCAGAAGTACCAGCATTGTATTATTTGAGCAAAAAAATATTCATTAAGCTACTGAATTGTGGAGGTTTATTTGTTATAGCAGCTGGCATTACCCTAGCCAATACCTAATCAAATCTCCATGTTGTGAAGAGCTAAAGGGAGCATACAAATAGCAGTTACATGAAATGAGCATTTACTGTGTGCCAGGTACTGTTCTTAACATGAATGGTCTGTCTCACTTAATCCTCAAAGCAACGACATTATCCACATTTTATAGCTGGGGAAACTCAAGCACAGAGAGGTGAAATTATATACCCAAGATCACACAGCTAGGAAGTACTAGATCTGATAATAAATCTGTGTTCTTAACCATTAAGTTGAACTGTTCCCCAGTGCATGGATAGCATTTAATACAGTGCCCGGCACAGAGTGAGTGTTTCACAAATGGGCACAGTCACTGTTAATTAGGCTGAGCAAATGCACACCCCAGGAGCGTCTCCTCCTCTAGGCACTGACGTGGGTGTACTTGCAGCTTATCCTGTTGCCTGATGTTCCACTGCCCCATCTGCTGGTGACTAACATCAACTCCCCTCCACCTCTATCCAGTGCCCTTACTGGTCTGCTGTCCCCTGTTCAGCCATCGTGCACAGGTGTATCCCTTTCCTCGATGCTCTCCTGAGCCAGGTAAAGTGGGGGAAATCTGTCCAGGGTCTCCTGATGCCTGTTGGAGTCTTTGTCTAAGTGGGGCTGAGGCTCCCACTCTGGGCAGATGAATGACACAAGGGTGCCCTCTCTGGTGGGTGCAGCCCTGGGGTTCCAGCCTCACCTGAGTGCCCTCAGTTCAGGACACAGCCCGCCTACCTGAACCCTGACCAGTCATGGCTTCCAGATGCCCTGAGTCACTCCTCAACAGGAACCCCTGCTATTGGGGAGCCTGAAATGAAACCCAAGATTTCCTGAGGCTAAAACATCCCTCACAGCCCTTCCCTGCAGCCGACAGCCCCACGGGGGAGCCAGCGAGCTGTCCCCTGCTCCCCTGGCAGAGGCCTCTGCAAGGTCCCCTGGACAGCTTCTGGCCTTGGCTTCAGCCCAGCCTCCCCCGGGGCTATTTCTGGCCAGGCGGGTAATAGATTTCTGTCTCCTTTTTGAGGGCCTTTTATGTGCCGTCAAACCTGGGGCCAAATGCTCCCCCTCCAAAAGAAAAAAAAATAATAACAGCCGTGCTTCCAGCCCCTGCACTAGGAGACTTGTGGGGCCGGACGACCCCGGAGGGAGCTGGCTGAGGTTTCATTTCTGGTAACTGCCCACCCCTCTTCCTTGAGCCTGGCTTCACAAAGCTCACTTGTGGGACACCAGTGAAGCATCTAATGTGTGGGATATATGGAGGCAGGGGCGCCTGACCTGCATTTCCTGGCCTGTGATTTATGAGATGGGGCTGGGCTTGCCTCCCTCCACGGACTGACCCTGCCCAGTCCAGGAGATGCAGAGGCTGGAATTCTCCCCAGTGGGGCCCCAGAATCAGGCACTCTGCCACACAGCTCCAGGAACCTGCTGTGTCTACTGCCTGCCCATTAGAGGCTAAAGGAAAGCATGATTTCCACATTATACATAAGGAAACTGAGGCACAGTTAGGCAGCTAGACTGGGGTACCAACTGGGGGAGCTTGGGCCAGCAGAAATTGCCTTCTCTGGAGACCAGCATTTTTCATACCTGTACTCATTGGAATCTCCTGGGAGGTGTTCAAAAATGCTGATTTCCAGCAAGAGCTCTCAAGAGACTGACTCAGCCATGTTCGGGACCCATTGTCGTAGAGGGTTCACTTTAATAGGTATCAGACAGCTCCTCAGGGATGATGTTGAAATCTGCAGAAGTCTCAGCCCTGACCTGAGCCTGCACCACATCCTGAATCTGTAGGGGATGGGCCTGGGCATTTTGCTTTTAACAAAGCCTGAAAACTCCCGAATATGAAAGCCGAAAGGGACTGTGACATTACAGAGTCCAGATTTCCTGTTCTCTGGACGAGAAGACTGAAGCTGGGAGGGAGAAGGGGTCTTGGCCAAGGTCACACATCAGGGTGGTTGGGCCTTTCCTTGAGGACAGGAGAAGAGAGAGGTGTGGGCTCTCCAGGAACCTGGAGGAGGTGAGAGGGAGAAAGGAAGAGCTCCATCAACCCGAATGCAGATGGACTTGAACATCCCTACCTCCGGGAGGCTGGAGTTGACACCCAGTCCCGGGAGGCTGGAGTTGACACCCAGTCCCAGTCGTCTGTCCCTCCATCACTCAGGGTCAGAAAACCCCTCCCCACTTTCTGCAGTGGGACAGAAGTTCCTCCCTCTAGTTAGTATCAGGGCTTGGCATCTGTAAGTTTGTCTTGAAGGCTGTGTCAGGCCCCTGGACAGGTATCATGTCCCTGCTGTCCAGGAAAAAGCCACAGCCATCCTCGAACTGCCCAAACATGGACCGAGTCAGCCTTTTCCCATGACCCACCCCCAGAACCCTGGGGTCCCTGGGGCACCCAGTCCCCAGGCCTGGGCGCAGGCTGCTTGCGCAGCATGTGGATGTGTGTTTGCCTGAATTAAAAGGAAATAGATGGATGGAAGGGAAACTGTGTACAATTAATAAATGATGGTGCTTGGTTTGGAATTTCCATTGCTTTCAACTTTCAGAATATTGCTCCCATGAGAACAGACAGCTGTGACCCAACAGAGGAAGGCCAGACATGGAGCCAGATGCCCAGGGGCTCGCCTCCCAGCCTGGCACATGGCTGGGTGTCTTGTGAGTGCTGCTATCCCTCTCTGAGTCTCAGCTTCCTTGGCTGTAAAGTGCAGGCTGCCAACCCTCCTTCACCAAATCTCCCTCACAGCTTCCTGGGAGCCTGATTTGGGATGACGCAGGTGGAAGTTCCCAGCATGCACAGGTGCTGGATAGACAATTGTCCCCTAGAAGGGGATACACAAACAATTCTCAGAGGGAGGCCTCTGGCTTGTTCACGTGGAGATTCTGCACATCAAACATCTTATAAACAGCATGTGTTAGCTAGCAGACATGGCTGTTCCTTCACTGTTGAGGAAAGGGGTGGAAATGTAGTCAGGTAAATATTTTTCAGGGAAGATCTTTCTCTCAGTACTTTTTCTGCCCCCAGATGTGTGAAAATTGAGAGAATGAATATAAAATTATCTTCTTGAGAGATTCTCCCCACTGATCCTTACTGAAATTTAACAGACATATAGGAAAATGCACGATCCTAAATGATAGCTCAATGGGTTTCACAAACTAATCATGAGACATCCATGAAATTTGCACCCAGGTCAAAAAGCTTCTAGCACCAGCATCTTAGAGTTTCTGTTGACCCAAAGTCCCCTCCCAGTCATGAGCCCCTCGCCCACAGCAAGCATAACCACTATCCTGAGTTCTACCAGTCTGCTCTTTAACTGTGTATGAATAAGTCCTACAGTATGTAGTGTTTGTTTGCTGTCTGGCTTCTTTACTCTGATGTTATGTTAGTGATTTTAATTTGCCTTTCCCTGATTGTTAATAAGGTCGAACCTCCTTACATATACGTATTGGCCATTTTGTAAAGTGCCTGTTCTAATCTTTTACCTGGACGTCTATTGGAATATCTGACTTTTTATTGATTTTCAGGAGCTTTATATTTATGATGGACACTCTTGAGGTATTTAGGTCCTTTATGAAGCCTCCCTACCTCTTACTCAGGTATTTCATCCTGAGGACTTCAGTTCTGGTCCCAATGGAAACCCACTGAATACAATCATTTGAGAGACTCCTCCCTACCTCTCAATAGCAGCTTGATGCTGCCTTCTTCAGAGTGCACTGTGGCTCCACTGCACATAAAGAAGCTGGAGAATTTTGTCTCTGGGTTCCTCTTGCCTCTACCTCCCTCTGTGCCTCTTTTTCACTTTTTGGTAACCTACCAGCTAGGTTCTGTTTCCATGGGCCTTTCTCTCAGCTGGCAAACAAAACAAAACAAAACAAATCACTTTTAAGGTGTATGGTGACCAGGTAGCTCCATGTCTTTTGGTTTCTGCATGGATGGGAGTGTAAGGAGGGTGGGAATGGGACCTCAGGGAGTAGCTGGCACCCTCCTACTGCCTGTCACTGCACCTGGGACTCCCCAACTAAAGCTTTAATCCTCAATGACAGCAGCTATTTACAACATGGGGGAACTATTTCCATATTTCAACTGCAGGCTCAGGTGCCCCAGTGTGTACCAGCTGAATCCCAGTTTGCCTGTTGCTGAGCCCTGACCAGGTCTGTGGCGTTGGGCTGATTTTCATCTTAGCCTCATCCCTGCCTGGGCACAGAAGGAACAGCATGTGCTGCTGCCTCTGGCTCACCTGCATCCCATAACTTCACGCTTTTGATCCTCAAAACTTACGCCAATCACACATTCGTATTCACAAGTCAGCAGCTCACTTTTGGCCTCCATTGGGCAAAGCACCATCACAGAGCTTTACGGGAAACTTCAAGGGATAAGGCAGCAATGCGGGCCCACAGGAACCATGGTAGATAGGCTGAGTGAGGGAGATGTTTTTCAGCAGGGGTCAGATTTAGGGAATCCAGCTGGCTTCGGTGAACCAGCGGGAGGCCGAGCTCCATGCTGTTCCTGGACATCTCTTTTGGGGCTGGATATACATTACTCTCTGTTGCCTAATTGTCCCCAGAGCAGCAAACCAAAAGGTCTTGTGGAAGTTATTGCCTTGACATTTTGACTGAGCCATTTCCCCTCCAGGTGGGTGACCCAGAGCCTGTGTGTATTGGGCAGAGACCAAAAATAACATTCACTGGTTTTAAAGTCATGTCCCCCAAAGCGTTCCCTTCTGCACATCTAAGTTCTGAAATAATACTTTTTAAAGGTTAGGCATCTCCTCCAGGAAAGGCATTTTGTTGTCTTATTTGAGCAAAGAATGCACTTAGAGCTTCCAATTGACCCTGCCAGCCTGAGCAGAAGAGAGATTTCATCTACAAGGGTCATCATGAGGGTGAAACTTGAAACACATTTTCCTTTTTTAATGGAATACATGCTCAAGAGGAAAGATTCACATGATAGAGATGATCTGAATGCTCAGCCTAAATGTGCGGTGCTTTATGGCGAGAACAAGAATGTTACCAGAACCATTTCCATGAGTGCATCGGTCAGTGTAAGCTATGCTATGCTGTGGTAACAAGTGAGCCCCCAAATATCAGTGGCTTGCAACTACAAAGATTTCTTTCTTGCTGAAGTTACTTGTCCATGGGGGATTGGCTGTACTCTGTTCTGTGTCTCCTTTACCCCGGGACCTGGGTTAAGGGAGTAGCCCCTATCAGGGATGTTGAGGTCTCATGATGAAAGGAAACCAGAGAACTCAATGGTGTCAGGCAACAGCTTTTAAAGCTTCAACCCAGAAGGGATAAGTGTCATTATTATTGTATTTCATTAGTCAGAGCAAGTCACATAGGCAAGCCAGTGGTCAGCATATGGAGAGCGCATCTTTTGATCAACAATACAATCTTCATGATGGGCAAAGGTCAGAATGAGTTCTGCCTCTATAGAGCTTTTGTTTCTAGTATTCCCAGGACCTTCTCACCCTCAAGGATGGCTTGTCTGAAACCTCTTCATTCCACATACCCCTGGCTCCGTGGATGCTCCGTCCCTGGCATGCCCTAACGTGTGTTCTGCAGAATGTTATTTTTCCAATGTCAACAGTTGTTGGGAGAGGAAAGGGTTCCATGGTTAAATAAGTTTGGGAACCACTGAGTTAAACAGGAGTCTTTACTGCAGGGTGTCAGAGCCTTTAATACCAAGTGAATTGTCCATTTTAAAGAAGGAGATAGTCCACGGGGCCACTGCCTTGTCCTTCTAGGTCAGTGTTCGTCATTTTAGCTGCACATTAGAATCAGCCGCGGAACTTCTAAGGCCATCCTGATGGCCAAGCTGCACCCCAGACCAATATCCTTACCATCTCTGTTGGCAGAACAAGCGTGGGCATTTTCTAAATGCTGTCCACATCCCCCTCATGATTCCAACGGGCAGCCAGGTTTGGGAACCACTTTTATGGGGATGATCCATATAGGAACTGGCTGTCCACAGGGTTGATCTAGCAGTTAACACTCAAGAAGAGGCTGGGGTGGATTGGTAGCAGTTTCTTGCACCTGCCGAATAGACAGGCTGCAGCCAGAATGTCCAGGACAGTCCAGATGGGCCAGTGGTCTTTAGAACTGAACCTGCAAAGAGTGAGGAAGAGGCTAATGTAGAAGCAGCCCCAGCTGTATTCCACATAGGTTCAATCTTGAGTCGTCCCTGGGTAAGACAAAGGGGATTCTTGACTGCTGCATCACTTGATAACTCATGGGGCCAGGGTACCATCATCAAGGTCATACTCCTGCATCTTGTACCTCCCCACTCACCGTATAGTAAGAAAGTAATCAGTTGCTCCATCTGTAGGTAGAGGTTGAGACTTACTCACCTCTGTGTCTCCCTGATCCAGTGCAGTGCCAGGCACATAGTAGTTACTCACTAAATGTTGCACAACAGAGTGCAAATTCATCCCTTGTCTTAAAGGAGCCCCTAATAACCTCAAGGCTTTTGCTTCCCATGTCTGTTGTACCGGGTTCAATTCAGATAAACCACAGGGAAGCAGGGTAAGCTTATAGATTCCTTTGATATCCAACATGGGACTATCAGCACAGGTTTAAGGATTAGCAGCTTTACTGTGGCTGCAGAGGAAATGGAAAATTAAGGCTTATGTTTTGGATTATGAAATGGAATTGGTTCCCTTTATGCCTCTCAGGGGAAGAGAGAAACATTTCCATCATCTCAATTTATAAAAAGCAATCTTAAGGCCAAGAAGAGATAAGTACAGTAATTCAGAAACCCTTAATTTGGGCCATTTCTTAAATCCTACCACTCTGCAATTAGTGCACATGAACTTCCCTGCAAGTGTTGCATTTCCTGAGGCTGGCTGTTCCTCTGAGAGGCAATCCATCAGGTTGAGGGGACTGTGGCCTAGGGAGCAGGACAGGGACAGGAAGGGAAAGGTGGGAGCAGAGTGTGGTAGCAGATTTGAATGACAGGCTGAGCATATGCACTTTGTCTCCTGGGCCAGTGGCTCTGACCTCAGTGAGTATCCAGATGCTGTGAAACTGTGTTGAAAACAGGACTGCCTAGACCTCCCCCCATATATAATTTTTGTTCGGTAGGTGTGGGATAGAAAGCGCCTCTGGTGGGTGAATTTGAGCAGGCAAATGACTTCATAGTGTAGGAAGCCCAGCTGCTGGATTCAAAGTCAGTTCAAGTAGTGTAGCAGAGACTGTGGGTGTCCTGGTCTAGCCCCTCGCCTGACCCCTTCAGTGCACATCTGCCCGCTCTTCATCCCTTTCCTGAGGTCTCTCTCTGGCCCTAGAGCCACTCTGCCCTTGCAAATAGCAGGCTGGAAATGCTGGCGAATTAGCACTTCCTGGGAGCAGCCCTGAACCAGTGACTGATGGGAGTGGGGTATAAATACCCCAGCTTCCTGGTCCGTTAGGTAGGATAGCTTGGAGGTGCATGCTCTACCCAGTCTCCCAGATGCCCCCAGCAGGATTGAGCTCCAGTTGCCACACAGCGGCCACTTGATAATATACCTTTCATGGGCTCCCTTGCTGTCCTTGTCTCACTTCCCACTGCCCAGCTCGTGTTTTCTAGAATCTCCTGCCCTCCTACCCTTGTCTCAGACTCTGCTTCTGGAAGGACCCAAAAGATGGGAGTCAGCGAGAGTTGTGTTGTGTGACCTTGAATACACTAACTGACACAAAATAAAACTACATATAAAGCTTGGGGATAGTAGACACAAAATTCAGCGCAGTGGTTACCTCTCTGGGGTGCAGGGAGAGGGGCTGGCAGGGACAGTCTTGGGGATGGTCTATTTTCTTATCTGGGAGGTGGGTTCAGGGATATGTATTTCATAATTCTTCATGCCTTACCCATACATTATATATTCCTCTTTGGAATGCATGGCATAGACTCCATAATAAATTATTGTAAAATTATCTGGGGACCAGATAAACCCTACTTGCTGGCTGCACCTAGGCCACCTGTTTCTGACACCTCCCTTACAGATGAGAAAACTTGGACTCTGAGGGCTTTCAGCCACGATATATTGCTTCGTTTTACGTTTTTACAACTGGGAAATTTCACATCAAAATAGAAATGTTCAACTCCCTTGAAAGACAATCGGAAGATCGGACAAGGCTGGACCCACGTTTCTACAGGGTAATAGCTGCCAGAGCTGCATCGCTGAGGACGTGGTAGGCAGGGCAGAGTGCCTGCTGCTCCATCCCCAGAGCAGCATCCGTCCTTCCCATAACCTTTCTGTCCTCCCCTATAGACGTCTGAGCCAAGCTCACACATGGGAGAATCTCTCCAATGGTTCACCCATGCAATGCCCTCAGTGGAGAGCCCAGCACAGACCCAGTGCTAAATAAAGCCAGTCCTTATCATTGTGGTTAGAGAAGATAACTCCAACACCCGAGGGGGCAGCCGGGCTTAGTGTCCTTGTCCTGAGCCTGCTGAGGTGCTATGATGAGGCCAAGGTCACCGTCTGAACAGCAGTGCAATCAGGACTCCACCCAGTCCCTGGGGCGTATCTGCAGGTCCATTGGGCCTCAACTTCAGGGAGCAGGGGCCAGGCCGAGCTCCCCAAGGCCTTGGGTGCCCCAGCTCAGGCCAGCTGCTCTGACACAGCCCACACTTTGTGGCCAGAGGCGAGGCAGGGCAGTGGGGGAGACCTGCTAGACAGGTGGCATCTCAGGCCTCCCAGATGAGTGGGACAAAGGGATGTGCTGGAATTCCGCCTCCCAGAGCAGCTCCTCCCCTGGCCAGGGAACGGAGGTGGACTTTGGGGCCTGAGAATCGTTGCCAGCGGATGGAGGCTTTGTTTGCCTCACTGAGTCCCCAGACCAGGGGCCGGCCGGAGAGAGGGCTCTTTCCTGAGAGGCTGGACTTTCCCACAGGAACAAAGTGGGGCTTGTTAGCTGGGCATGAATCTTGGCGTGGGGCGGCCGGGGCCAGGCTCAGCGCTGCCAGGCGGCGGCTCCGCGATATCAGGCAAATTCCGCCTTCCCCACAGCTGGGGCTGACAGCAGGAAGCCCCAGGGAGGCTCCGGACAAAGGCAGAAAAATGGGCCACGTTTATTCATTCACTGACCAGCCCGGGCCTGGCTGGCCCAGGGGCCCTGTCTCCATGGCTACGGGCAGCCTTCAGTGCTCCTGGTTGGCTCCTCTGTGACCACAGCCCCTCCACGGCCACACACCCCAACACACAGAGACACAGCATCATGAAGGCAGAGGCTGCCTCGGGACGGCTCTACCCCGGGGAGTGTGGGGCCATCTGAGCCAAACAGAATCGAGGGCTTGGACACAACCCAGGGTGTGAGTTGAGCTCTGAATGTCAAGACCAGTCCTGGGTGAGTGAGGCAAAGGCAACAGGTTCAAATCCACACACCAGCTAAGCACCTACTGTGTGCAGCGCAGGAGTGTGTCTGTCAAGCCAACTCGGTTTGTTCTCACTCGTCCGGTTCGAAAATAGAGGCTGGGGAGCCCAGTGAGGGAGGCACACCCTTTGCCTTGGGAAGGTATCAGGCAGGAACTGTCATTGGCATTGAGTCTTGAAGGATGCATAGGAGTTTGCCAAGCAGGGAGGCAAAGGGCATTCCAGGCAGAAGGAACGGCTTGAGCACAGGCCCCGAGGCCTGCGATTAATGTGTAGAGTGATTAGGGTAACTGAAAGGCTCTTTGAACTGGAGTGGAGGGAAGACGATGCAGCTGAAAATGAGGCAGTTGTGGGGGCGGGACAACCGTGCAGTGTGACTCAGAGAACCGGGGCCGTCTGCTCCCGTCACTGTCCTGCTAGAGAAGGCCCCCAGTAATTCCATGAGTTGTGAATTTCAGGGAGGACAGAGGTTAACTAGTATAGCTAATACTTTGCCGTTTGCAGAGGCCTTTCATATATTCACATGATCTTATTTAGACCTATGGCCACCCAGCTGGGAGGGAGCTGACAGATGAGGAAACTGAGGCCCAGAGTGGTGCCGGAGGTCTCCAAGCCAGGAAGTGGCCCGTGGGGACTGGAATGCAGGGCCCTGAGCCTGACAGTACTCTCTGGGAAGGGGCTGGAGCCCCGAAGGATAAGCAAAATGATCATGATGATCTTTGTCCCTTGCTCGAAAGTTCTAGAACTGCTACAAAGGAGCAGCCACGCGTGTCCTCCCTCCCAGACCACTCCAAGCTGCTTCTAGAGGGACTGGAGATCCCCCAGCAGAAACAGGTCTAAATCCCGAGCAACTTAGAATCTGGGATATGGTGAATGGCTCAGAGGCTGGGAGCAGGCACAAGAGTGGCTCTCAGTCTGATGGCCCAGACCACACTTCCTGTCTTTCATGGGCCCACTCTGCTTCTTTGGCCCTGGGTCTCCCAGACGGAGCCGATGGGCTGGGCCTGCAAGGGTGACCTTGGGACCCAAAGGCTGGTGGGAGGGGGATGCCATCAGACACTGCTATGACATAATGTCATTTAGTCTTCACAACAACCTCTGTTTTGCAGGTGAGGAAACTGAAGCTCTGAGAGCAGTAGCTCCCCTAAGCCACACAGCTGGAGAGCGCTGAGCCAACGGCAGAGCTGGGGCTTTTTGAAGGCGCACAGAGGAAAGGTTTGCTCTCCTTGCCGAGTTTCCTCATGCTCATTTCCACCCCCAGCCCTCAGGTGTGTCTGACCTCTGCCCACTGAAAGGCGCCTTCCCTCACTCTGCTGCTGGGCTTGGTTGTCTGCCGTCTTTCTGCTGTCTCTGACTTCTGCCAACTTGACCTTGGCTTCTGGTTCCTTCTGCCTTTCAGAGCGTGACATTGTTGATCTTCATCCTGAAGTGTCGCCTGAGTCTCCTTCACCTGGTTATGCTACCCATAAAATAAAATAAAGGAAGAAAAAGTTAAAAAAAAAAAAAAGATAATAAACAAAACCAAGAAAAAGGAAGAAGTGGGCTGTGGGATTAGCACCAAAGCCTCCTGGGTGCAGACCTGCCCTTTGGCCTCTTCTCAGGGTGCTTTTGGCTTTGGGTAAAGAAGAAATGATAATAATGATACCTAAAAACCATTTAGGACAGAAATGGCCAACATAGCATAGCAGGAGCGCCCTCCAATCTGGCACCTGAGGCAGGCATAACTAATCGATCACAGCACTCTCTCTGGCTCAGCTTGGCCTCGGCTTCAGCATTGTTCTCAACACAGGGATCAGGCAGCCACCACCAGGCAGAGTTGACACCCAAGATAACCTGCACTTGTCACCTTGCCTATGAGTCTGTGCTCTCCATTCGAGCTTCACTTTTGCCCCATTTGTCCAGGCAGGTGTAATTATCTTCATTTTACAGGTGAAGAGACTGAAGCCCAGAGTGATATTTTCTGCAACACACAGCTACTTCATGACAGAGCTAAGGATGGAACTGAGGCCTCTCTCTCTGTCCCTGCTCAGGACAGGTTTAAAAGGCCCCATGCAATCAAGGAGGTAGCATTTGAATAGATGTATTCTTCCTCCTTTTTTGTTTTCCAGTCCCATTTTCCACTGCTTTGGTCAGGGAGTGAGTCCTCTGATGTCATCCGAGGATATGAGGCATCGCTAAATCTGGCCATCCCCTGAAGCACCCAGCCTCACCGACTTCCTGAAGCGTGGATGAACGCTGCTGCCACAAATGTGCTGTGACAGCCACTGACAAGGAGAGCGAGTGATGTTTGTGCCACCCTGCTGAGCACGAGGGAGCTGCTCGGGGAAGCCAGGGGCTGGGGCATCTCAATAGCACTGAGGGCAGCCTCGGGGGGATTCACAGCACACCCACCCCCAGATCACTGCTGATTCTGGGGGATAGATGACAAAGCTTTCTGACCTTGCACTTCCCTTTGGCTGCCAAACTGAATGAAGCCTGCTTCTTAGACCCAAGCCCCTGCTGAGTGTCTCACTCTCTCTTCTGGCCATCCCTGTCCCCAAACCCAGAACCCTCCTCTGTACCTCCACACGCAGTGGGTGCCAACTGTCTCCCACCTACCTGCCTGGGTCTCTGCCCCTCAGCTGCTCACAAGTGGCTGTGTTCTTCCACTCACCTGCTGGGACACCCACTGGCTCACCAGCCCCCATCCTCTCCACACCCGGTCTCACCTGCCAGGCTTGCCCTCTTCCCCGTCACCTGCAGGAAGGTCCTTTCCCAGACACACCTGCCCTACTCCGACTGGTTGGCATGGTGAGGCCCTCACTCCCTTCTCTCCAGGGTCGCATGTGCTCTCCTGGCACAAATTCACCCAGACATTTCTTGATCTAGCTCTGACCCAGAAAGTGTTACCTTTGCAATGGCAAATACCTGTATTAACTGCCGTGCAAGTGACACATACTTATCATATGCTCCCCTGTTCCAGGCACCGATGGCTGTCTTTTTTATTTTGTCACAGGTTCCAGTGAGTGAGTCTGACTTATAATTGTACAGACTTAGCTCACATTCTCCTTCCTCCACCTTGACAATCGTGCTAATGACAAAGTTGTCATTTACTGAGCACTTGCCATGTACCAATCACTGTGCCAGGAGATTGTGCATGGACTCACAAAATCTTTGCAATATTCTGGAAGGAGAGGCAAGTATGTTCCTCTATTTTGTAGATGAGAAAACTGGGCTCAGAAAATGAAGCCATTTTGCCCCAGGTGACCCAACCAGCAAGTGGCAGAGCTATGTTTAAAAGTCAGGATTGTCTATTCCAGAGACCCTGTGCTGCCCACCATGGCACACTGCCTCTCCAGTCAAAGAAAGGTAGCTTAAAGATATCTGCCTTCCAAAATGCCTGGACATTTGTTAGAATATGAAAGAAGATAATATATGGTCCTGTCCTTGAAGAATTGATACTCTATTTGGGGAAACAAAGCAACTCACATTGCCAGCCAATATTTATTTAAATTTCATCTTAGAAAAATAGCAAAAGAGATTTTATTTAACCTGTCAACAGTGATTATCTGATTATGTCTGCTTGAGTATTCTGTAGGATAGACAGGTAAGGCAGTCATGGACTCAGTGGGAAAAAGTTCAGTCATCCATTACTAATGTCTGTTTGGGGCACAGCTATAGGTAGTGGAAGTAGATGTGTCACCAATTTAATTTCTTTGCTTCTATATAGTAGAAAACATGACCATTTCTAATAAATTCCTAACTATATAAAGCAGACAAGAGAGGAAAGAGAAAGATACCGGTATGATTGGGAGAGGCTGCCTGAGGAAGGTAAGATAGGATCTGTTTGGGGTCACTGTAGCCCTGGGGCATGAGGCATCATCAAGGCCAGATTGAATTTTCTAAGGTATGATAAAAAGTTTGGTTCTTCCTTGTGCCTTGGTTCCTCTTCTCTAAAATGGCTAATTCTGTCCAACTAAGATCTACAAGGCCCCTTCTGATGCCAAGGTTTCTAAATAAAGATATCTAATAAGGACGGAACACTTCACAGCTCTCAACCTCCTCTCAGACCCATCAGCTCATTCATATATCATAACAAGCCCATGATGCAGCCATTTTAGAGATGAAAACCTGAGGTCCAGAGAGCTGACACCCATGTTAGCAGAAGTTAGTGGAACCCAGTTCTCTTAACTCTAACCATTCTCTAATCCAAAAGTATATTTACAAATTTTCAAATAATTAGGAAAAGTTAGTAATATTTAGAAGCTCCTCAGGTAATTCTAGTTTTCAGCCAGGGTTGAGAATGTTGCTAAAAAGTAAGTTTTATGGCGGATTTCAGAGAAGGAAACAGAGGTTCAGAGTGGTTAAGCAACTTGTCCAAAGTCACACAGCCAGAACATAGTGGAGTGGGAATTCCACTGAAGCAGGCTGACTGCGTAACCCATGTGTCTATTGTGCCCCAGGCACTGTCACATATTATTTCATTTAATTCTCTCAACAACGTTATTTATTTTTAACTCTGAAAACTAATCCAGAAAAGTTAAATAACCAGCCCAAAACTGCAGAACTAATAAAAGGCAGCTAACAATGTTTTCTATCTTGATTCTATTTGAGTGGACAAGTGTGCGCATTTGTCAATGGTCACTTGATGGGTCACTTAAGATCTGTACATCACACTATATGTTGATTTTACCTTTAAAAGGCACAAATAAACTGAACTCCGGGTAACAACATCAAGCAGAGATATTCTGATGTCTCCCTCTTATTTGGAAATGCATTTAAAAGTAGAGTGAATGGATAAGGAGATAAATAAGTGGGCAGTATGTAATAAAGATGGGGGTCTATGGGGTTCACTACGTGGGTGCTATTCTTTCAACTTTTCTGCAGGTTTGAACATTTTACATTATAACATGTTGCATGGGGGACAGCAGCCCAAACATTCCATGAGACTGAGTTCAGTGATGACAGAGATCTCTGCCTGTTTTGTGACTGAGTCTCCAGCGCCAGGAATAGTGCCTGGCATGAAGCAGGTGCACAGTAAATATTTGC
Source organism: Macaca mulatta (assembly GCF_049350105.2). Lineage (NCBI taxonomy): Eukaryota > Metazoa > Chordata > Mammalia > Primates > Cercopithecidae > Macaca > Macaca mulatta. The sequence goes on along the minus strand of NC_133407.1, from coordinate 149,618,116 downwards.
TGAATAGAAAATGACGGGAGGGTGTTTAGCCTACGGCTTTAACCCTTAAACTAAACATCTTGGAGAGAGGATTGGATGATATATGTGAACAAGGGCGGTGGGAGGAGGGACACTGGGCAGAGTAGGGCGAGTGGGCACAGTAGGGCACAGAGCTCTGGTGGCTTTGCAAGCATGAACTCCGCAGGTTCTTACTTCTGGAAGCTGTAGTGAGATCCTCATCTCCAGGCTTAGCTGCAGTCAGAGCTGGGCTTTATATGGGCGTGTGCTGCCCTCATGTGGCCAAGCCGAAGAATATTGCACTGCTGTTGGAAGGGCCTCTTTTCCCCTGATCCCCGATGGGCATTTAGTTACTCAGATGCTTGGAAGCAAAGGTTGGGGCCAGAGGAATCGTGTCTCGGGGGCCTGGGGCTTCATGCCCCTCTCTTAAATAGGAGATGTTGGTCATGTTTAAAACTTCCTCTGGGCAGGGTGGCACATCTCTAGTCCCAGCTGCTCGGGAGGCTGAGGTGGGAGGATGGCTTGAGCCCAGGAGGTAAAAGCTGCAGTGAGCTATGATTGTGCTGCTGTACTCCAACCTGAGCAACAGAGTGAGACCCTGTCTCTAAAAAGAAGAAAAGTTTCTCATGCTTCCTATTAGCTAATTTTCTCCCAATAGGAGTGTGGGTTTCCCAGAGCTCATAACCATCCTGAGATTTGAGAGAAGTAGCTGCCATGTTTCAGTACCCACTGCTGTTGCTATTCCTCCATGGGCTGTTTTATTTGGGCATCCCACTGACTCTGCCAATGGCCATACATGAGACCACGCAAGATCTCACTTGCAGGCCAGAAAGCAGGGGCTCGGAGAGATCAAGTCACACGTAGCATGTTGGGGACAGGGAAACTGCCTCTGGGAAGTCTAGAGTGTAACAAAGAAGATGGTAGCTGCTCTCTGTGGGCTTTTGAGAACTCCCAAATTCTGGCTGAGAAAAGCTGGCAAGGAGCCAGGCAAGTTTGAAAAAGCCCCAGTACTCACGGTACACAACCTGAGCCCTTCAGCAATCACAGAGGCAAGTTGGAGCTGTCATCCATCCCTTCCATCCCTGCCAAACCCAGCTGTGTGACCTGGGGAGAGTTACTCAGCCTCTCTGAGCCCTACCTCAATGTGTCAAATATGGATCATAAAGCCCTCACCTTTTAGGATTGCCATGTATATAAACGATACAGTGCACACCACACATGCTCAGGAATTACTCCTTTTTGACCACAAGGCAGACATTGTATCTATTGTGTTCACTCCTGTGACATGTTTGGATGGGCCAGTTCTCAAAGATGAGCACGGTAAGAGTTAAGAGTGAAGTCTTTGGAATCAGATACCTGGATCCAAATCCTGGCACTGCCTCTTCAGTCTAGGTGACCTTGAACAATGTATCAATGTAGTGAGGGTTGTGCTGATGAATACAGAGCCTGGCATGGTGCCTGACACATACCAGATCCCCAAATAAATGCTAGTTGATAGTAGGATGACTCAAAGATGGGTATTCAACGTTAGCTATTGTTGTTGTGAGCCGTTGTGGTAATAGTAAATTAGTCATGCGAATTTCCCCTTCAAGGCTGCACTGGCTGCAGCTCTGCCCTGACTTCATCTGAATATATGCGTTGGGTGAGAGAAGAGCGGCAATGATAGGAGTGCCCTTCTGTTCCCTGGACACGAATGACCCTGCACCACCAGCACAAGGTCACCCAGCCCTCAGTCATGATGGTTCCCAGTGAAGGGGACCAGGCTCTGGAGGCACTCTGCACCCCCTGAGCTGACATGGTGGGCTTAGGGTCTGGGCTGCAATGCAGGGGCTTTCCTCTTCTTGGGATGCTCACACTGGTCTTAACACGCTGGCCTGGCTGGCATGAGGGCCAAACTGAACAGTGGCAAGAGAAACAGCATGAGTGTGGTGGCCTTCAAGGCAGTGAGTCTCAGATGTCAATGTGCACAAGACTTCCGGTGGGAGGTGCATTTTGAAAATGCGGGTTCTGACTCAGTAGTTCTGGGCTGGGACCTGCGATCCAGCATTTCTAAAGCTCCCAGGTCACCCTGACGCTGTTCATTCAAGATCTCACTTTGAATATCAAGGTTTCAAGAAAAGCAGGTTGAATTTACCTCCCAGGTGCACTGAGGGCTCATTGCAGCAGGTCTGGAATCAGCCTGGGCTGCTGTGCTGAAGTAGAGATGTGCCTGCACAGCACGGACCCCCGGGCAAGGCATGAAGGGTACTGACTGGTGACCACGGGTGGAGACAAGTTTCAGGGTGTCTGGTATCAGCTTGTGAGCATTGTCTGAGGGTCACAATGAGACTGATGACCTGCATCTGGCCTCAGGGGCTCCCTCAGGGAACCTGGTGCAGTGCTGGGGCTGGTGACGCAGCAAGTGTGCCTACACGATGAGCCTCCATTGTGTGCTTCCTGATTCTAATATCTCAGGTGCATCAGTAGTTCTGATCTGAAGGAAAAAGCACATTCACATGGTTGTCCCATGTCAGTGTAACAATTGGAGCTCTCCCCTGACTCTCAGAACCCCTCACTATGAGGCAGCCTTTGGCCCTGATGCATATCCTCATTTTAATGCCCTTAATATCTTGTATTTTTTTTCCTGAAATAAATCTTAGCTTGCTCAGCATAGCCATGTAAGGTCCTGTGAGTTTCACTTGCACTGGAACTCAGTCTAACTGCCACCGCTAGTGCAATATGGATTAAAAAACTGCTCCATGTGGGCAGGACACTCTGCTCAGTGTACTTAGAAGTGGTTACAATTCCATTCTCTGCTCTCCCAGGAGAGCTGCAATTCGCAGCCTTAGCTACACTGGTGTCGCCTGGGGAGATTTAAAAGCTACTGAGGCCTGAGCTCCATCCTCAGAGACTACCGATGGAATATTGGTCTTGAGGTGTTTTTTTCTTGTTTTTTTTTTTTGTTTTTTGGGTTTTTTTTAATACTTTAAGTCCTAGGGTACATGTGCACAATGTGCAGATTTGTTACATATGTATACTTGTGCCATGTTGGTGTACTGCACCCGTCAACTCGTCAGCACCCATCAACTCGTCATTTACATCAGGTATAACTCCCAATGCCATCCCTCCTCGCACCCCCCTCCCTATAATAGGCCCCTGTGTGTGATGTTCCCCTTCCAGAGTCCAGGTGATCTCATTGTTCAATTCCCACCTATGAGTGAGAACATGCGGTGTTTGGTTTTCTGTTCTTGCGATAGTTTGCTGAGAATGATGGTTTCCAGCTGCATCCATGTCCCTACAAAGGATACGAACTCATCCTTTTTTATGGCTGCATAGTATTCCATGGTGTATATGTGCCACATTTTCTTAATCCAGTCTGTCACTGATGGACATTTGGGTTGATTCCAAGTCTTTGCTATTGTGAATAGTGCTGCAGTAAACATATGTGTGCATGTGTCTTTATAGCAGCATGATTTATAATCCTTTGGGTATATACCCAGTAATGGGATGGCTGGGTCATATGGTATTTCTAGTTCTAGATCCTTGAGGACTCGCCATACTGTTTTCCACGATGGTTGAACCAGTTTACAATCCCAACAACAGTGTAAAAGTGTTTCTATTTCTCCACATCCTCTGCAGCACCTGTTGTTTCCTGACTTTTTAATGATTGTCATTCTAACTGGTGTGAGATGGTATTTCATTGTGGTTTTGATTTGCATTTCTCTGATGGCCAGTGATGACGAGCATTTTTTCATGTATCTGTTGGCTGTATGCATGTCTTCTTTTGAGAAATGTCTGTTCATATCCTTTGCCCACTTTTTGATGGGGTTGTTTGGTTTTTTCTTGTAAATTTGTTTGAGTTCTTTGTAGGTTCTGGATATTAGCCCTTTGTCAGATGAATAGATTGCAAAAATTTTGTCCCATTCTGTAGGTTGCCTGTTCACTCTGATGGTAGTTTCTTTTGCTGTGCAGAAGCTTTTTGGTTTAATTAGATCCCATTTGTCAATTTTGGCTTTTGTTGCCGTTGCTTTTGGTGTTTTAGACATGAAGTCCTTGCCCATGCCTATGTCCTGAATGGTATTACCTGGGTTTTCTTCTAGGGTTTTTATGATTTTAGGTCTAACATTTAAGTCTTTAATCCATCTTGAATTAATTTTCGTGTAAGGAATAAGGAAAGTATTCAGTTTCAGCTTTTTACTTATGGCTAGCCAATTTTCCCAGCACCATTTATTAAATAAGGAATCCTTTCCCCATTTCTTGTTTTTCTCAGGTTTGTCAAAGATCAGATGACTGTAGATGTGTCGTATTATTTCTGAGGGCTCTATTCTGTTCCATTGGTCTACATCTCTGTTTTGGTACCAGTACCATGCTGTTTTGGTTACTGTAGCCTTGTAGTATAGTTTGAAGTCAGGTAGCGTGATGCCTCCAGCTTTGTTCTTTTGACTTAGGATTGTCTTAGCAATGCAGACTCTTTTTTGGTTCCATATGAACTTTAAAGCAGTTTTTTCCAATTCTGTGAAGAAACTCATTGGTAGCTTGATGGGAATGGCATTGAATCTATAAATTACCTTGGGCAGTATGGCCATTTTCATGATATTGATTCTTCCTATCCATGAGCATGGTATGTTCTTCCATTTGTTTGTGTCCTCTTTTATTTCACTGAGCAGTGGTTTGTAGTTCTCCTTGAAGAGGTCCTTTACATCCCTTGTAAGTTGGATTCCTAGGTATTTTATTCTTTTTGAAGCAATTGTGAATGGAAGTTCATTCATGATTTGGCTCTCTGTCTGTTATTGGTGTATAAGAATGCTTGTGATTTTTGCACATTAATTTTGTATCCTGAGACTTTGCTGAAGTTGCTTATCAGCTTAAGGAGATTTTGGGCTGAGATGATGGGGTTTTCTAAATATACAATCATGTCATCTGCAAACAGGGACAATTTGACTTCTTCTTTTCCTAACCGAATACCCTTTATTTCTTTCTCTTGTCTGATTGCCCTAGCCAGAACTTCCAGCACTATGTTGAATAGGAGTGGTTAGAGAGGGCATCCCTGTCTTGTGCCAGTTTTAAAGAGAATGCTTCCAGTTTTTGCCCATTCAGTATGATATTGAATGTGGGTTTGTCATAAATAAGCTCTTACTATTTTGAGGTATGTTCCATCAATATCGAATTTATTGAGAGTTTTTAGCATGAAGGGCTGTTGAATTTTGTCAAAGGCCTTTTATGCATCTATTGAGATAATCATGTGGCTTTTGTCTTTGGTTCTGTTTATATGCTGGATTACGTTTATTGATTTGCGTATGTTGAACCAGCCTTGCATCCCAGGGATGAAGCCCACTTGATCATGGTGGATAAGCTTTTTGATGTGCTGCTGGATTCGGTTTGCCAGTACTTTATTGAGGATTTTTGCATCGATGTCCATCAGAGATATTGGTCTAAAAGTCTCTTTTTTTGTTGTGTCTCTGCCAGGCTTTGGTATCAGGATGATGTTGGCTTCATAAAATGAGTTCGGGAGGATTCCCTCCTTTTCTATTGATTGGAATAATTTCAGAAGGAATGGTACCAACTCCTCCTTGTACCTCTGGTAGAATTCAGCTGTGAATCCATCTGGTCCTGGACTTTCTTTGGTTGGTAGGCTATTAATTATTGCCTCAATTTCAGAGCCTGCTATTGGTCTATTCAGGGGTTTCAACTTCTTCCTGGTTTAGTCTTGGGAGAGTGTAAGTGTCCAGGAAATTATCCTTTCGTCTAGGTTTTCTAGTTTATTTGCATAGAGGTGTTTATAGTATTCTCTGATGGTAGTTTGTATTTCTGTGGGGTTGTGGTGATATCCCCTTTATCATTTTTTATTGCATCTATTTGATTCGTCTCTCTTTTCTTCTTTATTAGTCTTGCTAGCGGTCTATCAATTTTATTGATCTTTTCAAAAAACCAGCTGCTGGATTCACTGATTTTTTTGGAGCATTTTTTGTGTCTCTATCTCCTTCAGTTGGGCTCTGATCTTGGTTAATTCTTGCCTTCTGCTAGCTTTTGAATGTGTTTGATCTTGCTTCTCTAGTTCTTTTAATTGTGATGTTAGGGTGTCAATTTTAGATATTTCCAGCTTTCTCTTGTGAGCATTTAGTGCTATAAATTTCCCTCTACACACTGCTTTAAATGTGTCCCAGAGATTCTGGTATGTTGTATCTTTGTTCTCATTGGTTTCAAAGAACATCTTTATTTCTGCCTTCATTTCGTTATGTACCCAGTAGTCATTCAGGAACAGGTTGTTCAGTTTCCAGGTAGTTGAGTGGTTTTGATTAATTTTTTAAGTCCTGAGTTCTAGTTTGATTGCACTGTGGTCTGAGAGACAGTTTATTATAATTTCTGTTCTTTTACATTTGCTGAGGAGTGCTTTACTTCCAACTATGTGGTCAATTTTGGAATAAGTGCGATGTGGTGCTGAGAAGAATATATATTCTGTTGATTTGGGGTGGAGAGTTCTGTAGATGTCTATTAGGTCCGCTTGCTGCAGAGTTGAGTTCAATTCCTGGATATCCTTGTTGACTTTCTGTCTCATTGATCTGTCTAATGTTGACAGGGGGGTGTTGAAGTCTCCCATTATTATTGTATGGGAGTCTAAGTCTCTTTGTAAGTCTCTAAGGACTTGCTTTATGAATCTGGGTGCTCCTGTATTGGGTGCACATATATTTAGGATAGTTAGTTCTTCCTGTTGAATTGATCCCTTTACCATTATGTAATGGCCTTCTTTGTCTCTTTTGATCTTTGATGGTTTAAAGTCTGTTTTATCAGAGACTAGGATTGCAACCCCTGCTTTTTTTTGGTTCTCCATTTGCTTGATAGATCTTCCTCCATGCCTTTATTTTGAGCCTATGTGTGTCTCTGCATGTGAGATGGGTCTACTGAATACAGCAAACTGATGGGTCTTGACTATCCAATTTGCCAGTCTGTGTCTTTTAATTGGACCATTTAGTCCATTTACATTTAAGGTTAATATTGTTATGTGTGAACTTGATCCTGTCATTGTGATATTACCTGGTTATTTTGTTTGTTAGTTGATGCAGTTTCTTCCTCGCATTGATGGTCTTTACATTTTGGCATGTTTTTGCAATGGCTGGTACTGGTTGTTCCTTTCCATGTTTAGTGCTTCCTTCAGGATCTCTTGTAGGACAGGCCTGGTGGTGACAAAATCTCTAAGCATTTGCTTGTCTGTAAAGGATTTTATTTCTCCTTCACTGATGAAACTTAGTTTGGCTGGATATGAAATTCTGGGTTGAAATTCTTTTCTTTAAGAATGTTGAATATTGGCCCCCACTCTCTTCTGGCTTGTAGAGTTTCTGCTGAGAGATCTGCTGTTAGTGTGATGGGCTTCCCTTTGTGGGTAACCCGACCTTTCTCTCTGGCTGCCCTTAACATTTTTTCCTTCATTTCAACTTTTGTGAATCTGACAATTATGTGTCTTGGAGTTGCTCTTCTCAAGGAGTAGCTTTGTGGCGTTCTTTGTATTTCCTGAATTTGAATGTTGGCCTGCCTTACTAGGTTGGGGAAGTTCTCCTGGATGATATCCTGAAGAGTGTTTTCCAACTTGGTTCCATTTTCCCCCTCACTTTCAGGCACACCAATCAGATGTAGATTTGGTCTTTTCACATAATCCTGTATTTCTTGGAGGCTTTGTTCATTTCTTTTTCCTTTTCTTTCTCTAGACTTCTGTTCTCGGTTCATTTCATTCATTTGATCTTCAATCATTGATACTCTTTCTTCCAGTTGATCGAGTCAGTTACTGAAGCTTGTGCATTTGTCACATATTTCTCGTGTCATGGTTTTTATCTCTGCCAGTTCGTTTATGGCCTTCTCTGCATTGATTATTCTAGTTATGCATTCTTCCATTCTTTTTTCAAGATTTTTAGTTTCTTTGCGCTGGGTACGTAGGTCCTCCTTTAGCTCTGAGAAGTTTGATCAACTGAAGCCTTCTCCTCTCAACTCGTCAAAGTCATTCTCCGTCCAGCTTTGATTCATTGCTGGCGATGAGCTGTGTTCCTTTGGAGGGTGAGATGTGCTCTGATTTTTTGAATTTCCAGCTTTTCTGCCTTGCTTTTTCCACCATCTTTGTGGGTTTATCTGCCTTTCTTCTTTGATGCTGGTGATGTACTGATGGGATTTTGGTGTGGGTGTCCTTTCTGTTTGTTAGTTTTCCTTCTAACAGTCAGGACCCTCAGCTGTAGGTCTGTTGGAGATTGCTTGAGGTCCACTCCAGACCCTGTTTGCCTGGGTGTCAGCAGCAGAGGCTGCAGAAGATAGAATATTGCTGAACAGCGAGTGCTGCTGTCTGATTCTTGCTCTGGAAGCTTCATCTCAGGGGTGTACCCCGCCATGTGAGGTGTGAGGTGTCGGTCTGCACCTAGTGGGGGATGTCTCCCAGTTACGCTACTCAAGGGTCAGGGACCCACTTGAGCAGGCAGTCTGTCCATTCTCAGATCTCAACCTGGTCTTGAGGTTTTTAAAAGCTCCCCAAGTGATTCTAATATGCAACCAAAGGTGCAAACCACTCATAGATAATGAATACAAAGCAGCAATAGTCTTAGAAGGCCAGGTTGAGAATGGAACTAAGCCACCACCACTGTCTGGGCCTTTGCAAACTCCTGTCCCAAGGGTACAGTTGTTGGTGTTAAATTTCCTACCCAAGGCTAGAGGTCAGCTGTGGAAGTCTTGCCTCTTTGAGGCACTGGTTTCCTTCCAAAGGAGGGTCCAGGAAGAAGGTCAATGCTCAATCCAAAAAACCCCTGCTGTCTGCAAGGGTGGAATTTCTGACTTCATCACGCATGTGTGAGGGGACACTTGGAAACAAGAGATCACATGCTTCTCATGACATACACTGAATATAAAATCCAAATGCCAGACACATTTAAGAGAATCCTATAGGCCTCGGGAGACGTACCACATGGGACTAATGAGAGCTTTACTTTGAGACTTGAGTCTGTCTTCCAAATTTCCCAGCTTCTCATGCCCATCACAGCTCTGGGTTTTGCATATTTGCTATTGACCTTGAGCAAGTCATTTTCTCTCTAAGTTGTATTGTGATTCTTGCCTCAGAGTGGCATCATAATCCAGCTATCTTGAATTGCTATGGCATCAGGGCCTCACAACCTCTGTAGCCACAGTCAACTAGTATGTAGTGACAAGCCCCAGAAGCAACTAAGCTGTAGCCAGGCAAGAAGCAAAGCAAATTTTGGACCAAGTAGGAGCTCATACTTTCTCCAACCAGCACGGAGTCAATCGTTGTCCAGTGAGCTATGATAAGCACAATGACCATTACTCAGACAGTGAGCCATTTGTTGGCTTTTAAGTAGCTCTTTCACAATGTAGGCTTTCTGCTGGGGAAAGAGTAAAAGGAAGATAGTGTAAAGCACAAAGAACTGCAAAGCCTAGAGTCTTCATGGACCACTCTTCTGGTGCCACTAGATGGGGATACCTTGCAGGAACCCCAAAGATCCATTGCTGCTCTCTGAGGAGGAGTTAGAGTCAAACAGGCTCCTAAACCCTTTGCACATCTGGTTTCTCTTGAGAATGTGAGGCATCATTGTGGTAGGTCATTTTGTGTCACTATAAAAGAATACCTGGGACTGGGTAATTTACAAAGAAAACAGATTTAATGGACTCCCGTTTCTGGAGACTGTATGAGAAGCATGGTACCAACATCTGCTTGGCTTCTAGTGAGGCCTCAGGAAGCTCAAAATCATGGTGGAAGGCAGCAGGGAGCCAGCATGTGACATGGTGAGAGTGGGCACAAGAAGTGGTGAGGGGAGGTGCCATGCTCTTTTAAACAATCAGATCTCTCATGAACTACCAGAGCGAGAACTCACTCATCACCAGGGGTATGGTACTAAACCATTTATGAGGTATCCGCCCCTGTGATCCAATCACCTCCCGCCAGGCCCCACTTCCAACATTGGAGATCACATTTCAACCTGAGATTTGGAGGGAATACACATCCACATCATATTTTTAGGGGTAACTTTGTGTAGTTCATTTCACTTCTCTGGGGCTTTAGGACCAAATACACACCCTACTCACAGAACATGAGCCACTTATTGTTATTTTTCTTTTTTCTTTCCTTTTTTTTTTTTTTTTTTTTTTTTGTAACTCTTTCATTGAAGACTTTCTGGTGTTAAATTCCTCCTGGAGGTTAGAGACTAGCTTTGGAACCATAACTTGACCACTGCAGGTGGTGATCATGTGATGTAGCCAGATTTGAGGTTGGAATCTCAGAGGGAAGTCAGTGACAGCCATTTTCCGCCCCAACACTCCAAGATTCTATTTTTTAGCCTCTGCGTCCTTGGATAACAAAGTTCTCAACAGAGTGCAAGGCCTCCCTTTCTTTAAAGGTCAGAAGGGGTTTTGAGGAAGGAGACCTTTCCCGACTAGGCCAGATTTGCTGCGCGGTGAAGAACACTAAGCATCCGGCTGGCTCGGAGCTCTCCACGGTCCTGAAGGGTACTGGCTTGGGTTCTCCGTGCCCGAGGCCAGCTCCTCCTCCACGGCCCACCTCTTCTCTTGAAGGTGACTCCTCAGCTGCAGGTTCTGGAGGGCAGGATCCAGGTCTGGGGCAACCTTGCCACGTCACCCTGGAAAACATCTATAAACCTATGTTTAATCAGTTTAAACCTAGTTACTCCCTGCCCCCAGTGCTTTTATGACTTATTGAACAAATATTTTCCAGGTAGGTCTGGACCTTTTTGGCTTTTTATTCTTCTATTGTATTTGTCCTTCAAGTAACACCTTCTCCTCTTCTCATCTCCTCCTTCTCTTCTCCCTCTTGCCTCTCTCTCTCTCCCTCTTTTTAACTTTTTTCTTCTCTTCTCAGATTGAGTGTCTCCTTCCAGGGGTAGAAAGAAACATATTCTAATTATCTTCTGCAAAAATGATTCTCATAGACCTCACTGTATTCACATTCTGAATTTGAACTTGAATAATCCTGAAGTTCTCCATTCTAGAAAAACCTTATTTCTCCATAAGCTGCCATGTTGTTAGAAAACTGTCTCGCCCTTTGGGGATGAAAGCTTGACTGAAATGTATTGACCCCATTTCCTACAATTGACCCCATAGTCCACCCTATGGGGTGGCAAAGTGGAGGATCTTTGGTGCAACATCCACTCATTCAACAAATATGCACAGAGCCTCTTTTATGTGCCGGGCACTGCTCTCCACACAAGAAATGTAGCCGTGAACAAGACAGACACAAATCCCCGCTCTCAGGGAGCAGCCACGCTCATGCAGGAGATGGGAGTGTATGCTGTGACACAGAAGAAAGCCTTCCCACTGTATGATGAAACAGAGAAATTGTTTATCTAAGAAGTGAATGCGAGAGAGCTCTAGAAAAAGCACACATCCTTCCTCAGAACCCAAGAATAAAATATTCCCAAACATCCAAACCAATCTCAAAGTGTGCCGGTGTTGGCTGCAGTTTTGGATTTATTTCCATCCTGATGCATGGGACCAAGGCTGGGAGCCTCCTCACTGGGGGAAGTCAGTGGAAGTGACAGGCCACAGGAGAAAACAAGGGGAAAATGTTCCTCCTCTGAAATCTTTTACTTGTTCCAGGTGTCAGAGCACTGGGGAGACAGGGGGAAGCTCAAAGAGGGAGAACGTTTGTGGCCAGTGGAGCTTTCAAGGGGTGAACTTTGAGCCTAATCACAGCTTTGCCTGAAGGGGCACCAGCTCTTCCTCTCCAATTCACAATTTGCCCAAAGCCTCTGACTGCTTAATGTGTCTAAACAGGGTTTCAGAGATTCCATGCTCACACTCACGGCTGTCCCCTGAGCACCCTCCCAGGCCCTGTGTGTGCAGCTGTGAAACGGTGCCAGCCTCTGGGAGGGCCATCAGCCAATAGAGGTTGAGACCCACATATTTTAAACCAGAAATCTCAATTCTGGGCATTTATCCTAAAATAATTTAAAATAGAAAAAAATGCTTTTATGGAGAGGGGGAAACACATTAGAACTGTAAAAGACCAGAAATAATATAAATGCCAACTAGTAGGGCTAAGTGGGTTATGGCATATTAATTTTGTGGAATATTAAGTGTATCATTAAAATAATAAGCATAATGCCCAGTAGATTATAAATGTCAGAAATCCCAGAAATCAGCTGCTTCTCTTAGAAATGAGGAAACTGACTTCCAGAGAGGAGAAGTGGCTTATCTGAGATTTTGATCAAGCCAGGAACTAGGCAAGAACTGACCAGGCAAGAACTGGCCCTGAAGGTTGCCTTTAAGTGTAGCTCTCTTCCCAACATTCCAGGACCTCCAAAGGGGGCAGCTCATGCATCACTTGGAAAGTGAGTGTGCATTTTGGGGGAACGTAAGTGGAACATCAAGTGCCATGAATTCAGGGGCATTCAGTGCCTCGGAAGGACCTCGTGAGAATGGAAGTGCATCGCCAAGGTCTTTCTGTCCCGATGGCTCCCGTGGGAGGGTCTCAGTGGTCTGGAGCTCCTGGGTCCTCAAGGCATTCAGACACTCACTGAGCTGACTGATCTTCACAAGGAGCCACAGGCATGAGGAGGTTCAGACCAGAGCCTTTGGCAGGTAACAGCCGGTCTCCATCTAGAGTTTAATCACATTGTTTTTGTTTTTATTTTATTTTTATAGTTACACTCAAATTTTGGCTAGTCACATGGATTTCCCACTTCTGGTAGTATTATAAGGTTTAAAGTTAAAAAATAACTTTATCTGGCTGGGCTCAGTGGCTCATGCCTGTAAATCTCAGCACTTTGGGAGGATCACGTGAGCCTAGGAATTCAAGAACAGCCTGGGCAACATGGCAAAACCCCATCTACACACAAACAACAATTAGCTGGCAGTGGTGGTGCACACCTGTAGTCCCAGCTACTCGGGAGCAGGAGGATTGCTTGAGCCCGGGAGATTGAGGCTGCAGTGAGCTGTGATTGCACCACTGCACTCCAGCCTGGGCAATAGAGTGAGACCCTGTCAATAATAATAATAATAATAATAATAATTGCATCTAAATTAAAAAGTGAGTTATTTTAAAGAAAGAATATGGAGTTGAAGAGTGTAAAGAGGGTGGGAGAGGTGGCAAAAGTTGGGAAGTGGAACCAGAATGAAAGAAATTCCAAAATTCCAAAATACTGCCTTGAGCCACCTTGCATCTAGAACATCACCATGTACAGGGAATGATTAGGCGAGGAAGAGGACCTCAAAATTTATGTGCACATAGATGGCGTTTATGTAAAAAACAAAAAAAAGCCATGTGTAGTTATTATGGATGGTGATGGGATCATGGAAGGCTTTTCATTTTTGCACGACTCCATGAGGTTGTTTGTGGTAATTCTGCAAAATGTGACTTGGTGTTGAGAGGAAAAACGAAGACAATAAGTTCAATAGGCAAGGAAAGGTTTTTGTTTCGTTTTGTTTTAAACAACAGAGACTTTGGACATGATGGAAGGATGAGGGGAAGATTTGGTAGCGAGGTGGACATTTATTCATTCATGCATCCATTCAGTCATTCTATAATATATGTTTATTATATACCTTGTGCCAGGAATTGCGACAGGTGCTGGACATACAGCAGTGAGCCAAAACAGATGACACCCCTGGTTTCATGGGGTTTGCACTTGAGAAACAGCCAAGTGTGATTGGGTTGGGTGAGTCAGAGGGAACAGTAGGGGAAGAATCAGAGAGGTAGCAGGTCAGGATCATGTGGGTCCTTATAGGACAGAGTAAGGACTCTGGCTTTTTTTCTGAGTGAAATGGAGGTCCACCAGAGGGTTTGGAACAGACATGTGTCAATATCTGACTGGCATTCTATGCAGACCCTTGTGTTAAGAAGAGACACCAGGAGGGCAAGAGAGACCAGTGAGGAGGCAATTGCGATAGTCTTGACTGCAGATCCCAGTGGCTCAGACCAAGGTGGTAGTTGTTGAATACAAACACTAAATAAATAAGAAAGGAGATGGTAATTAATGGAGAATCAAGAGACTGCAGAAGGCAGGAGCAAATGAGATCAAGAGAACAGAGGTGAGGAAGAGGGGTGTTAGCCTGAACAGGGAGATAGAGTGTTATCCCCTGGGGAGAAAGGAAATGCAGACCACTGAGGAACAGAGACACAAGGAGGAGGAGGTGAGGGAACATGAGGATGGTGGGGTAAGACTTTGGGCACCCCCAGGAACCAGGACCCAGAGTTTCCTGTGCATAATGGCAAGGGAGGAGAGATCCATAGGTGGAAGGAAAATGAGGACTTTCTGTCCTCCCTACTATATGGCGAGCTCCACAAAGGTGAGTTCTTGTGTGCCGGGGTCACCTCTGTCTACTGGACCCTAGTGCAGGGCCTGGCTTACAGTGGGCACTCAGGTAATTCTATAATTAGTGAGTGGATGACAAGAATAAGAGAATGGATGTGTAGTTGGATAGGTGCAAGGATGGATGAAAGAAAGAACGGATGGATGGAAAGGAGAGGAGATGAATAGAAGGATGGAAGGTCATAGCCTAGAACATCAGTCTATCGCAACTCCTGGGCTATAATTCAAAGTTTCCCCCACCCAACTTTACTGACATATAATTGACAATTAAAATTGTACATATTTAAGGGGTACAATGTGATGATTTGATATATGTATATATTGTGAAATAACCACCACAGTCAAGCTAATGTTTGCACATTTCAAGTATACAATCCACATTGTTATCTACAGTCACATTGTTGCTGCACATTAGATCTCCAGAACTTATTCATCCTGCATAACTGAAACTTTATACCCTTTGACTGACATCTCCCCCCTTTTCCCCTCCCCTTACTGCCTAGGAACTACTGTTCTAATCTCTGCTTCTGTGAGTTTGACTACTTCAGATTCCATGTATAAATGAGAGCATGCAGCATTTGTTTTTCTGCCACACTAAGTGAAAGAAAGCAAAGTTACTTTTAAATGAAGGAAGGAACAAAGAGTGAAAGTGTTCTGAATAGTGCATTGGGGGATAACAGATTTTTGGGGGATAATTGACAGGTCAGATGTTCCTTGGAGGAACGGAATGAGAGCGGAAGGAGTTGGTATTCTGAAGGGATGTCTTAATTGAGCTGCCCATCCTGGCAAATGCAGTTCTTGATTCAATATGGGGTTGGGAAAATTGCACTGTTCTTGGAGTTAGGGAGTCTGGGCTCACACGAAGCCGTTTTTCTTCTTCTGCAGGTCCAGAGGGAAGAGCTCAGTCCCTGGCGAAACAGACTGAAAAGACAGGTTGTCAGGCACCCAGCCAAGCTGAGTTGTGCTTCATACTTAAGAAGACGAAATGTTTTCAACAGAAATGGAGTCATACAGCACACACTCTTTCTCTCCCTTTCAATACCCTCCACCAATTTACAGGCATGGAAACTAAGACCCAAAGAGAGGAAGTGACTTATCAAATTGGAATGGGCAACAGGGTCGTAGAAAGCTGTTTAGAGGTGATGACACTTGGGTTGAGCCTGGGAGGGAGATCAGGTGTTAACGAATGAAGGAGAGGGTAATCCTCTAAGCAGAGGGAGTAGCAAGAATGCAGGCATGAAAATGTGGGGCTCTTCAAGCAGTTCTAGATACACAGGAATGAGACTTGGAAAAAGGGTGGAGAGGCGAGGTGAACCAAGTCACAGATGACCTGGCATGCTGAGCTAAGGAATTTGGACTTGCTCCTATAAGCAGTAGAAAGTCCCTGAAGAATTTGGAGCCAATCATATTTTAGGAAGTAAAGTATAAGAAAAAAAGGTAAAATATAAGCCAAGAGCATGGACTCTGGAGCCAGACTGTCTGGGTTGCTCACATCCTGCCTCTGACACCCATTAGCTGTGTGATTTTGGGTCAGTTACTTCACCTCTCTGGGCCTCAGTTCCCCATCTGTAAATGATACTGTCTTCATAAAGGTTTTTGTAAAGATTGTAGATGCTATGTAAGTGCTAAGAATCATGCCTGGCACCTACTCAGTACCCTGTGTTTCTGTGCTAGCAGTTGTCATGTTGTTACTGTTGCCATCATCATTACCATTAGTTCCATTTTTTAAAGATTCTTCTTAGTAGCCAATGTTTTTTACTGGATGGAAGCAGAGTCAGACTGCAAGTAGAAAGCCCAGGTGGGAGTTACTGCAGTAATTCAGGCAGTAAGCTATGTCCTGCGGGCCAAATCTGGCCCATTGCCTGTTTTTGTAAATAAAGATTTATTAGAACATAGCCACACCCATTCAATTACATACTGGCTACTATCACTTTCACACTACAGCAGCAGTAGTTGCAACAGAGACTGTATGGCCCTCAAAGCTAAAAGTGTTCACCATCCGGCTCGTTACAGAAAAAGGTTTGCTGACCCCAGAGGTCAGAGGAAAGTTCAGCTTTGGGGCAGGAGGAGATACTGGAGACACCTTTTGCCTTTCTCCAGCCATTTTAGGAAGGGACTACCTACCCTCTCTAGGTCCATGATCCACCTGGCTCTGCATTTGCCAGTATAGTGATCCAGGTGCATAAGATGTTGAGATTCTCCCAGCTCAATTTCCCCTCCGATTACTTTGTACTGCCTTATTGTTCTTTTTCAAATTAATTCTTGCATCTTCAAATCTATAAAGGAAAACAATATTGAGAGCAGCCTGTGACCTTTCTGGCAGCTTTCAATTTCTTTCCTCTTCATTTTTAGCTTTTATTACCCCTAGGATAGCATCTAATTATTTCTTGAATAATCACGTCTCCTGGGCTCAGAGGAAATTTGAGAAGTGTGCTCCCTATTATGTCTTCCAAATTAGTTTCTCTTCCATTTCGGTGCACTTTCCTTTGTCTTTTCATTCTTGGTTCAGCCAAAAATAGTATCTCAAATTGAGTGCTAAATTCTTCGGTATTTCGTTCACTTCAATTAACTTTCCTCAAGACTCTCTTTGGTTTTTATAAATGAGGTCTTTAGTCCTCAGGATCTTGGTCCTAGGCCACTGTGCTGCCTTTTCATGCCAGCCCAGTCTGGATCCCCTCCAGCCCCCTCTCTTGTCCTGATCCTTTGTATGGGTGTTATTGGTGGTGTGAGGGCACAGGGAAGGGTAACAGGTGTAGAAAGTGGTAGTGAATCTGGTGATCTGGATTCTGTAACTTGTAAGCTAAAAGATGTTGGGAAAGTTGACTTTAGTTTTTCTCATCTATCAAATGCGGGGAGATGCCCATCGACAGAGGAGCTCATCAATGAGAGACATCCATGTGTTAATAATGAGGGCTGGGGGCAGGTGGAGAGTCAGCCACCCATGATCAAAGCCACTCTTGAATTCTGGAAGTCTGATGCCTGAGATCTCAGCACTAGTTTACTTCACAGGAATGATTCAGAAAGTAATTGATAATAATTTGTGATGATCATAATAAGATCACCTGTATAGCAAAATACTTTTCCAGTTTACAGATTGCCTTCACACCCATTATGTTATTTCACAGCCCCCTGAAGCCCTGTGGGTAGACTAAGCCAAAGCATCAATCCCATTTTACAGATGAGGAAACTGAAGCACAGAGAGGTGAAGTGACTTGCCTGAGGTCACACAGCTAACCTGGGGCAGAGTCACTTAAAACACCAAATCTCATCTTTTCTCATGGCACATGCTCTCCTTCCTTTATTAGTGCTTTTCTATGGTGACCAAGTGGAGAGTGCTGTCTCCTGCATGGTTCTTTTGCTGCATGTGTAATATTCCAACAGTGCAAAAGCCAGGATTGGCCCAGCCTGAACTAGGAGTCTGGTTACCACTTCAGTGGCATGAGCCCCACCTGACACGTGGGTCCAATGTCCCTCATGTCAGGCCAGTGACATCCAATGATGGTCTGAACTGGTGGACATTAGGAGCTGCGTCGCATTCATCTCAGTACCCCCAGCTCCCAGGGTGTGCTGGGCACCTCCAGCGGCTCAGTGGACTCCACAGGATGGGTGAGAACATGGGTGAAGTCCAGTGGACTAGGTGTGAGTCTTGGTTCTGCCACTTCCTAGCTGGGCGGCCTCAAACAAGCCCCCCAAACCCCTCAGCCTCAGTCTCCTCACCTTTTAAGTGGGGGAAATAATGCCCATCCCACAGGGTGGAGGTAAGTTTCAAATAAAAAAACGTGAGGGTGACCCTGGAACCTCGTCTGTCCTTTACTGGGGCTCAGTAAGCATCAGCGCTCCCCTCTCCTAGTCTCTTCTTTCCCCCCTCCCTTCCTCTTTCTTGCCCTCCCTAAAACCTTATTTCCTATAACTCCTTTTTGATCCATTGATTAGTTTTCACAAGCGCAAGTCTTTAAACACAAAGAAGAGTGATCAGGGGTGGGGACAGGACCTTCCGAAGGGAAAGAAAGGGCGAGAGTGGAGATTTCAAAAGACCGGAGTCCTCCACAAAGTTGCCTTAGACTGGCCCTGTTGGTGCTGGTGTTTTCTCTCATTTTCTTTCTCCTTTCCAAATGTAAAACCACTTATAAAGCACAACTAAAGAGAAGTATGCATAAAGCTGTTTCTTGGTAGACGTTTTCAAACCAATTTTTCTCAAGGAAGTATCTTTTTCTCCAAGATTTGTATTGATAACCCCTAAAAACTTGAAAGACCAGGAAGACTCTATGGCATCGTGGCTTGGGATCTTGGGCTCTGGGGCCAGGAGACTTGAGTTCAAATCCTGGCTCAGGCTTGTTCTAGCTCTGACCCTGGATCAGTTACTTCACCTCCCTGTGCCTCAGATTCCTCATCTGTCAAGCGAGGGAATAGGGGTTCCTAGGTCATAGGGAAGTGTGGAGATTAATTATTATTAATTTCATGTTAATGATTTTATGACAAGTATATCTTGATTGTGAATAACTATTCATATAAATATGCACAAATATATTATATATTTAATAGTCATTAATAGTAGTCATTAATCTATTAATATATTAAATTGATATATATTAATATATTATATTGATACATTCATACATGACTATATTCTGTATGACATATATGAATATATTCATATATGACTATATTCTGTATGACATGAATATGTTCATATATAATATATGAATATATGAGATATGAATATATGAAATATGAATATATTATATATTGATGTATGACATGAATATATTATATATTTATATATGATATATTAATATATGACATATATTATATTAACATATTAATATTTTAATCTAATATATTAATATATAATCTAGGAATGTCATCATAGTATATCATATATTAATTATAATATCATCATAATAATATATTAATATAGTATCAATATAACATATAAACATATTGATATTATAAATATATTAATTAAACATTAATATATAATATATTGATTAATATATTACATTAATTAAAATAAATATATTAATAAAATAATATAATATCCTTATATTTTATTATATTAATATATTAATAACTATTACTATAAATATAATCATTACATATTATATATTAATAATAACACAAATTATTAATATATTTTATTTCTATATTATATAATAGTATTATATATTTATATAATATGACATATGTATAATATATTACATATAGTGATAATATACATTATGTATAATAAATGTGATATATGTAATTATATATTATACATAATTATGTGTAATTATATATGTAATTATATATCATATATATTATATAAATATATTATATCATATATAAATATATTATGTTATATCATATGGAAATAAAATGTTATATAACATTATATAATATATAATAATAAAACTATTAAAAAACCAGTCGGGTACAATCCTTCCACCTAGTTCGAAGGCCTCTGAACAGACCTGACTAGTAAGGGGGGGCCCAGCAGAATGTTATTTTCAGGCTGACTTCATTTTACAAGAGCGTTGCCTATGCCCCTTGGTTGCTCCCTCCTTACAATGATCATTTGCGGTGGGACTTGATATTCCCACTGAGATTTGATATTCCATTGCATTCCCTGCCCTCTGGCCGCTTAGTCATTTTGCTGCTTTAATTTATTCAGGCCATGACTTTCTGGACCCACAGTGCTTCCCTCCTGGAATTTTAAGTCCTTCTCTTAAACTTGCAAGTTGATGAGGATTGAAGAATCAGGTGTGAAGAATCAGGTGAAAGGCAGTGTTCTTAGGTGAGGAGGGAGCAGCCTGAGTCATCACAGAACCCTAAAGCCTGCTGCAATTCCCAGAGGCCAGACACAGGTTGGGGAACACCCCGGTGGGGCTGGAACCGGCAGCCGCCCTGCCTGGCTGCTGTAGTGGCGCCTGGCAGCACTGGGTGGCAGGCTTGTCCTGCTTTTGAGGACACAGTGTCCCCTGCAGTGCATCCTGGAGTGAGCCTGGAGGAAGTTCTGCTGCTTGAGCACCACAGCGCCTCTTCCCAGGCCTTCTGTCCTTCTGGGTGGAGCCCCACTTGCTTGGAGTGGAGAAACCCCAGGCACTCTCTTTCCTGCCTCTTGGAAGCATGCTGGGCCCTGGACTGCGCTGACAGTCAAGATGCCCAGGACTTCCCATTGCCTGTGTTTTGCTCCAGGGTGCTCTGAGCAGAGAGCCAGATCCCAATAGTTCTGCCACCTCCTCTGTTGCCCCAGCCAAAAGCTTACAGTCCACTAGTAGAGTCCGTGACCCCTAGCCCTGGCCCCTGTCTCTACCCCACCTCTTGCCAGTCCTGTCCAACAAACCCATCCTGGTAGGGCCAGGCCATGGCAACTCCAGAAGTCAGTGGGGGTGCTAGGGGAGGGCTTGAAAAGATTTGGGACCAGCCCACCTTGTCCAGCCCTAGCCTTCAGACAGTCTCCACCCTGGGGACTGCCCTGAGGTCTGCCTAGGGCCCTGCCCAGCCTCACTCTCCCTCTAGGGGCACTCCCAGGCTCCTTGCAACAGCCAACCATGTTGCTGCCTGACCCCCAAGCTCTCAGCTTCCATCTGTACTCCATCACCATGGGACTGGTCCTTCCCAGGAGCCACCTCACCTGCAGTGAGCCTGGCCTGTGCTGTCAGCAGGTAACCACTCATCCACAGTCATGCAGTGACACAGACTTGGGTCCCTTGCCCAGGCCCCTCTCACCACTGGGTGACCTTGGTCAGCCTTCTTTCTCAGCTGATCCATCATCATGTCCCAAGGAGAACCGATAATCCCCACCTTGCAGGATGGGTGAAAGGATCAATGCAAAAAGCATCCTGCTAACTCATATGAACTCCTCCATCAGTAGGAGCATTCATTTGCTCATTCATTCATTCAATATTTATTATTTCCTCTGAGCGCAGCCCTGTGGATGCAATGATAGACAAAGACCAGACCTGGCCCCTGGCTTCATGATCTTGGCCTTCTTTTGAGACAGACATAATAAATAGATGCACAGTTAGCACAGAATACCAGGGGAGTGACTGGTGCTTTGAAGAAAGAGAGCAGTACATGGAGTGTGGGTAGGAACGCTCCTTTAGCTGTGGAGGAGGGTTGGGGGTGTCTAGGAAGGTGACGTTTGAGCAGAGGCCTGGATCAGGTGGGGGACAGTCATGCAGCTGTTTGGGGAGGAGGGCACTGCAGTGCAAAGGCCCTAAGACCGGACCATGCCCGGAGTGCCTGAGGACCAGAAAGCAAGGAGGCCAGCATGGTCAAGCAGATGGAGCAAGGGAGAGAATGGCAAGAGATGGGGTCAGCAGGGTTGGCTGGGGCTGCCCTGCAAAGGGGGCTTGGTTTTAGTCCAGGTGTGATGGGAGCCAGTGATTGGAGAGCTGTTGCAAGATGATTGGATTTACATTTTTGAAGGCTTATATTGGCTACTGAGTGCCTGTGCTGGAGTTACCATGGAGGCTGTGGGAGGATGATCTGATTTTAACAGGACTCAGGCCTTTGCCATGTGTGAGCCTAGAATCAGGAACTCACCAAGGCAGGAAGGGAAACCAGCCAAGGTTCCCAAGGGTCCTGGACCCTAAGACTGTCCTGGGAGGCGTGGCTGGCCACTTCCCAGCCCTAGAGCTTCCCTGAACCCTGGCCCCAGATCTCCCAGTCCCCATGTGGCCCAGGCATTTGGTGTAGCTTCCCCAACCGCTGGCCGAGTGGGGAGATAAAGGATGAAGGCTGAAGACTCCCAGTGCCCATAGCCACCAATCGGGCAGGCTTCCCACCTCCAGGCTCCAGTCTCAGGGCAACTCAGTTTTAGTAAGGAGACTGGTGAAGTGGGAGGGAAGAGGAGGAGGAAGATGGAAGAAAGAGAGTGAGAAGAAGGAGAGGGGGGAAGAGGAGCAGAGGGAGGAGGAGGAGGAAGGGGAAGAGGGGGGAAACATCATGGCTTCAGTTTTCCTGGAACTAAATTTCAAATTCTATGCATGACTCATGCTTGGGGGAATCTATGTCAGAACCCTTCAGACCCATCAGTTTTAGACACCTACAAGTTTTAGGAGTTGGAAACCTAGTAGTTTTAGAAAAAAATCTGTCCTAGTTTTGTAATTGGCTCCCAGGGCCCTGCTCAACGATTATTAAAATACTGACATGAAATCTCTGAGAGAAATTGCTCTGGGCCCTCTATTTATCATTTGCGTTGGTGAGACAAGTGGAGGCCTTTCTGTGGTGTGTCAGCTGGGGTACGTTTCAAGGTCAGATAATTAATGTTATTAAGAAAGAGTCAGATTTACAAAGGGACTAAGAATGAGACTTGGGTGGCCCTCGCTTAATGGAAACTTGCTGAACAGAACTCAGGATCTCAGGATGTCTCGGATCTGACTTACGTTGTTTGTTTGAACAGTGGTTCTAAAGGTGAGGTCCATAGATCCTCCCCTATTCCCAAAGCACATGGAGAGGCTGCAGGGGAATCCATGAACCTCCTGAAACTGCAGACAAAGTTCTATTTGTTTGGGTTGCTGTGCATTTTTTCTAGGCCAGTGGTTCTCTCAGTGTGAGGCCAGTGGTCACCTCACCTGGGAGCCTGTTAGAAATTCATATTCTCAGCCCGTACCCTGGACAAGCAGAATCAGAGACTCTGGGAGTACAGCCCAGTAACCTGCGTATTAACAAGCTCTCCAGATGATTCTGACACATGCTCAAGTTTGATACACATGAAAGCTATGCTCTATGGTAGGAGAGAGCCGCTAAAAGTAGGGACCTGGGATCACACTGACCTGAGTTCAAATCTCAGTTTGGTCACTCAGCAGCTGTGTGGTCCTGTGCAAGTTCCTCAACCTCTCTAAGCTTCTGTTCCCCCATCTCTAAATTGGAGATAAAACCTTGAGATACGGGAGAATTTTAATCTAGCAATGATGACAGACAGCTTCACAGTCTCCATCAAGTGACAGATAGATGATGATGATGATGTTTTTTGAGGAGAGTGGCATGGACAGAAGTGTGGGTTAGAAAGACAGCTCTATCAGATGGCTTAGACATCTGGCAGGGTCCCCAAGGACTGGGATCACAGCTGAGCAGCAGTGGTAGGAAGGGCCATCTTCCTACTGCATCAGAAGGCCATCAGAGATCCAGTGGACAAGACTGGCAAATGATTCCATTCATTCAACAAATATTCACTGAGCACTTCTGATATGTCAGGCATTGTTCTGGATGCTAGGACACAGATGACAGAGTCCCTGCCCTCAGGGAGCTCCCATGCATGCAGGAAATAAATTCAATGAACAAGCAACCTCATAGATGAATGAGGGTCTCAGAGCACAGCCAGCGCTGGACAGGGCAGTGAGGTAGCAAGTGACAAGGGTCAGTAGGGTGGCCAGAGGAGGTGACATGAGCAGAGAGTTGAATGATGAGGAAGAGCCAGCCAGGAGAAGACCCTGGGGAAAGACCATGCAGGCATAGAGGGAACAGCAAGTGCAAAGACCTGGAGAAGGGAGTGGGCTTGGTGTGTTAGTGGGACAGAAAAGGGTGAGGGGGCCTGAAGAGTGGCTCTGAGTGTGTCCAGGGTATTGAAAGTTCTCAGCTTTCTGGGACTCCACTTCGTCTGTCAAATGGACTCCACTAAAGAGCCGTCGTGAGAAACTGATGATGCAATGAATATAACCACGTCTAGCACATAGTGGGCACTAGGAAAATGTACACCATGGCCCTGCAATGACCAGTTCAATCTCCCTCATGTCATTGCGTGAGGATTGTAGCCATCACAAACAAAACCAGCTTGAGCACTGGAAATGAAAGTTCTGATAGTTTTAGGCCAATATTAGGTGTTAAATAAGAGGCAGTTTTCTGCAAGCAACAGATATTCATTGAGCATCCACTGAGGATGATGTCTTTGGGGATAGAGAAGTGGAAATGTCCCTGACCCTATTCATGTACAGGCCCTGCTGTGAAGTAGCTTTGTGGTTTGGGGAAGTCCCAGCCCCCTGAGGGCAGCAGTCTCCTCTGACGGGAGGAGAGGTTTCCAACAATACTTTAGCATTAGAAAGTATTTATGCAGTCAAGCTCTCTAGAACATGCAGTGATGAGTTCAGAGCTGACCTTTGACAGAAGTGGGGACCTTCCACAGTGAACAGCAGGGAAGGTAGGGAGCATGGTGTGAATTATGAGAAACTGCAGACTCCCTGACTGGAAGATGACTGGTGAGGTTCCCTCCTTCTTAACTTCACTGAGCCTTAGTTTCCTCCACTGTAAAATGGGTATGATCCCAGTACCCAACGTCTATGGGCAGCGGTGGGGATTAGCTGGTGTCATGTTGTACAATTCTTAGCACAGTGCCTAGAGCAAACTAAGCCCCCACTAAAAGGCAGCTTCTATTATTAATATCCATATCCATATCCATATCCTTGTCATCAACGCTATTACCAGCAGGGGAAGTTTTGCCTGGGGGCTGCCTGTGCCTACGCCTGCCTCTGCGGCCAAGTATAGGGCCCTGAGAGGATAGCCCTCTGTCCACCAGGTCTAGACTGAACAGAAGCCCTGGAAGAGAGGGTAGTGATGCTCCAGCTGTGAGGACAGAGGGGCAGGGCTTTAGAGAACACGCCAGTGGCAGTGGGAACAAAAAGGAGCTGAATTGTGGTCACTTCCTCCTGGAAGACTTTCTAGATCACTTTGGGTGCTCCAAGAGTCCCTTGCACTTACCTTCAGGAGGCAGAGATCCTGCTGTGGTGTGAGAGCCTGTGCCTCCCTCAGCCTGAGGGCTCCTTGATGCTAAAGCCTGGGCATGATCTATCTGTGTACTTCCAGGGTCAAACTCGGTACCCGGAACGCAGCGGGTGCTTGAATGAACAAACAGATGAATGAACAAAATGAAGAACAAACGCCTAAATGAATGGAGGTAAGAGGACTGGCTGGTCCAAGGAGGAGTCAATTTGGGAACTGGGCGGGCAGAAACGCTTCTCTCTGCCTTGGAAGAGCTGCACTTACGGCAGCTGCGCCTCTTTCCTTGGACACCAGGGGACGCCATCACTGCACAGCTGGCACGGGAAGGCTGAAGGGCTCAGAAAGCCTCAAGTAACGCCGACCTGATGGTTAGGGCGAAGGCACCCGGTTCTTCTAGGACACAAACCAGTCTCCCCTTAGGCTCAACTGATGGATTCCAGAAGGAAGAACGTGCTGACAATGACAATCAGCTTACAACAGCGGCAGCGAGCTCCGCGTGGCTGCAGGCCTCTGGAGTCCACCCCAGGCCCTTTCCCGACCACCTTTGGGGGCGCTGGCGCTGTCCTCTCTCTGTTGTGCAAGAAATCCCCAAAGGTTTCACCAACACCGGCCTGAGAGGGAAAAAGGGGCCTTCGACCCTCTTCAGAAAGTCCTCTTCCCACGGGTAGCACCTTCATCAGACAACAACGGCGAGAAAACTGCCCAAAAGCAACTTTGGGTTTGTATAATAATTTCAAATTTACAGAAAGTTGCAGCAGTAGTAAAAAGAGCATTTTCCCCCAAGTCATTTCAGGGGGAAAAAAGTAAGTTGCTAACATGGTACTCCACCACCCCCCAAATATTTTGTGGATATTTCTTACAAATGAGAACATTCTCTACCTAACCACAAGCACCAAAATCAGGAAATTTACACCCATGCATTGTAACCACTTAATCCTCAGACTCCATGCAAGTTTCACCAGCTATTCAGATGATGCCTTTTAGAGCAAGAGATTCCGTCCCGAATCCTGCACTACACTTAGTCGTCATTTCTCCCTAGCCTCCCTCGTTCTGGAACAGCTCCTCAGTCTTCCCTAGACTTGCACAACCTTGATGCTTTTGAAGATTTTAGGCTACGTATGTTGTAGGAGGTCCCACTCCAGTTTGGCTGCTGTTTCTTTCTTATTGGTTTCAGATGGCCTGTTTTCAGTAGGAATATCACAGAAATGATGCTTTGTTCTCATTGCATCCTAGTAGGTAGCACACAATTTCTCTTTGCTGCATTACTGGTACATGAACATCAATCTCTTTATTAAGGTGGTGCCCGCCAGTTTTTCCCTAGTTCTTCTTTTCCCCTTTGTCACCAATAAGTATTTTCTTGGGAAGGTACTTCAGAATGGTATCATTCATCATCAAACTTTAGTTGTAGCAGTCTTTGGTGATTTTTGCCTGAATGAAGTTAATACTAACATGGTTGCCAAATGGTGATTTCCTGATTCTGTCATTCCTCCTTCTCTTCCTCCTCCTTCTTTTGTTTAGAGTCAGGGTCTGGCTGTGTTGCCCCAGGCTGGAGTGCAGTGGCACCATCATAGCTCACTGCAGCCTCTAACTCCTGGGCAGGTAAGTAATCCTCTTGCCTCAGCCTTCCCAGATAGCTAGGACTACAGGCACATTGCACCACAACTGGCTAACTTTTTAAATTTTATTATTTTTTTTAGAAACAGGGTTTCACTTTGTTGCCCAGACTGGTCTTGAACTCCTGTCCTCAAGCAGTCTTCTCACCTCAGCCTCACAAAGTGCTGGGATAACAGGCATCAGCCACTGTGCCCAGCCTCTGTCATTCCTTCTAAATGTATCAGTTGGCAATCTAACTGTAAGGAAAAGATCTCTCTTCTCCCCACTCATTCATTCATTCATTCATTCATTCATTCATTCATATATGTACTCGGTAAGGATTCATGGATTCTTGTTTTATTTAATGGGTTATAATCTATTACTGTGGCTATTTCTTTCGATATTCAAATTGTCCCAACTTTGGCCAGTGGGAGCCCCTTCAAGCTGGCCCCTCTGTCACTTTAACATGCCCATGTCCTTCTTTGAACACTTCCTTATTTTCTGGTACAAGATATCCTAGGCTTATTTAGTATTCTTGCCCCTGCTTTCTGTGTTTAAAGGAATCATGGGTTTATTATCCTGCAAAGGAGTGTTTTGGAAACTCTTTCCCTCCAACCCCCCCAAGCCCTAGGAAACCACATTACACAGGAGGTAAGAGATTGGACTTTGTAGTGAGACTGATCTGGGTTCAAATCCCACATCTTATCAGCATTGTTTCCTTGGGCAAGACTGACAGCCTCTCCTCACCTGTAAACCAGGCATTTGTAAAATGCTGCTGCTTCTTTAATAGTTCCCCAGCACCACCATGTAGCCAGTGGTCTGGGAAATTGCTGGAGGGGATTCCTTGATCTGCCTTAGAGGGTAGGGAGATGAGTGAGAGTTTCCAACTTGATTGAGCTCACCTGTGGTACAACATTACCTGTCTGCGTTCCCACCTCATGCCTTCTAACAGGACTCACATTTATTCCCTGTCTTCCAGCATGTTATCAATGGGAATGACAGACATTCATAAGAATGAGATACACCTGGGGTTTTATGAGCAGCAACCCGTACGTCTTAGAGCTGCACTGCAAAGTGCTGCCCCTGAAGCTCAACTGAGATAAAATATCTGGCCTGCAGTAAGGCTCAATAATTAATAACCCCTGCTATGCCTCTGCTCTTCAAATGGTCAAATGAGTTGGGAAATGCTCCATTCCAGAGCATTATTGGAGATTCATCATAAGGCAAGTTAGGATAATACAAACCCTACTAGTACGGACTCATAGTTTGCTTCTGGAAAGTGGGGTCTGTGCCTTCCTTATCTCTGAACTCTCCACCGTGCCAGTAGCTCAGAGCTTGTCACATAATAGATAGGCAGTAAATGCTAAACAGACCAACAGTAGGTTCACTGAAGGGCTTGGGGTGTAGCCTGTGGAATCCCTGGAGTGTACTGCAGGCTGGAGTCAGAGACCAAGGGAGGGTTTCAGGTATGGGGTGATGGAGGCTCTGGCTAAAATTCTCTCCTCCTTCCCCTCTGTCCTTGATGTTCTGCCTTTCAGCCCCACCTCTGTGGCCTCTCAAACCCATCACTGCATCTCTAACTGCCCTGCAGTGGTCCCAGCCTCCATCACCCCATACCTGAAACCCTCCCTGGGTCTCTGTCTCTAGCCTGCAGCCCACACCAGGCATTCCACAGGTTACACCCCAAGCCCTTCAGTGAACCTATTGTCTATCCACATCCATGCCAGCTCCTTAGTCTGGCATTCAAGACTCACAACTCTCCACCCTGTGGGCTAATCCCATCCCCAGGTAGAATCTGGAATCCACGTTTTAGCCAGCTTGTCTCAAGGAATCCTGCTTCACTGCAGGATATATTAATAAAGCCACTCCTGGTTTCTTTAGATTAATATTTGATGGTATATTCTTTTCTATCGTTTCCCTTGAAGCCTAATTTGTATCTTTGTATTCAAAGTGGGTTTATTGTAGATAGCATGTAGTTGAGTCTTGCTTTTTTATTGAGTCTGACAACACTTGCCTTTTAACTAGAGTATAAGCACCACTTAAATTTAATGTGAATATGGATAGAATTTAGTGTGAATCTACCATCTCACCATTTGCTTTCTAGTTGTCCTATCTAGTCTTTGTTCATTTTCCTTGTCTTTTTTTTTTGCCTTTTTGGGACTGAGCATGTTTTTATGCTTCTTTTTATCTCCCTTGTTAGCTTATTATATGCTTAATTTCTTAGTGATTGCTTTAGAGCATACAACTTACAACTTTGAATTTATCACAGCCTATATTCAAGTACGATTCTGAAAATATAATAATTATATTATAAGGACCCTACAACAGAGTACTTCATTTTACCTTGCTTGGCTTTTGTCCTATCACTGCCATGCATTTTACTTCTACTTGTATATAAACCATGTAATAGATTATTATTTTTGCTTTAGACACTTAATTATATTTTTAAAATCATTTAAAGTATATTTTTATTAACTCGTATGTTGATCATTTCCAGTACTCCTCATTCTGTCGTACATATCCATATTTTCCATGTAATTATAATTTTTCTTCTGCCCAAAGGAATTTCTTCAATATTTTTTGAAGTGTTGGTCTATTTGTGGTGAAGACCTCCAACTTTTATATGCTTGAAAAAGTCTTTATTTCACCTTCATTTTAAAAAACCAGCTTGATTGGGATATAGTTTGCATATTATAAAATTCACCCTTTTAAATTGTATAATTCAGTGTACAATTCAACCATCACCATTATCTAACCTTAGAACATCTTTATCACCCCAAAAAGAAGTCCTGTACCCATTTGTAGTCACTCCTCATTCCATTCCTCCCCATAGCCTCAGGCAACCACTGATCTACTTTCTGTCTCCCTAGATTTGGGTATTCTTGACATTTCCTATAATTAGAATCATGTGGTGTGTGACCTTTTGCATGTGACTTTTTTCATTTAGCGTGTTTTTGAAGCTCAACTATGTTGTAGCTTATATTAGTACTTAATTCTTTTTTAAGGCTGAATAATATTATATTGTACAGATGTCTTAGTCCACGTCATATTTCTATAACAAAATACCTGAAACTGGGTAATTTATAAACAATAGAAGTTTATTTGGCTCATGTTTCTGGAAGCTGGGAAGTCCAGGAGCATGGCACCAGCATCTGGTGAGCACCTTCATGCTGCAGCATTCCATAGGAGAAGGCAAGGGCAAGAGAGCCAGAGAGCAAGAGCACAGGGGGCCAGACTCACTTTTATAAGAAACCCATTCTCAAGATAACTGCCCCACTCCTGTGATACTGACATTAATCTATTCATGAGCCCTCAGGACCTAATCACTTCTTATTAGGCTCCACCTCTTAACACTGCTACATTAGGGATTAAGTTTCCAGCATATGAACTTTGGGAGACACATTCAAACCACAACCATGGATATACTACATTTTGTTTATACATTCATCAGTTAACAAAGGTTTGGGTTGTTTTCACTCTTTGGCTATTGTAAATAATGCTATTATGAACATTCATATACAAGTATTTGTGTGAAAACATATTTTCAGTTCTCTTGGGTTCTCTTCCACCTAGGGATGGAGTTTCTAAATCATATGGTAACTATGTTTACGCTTTTGAGGAATGGCCAGATTGTTTTCCATACCCATAGCACTATCTTACAAGCTCCCTAGCAATACATTAGGGTTCCATTTTCTCCATATCTTCACCAACACTTGTTTGTTCACTTTAATCTTTGAAAGATGTTTTTACTATATGTAGAATTCTAGGTTGACAGTTTTTTTCTTCCAGTCCTTTAAAAATGTTCCACTTTCTTCTGGCATTCATTGTTCACAGTGAAAAGTATCCTGTTATTCTTTTCTTTTCATTGAATCTCTGTACATATCCGATGCTTTTTCTTTGAGTGCTTTTAAGATTTTCTTTTTATTAGTCATTTTAAGCAGTTTGATTTTAGTGTGATTTTCTAATGTTTCTTTATGCTATGGCTTGGTTAAGGTTTTTGGGTCTGTGGATTAATAGGTTTCATTAAATATTTGGCCATTATTTCTTTGGATAGATTTTCAGTCTGTCTCAAACCTTCTTTTTTCCTCTCCTTTGGGGGCTCCATGCAAGTATTAGGTGCCTTGCTCTATAGCCGATGGATGATTTCTCCTCCCCCGCTTCCTTTTTCTCCCTGTATTTTATTTTGGATAGTTTCGATTGCTGTCCATAGAATTAACTAGGATGTTCTTCTGCTGGATCTAACTTACTGTTAATCTTATTAATATCCCAGCCATTCTACTTTTAATCTCTAGATGTTTGATTTGTGGCTTGTTTATATATTATATCTCTCTACTTTACATACCTATGATTGTCTTCCTGAATGTATGGAGTATTTGTTTAATAGCTGCTTTAATGTCATTCTATTAGTTTTATCATCTGTGTCATTTCTGGAACCATTTCAATTGAATGAGTTTTGTGTTCATTATGGGTCACATTTTCCTGTTTATTTGCATGCCTGGTAATTTTTTCTTAAATGTATTATCAATTTTATATTGGGTGATAGATTTTGTTGCTCTTCTTTAAATATTTTTGAACTTTGTTCTGAGCTGCAATTAAATTACTAGAGAACAGTTTGATACTTTTTGAGGCTTACTTTTAAGTTTTGTTATGTGGGAACAGAACATCTTTTAGTCTAGACCGAATTTGCCCCACTAATGAGGAAAAAGCCTTCTGAGCAGTCTAATTAATGCTGTATGTGTTAAAAGGTCTTCCCACTCTGGCTGGTGTGAGTAAAAACCATTCTAGGCTCTGTGTGGGTTATGGTAATTGTTCTCTCCACTCCTTTTCAGTGGTTCCTTCCCAAGCCGTGGGTAGTTTCTGCACATGCATGTGCTGATTAGTACTCAGCTTAAGATTTGAAGGGAACCTTTGATAGCTCTTCAGCACTCTGTAGCATTCTACTTTCTGGTACTTTGGCCTGATAATTCTAGCCTCCATCAATTCTTAATTCTCCCTCCTCAACTCAAAAAGACTACCAGTCTCTCTTTGGGCTCCCTCTCCCTGTTCTGTGGCCTGAAAAGAACTCTCAACACAAACAAAGTAAGATGTGGGATCACAGAGCTGTCTTCCTTGGTTTCTCTCCACTCAGGGATCACTGTACTGTGCTCCTATTGTCCAATAGCTGGAAACCATTGTTTTATATAATTTTCTCTGTTTTTCTTTTTATTTTTTAAGGTGGTGTGTGTGTGTGCATGTGTGTGTGTGTGTGTGTGTGTGTAAGAGAGAGACAGAGAGAGAGAGAGAAGCTGGTCACTGTTACTCCACTGTGGTCAAAAGAAAAAGTCCCTATGATTTGTTATTAAATCTTTATCAATTTGCTTGGCAAAACTGGTTTCTCATTGTTTTACATTTCTAACATGTTTCATTACCATCAAGATTTACAATTTTCTTCAAGTGTGTACAAGCCATTTATAATGCCTCTTTTGTTCACATAGCCTTTGCTCATTTTTCTAGTGAGGATGTCTTAGTGTTTGTTACTTATTTTTATCTACTATTTACATTTAAAGTTACTATCTCTTATCAATTTGTTGTGGATAACTTGTCATCTGTTACTCTTCAAAATAAATTATTTTATTGCAATACACATAGAAAAGTACACAAATGATAAGTGAACTACTTGATGAATTATCACAGTGAACATACCTCTGTGACCACCACCAAATTCAATAATTAGAGCCTTGCCAGTATCCTAGACACCTCCTTTGTGCCCCTGATATTCGTTGCCACTACCTTCTTCCCCAAAAATAACCATACCCTAACATCTAACATCAGTTAGGTTTGCCTGTTTGAACTTTATAGAAATAGAATCATAATAGAATCATATAGTATATGTCCTTTTGTATCTGACCTCTTTCATTCAGCATTATAATTGTGAAATTCATTCACATTGTTGCATGCAGTAATAATCTGCCCTTTCTTATTGCTGTGTGAATATACAACAATTTATTGATCTGTTCTACTGTTGATGAAAATTTAGGTTGTTTCCAGTTTGGAGCTATTTTGAGTGACAACTGCTTTCTCTTGTTTTTCACATTTGGATCTAAAGTCCATCCATCATGAATGTTTGCATGTGGTGTGAGGTAGGGGTCTGGGCTCATTTCTCCCCCATGCAATTATTCAGTTGATCCAGCTCTATTTGTTGAGCTCTGTTTCATTCCACTGGCATTTTTGCCCATCTTTGTTTTAATATCACTACTGTGGGCTGAATGCTTGTGTCCCCCCCAAAACTTACACATTTAAATCCCATCCCCCAGTGTGATGATATTAGGATATGTAGCCTTTGCAGGGTGATTAGGTCATGAGGGTGGCACCCTCCTGAATGGTACCCTTATAAGAGAGGCCCCAGAGAGCTTTCTCACACTTTCTGCTGTGGGAGGACACAAAGAGAAGACACTGTCTATGAATCTGAATGTTGGTCTCCACCAGACACTGAATCTGCTAGTGCCTTATTTTGGACTACCCAGCCTCCAGAACTGTGAAAAATAAATGTTTGTTGTTTACGTTGCCCAGCCTATGGTATTTTTGTTATAACAGTCTAAATGGACTAAGATAATCACACTGCCTTAGTTACTGCAAGTTTATATCTTGATATCTAGGAGTGCACGTATTCTTACCTTGTTCTTTTCCTTTTTTATCAAGGAGGAGATCAGCTTCTCCTTCTTGCAAACCAAAACAGTGGTAATGCAAATCAAGGAAAGCTTGGAATTCTCTGCTGCAGAAGCCACCTGAGGCTCATGCCTGGAACCTCTTAACCTACCCTCTCCCACCTGCTTTTGTTTCTGGGACTGAGAGTCCGGATTCTGACAAGCCTGAGTTCGAATCTCATGTCTGCTCCTAACTGTGAGAATTTGGGCAAGTTGCTCGTCTTTCTGGGCCTCTGTTTCCTCATTTATAACATGGGAATAGTCACAGTACCTAACTCAAAAGGTTACTGTGAGGCTTAAATGAGACTATAAAATGCTGAACACAATGCAGCAATGGACAGATCAGCATCACCATGATCATCACCACCCCACAGTTCCTGTCACTGGGAGAGGACAGACCCTCAAGTTGACCATCTTGCTGCATTCACACTGATCATAGGGTCCCTTCTGAGAACTGGGCTTCAGCTATATTCTTGAGCCAAGGCCTGATTTACCTATAACCCCTTTCTTTCTGTCTTCCCACACACTGCTAGCTCAGCCCTTGGCTCCAGAGATTCAGCTCCTGTATTCTCCCACATATTGTTAGTGGGCCCAGCTCCAGGCAGGTTTCAGGGTTGGAGGCAAATGCCAGCTCCACTGAGGTCTTCCTTGCCCACACCCCCATCCCAGTGAAGAGGAGGTTACCAAAAGGAGGAAAGGAAAAGAATCCTCTTTCCTTTCCTCAGGCAGGAAGGATTGGGTGAGAAAAGGTGTGGAGGTGAAAACAGGCATGACAAGTGTTCTGGTTACCTGTTTCTGTAAAATAAATCACCCTAAAATTTAGTGACTTAAAAAAACAACTGTGTTATTCTCTCTCATGGTTTCTGTGGGTCAGGAAATCAAAGAGGGCTCCCCTAGATAGTTCTTATTTGGCATCTCCCCTAGGTGGCAGTGAGTCAGTGGCTGAGCATCTCTGTCTTCATGTAGTCTCAGGACCTCCCCATGTGATCTCTGCCTGGGCTAGTTTGGGCTTCCTTACAGCATGGTGGCCTCAGGGCTGTCAGCTGCCTTACATAGTGGCTTAGAGTTCCAAATGCAGACATTCAAAAAGACTCAGGTGGAAGCTGCATCGCCTTTTATGATGTAGCCTTAGAAGTCAAATACAGTTGACCCTTAAACAACATCAGCACCAACCCCTTACACAGTCAAAAATCCATGCATAACTTTTGACTCTTCCAAAACTTAACTACAGATAGCCTACTGTTGACTGGAAGCCTTATCGATAACATAAACAGTTGATTAACACATTTTTATATGTATTATATACCGTATTCTTACAATAAAGTGAGCTAGAGAAAAAACGTTATTAAGAAAACCATCAGGATTAGCCAGGAGTGGTGGCAGGTGTCTGTAATCCCAGCTACTTGGGAAGCCGAGACAGGAGAATTGCTTGAACCCAGGAGGTGGAAGCTGCATTGAGCTGAGGTCATGCCACTTGCACTCCAGCCTGGGCAACAGAGTGAGACTCTGTCTCAAAAAAAAAAAAAATCAGAAACAAAAGATTTACGACTTTTATTTAAATATTTT
The DNA here is from genome assembly GCF_049350105.2 of Macaca mulatta. Taxonomy (NCBI): domain Eukaryota; kingdom Metazoa; phylum Chordata; class Mammalia; order Primates; family Cercopithecidae; genus Macaca; species Macaca mulatta. The sequence goes on along the minus strand of NC_133407.1, from coordinate 149,583,288 downwards.
ATTTATTTACTATTCATTAAGTGGAAGTGGGTCATCATCTTCACACTGAGTAGCCTGAGGAGGAGGAGGAAGAGGAAGGATTGGTCTTGCTGTCCCAGGGATGAGAGAGGCAGAAGAAAATGTGGGTACAAGGGGATCTGTTGCAATTCAAACCTGTGTTGTTGAAGACTCAACTGTAATGTCATGTCTACTGAACTCTATTGGTCAAAATAGTCAGAAAAGCCTATCTAGTTTGAAGGGGAAGGCATGTAAACTCCACCTCTTAATGAAAGGAAAGTCAAAGTCACATTATAAGAAGAGCATGTGGGATGGGAGATATTATTGCATTGCTCTTTGGAAAATACAGTTCTGTCACAGCAAGTCTGAGGGACCTGCAGGAAACAATTTTGGCTGTACCAAGTGAGTCTATGTGGTAGTTTGAGGAATTAAGCTTGTGGAGGTTAGGAGCGAGCAGTGAGCTTGTTTGAAAAGATGTGTTTAGACTTGGCCTGGAGGCATAGGGGAGCACCACCACACGCAGAGCCTCACAACCGTCCCAGCAGAAACATCGTCCCCACCATCCAGCAGTAACAGAACCTGTGAGCGCTTCTACCTGTCAGGGGCCATGCAAACACTTCCCATACATTCTCTCTCAAATGCTCTACCTAAGACCCGGAAATGCCTCCAGATATCAGTGTCTGGTCGCCCTGAAACATGTGTTGAGAAGGACAGCCTCAGGGTGGCATTGAGGGTTTGGGGATAGGTCCAGAGATCTGCATGGGACTCCCAGTCAGGCCCCTTTGCTGTGTGAGTTTTCATCAACCCCCAGCCCTCTCTGAACCTCAGTGTTACCTGTGTGATGTTGGATTGGAACTGGTTGCTTTCTAAGGGTCTTCTAGTTCTAGACTTTAAAGTCTTAACCTCCAGGCCTGACATAGGGTAGGTGCTTAATAAATATGCCGTGAATAAATACATTTGCTTTTACACAGGTTTCTCCTCTTCCTTTGCTGGAACTGAGGTTGGCGCAGTATTCAGCTCCTTCTTTCCATTCCATTCCAACCATCTGTCAGACCCCAACTCCCATCAGGCTCTTTCTCTAGCTCCTGTCAGCAGCCTCCACCTTCCAGGTATACCATCCAGCTGACTGTCCCAGGCTCACCCTCCCCCACTCTCTTTCCCAACGCTTGCAGTCTTGTCCCCTCCAATCCAGCCCCTGCAGTACAGCCAGAGGGGCTTCCCAAGACATAACTAAAACTACGATCCTTCTCGCAAACCTCTCCCCTGCACTCCTGCCTTTGGCCTAAACCACTTTCCCAGTGCTTTCCCATCATTCTTTCCAAAGCCTGGCCCTGAGGGTTAAGTTGGGAGGAGCAGGGCAGGGTGAAGCCAGTCCACCTGTGGGCCCCTGTCTCAGCCAGCCCACCTCCCAGCAGTGTGGAGAAAGGAGGATACACTGGGCCCACACCCATGCTGTGCACACCAGCAGCCCACCCTGGGTGCAGGAAATGTCACAGCGCCGTAACTGACCCTAGGGGAGGGCAGTGGGGGACAGGTGCAGGGAAGGTCTTTGCTCACCCTTTTGTGGCCAACCTGAAGACAGCAGTAGCCTAGATCAGCAGGAAGTGCAGCCAGTCGGGAGCAAAAACCCTGTTTGTTGTGGCTGTGCCACTGACCAGCTGTGAGCCAGAGTGAGCCCTCAGCCTCTCTGAACTCAGTTTCCTCATCTGCAAAAGGGGCTGGCATGATTCACCCCTCTTGGGTAGCATTCCACGGATTATGGACAGAAAAAGCATTGTAACCCCCGGAGTGCTTTGTGTGTGCTTGGTGCTGTTATTGGGCATTACCCAGGAGGGCTGGCTGCCAGCCAAAATCTGCCAGCCCTGTATCCTTCCACTTTCAGCAGCTCCCAGTAATAGCCTGCCTGATGAGGCCGGCTGCTTTTCTGATTTTGGCTCTGAGGCGAGTATCGATCTGGGGTGTGCTTTGTGACGATGGATGAGTGGACACCCAGCCACTCTCTAAACTGGATCTCAGGCTCTAAATGATTCATGTGTCAGGCTGCAAATAGTACCTTTCGTTCTGGTGCCTCCAGGATGCTTGGGAAAGCATATAGCCTCCTCAGCACTTTGGAACTTGATGCCGAGGCTGAGATGTGGTCCTGTTTGCTAAATTTAGGGTTGGCTCCTCCCTGTGCGTAAACAGGATGCTGCAGAGTTGAGGGGACAGGGCTTGTCTCCTTCTTTGTTCATACGCAGTTGGAGTTTTCTTTCTTGGTAAACTGGAAAGAAACCTGGGATAGGAATGAAGAGGTATGCGTTTGGGTTTTGACATTCTCTTCAACTGGTTGTGTGACTTCTCCAAGTTTTGGCTTCCCGCTTGTAAGACAGAGACATCAGTCTCAAAAGCAAATGTCAGGCTGTAATGAAGCTTCTGGGTTTGTTGGACTCTGCACATCCAATAAAGATTGCATGGGGCCATCTACATGGGACCCCGTGCAATCTTTAGGCTCACAGATGGGGCATGAGGAGATGTCCACTGGCCCTGACTTCATCCCAGGGCAGCTGAATTTGGGCACCTGGGTCTCAGAGATGCTCCTTTGCTCTCTTTTGTCCCTTGGCACTTAGGACAGACCCAGCATATAGCAGACTCTCAGAAAAGTGGTCATTGGGTGCATGAGGGCACCATTACAGTGACAAAGATCAGCCTATCCAGCCAATCCCACAAGGAGAAATCACTAGAGGGAAATATTCCATATAAACCCCCATCTTACCTGTAGGTGACCACTACAGTGGGATCCCTGGGAGAGCAGGAACAATGGCCTGGAGTTACATTTTTAAAATTTAATTTGTTGCCACCATTTGAACCCACCTCACCCTAACTTCACCGACATAAACATCTGCTAGAGGGAGCTGAGACTGTAATGTCTTCACATTAGAACAGAGTCCACCATGGAGACAAGCAAATGCACAAGAACTTTCTCCACTTTTAGGGGTACAATTGTCAACTCAAAGACAAGGAACAGCCAGATCCCGGCATACAGACTTCCCTTTTGTTTCTAGTCTGTCTCACTGGTTCTCAAATTTTACTGAACCTGAGAGTAACCCACACAGAAGTCTGCTCCTGAAAACTGCAACAGATAGGATCTTCATGGGAAAGCTGGACTGCCTCATTTTCACCACCTGTGCCCATGTTAGACCCCAACTCCCTTACCACCATAGCACATGTAATTCTGCTATACATCTGCCTTGATCACTGCCGCATCCTTGGCACCTAGTGCAATGCTTGGCACATGTGTATAAGCTCAATAAGTATGTGTTGCTTTGTTAGCTTGGTGAGTTAATTAGTGGAGCAGACAAACCTCAGAAATTTCAGTGGCTTAGTGTAGAAAAGGTTTATTTCTTGCTCATGAGAAGTGTTTTCTGCATGTGGTGACTCAGGGACCTCCTGGTTCTGTCATCCCAACTTAGGGCCCTGCAAGTCTCCATGGCAAGGAGGGGAGAGACGAAGGAGGAACATCAGCTTTTATCTGTGTCAGCCTAGAAATGATATGAATCCCCTTGGCTCATGGCCCGTCGGCCAGAGCAAGTCAGGTGGTCCCAAGTTAATAGCACAGGGGGGTGGGGAATGCAGGTAAGTTCCTGGGCTATTTGAAGCGCCCTCAACTGCTGCCCCACACTTTGAACTAAGGCCCCACCAGGGCATGGGCCTTGAGCATCCAACTCAGGCTCACTGGGCAGCTGCGTGTGCCAGATCCTGCCCGGGGGCTTTTGCAACATTTTCCTCGTGATCCCCTCCCAACACTCTAGGGAAGTAGCAATTACTAACTGCAATTAGCAGAGGAGGATGCAGAGGCTCATTGTGGTCAACTCCTTGCCCAAGTTCACATGGCCATCAAGGAGCAAAGCCAAGACTCGAACACAGGTTGGTTTGCTATTTAACTCCAACCCCAGTGCTTTCCCCATCATGGCCCAGAGACATTCTGGGTATAGACAGTCAAAGGGGCCTTCGAGACAAGGAAGGGATGGGACCAGAGAACGCAAGGGAACATGGTAAGGAGAGAAGAGCAGAAAGGATCAGACACAGCCTGGCGGCAGCTGGAGAAAATGTATCTACCATCTTCCCATGGTGTTGTTCAGGAAGGAAGTACTGGACTGGGAGAAATAGCTACTTTTATTGACTAGAGATGAAGAAAGAAGATGCCTTCTAAACAGGGTTTAATTTATTGGCTGCCTTGTACAAAAGTCCTTTAGATGCTCAAGAGAGTGATTTAGATTTTGTCTCATCTTTGAGAAATGGAGACCGTCACTCCCTGCTCTCAGGTTATTTTTGAAATGAACACTTTCTCCCCACAGAGAAGCTATTATTCAGAGTACCTTTTTTTTCCCCATCAACTTCTTTTTTTGGTCTAGTTGAATCCCAGAGGGGATAATAAATATATGGAAACCAAATAAAAGGAAAGACATAAAAACAACCACCGTTTTCAACAAACTACTTCGAACGAATGGGTTCAGGGTTGCTAACAGGTCTTCATCTGCTGTTCTGAATACAATTACAGCAATTTGGAGACATCCTCTGCTAAGGTGCTAGCGTCCACAGACAACTACCCAGCCCAGGCCTGTTTGAGTCAGGGGAGCTGGCTCTGTTGGGCAGCTCTCCGGAGTGACCCATGGAAGACCACTTGGGCACGGGGCAGTGCTCATCTTGAGAAAGTTTGCCTTTCTACCACCTCCACATCTGCCTCTCTAGCCCTATAATTTACATGCCCTAGTTCTGCCCCACTTGTGTTTCCTGGGACAATCTATAGGGGCACCTGTTTTATCAAATTTCTCACTCAGCACATAAAAAGTAGGCCACTGATTTGTTTCACAGAACCTGAAGCCTTGACCCTCAAGACATTTCAGGTTGTGTTACATCAGGTCATAGGTGGCTGCCATAGCTGGGGAAGTGTGGAAACCAGGACAGGACTTTGGTCCAGGGGCCACAGTGTTGGTTGGGGAAGGTGCGTGGAGTTGCAGAAGCTCTCCCAGAAAAGCATCCCTGCTGCTCTGATTATGTCACACGCTGCCTGAGCCCACCCATGGCTCCCTGTGTCCATTAGGATGAAATCCAACAAATCCCCATCATGCAGCTTCTGAGGGCTATAGTGTTCCAGCCTCTACTCATCATTCCAGCCCATATCCCATGATTTCAGTGTCCCGCATCACACTCTGGGGGGCTGAGTCACTTCCAGTTGCTTCCATGTCCCATGCTGCTGTCACCTGATGATTGCCTTTCCTCCTGCTATGCCCACAGCCAGGTATGCCCTTCCTCTCTCTCCTGTTCATGCACACATATGTGCACACACACATACACACACATGCACACACATATAGACACATGCACACACACACATATACACACATACACACATGCATGCATATGCATTGCTATAGATTGAATGCTTATATCCCTCTCAAATTTCTGTGTTGAAATCCTCATCCCCAAGGTGACAGTACTAGGATGTGAGGCCTTTGGAAGGTGATTAGGTCATGAGGATGGAGCCCTCATGATTGGTAACATGAAAAAGCAACACCAGAGAGTTTTCTTACCCCTTCCATCATGTGAGGACATGGTGAAAAGAAGGTTACAAACCAGGAAGTGGCCCTCACCAGATACCAGTTCTACCAGCGCCTTGCCCTTGGACTTCCCAGCCTCTGGAACAGTGAGAAACACATTTCTGCGGTTTATAAGCCACCCAGTCTATGGTATTTTGTTGTAGCTGCCTGGACAGACTAACACACACTACACAAGTATGTGCTCACACATACTGTCCTCTAGGACCACTTCTATTCACTGCTTAAGATTAAACTCTGGATTGCCTCCTCCCAGAGGCCTCTCTGGCTGACCTTGGGCTAAGGAAAGGGAATTTTGTCAGTCCTGCCTTGTTTCCCCCTCATACAGGCCAGTGAGCTTGGATGGAGAGTGGTGGAGGGTGTCTCATTCATCTGTGTCTCCTTCCAAAGGAGACTTTGCTACATTCTACATTCAGCCAACAGAAAGTCTTGGGCAGAAAATATAAGGAAAAGGACAAGGGCCATCATGATTCATTCTTTTCTGATTTGTTTCTCTTGAAAAGTAGAGCAGCATTAAAGAAAAAGAAAAAAAAATGACACACAACACAGAACTGTTTTCATTCTCTATTTTTTCTTCTTGTCCATATTTTTTTTTTTGAGACAGAGTCTTGCTTTGTCGCCAAGGCTGGAGTGCGGTTGCATGAACTTGGCTTACTGCAATCTCCGCCTCCTGGGTTCAAGCAATTCTCCCGTCTCAGCCTCCCAGGTAGCTGGCATTACCGTGTCTCAGCCTTCCGAGTAGCTGGGATTACAGACGCCTGCCACCACACCCGGCTAAGTTTTTTATTTTTAGTCGAGACGGGATTTCACCAAGTTGGCCAGGCTGGTCTCGAACTCCTGACTTCAGGTGATCCACCCACTTTGGCCTCCTGAAGTGCTAGAATTACAGGCCTGAGCCACTGTGCCCAGCCCTCCTTGTCCACATGTATACATAACTTAATAGTTGTAATCAGTACTGACAAGCTTGACATTTCCCCTGCTAATGAGAACATTTCCCCTGGTTCCTTTCTTGGGCTCAGTCCTGGGTAGGCACAGGAAGCTTCTACCCCATGCTGGAGCCGGTGGCAGCCCTTTTCCTAAAACCCTCCCTGCCAGGTGTTTGGGTTCCAGTTCCATTCTAAGCACCACCCCAAATCCTTCCTCCTCGCTCCACCCCCCAGTGCCCCCAAGTATCACTCCACATAGCTGCCTTTGTTCCTTAATGGGAGGGACTTGGCATTCATGGAACCCCTATGACATGCTTAGTGCTTTCCGCAGAGCAGCCGGTTAATGCCTGCAACAGCCTTGCAAGGCAAGTAGTATGTCCCTTGCCCTACATATGTGGAAACTGAGGCTCAGAAGTGAGGCAGCTTCCCCACCATTTCAACTCTCCAACCCTGAGGCCTGGGACCTTGACTGTTCCTGAATCAGCTGATCCCAAGTCACCCACCTGGTACACCAGGCACCTAACAAACACGGGACTGCCAGATGGCCACGCACACTCCTGTTAGGGGCCAATTCTCCAGGTCAGGGGTAGAGTCAGGCTCTAACCGTGAAGTGTGTCCTTCCTAAGAGCGAGGGAAAGGCTTGGCTAAAAGCACAGAGGCACCGGACAGTCAGGACGGTGTGATCTCAGGAAAGTTCCTTCACTTCTGTCTCAATTTCCTCATCTGTGAAGTGGGATCTACCTAAGGGATGCTGTGAGGATTAAATGAACTGGTAAAAGCAGAGTCCAAACAGTGCCTGGCACATAGCAAACTGTGTATAATTGCCATTATTCTGATTATTTTCATCATCTCTGACTGTGGTACCTCATTTCTAGGCTGAATATACTCACCCCTAGTCTTCTGGACTTTCTACTATTTTTAATTAGGGGGTTGAAGCCTCACGAGTCATGGGGTTTCCTGATAGATAACATGATGCAGCCACACTATGTGACAAGTTTTTCTTTCTTTTTTTTTAAATTATACCTTAAGTTCCAGGATACAAGTGCACAACGTGCAGGGTTATTACATATGTATACATGTGCCATGTTGGTGTGCTGCACCCATTAACTCGTCATTTACAATAGGTATTTCTCTTAATTCCATTTTTAATGTCCATCATCTCTATTCCTGACAACAACACTGCAAAATAGGAATCACTACCACCAGTGTTTAGATGAGAAGATGGAGGTTCAGCGTTCCATGGTGGGCCAGACGCAGGGCCAGAAATCGCATTCGGCTCAGTGGGGCAGCAGGACTCTGGCTGCCCAATTCACCTTCCTAGCTTCACTGGATGATGTGGTGCTCAGTGCACGGAGCCACTGGGCCCACTGGGCCCTCCTCCTTGAGGATTCTGATGAGTGTTTTATTCTTACTTGGATGGTGTGACACCCTTTTCAGCAAGGAGCAGTAGCTTGGGGTAGAGTGGGTGGATTTGATTTTCTAAATTATCCCAGCTGTTGGCCTAGAGAGGCCAAAAAGACCAGGACTCTGTCCTCTGGGTCCGTCCCCAAGCCTGTAACCTCAGCACAGGTGCCGGTTACCATGGCGGCCATAGCACCTCTTCCCAGGTCTCTGGACAGTTTTCTTGGGAAAGTTGGGGTAAAAAGGCTTTCTCAACCCTTTCTTCCTATCACCTTATTCACTCATCTCCACTTAAGTTTAGAGGCCTGCTCCATGCCAGGTCCTGTGATGAGCAGTAAGGATACAGAAGTGAGCCAAAAAGATACAGTCTCCTCCCAACAGGAGGAGGAAGAGGATCAAAAAGACACAGCCCCCTCCCCACAGGAGGAAGAGCACCAGAAAGACTCAGTCCCCTCCTAACAGGAGAAGGAAGAGGACAAAAAAGACACAGCCCCTTCCCAACAGGAAGAGGAAGAGGACCAAAAGATGCAGTCCCCTCCCAACAGGAGGAGGAAGAGGACAGGCCTGACAGCAGGCCCTCAGGGAAAGATGCAGGCCACAGAAAGATAGAGAATGTCTTCTGTCCTTAGAAGACAAGATGAAAGCTGAGATCTGAATAAGTGTGTTTGCTGTTGGGGGAACAGGGAGGAGGCCAACATGGCTGGAGCCGGGTGAAGCCAGGGAAGAGGGAGAAGATCCCCTTAGCTACTAAGACAAGAACAGCAGAATCATCCTCAACTCTCTCCTCACCCTCACATCCAATGAGTTATCTACATTCCCTTCTAGAAGTTTCCCAAACCCATCCCTTCTTATCCAGCCCTGGGTGCTTACTTTGGGTCAGTGTTCCCCTTCTCTGTGTGACATTGCCATGGCCACCTCTCCAACTGTCTGCAGCCTTCATCTGCTCTCCTGAAATCCATCCTTCCCCAGCTTTCTGAAACTAACATCTGGCTGTGTCACTCCTCACCTGCAAAACCTTCGATGGCGCCCCATGATCTATGCTGTGCTGTCCAATTCCATAGCTGCAAGCCGCAGATGGCTATTTAAAGGTAAATCAATTAAAGTTCAATGAAATGTAAAATGCAGTTCCTCAGTTACATGGGCCACATTTCAAAGGCTCAATAGGCTCATGTGGCTAGTGGCTACCATATTGCACAGTATAGATACAGAATACTTCATCCCAGAAAGTTCTTTTGGACAGCATGGGACTCTATGGGAAACAAAAATCCAAATTCTTTGGCCTGGTATTTAAGTCATTAAACAATCTGGCCCCGGCTGGTTCGTCCCAGCTCATTTCCCACCAGCCCTTCCCATCACACTCAGCTCCAGTGTTTCACATGAACCTACAATTCCCAACCCTACCTGTGGTAGTGTCCTCTGTACCTTTCTGGAATTTACTTGTGCAATACATGCAGGTATGTATGGAGTGTGTGTGGACCTGTGTGTGTGTATATGTATTGTGACTGAGTGTGTGTGTGTTCGTGTGTATGTGTGTATTTTCTCATTTTCCTCCCTTTCTTACACTAAGGTTTCCTTGGGGGATGACAAAAATGTTATGAAATTAGATTATGGTGATGGTTGCACAACTCCATAAATACAGTAAAAGTCATTGAATTGTCACTTTAAATGAGTGAACTTTATGATATGTAAATTATATTTCAGTAAAGCCATTTTTAAAAAGAATGTTACATATACTGATATATACTGGTTTGCACCTTGTTTGTTCAAGAGAGCCTAGCACTCTTTCCTCATCACTGAATACAGAGCTTCCTCATTCTTTATACAGCTGCAGTGTATTTTGCTGTGTAAATGTTCCATCATTTATCTACCGTGTCTCCGACTGATGGCCTCTTGGGGTGTTTCCAGCCCTTTACTATTCTGGACAATGCTGCAGGAATAGCATGTTCCAAGTGTGCGCTGGTATATCCATGGAACAAATATCTCCAAGTGGGGTTGCGGGATTGCAGAGTAGCTGCAGTTGTCATTTTGACAGATGTTGTACAGCTCCCTCCACGGAGCTGGACAGATTTGCACATTCCCACCTGCAGTGGTTGAGAGTACACGTTTCCCCAAGCCTCACTGATAGCTTGCATCAGACTCATGTGGTCTATCAGTGCGCTTTTAAGTACATTACTCTTATAAGGGAGCTTAAGCAGCTTTACAGATATTTAAAAGGCTTTTGGATTTATTTTGGGGGGAACTGCCTGTTCGTGTCCTTTGCCCGTTTTTTATTAGATTACTGATCTTTTCCATCTTGATTTCTAGATGCTCTTTATACATTGTGGTGATTAAACCTTTACGATACATTTTTTCCAATTTGTTTTTTGTCTTTTGTTTTATTTGCCACATAGAACTTTAAAAGATTTTTTAAATCTTATTAAATTCATCAATATTATCTTCTCTGGCTTTTGGATTTTTGAGTGTCAGAAAGCCCTTACCCCTCCAAATTTTTAAAGGAGTTTGCCCAAACTTTGACACTTCCTGGCTCCATGCTTTTGCAATTAAATTAAAATTAAATTAAAATTGTGATCCACTTGACATTTGATCCACATGGCATTTCAAGGGGTGTGCATTGATCTATGGTGTATGGATCGAACCATCCTTTTCCACATGACCACCTGTTTGTCCCAACATCATGTATTAAGTATTTATACCACACTGATTTGAGATATTGCCTTTATCATATACTAATGTCCTGGGTGAATTGGAGCCTATTTCTGGACTTTCTACTCTGTTCTACTGGTATGTCTATCTCTTCATGTGCCAATACCACACTGGTATAATTACTGCCATTTTAGGGTATAAAACGAAATTTAATCCAACTCGCCTGTGAAGCTTTCTAAGTTATCCTTAAATACATAGATCTCCCTCCCCTCTCCTCTTAATATACCAAGCATCTCTGCCCAGGCTTTGAGTTCCTTAAGAATAAAGCCTTGCCCTCTGAGCCTTGCCTATGAATGCAAGTCCCAGTGCCTGGGGTGGGATCTAGGACGTTCGTCCCTCCCATCACAGCAATATCCATCAAGTGCACAGGGCTGTAGTTTTCCGGATGTCACATTTCTCCTTACTTTGAAAATCAAGACACAGTGTCCCTTCTTCAGCCTTCTGACATTGTTTCCAGAGTCCTCCAGGATGTCTCAGACCCCTGGAATGGTGGCTCTGCAGTGAACTTGGCACCTTTTCTGGACTGGAGGCTCCTCTTCAGACTCCAGACACCAAGAGCCCCCAGGGGCTTACCCCTCCTCTCTTCTTTTAGACTTCAAGCCCTGCTGCCCCAGCCCTTCTGTGTCCAGTGGAGGTTCCCACTCTTTGTGCAGAAAGTGAAGTTGAATCCCTATTTACTTCTCCTTCCATCAACATGACAAGAAGGGCACTTTGCCTGTTTTTGGTGGTCACTCTTCACTGCAGATACCACAATGGAAAAAGCCATTTCTGTTGACCCTAGATATATTTTTTGCAAGTCTGGGCCAGCTCGTGGCTATCAGCTCTGTTTTAACATCAAGCCAATTTAAGAGCTTCCCAGCATTTGGCAAACATATCTGGAGCCTATCCTCCCTACCAGACCTGTGCCAGGTGCCAGAGGACACCAAGGCTGTGTCAATCTGTCCTTAGAGGGCTTCATTTCCAGTGCACAGAATGGATCGACACAGAAAAAGAAAACCCCAAATTACGGCATTTCATGGAGTGTGCATTGCCTGGGCTTGCTGGGTCCCCGATCTTTTTCCTGATGCAGAGGTTATCACACTGTGGTGTTTTCTCAAGCTGTCTAGTCCACCTCCTTACCCCATTTTACGAATAACAACAGAGGCTCAGCAAGTCCCAGGGAGGCCAGATGCAGAGCTCAGGATTGGAGCCTGGAGCCTGGTTCTCTGGCCTTCCACCAACCTGTCTTCTCCCTCCCTCCATCCCAACCAAACCAGTGCCACCGCTAGTCACAACAAACCTCCCAGCATCTCTCAATTCCCTATATTTCCCACCACCTTTGCTACTACACCTGGAGTCCAAGCCAGCATCTTATCTCACATGCATCATTTCACTGCCTCCTAACTGCTTCCTTCTGTGGTACTCAGGATGCTAATGGGATTTTTTCCAAAATGACATTCTGATCAGGTCATCTTCTTGCTTAATAATTCTCAATATCGACCTGGTGCTTTTTATTCTTATTATTTAAACTTTTATTTTGAAATACTTGTAGATTTGCATGCAATTTATAAGAAATTGTAGGGAGAGCCTGTGTACCTTTTATCCAGTTTGTCCCAGTGGCAACATCTTAAATCACTGTTTCCTGTTGCTTTTGAGATAAAGATGGAGATTGGTATTATGGTTTCAGCCTGGAGTTAGCGAGACTTGGGTTCAAATTTCGACTTCAACACTGACTGAGTGACCTTGGCAAGTTATCATGCCTCTTTGAGCCATGGATTCTTTGGGTATAAAATGTATAAGGGCATATATACCAAAGAGTATCTTGAAGTTCAAATAAGATAATGCTTATAAAGTGCTTAAAAAAGAGACTGACATATTGACTGGCATTCAGTAAATTGTAAAACATCTTGGAAAGGTCTAGCCCTTGTCTACCTCTTTCCATCCACAATTCCCCTTGCTCTCTCTGTGCCAGCCATGCTGACTTCTTCCTGATTCTTCCTCTTGTCCTTCTTCTTCTCCCACCCCAGGACCCCTGCACATGCTGTTCCCTCTTTCCTGGATGTTTCTCACCCCCGCACGTTGTTCTGTCTACTTACCCTTTAGTCTTCGGCCCAAGTGTTTCTTCGTCAGAGAAGCCTTTGTTGACCACACAGACCTCACGTTCCTTCTCTCAGTGCTGTGCATGCTTAATTTTCCCATACAAATACTCATTTCAGGATGAAAACATATAACCATTTGTGTTTTTACTGATTATTATCTCCTCCACTACACTATGAGTCCATGAAAGTCAAGATGGTGTTTTGTTCATCAAAGTATCCCTAGAACCTAGCACAGAGCCTGGCATTGAAAAGATACCAATAAATAGTTCTCAACTGAATCAATGAGCAAATGGCAAGGAGGGAGGAGAGGCAAGAAGGGCATGATGAGGACAATGGTGAAGATTTTATTAACAAACATTTACTGAGTGCCTATTAGATGTGACATAGTATGCTAAACATGCTGTATGGATTACAACCCAAATGTCCATCAGTGACAGACTGGATTAAGAAAATGTGGCACATATACACCATGGAATACTATGCAGCCATAAAAAAGGATGAGTTTGTGTCCTTTGTAGGGACATGGATGCAGCTGGAAACCATCATTCTCAGCAAACTATCGCAAGAACAGAAAACCAAACACCGCATGTTCTCACTCATAGGTGGGAACTGAACAATGAGATCACTTGGACTCGGGAAGAGTCCATCACACACTGGGGCCTATAACGGGGAGGGGGGAGGGAGGAGGGATTGCACTGGGAGTTATACCTGATGTAAATGACGAGTTGATGGGTGCTGACGAGTTGATGGGTGCAGCACATCAACATGGCACAAGTATACATATGTAAAAAACCTGCACGTTATGCACATGTACCCTAGAACTTGAAGTATAATAATAAAAAATAATAATAATTCACAAAAACTTTAAATAACTGCAATCATTCTTTATCCAGCTTGATATTTTTCCTTAGCTTTTTACCCTGTCTGATAGTATCAGATTTCATCACTAATGTGAGCTTTGTGGACTTGGAGATTTTGTCTTCTTCCATTCTATGTCTCTAGAGCCTAGAACAATTCTGGTACATAATAGGTACCCAGTAAAGATCTTTGGAATGAATGATTACTGAAAGAATGAGTTATCACAAGAAACATGCAAGGTAGGTACAATTATTGCCTGATCCACATTTTAAACATGAGGAGACTAAAACTTGGAGAAATTAAATACCTGGTCCAGGTAAGAACGAGAACCAGGGCTTAAACCTGGGCCCTCTGACCTCAAAGTTTAACTGTGATGCTCTCCTGGATTTGGTTTCCCCATAAACGAACCCCAAGACAAGGATTCAAGTACAGGCAGTTTGTTTGGGAGTTGATTCCAGAAAATACCAGTGAGGGGAGAGGAGTCGCAGGGAAGGAAAGGCCAAAAAAGGATGCATCATTAAGCAACCCACAACTGGGGGCCACCGGAGCTCAGTCCCACCAGGGTCCTCGGGGCTTCAGAGCCATCCTCCCCGAGGGCAAGGGAGCCAGAGGATGTACACGCCAACTCCCATCAGTTACTTGTTGAGGGCTGCTCACAGTGGGTACCAACTCTCCAACAGGTCTGGCTTGCCCAGTATGTGGGCTGATGGTGTGCCTGCTGTCAGACAAGGGTTCTCAAGCAGAGTCACACATTTGCCCAGAAGATTGGAATGAAGCAATACCAGCACCTTTGTTGGATGCCATGCAGGGTCACCTCATCAAAAGGATGCTAGATCTTCTCTAAAGATGATGCCTAAAGACCAAATATTTATTGGAGAAAAACCCTTCTTCCTCCCCTGGACTCAGCAGCCCTCCTCACCTCCACCTTCTTCCTTTTACTTCTTGGGGTCCTAATGTCCTTTAAGGTCTGAATGAAATCCCATCCTAGGTCCATGCTGGGAGAAACCACAGAGATTGCATGACCCACCTTCCCACCCAGTGAAGGGGATCAGCCTAAGCCCTCAGAAAGGTCCTGTCCTTTGGAGGCAACAGTCTGATCTCTGGAGAGCCATGTTCGACCCTTTCTACCCACAGATTGCATCTGACCTGTCTGGGACATCACAATTCACACACACAGCCTGAAGACTCCTCTCCATCCCCAGTGTTGTCTGCAGTTTTCTGACATGACAAGGTTTCCTGCCTACAACTGCACTCACTGTTCCAGCAGCTACCCTGGCAAATATTAAATATATGGTCAATTTGAGTCCCCAGTGTTCTCCATCAAATACATGGCTTTCAAGTTAGATGGAGATTTCCATCTGAACTTGAGGGATTGCATCCTCAGTACCACAAATCAGGACAGGCTCTTCGTCCTAATTTAATTCCATCTTAATAAACACAGTCCCATGGTGCTATCAGTCCTTTAAGATACCATGAGCCAGAGTTGGCCCTCTGTGCCACACTGGCCTAGGTTCAGCCCAATGGTCATACTCTTTCTTGGAGAAGTGCAGTCAAATGAATTTCCCTTATTTCTAACCCCACCCCTCAACCACCACCACGATCTATATCTGTGCCTTCCTTCCCTTACTACAGAACTCAGCTAAAATGGCCCAGGTTTGCTTTTCTGAACATTTGGCTTTGTGCAAACCTGAGCTTTGGGGGTCCATCTTCTTTCCTGGGCTCCCCATGAGCCCAGGAATGTGTTGGATCAGTGGATGGATGAATCCTCAGCTCGGCTCCCAGGACCTATGGCTGCGAGCTCACCTTCCCTCTTGCCTCTCTCCTGTGCCTCACTTTGCCCCACACCCCTCACACCCCTCCCCTTCCATGCGTTTCCATGCCCGGATCATGTGCTGTGTCTGCCTGATGCGCCTTGCTCCTGTTTCCTCGTGCTCTTAGAAACATCCTTCTAGGATGGATAGGAATCAGCTGGCCTGGCTCTTCCCCTTTCTAGATCAGTGCCTTTGCTCATCTGTGACTTTTTTTCCTCAACTGCAAAATGGGGATGAGAAAATGATCTGAAGTCAGGTTCCCCAGAAGCAGAGCCTGAGGTGCGGATGCTTATGTGTGGGGTTTATTGATGGTATGCTCACAGGAGAAATCTATAGTAGAAGAAGACAGGCAGGATGGGGGCCAGCGAAGATGAGGTTCTCAGAGAAGTCCACTCTCAGCCTGATACTACAGGGACGACAGGTGTGTGAATTGCACCGCAGAGGTGCGGAGGCTGTTGCCACCTAGTGGTTCCCATAAGCCAAGGACAACATCCCCAGGAGAAGGGAGCAAGTGTGAGAAATCAGCACCTCCACAGAGCTAGGGGCTGGGCAGGCTGGGGTATCAATAGCCTCGCTCACAAACACCTGCTCTATAGCATTGCTGGGGGGATGAAATCAGTATATTTCAAATACTAAGAAGAGTAATTGACATTTAACAGAGTTTAATGATTGTTTCTGTCATTTTGTTACTCTTTCTTTAAAACTCAGCTACAACTCCACCTCTGAAGTCTTCCTCACTGGCCATCTAGAGAATTAATTGCTCCTCTCCCAGGCTATGTCAGCACTTGGTGTTTTTGTCCTTTTTATTTAAATTTTTAAATTACACCAGTAAAACATAGAAATATTGTTGTAACAGGATCTGAAATATAGAGAGTAGAATGTCTTCCTCTCTAACCCACGTTCTCCCTGGGAGGAAAACCCTGTTAACTCTTTATTGGTGGCGCTTTTTAACTTGAGTATATCATCCTGCTTTGTTTAGGAGGAACTGAAGTTTCCTGGCCACATTTAGAGTTTTTTAATGGGAAAGACCTGACTTGTGATTCTTTTAACCCCTGCTCAAGAAATACCTGCTTAGCGTTGAGCCAAACTTTCTTGATCATAGTGGGGTGGGGTGTCAGAAACACATTTCCAGCCTCTGTGCCCCAGAGATTCCCACTCAGGAGACCTGCACAGGGCCAGGAATCTCTTTCCAGATTCTGGTAACAAGTTCTCCCGGTAAGTTAGGTGAAAATCCAGCTTGGAGAACGTTGTATTAAAGGTGGCTTCCATCGTATGAACATCTTGCTTATCAATTGGTTTAGATGCCTCCATTTTGCTTCATAGGATGATTATTTTGGGTGTGGGCACACATTTTTACTGTGGCTACAATAGTAGCACATTGTCATTGTGAGAACTAGAATACTTTAAAAGTTACCTTTAACCCCAGCACATGAAAACCACATCTAAGGGGCGTTCACAGGCCCCATGCATATTTTCCAAGTCTGGCCCTGGGACCACCCCGCCATTCCCAGTTTTGCTCTCAGATATTTCCATCCCCTGCTTCTGACACAGACTGACAGGGACCAGGGCTTCTTTCTCTTCTCCTTATGAACTCGGGGATGACAGGTGCACCTGCTCACCAAGCACCAGCCGCTTCCCTGTCTCTTCCTCATCCCGCAGAGGAAAGTGGCCATTTCCCCCATCGCCTGCTGCCCTCACCATCTCTCAAGAAGTCCTCTGTTTTTTTTTTTTTAGTTATAAAGCAGAACATTTTTATTTACACAGCAGTGTTTTAATAACCAGCAACATTTTGGAAAAGAACTAGAAAAATAGTTAAAAGATAAATGGACTTATGCTTCAATGTTATGATTTTTCACATACACTAAAGTTCATTTATACTTTTTTAAATCCTTGAATTTCGAAGTCCTCAGGTTTTAAGAGTCTGTCAGGACCCTATTTTTAGTGGACTGAGACTTCTCCTGGGTGGCCAGATTGTTGCGGCTTCCTCATGACCAGATGTGTGTCTGTGTTGGCAGTGGAGCCTCCTGTGGCCTCAGCCTGCACATGCTAGTCACCTCGCATAACCTTCTGTCCATCTGGCAATTCTGTGTGTGTGAGTGCGCACACACACACACACACATGGCCTGCCCATTCTCAGAGGAGGAAATTGAGGCGCAGCGAGGACACACAGTAGGGACAGAACCAGAATCAGGACTGGGATTTGATCCCTCACCTACCGCCTTCCCGCTCCTGTCAGCTGCAGTGAGGTGCTGCTCCCACTCCATTCCCACGACCTCTGCATCTCTGAGGTGGACATGACCCCCGATATCCCGCCAGAGTGAGGAGAGGGCTGTGTGTGTATGTCTATGTGTGTCATAAACAACACTGATCTTCTACCTATTCACCCAGAGTCCAGCAGCTGCCAGCCTGCTAGTCAAAACCTTGTGGCAGCTATAACTCTGTTTGATCTTCTCAAAGTTTAGAATTTTTTTTTTTTACCAGTTGGTGACATTTAAAAATCAAGAATATTCACATAGAAATCCAGATGTCCACCTTCTCTGGAAAAAAATTGAAAACTGGCAGTCCAGGCCCACATTCCTGCTTAGCCACCATCCAGCGGAGTTGGGTAGTGGCTGTACCCATTTGACACCACAGATGCCACAGTCCGCACTACTCCCTATTACCTCCCAGTATACAGCCAGTGCCTACTGCTGCTTGCCACCTCACATACACTGTTGCTTTTTCTTATCGGTAGATTCCAGAGGAGAAAGCCATAAGTCAGAACCAGCCCACCTCCCTAGGTAATGCCTGGTCCTGCTACACATTTGAGTTTGAAATCCCTGCCATCCCTCAAGTCCCTACCCAATAATCTGTAAATCTCAGAGCCTTGGCATACAGTAGGTGCTGAAAAAAAACTGTAGCCCCATTTACTGAGTGCTTATCCTGGGTGAGGCTATGGAACCTATCACCTTTTAACAGATGAACCAACAGGCTCAGAGTTCGAGCCGTGCCCAAGGTGAGTTTTGTCACTAGGACTTTTGTGGTGTCACTCACTTTTGCACTGAGCTACCTCTCATGGTGTGGCTTTTCATGCCTGTTCTTTTTGCCTTCTCAACTTACTTGCTGGTTTCAGAAGGTTTCATAAAAGAGATAGTAATTAAGGCCAAGCCTCAGCACCGTGGCTGGGCAGAGTCTGAGAGAGGAGAAAGGCATTTCACAGGAGGAAAAGGAGAGAGGAAGACATGGTGCAGTGCTAAGGGTGTGCTGGGATGGGCACTGGCAACCCAGGTGGGGAAGGAATGGAAAGGGCACTTGGAGCCAGAGTGTGAAAGGCCCTGCATGGCATACTGGGGCTGTGAGACTTCTGAGAACACTGGGGAGCTATGAAGGGTTTTAGAACAGGACTGGGCATGATGAAGGCTAGCGCGGCAGCAAAATGGAGGCAGAGAGGATGGCACTGTGAGAGTCCAGAAGAGAGGTAGCGGGGACCTGAAGAAGAGCCCTTCAACAGAGAGAAAAGCAGATTCCAGGCCCCATCAGTGAGGACATGGGGCTGGGGTGGGCTAAGGGAGAGTGTCTGGAGCTGGCCATCTGGACGCACTGCAGTGCCATTAGCTGGGATGAGGATGGTGGGAGGAGATATGGATTGGGGGCATCCCTGGGGTGATGTTCTCTGGTGCCCAGTTAGAGGACAGGGCTGCGGCAGGAGATGCAAGTGCTGCCTGCCAAGCTGAGCGCCAAGCAGCGAGAAGGGAGTGCTCTGGGCCAAGAAGGTCCTGGAGACAACTCCTGTCACACCTGCTGCATCACCTTCTCCACTGGCCTCCCTGGCCCCCTCTCTCCTTCCTGTACCTAAGCCTCCAGTAGTGAATGTCCTCTGCCCCATCCCCGGGCTGCAGAGAGTAGGTCGTGTTGAATTTTGGCCCTATGAATGGGCATCCCTGCCACTCCCAGGAAGCAGATGTTCCAGACACTCAGACCCCAGGGTCCCCCCAAGCTCTTCAACTCGTCAGAGCAAGGCCTGGGAAGGGGAGTTACCACGGTCAGTCCCTCCCCTCCCCATCTCCTCACTTCCTGCGAGCAGTGCATTTGGCTTTTTATAAAGCCAATAAATAAATAAACAAGCGGGCATGATTAATTGATGGTATGGAGCAGACCCAGGCGCTAGGAGTCAGGTGGCCCGGCTTCCTGGTGGAGCTCGGCTTTTCAAGGACCTGGGGTCTGAGCCAGGGAGGGGAAGACTGCTTTGGGGAGGTGCTTTCGGTGCGTGTCTGGGATTTTCAACTTTCTCCTCAGGCAGGGCCACTGTCCTGGACTCCTCCAGGCCCTAAGCAGGGCCAGACTGGAGGCTGGGGGCTAAGCGTGCCCTTTCCCCCTGCCCTAAACTTTCTCGCCTCTGAGGAGGGCCCTTAGGCTAAGCTCCCTGGGATTGGCCCCGCGGTCCCCTCACTCCAAAGCGGGTCTCCCCATCTGCCTACTCCACACCCCATGGGCTCCACCCCGTGTGGCCAGTTCACAGGCTCGGGTGTGCAGGGGAGGCTTGGGGCGCCCTGACCCCTGGGGAAGAATGGGGAGGATGCCTCCCAGAGCCAGGCTGGCTGTGGGGGTGGGGCGGGGACAGGGGCCTGTGCAGATGGAGGTACCTGGAGACACACCCCGGGGCAAGACTGGAGACCCTTCCCCGCAGCCCCACTGGTGCGCGCGGAGGTGGGCGCGGGCTGGACCACGCGCTCCCGTCCCGCGGGGCGCTCTCCGTTCGGAGTTTGGGGAGGGCCGAGGGGGAGAGCGCGGGGAGGAGGGAGCAGGGAGGGCGGGAGGGGGAGGCGGGCAGAGCGCAGTGCAGCGGTGGCAGAGGCGGCGGCGGAGGGAGGGAGGCGGGCGGGCGGGCGGGCGGCGGCGGGGCCGCGGGGCGAGGCGAGCGCGGGGCAGCCTCGGCAGAGGAACCGCAGCCGCAGCGGGGCCGGGCCGGGCCGGGCGCGCACCAGTGGCGGCGGCGGCGGCAGCGGCGGCGGCAGCGGCGGCGGCAGCATCTCGCTCTCGGAGCCGGCGCAGGTGAGGCAGGGGCGGCCGGGCCCGGGCTCTGGGCCTCTTCCCCTCTCGCTCGTTCTCTCCTCGCTTTCCCCGCTGGCTTCCCTTCCGCGGGCGCTCGGCCCCGGAGACCCCCGCCGGGCCAGGGCGGGAGCCCGAGCCGGAGCGTGTCCTGGTCCCTTCGCCCCGCTGAGGCAGGCGCCTTATCAGCGGTGACCTTGAGCGGGCACCAGGCTGCGGGCGGGGCGGGCTGGGCCGGGATGGGCGCCCACGGACCCGGCGTCTGCGGGTGAGAGAAGGGGCGCGCCTTGCGCCTGCTGCGCGAAAACTTTCCGGGCTCAGAGCAGCCCCGGAACTGGGGGGCGTCCGGGACGCTAGAACCCCCAATTTCTTCTTCCCAGATAGCTCCGACTTCCCCACCTGGCTTCTCCTCAGTGTGGGGGCCTCCCTTTCTCTTGGCTCTGGTTCCTGCATGCTGGGGACAGGTTGAGAGCTATAGAGACTCACCCTGGGCCGGGGGCTTCTCCCTTCCCCACAGGTGGTTTGCAGCTGCTAAGAGCACAGGTGCTAGCACTCTGCCAAGTGCTCTCCGCATCTCTGGCCTCACCTTTTCCTAGCTCCCCTCCTCCTGGCCCCCCTGGCCACAGCCCTAACCCCAAGCATGCACCTGGTGACACAAGAGCTTGGAAGCCTCACATTCAGTGGGTCCTCAGATCCACAGCGTGATTTTTCAGCCCAGTGTCTAAGCCTCCTTCGGAAGGTGGACTTGGGCATGTGCCTCAGGCCCTCAGGACGGGCCAGTATAGCATGTTTCTGGATACCGGGACTCACCCAGGGCCTGGCCACCTCTCCTTGCCCTGAGTCCTCAGGAGGAAGGGATACTCTGGGCTTTGGTGATGTCCTAGCTCTAGAAGCACTGCGTCCTAGAACATTAGCCTTGGAAAAGGGACATGAGGCCCAGAGAGGGTGAGTTGGCCTCAAGGTCACACAGTAGGGGGCAGGAGTGAAAACTGGACTTTCTTATAATGGGTTAGAGTGGATGAAGAGGACTGCTGTTTGGTTCCTACATCTGAGGGATTTGGGCTCTGGGACACTGTCTCTTACTAACTGTGTGACCTCTGGCAAGTCACTTCCCCTCTCTGACTTAGTTTCCCCTTATAGGGCTACTCTAATGGCTGAATGAGTTAATATTCTTAAAGTTCTCACTGTTATGCCCATGCCTAGTGTATAGTCTATATCCAAAACATTTTGGCTACCAGCTTGTGAAATTTCCTTTCTGAGCCCTGGAAGGGAAGCCAGAGAGGGTTAATCGTTCCCATGCCCTTCCACTTCTATGTGTGGGCTGGTAGGGACAGCACCTGCTGGGCTCTTGATCTGTGCCTGTCTATAGAATGTTAGGTAGAGACAAGCGTCCCAATGCCCTCAGAAGCCCACTGGAGCCACTGGGTGTGCTAACTCTGGGCTGTGATTTCCTGCTGCTGCCATGGCAGAAACCAATACCTGATGTCTGACAGAAATGACGACAAAACCTGGCCATAGTGTCAGGAAGTGGCCCCCTCTCCATACAGTCTGGTGGGAACAGCATCATCTTCAGTCCTCCTCCATCTGTGCCACTCTTCTCCCCACCTCTGTGTGAGGTCATGCCTTCCCCCAGAGGTACTATTGGCAACAGAGGAGATGGCAGAGGGGTGGGGCTCATTCATTCATTTACTCACTCCCCAAGCCTTGATTCTTGCCTTCTCTGAGTCAGGAGGCATTTAGAAATACAGAGATCAACCACAGCTAGTGGAAATCAAACTCCTACCAGGTGCAAGCACTTACTAAGCACTCTCAAAGACACATTCATTTGTTCATTTGATCAATTTGTGTTAAGAACCTAATATGTGCTCAGCACTGTTTGATGTGCCAGGGACATATTACTAAATAAAACAGACCTGGTCCCAGCTATGTAGGCTGGCTATATAGTTTGTCATCCAAACTGAGATATCTTGAGAGTGAGAGAGGGCATGATTTATAAAAACACTAGGACTACAGAGCATAAACCAGGAAGGTCCAACCACACTGGGCTACAGGGCCACTCTGCGACCTTGTGGAGTTTATATACCAATGTCTGGGGAGAATGGTTAGTATTTTTTGAGCAATTATTTTTTGCCAGGCTGTGTACGAAGCGCTTTTGGGGTTTCATCTGATTGAATCCTCACAATGCTGTGAAGCCGGTGTTACCATCTACATGCAGCTGGTTAGTAGTAGAGTTGGGACCACTCTGCTACTGACTTGCTGGGCTACCATGCTTCCCTAGAAATGGGTGAGACCCAGAGTCCAAGTGCTTGCACTGTCTCAAAGAAGACTCGTAGGCAGTAGCACAGATGATGTAACAGATGTGCAGTGGGAACAGAGTCTGCCTGGAAAAATCAGAAGCAGCTTTCTGGAGCAGGGAACCTCTAACCTGCACCTTGAAACATGAGTTATGACTTTGACAGACTGTGGGGAGGACATTACAGGCCCAGGTTGCTAGGGCTTGGAGGTGTGGGGGTATGTGGTCTATTTAGGAACACCACCCCCACAATACATCCAGATTGAATGGCAACAGGACAAGAGTTAGGTCTGAAACAGCAGGAGTCAGCAGAGATTAAGTCTAAGCCTGGTGCTATGGGACATGATAAGTTCTGAATTTTCGAAAGATGTTCTGAAGATTTGACTGTTCTGTAGGTAGGGAGCAGAGAGGGAATTTGTTGTGCAGGATTTCTCTTGACAAGAATTTACTATAACCCAATCCATACTATGGACTGCCTGAAAGGTCATGGAAATCATTTTGTTATATGGAATCACTGCAGAAGAATTTTACCAGCATTTGTAACAGCAGAACAGTTTCACTAAGCAAACTGATTGCCAGCAAGAGAAATATTAACCTACTTAAGGGAGAGGATTTTTAGTAGCATAATTTGCAAATAAGAGAATATGCTCGTTATAAATTAAATCTTTTCTTTGTGTTAAATTACATACAAGAAACTCTAACTTCCTCCTCCCTTCCCTCCTCTTTGTATCTCCCCTGTTGTCATAGAAATCTGTTGCAGAGTAATAAAACTGCATTTCTTTAGTAATGTCTTATTTCTCAGACTTTTCATTAATTCAAACTGGCCTCCTTTCCACCCTCTCCAATTAAGTGGAATTATTAAAACTTTATGGTATCTAAAAATTGGAATCTGCTAACTGAACCCAAAAAAGGGAGCTAACTACTGGGGCCTTGGGATTGAAAAATCAGGCTAGAAATATTTGGGAAGCAGAAGAGAATTTGATGGGAAGGAGGAGGGAGCAGGGCCGGCTTTGTGGATGTGTGGCCTGTGCTAAGAAGGGCTTCCCACTGGATTTAATGCTCTGCAGTCACCATATTGCAATTCTTAGCAGTTTTTGAATAGGGGGCTACATGTTTTCATTTCGTACTGGGTCCCACAAATTATGTAGCTGATACTTGGAAGGAGACAGCAGGGAAGAGGTGGGTGAAGAAAAAGGTAGAAAGAAGAGAAGAGCTATGGATAGGGCAGAGAGAAGAGAAACTGGCATTTTTTTAAGCCCCTGCCATATGCCACGTGCTGTGTGAGATGCTCTTCCATGTGTATCTATTTTCATGGCAATTCTAAGACGTAGGTGATATTATCACAGTTTTAAAATATAGGTTTTATTATTATTCAGTTATGGCAAGGCCAACCACTCAGAAAACCACCCTGAAAAGATTTTTACTTGAGATTCCTAAGAGGTGAGGACATGCTATGCCATGCAGGGCCACATGGGGAAGCCCTAGGGTCAGTCAGGAGGCAGAGGGAGTGAGGGGAAGATGGGGTAAGAGCCTTTACTGTGGTCTCCACGGGGAGGGACGAGTGAGGCAGGCTAAGCAGGCTCAGGGTTGGCTACTTTGAATAGTTTCAGCAGGCTCTGGGGCACAGTGGCTGTTCCTAGTAGTATGGTACCTGGCCCCAGGTGATTAGGGCAGGGCAGTGTGGCCCAGTGGGCAGGGACTCCATAAAGGAAGTGGTTGGGAAGATGGGCTGAGCATTTATGAAAGGCGCCCTCATGGGCCAGTCCTTCACTATGTCAAATAGTCCCTCCAGGGTTAGCAAGGCCCCAGATGTCAAAGCATCATTTGCAGAAGCTAGAAAACATGGTTATTACAATCCCCATTTGACAGATGAGAAAACTGAGACTCGAAGAGATTTCCATAAACTGCCCAGCCAGAATCACTCAAGTAGAACGGCTGTGCGGGCTGAAAGGTGTGTGCTGATCCGGAGTTCTAGGAAATGGCAGATGTTGGGATGGTGTGGGAGTGGGCCCCATAAATAGCATCTCTCCTCCACACCCCTCCAACAATTTGAGGAACAAATGAGTGGCAGGTAGAGAACCCGAATATATATTTTCTCCCTAATAGAATAGAAGCAAAGTTGGAGGTCCTGGCTTCATGCGACAGTGAGGGTCAAATGGGGGCCTGCTAACTGATTCCCTAGAAGGAAGACCACGTGGAGGTCCTGCCCAGGTAGGCTTCACTCAGGTACAGAGGGCACAGCCAGGACAAGCTTTCTGCGGGCAGGACTCCCTCCCAAGAGGAAAAAGGGCAGAGATGCTGATTGTAGCCCATCCTTCTTCCCCAGTTGACCAATAAGAGAAGACACCCCGCCTCCTGAGGGTGGAGCCAGGAAAGGCACGGGGAAAGGCTGGGGTGAGCCACTGAGGATTGTCTCCAGGGGAGAGACCTTTGAAGAGTGGAGGACTGGGGATGTTCGTGCTAAAGCCTGTGACCGCCTTTCTTCCCTCATATATAACAGTCTGTAAGGTTGGGCATTTCACAGGGCCATAAGGAGAGGGGCTGCATAGCTTCCATCAGGCTTCCAGAGGGCTCTGTGACCCGAGAAATAGGAAGCAGACCTAAGTTACAGAGAAAAGGAATGATGGGAGTGGGGGAATGAACAAGCCTCAGCTAATCTCATTACAGAGTAAAGGGAATATCCATTGATATTAGGAGAATGAATATGACAGGGAGAAAATGCCTCCCCGTTTTTTCCAGCAGCGGCTCAGGTGCTATAAATACTGTGGCTTTGTAACATAACATCTAGGCAGGATTCTGGGGAGATGTAATGACCCGGTTCCTTATTTAAAAATACAAAAAGTGGGACTTAGGAAAATGACCAAAGCTTGTGCTGGGCTGAGCCCAAGTGAATGGCCGTGCACGCAGATGAACCAGGAAAGGCCGAGCAGATCTGTTTAGTGTGTCCGTAGGCTATGACAAGCATCAGCCCTGAGCTAGGCCTGTGCGATGTTCCATCCTCTCTATACCATTCTGCCTGGGAATGAGTCAGTGCTTTCTAATTGTGTCGCTGTGATCTTGGGTAAGTGGCTTCAGCTCTGTCTGTCTCAGTTTCCTCATCTATAAAAGCGATCCTAACAGTGCCTGCCTCATGAGTACCTTTGGGAGAATGACAAGGACTAAGACAAGTCAAGGTCTCAGAATAGTGCCTGGCACACGTGGTAAGCACTTTCTGGATGTCAGCTATTAGTGTTACTATCGTCATCACCTTGTAATTTACAGAGCACTTTTCACATATATTTTTTACCTTCTAATCCTCACAGCAAGCCTGTGATGTGGCTAGATAAATACCACTTCCTTTCCCCCACAAGGTGGCTGCTCATTAATGAAGCCAGATCTCAAATCCAGTCCTTGGGTTTTCAGTTCCAAGCTGATCTCACTGCTGTGGTAGCCACTCTGGGTAGCTGGAAGCCCACTGGTATGAAGATGTTGCTATCAGCTACTTCCTGGATTCATGAGCTTGGGAGATTGGAAAACAGTGAAATATTAGGCCCTGATAGGGGGAGGTTGTGAGAAGAACAAGGAGTACCCAACAAAGGAAAACTGGGCCCCAACATCTGTTGCCCAGTTGTCACTATGTTTCTCAGAAGGTGAGACTGACTGGCCCTCTTCTTTTTCAAAAACAAATGTGCATCCTCAGACGTAGGCACATAGTAGATGTGTGTGAAGAGTGATGGAGGACTGGAGATGTTCTTGCTAAAACCTGTGACCACCTTTCTTCCATCATACATAACAGTCTGTAAGTCAGGGCATTTCGCGGGGGGTGTAAGGAGAGGGTCTGCATAGCTTCCCTCAGGCTTCCAGAGGGCTCTGCAACCCGAGAAGTAGGAAGCAGACCTAAGTTGCAAGCAAAAGAAATGATGGGTCTTTTCTTTTTAAAAAAAAAAAATTGCATCCACAGACTTGGGCACATAGTAGGTTATTAATAAATGTACATTGGATGAATGCATTTCTTATAAAATACAAATTGTCACTCCTCAACAACAATGATGGGTACAACCACAATGAAAACAACTCTCTAGGATGAGGCCACCTTGCCTAAGTGATTGCTGTTCAGTGTTTCTCAGAAACTCATGGTAGGCTGTCAACTTGTGATTAACTTGAAAAATCTGCTTTTGGCACTACTTGGAGAAATGAACTGTTGAAGTGAACATCTAGCAGCCATAATATAGAACTAGGTGAGCCATGATGGGTGAGGGCATAAGGATGGTGCAGCATATAGGTGGGATATAAAAGGCTTCGTATATAAGAGTGGTATAGAGACAGATGCCACATTGAATGGAATCTCTCCAATGCTGCCATCAGGAGTAGATAAGAGCACAAGGCCAGGAAAGTTCCACTGTCTCAGCAAATATCTCAGCAAATCAGTGCCTTTCTTGTCCTCTTCCTCCTCCCCCTCTTCCTCCTCTCGCTCTTCTTTTTAATGTACTAATTTGGTTTGGTTAGTCATTCGTGCTATAGAAATATCTCCAGTTCCTTACTCTCTAGCCACATGATAAATTGAATTTATTTACTTCTTTTGACATTAGTCATAGCCACATGCCTTACTTTGGCCAATGAGCTTTGAAAAGTGACATGTGTCATTTCTGGATGGAAGCTTTAATAACCACCATGCTGTTTGCTACTTTTCCCCATTTATTCTCTTGGCAATCAAGGCAGCATGGAGATGGAACCTTCCTCAATCTGGTTGTCTGAGTGAGAATGACACAGGGCAGAGCTCACAGCCAACCCATGGTGGACATGTAGCATCAGTGAGAAGTAAGCCTTTATTTTAAGCTATGGCACACTGGTCATGTTTGTTACTGAGCATAACTCAGTCCATTCTAACAGTTGCCTGTAGGGCATGGACTGAAATAATCACAACTTGTTTGGAGATGTTTTTGAGTCTTTTCATTCCTTCAAGAATGATGCCAAAAATGTTAGTGTTTGGGTGTTACGAACACAAAATGGGGGAGAGACACGGCCCTGCGAGGTAATGGCTAGTCTCCCTAGCATGCACGGCATATGTTGACTTCTCCAATTTCACCCTGTCCTCATCTCTCCATGCTATCTCTCCATCTTCATACCAGTGGGCTTCCAGCTACCCAGTGCCTGACAAGTCCACAACATCTTTGAAATGGGACACTTGTTTGCACATCTCCAGGCCTTTACTCATGCTCTGCCTAGAATGGGACATCTCCCAGGAAATCATGCTATTTGATGAGTGACTTGGGTGGAGACAAGCACATGGGGGAGAGGGGAGCATTGGGCTTTTTCTGTGAGTCACAGAAGGCAGAACACTTAAGACAGAGAGTGATATTTCTGTGCAGTGTGAAAGAGTTTGCTACCAATAGAGCTTTGTCTGGTGCAGAAATGAGCTCACCACACTAGAAAGTTTCCAAGCAGAGGCGGGTGTCATGGAGGGGGATCCAGGTCATCAGAAATATAGCACAGTCTCCAGTCCTGTCTCACACGACTTTCAGGAAGATTGCCCAAAGTAGGTTGATTTTAGCTGTGACTCTATATGTATTTTTTTCTCTTTTCAAAATAAAAGTAGCTTTTTTTTCACATTGTCTTAGTCTGTTTGTGCTATTGTAAGAGGCCACCTGAAACTGGGTAATTTATAAAGAAGAGAACTGTATGTGTTCACGGTTCTGGAGACTGAGAAGTCCAAGAGCAAGGCACTGGCATCTTCTGAGGGTTTATTTACTGCATCATCTCATGGTGGGAGGTGGAAAGGTAAGAGTGAGGGACAGCAAGAGGGGGCTGAACTCACTTTAAAAACAAACCCAATCTCACCATAATGAACCCACTCTGGAGATAAAAACATTAATTCATTCATGAGGTCAGAGACCCCATGATCTAATCACCTCTTAAAGGCCCCACCTTTAATGCAACACTGTTGCATTGGGGATTAAGTTTCCAATGCATTAACTTTGGGGAACACATTTAAACTATCACATCCCCTAACTATAGAGATGTTACATAATGATTATAGAAAATTCAAGGGGTATTGAAAAATATAAAGAAGAAAGTGAAACTCTAATTAAACACCACAAAACAGAGCTAATCTCCATTAATATTTTGTCAAATGTCCTTCCAGACATTTCTCTATGATTGATAAATAGATATTGTTTTTCTATCCCTTTCTTTCACTCAGTAATAATGGTCATCTTAAATATCAATAAATATACCTCTACCTT
Organism: Macaca mulatta; assembly: GCF_049350105.2. Lineage (NCBI taxonomy): Eukaryota > Metazoa > Chordata > Mammalia > Primates > Cercopithecidae > Macaca > Macaca mulatta. The sequence goes on along the minus strand of NC_133407.1, from coordinate 149,554,378 downwards.
ATATTTTATAAGTGGCTTTGCCATGATTTATTTAATGTATTCCTTTCTCATGGGCATCTAGGTTGTGTCCAGAATTTTACTACTATAGACAACACTGTGATGAACATTCTTGTATGTGGACCCCTGGGCACATGTCCAGGCATCTTCTGAGGATAAATTCCTAGAAGTGGAGTCAATGAATCAAAGAGAACTGTTTAGGGTGAAAGAACAAAAGAGAGCTATGATATGATTAGGCAAAGAAATCCTTCCTGGCTTAGAGGCAGCTTGCAAAGGGTCTGACAGAAGAGAGATGAATAGGTGACTGCGGCTGGGCTGGAAGGCTGGAGGGAACCAGGATATAGGAAGTAGAAGAGAGGGAGGAGGAAGTAGAAGGAGCTGGTTTTCAAGGCCCATAGGGCTTTAGAAGACCATCCCACAAGCAAAGGGTAAGAGTGGATGACAGTTATGATTTATGTAGAGTCAGGTGATTACAAGTGCTTTCATGTGCACAGTCCCTTTGGAGCCTCACCACCACATTGCAAGGAATGTCTCCATCCCCATTTTATGGGGGAGCAAAGCGAGGCCTGGAGAGGATGTGGCAAAAGGAGCCATTGTCCTCAATTATAGTATGTGGGCTCCTTCACAACTCCAAACCTATCCTTTGCACATACCCCAGGCTGGCTCATGCCTCCAGTCTTTGCAGATGCCATTTTGTGAGAAGCCAGCTCCTGCTCACCCTTGCAAAGGAAGACCGGTCACATGAGACTTTTTATGAAACTTTTCCTCAGACTCCCTTATCCCCACCACCCAAAGCAAGGCAGAGCTGGTCAGGGTCCAGGAGGGATGTTCTGCAGGCCATTGTGTTAACCATTGTGTACTAACTGTTGAGCCAGGGAGCCTGCTTTTGACTTCAGTGAATTGGATTTTCTGACTCAGCTGACTTAAACATGTGTCCCTTTCTCATCTCACATAATCAAAGGTGGATTAGCTCTGGAGTTGGTTAGCCTAGTGGCTCATCCATGCCATCAAAACCCATGGATGGTCCTTCTGTCTTTCTCTCTGCCATCATCAACCAGAAGGCATTACCCCTGTCCAGAGCATCCCCTGAAGATCTCACAGCACCCCAGGGACAAAAGGCAGGAGGTATCTATGTGTTTCTTTTATCAGGGAGGAATTCTTTCCCAGACATCCCAGCCAACCTCCTCTTGTGTCTCATTGGCTGGAATTGGGTCACGTGGCCATGCCTAAACCAATCATGGCCAAGGAATGAGCCCAGCAGGGATTAAATGGACCCGGACTTATCTCTGAGTCAGTTGAGAGCACAGGTAGAAACTGAGGCAGTCAGGGCTCTGCCAGCCAGGAAGTAGCAGGGAGTGTCCACTGGGGAGCAGCCCCTAGCATCTGCCCCAACTGTGCGCTGATTCTCCTGCCTCTCATCTAGGCAAGGAGCTATGTGAGAACAAGGATTGAGACTTATTCCTTCCCAAGTCCCTTGAAGGCTAGCACAGGGCAAGGCACGTGGTAGGTATTGAGAAAGTATTGGCTGAATGAATGAATGAATGAATCAGTGAGTGAAATCAGTAGATGTTTCTCCATCAAACCCTGCGATTTAGGATTTGCTGCACACCTGTCAATTTGAGGGGATGGTTTAGGTACTTCAGAGAGTGTAGGAATGGCTTTGTCCTCAAAGATGTTGCAATTTAGTTGTGGAGAAAATACTAGAACCTAAGAAAAAGTTGGACTTGAGGCCTGGCCTCTAAGCAGACTGTATGTGTCATGGGGTGGGGGACAGGGATTGTATCCATAGGAAGAGGTGCCACAGATGGGTAGAGGTATGTGGTGGAGAAAAACATCTGTGTCCTCAAACAGTGGAGGAGAGTGCGATAGAGACTAAAGGGGACTCTTTCTGGAGGGCCTACTGTATGTTGGGTATTGTCCTTATACTTATTTTGTCTCATCTTTCCTGTGTCTCTATGGAGTAGATCCTTCTATCCTGATTTTATAGATGCTGACGCTCAGAGGGTGAGGTTGCTTACCCAAAGTCACACAGCCAGGAGGTCATAGGATCTGGCTTACAGCACAGATCTGTTCCGAAAAGCTGGCTCCCTTCTGCAAAGGGGCTGTGATGACCATTCAGGGCTCACTTGAGACCAGCAGGTGGTGGAGTGACTCAAAGGGAAGCCTGGAAACTGACAAGAAGGCCTAGGAATGGTGTGGTGCAGTGAAATTGCAGAGGAAAAAAAGGATGATGGGAGAGGTGTTTGTAATAGGATTCAGGGTGGGCTTAAGGAGCCATGGTCTTTGGCATCACATCTGACTTCAAATCCCTGCCCTGCCAGTGAACAGCTATGTGACCTTAGGGAAAACACTTCCCTTCCCTGTACCTCAATTTTCCATCCGTAAAATGATGATAATAGTTCAATGTTTCCAGTACAAAGCATATCACAAAAATTTAATAATGGAGCTATTCTTACTATCAATAGTGTTGTTATTGGTTTGGAACTTGGTAGGTAACCAGACCTAACGGTGACTCCTTGGTGCGGGGGCCCTGGGCTCCCATTCTATCTTGGTTACCACCTCCACATTTCACCTTGACTCCATTGGCTTTCCTGCCAGTCTGGCTTTCCATTCTTCACCCGAAAAGTAAGGGGATTGGGATGGTTGGTTTCTAGCATTCTCTCTTGCCCAAACTCTGCACTTGTGTGAGGTGGAAAGGGGAAGCTGCAATGACTAAAGGGATCAGAACCAAGTGAGGGGGTGTCAGGGCTGCTTTTGTTTTTGAGAAGCAGAGGGAGGGCAGGGCAGGGGATGGAAGGAAGAGCAACCAGGAGCCAGAGGAGGCTGCAGAGTCAGCAAGTCCAGGCAGCTGTGGAAACCCCGCGCCGGGCAATTTGGAGATGGGCATGGAGAGGAACGGCTGAAACCAAAGGAGGCAGAAAAGCGTGGAGAACATCTGCATCTGACACCTGCCCTCGCTGTGGGAGAACCAGAGAGAGAAAGAGGAATCAATTGCAGCTCATCCTGATGTTTAATACCTGGGAGGCAGGGCTTTGAAGACGGTGTGTTCAAAGACTGAAATTGAATTTCCCCAAAGTTTGCAGGAACACTGCAATTATGCCGGAGAACATGTCTATGAAATCCCCTTGGAATCTATTTTTGGGCACAAGGTTTTATAACCAGAGTCAGAAATTGAGTGGAAGTGTGTGGGAGGCTGACCCTGGACAGTTTCCATGTTGGAGAGGAGAGGAAAGTATTTTTATCTGCAAACACCGTGTTTCATAGGGTGAGGCTGGGGAGGAGGCAGTTTCACCACTTTGGGTTTCTCACCCACTGTCATGTTAAGACGAGAACTATCTTTGACAGAAGTTGTTCAAGTTCCTTACTCAGAGTGGGTGGCTGGGGGCTGGGGATTGAGGCGGGGAACTTATGTGGGACTTTTGTATGTTGCAACCAAGACATCTGAGACTGACTTTGCCAGAGACTTTTTCAGATCTGTCTTGTGGGGATGTCACCATGCTCAGGGAGCTTTGCCTAGCCGAAGATTTCCTCCTGCACTGCTGTATCACTATTAGCGATTGCCACGTGACAAACTGCTCCAGAGTCAGCATCTTAAAGTAATAAGTATGTCTTGTTGCTGAAAAATCTACAGGTCAGCTAAATGATGCTTCTGGTCCTGGCTGGGTTCTCTCACTTGTGTGTGGTCTGCTGTAGGTCAGGTAGGTAGCTCTGCGGATCCTGGTGCGTTCTCTCACTTGTCTGTGGTCTGCTGTGGGTCAGGTAGGTAGCTCTGCAGATCCTGGTGGGCTCTCTCACTTGTCTGTGGTCTGCTGTAGGTCAGGTAGGTAGCTCTGCGGATCCTGGTGTGTTTTCTCACTTGTCTATGGTCTGCTGTAGGTCAGGTAGGTAGCTCTGTGGATCCTGGTGGGCTCTCTCACTTGTTTAGGGGTTGGCTGGCTCTAGGCTGGTCTGGGATTACCTCAGTTGTGACAGCTCTCCTTTGCTTCATGTAGTGTCTGCACTAGCCTGTGTTTGTTCTCGCGGCAGTGGTAGAGTTATGAGAGAGAGAGAGCAAGCAGCATGCAAGGACTCTTGAGACTTAGGCTCAGAATTGGCAGTTGATATGGTTTGGCTGTGTCCCCATCCAAATCTCACTGTGAATTCCCATGTGTTGTGGGAGGGACCTGGTGGGAGGTGTTTGAATCATGGGAGCAGGTCTTTCACGTGCTGTTCTCGTGATAGTGAGTACGTCTCACGAGATCTGATGGTTTTAAAAAGAGGAATTCCCCTGCACAAGCTTGCTCTCTCTGTCTCTCTCTCTGCCTGCTGCCATCCATGTAAGACGTGGCTTGCTCCTCCTTGCTTTCCACCATGATTTTGAAGCTTCCCCAGCCATGTGGAACTGTAAGTCCATTAAACCACTTACTTCCATAAATTGCCCATTCTTGGGTATGTCTTTATTAGCAGCATGAAACTGGACTAATACAGCAGTGTCACTTCTAGTGACACTGTTGGCCAAAGCAAGTCATAGGGTCACCCAAAATTCAAAGAGTCGGGAGATAGACCACCCCTTTTAATCACAAGGAGCCACAGCATCACACTGGAAATGGCTTGGATACAGGCCAACCATTAATTAGGGCCACAGATACTGTCAGTTTGCACAACTGCCAACATCAGCATTGACCTCTAGGGCTGTCACCAGAGGGGGAGGGGGAAAGGGGACAGGCAGACATTCATACTTAAAGTCTTTGTAGTGCCCAAGATCCCCTTAATGTGCAAAGAGTTTTCCAGAAGTGTTTTATTGGTAGCATCAGGAAAATGTATATCCCCAAACAATGAGTGATCAATTTCCACTCAACAGAGTGACAGAAATTGAAAAATGTGATGCTATCAGTATTGGTGATAATGGAGAGGAAATAGGTGCCATATACTCTGCTGGTCAGAGTTTCCATGCCACAGCCCATTGAGGGAAATTCAGCAGCACCTACTTGAATTAAAAATGCATTCATGTGTTAAACAGCTGTGGTCCATCCACCCCATGGAACAGTACTCAGCAATAAGAAAGAACAAACTATTGACACATGCAACAACCTGAATGAACCTTGAGGAGTGCAAAATGCCAGTCCTAAAAGGTTACATATTGCATGATGTCATTTATGTAACATTAGTGAAATGACCTAATTACTGAGATGAGAACAGACTGCTGGTTGTCAAAGGTTAGGGATGGGGGAGAGAGACATTTAGCTGTAAAGGGGTAGTCCGGGGAGTCTTGTGGTGATGGTCCAGTTGAGTACCTTGATAGTGGCGGTGGGTATGCAAAGGTAATGTGATAAAATTGCATAGAGCTACATATGTACTTGTGCACACACACAGACACATACAAAGATGGGTGCCTGTATAACTGGTGAAATCTGAAGAAGCTCTGTGGATTGTAACAATGCCCATTTCTTGGTTTTGGTATTATACTTTATTTATGCAAATGTTAACTTTGGGGGAGCCTGGGGGAAGGAGTGCATGTGTCTTCCCTGTACATTTCCTTGCAACTTCCTGTGAACCTTTATTTCCAAATAAAAAGTTATAAATAAAGACACAGGTGCTCTGGCCTGGTAAATCCACTGCATGGCGCCTGCAACAGAGACATGGTCCCATGCCCAGAGAGGCTTATGCAGAGATGATCACTGAACATCATTGGATATCAAAGCATTGGAGCAACCTAGATGTATTTGTTCACCTAATAATCATCTATTGGCTGCCTACAATGTGCCAGGCACTGTGCCAGGCTCTGGGGATATAACCATGACCAAAATAGACCAATTCCCTGTCCTCGTGGGGTTTGCATTCTAGTGATTGCCCCACAAGAGGGAGCTGATTCCGTGTAACAAACAAAGAAATGAGGTAGGCTCATATCTCTATTGCTAGAATAGTTCTATCTCTGGAACACATCACTGCAAAGAAACAGCAAGAAGCAGAATCAGGCATTTGTTACGCCATTTGTTTTAAAAATAACAAAAGAACCACAGTCAAATGAAGGAAGGGTCAAGCTTTGGTGTGCACTTTACTGGGAGTTAATCCTGTCCACCTAACTGGAATGGAAGCCTGTGAGGGCAGGGGGTTTTGTCTTTTTTGTTCCTTGCAGTGCTCCCACACCAGAGCAGGCCTGTCACATAGGAGGCACTCACACATCTGCTAGGGAAAAGAGTAGATTGTACCCATTTCACATGTTGGCCGATGGAAGCAGGAGGCCCTTAGCCATGGCATATTGGATTCTCCACTATGAGAGTTAATGAAATGTGCGTTGTATATCCATGACTTTAAAAATACCAGATACCATTTCTTTCAACTTTGTCATCAGAAACATATTTCCCCAGCCCCAAAAAAGTGTGATTGTCAAGCCTTGGGTCCACAGGTTGTTGGTTGTGGAATGACTTCACACTTTTGTGTTTTGCCATACAATGTGTCAGGCAGGCCTTCCTGCATTATCTCATTTAATGTGTCTATCAGTCCTTTCTGGAAGAAAATGGACATTCATAGATCTTCTATCTGCCCCCAGGCCCCATCCCCTGAGGTAAGTTTGTAGGCACACAATGACAGGTGACTGGAAGCAGAAGAGCCTGTTGCAGGATCCGGGGCCGCCAGTGAGTAAGGCCCAGTCACCCACCCACATAGGAATCCCCTGGTGAGTGCACAGTGTCTGGCGGGTGTGGGCTCCCATTTTCCTCTGCTCCTGGCTCATTCTGTCCCCCACCACATGTCCTGGGGTCAGTGACTGCTCCTGGGCATATCGCTGTGAACCAGGCCCACTGCTGTCCTCATAAACTTGCAGGCTAGTCGGGAGGACAGAGAAGCAGGCACAAGGTCTATCCAGTGTTGCCCTGGGCAGCCCGGGAACCTACATCCTGGAGGTTCATAACCCACAAGGCGCTGCCATTCCTCACTGTTCCCATCAGAGGATCATAAACCATCCTTTCAAGTGCCAGCCAAGACGATGAAACATGAAGATGCTCTTGAGGTCACCAAGAGAATCATTTCAGACCCAGGGATCCCCCCAGAACGTGCGCATCCAGTAGCTGTGATTGTGACCTCGATGTGTCCCCTCATCCATCTCCTGTCGGGTGCCTGTGAACGTTTATTACCCTGCTGCAGAAAAAGTCTGTGAAGCCAGATGACTTGTCTGCAGCCGGCAAGCCTCGGCGCCCACAAAGCAGAAATTAATGAATGACGGTTGGGGAGAGAGGCAGGGAATAGGACAGCAGCTATTTTAGGCTCACTCTGCCAAAGCGGATCCTAATGCCTGCATCTGTGTGTTAACTCCGTCTGCCCTTTGAACAGAAATCGAAATTACATTGGCTGGGATTTTGTTTGCTTGCCAACTCCAGGCTTGTATGTCTTATAAAAATATGCAGATTTTGAACTAATAAAAATAGAGCTACTGTGAAAATCAATTCTCTCTCTCTCTGATTTAATATAATTCATAAAAACTTTCTCAAACCCCGTAAAATAAAGTTGGAATGACATGAGTTCAAATTCTGACTTACTTTCTAACTGTAACTAGGTCTCTCTGGGCTTTAGTTTTCTCAGTTGTAAAGTGGGGATCAAACCATCGCAGTGCTGGAAGATGAAGCAAGATATATGGGAAAGCTCCTAGCACCTGTCATTCCTTGGATAGGAGACTCCTTAGACATAAAGGAAACCATCACCCCTTTCTGCAACTATGGAAATATGGTGTTCATGGATCATCTACTTTTCCCTGAGCACCTCCTAAGTGCAGGCATGTAGAAACCCTGGAGAACCCGTGGTGACCTCTGGAGTTGGCATTCAGCGATGGGCTCTAGTGTTGTGGAAATAGACCTGTGTTTGGGTGACGTCTTGTCTCTGAAAAGCAGCAGTTTGTTTCCATGGATAAGCCAGAGCATTTCTCCTCCTGGTTTCTGGCTTTGTCAGGCCCAGAGTCGGGGAGCTGATGTGGAGAAACAGAAGAGGTGAATGTGAGCTGGGTGGTGATGGAGCAGACTGCTGAGTGAAGGAAGCCCTAGGGCCCCACAGAGGAGCTGTCTGGATGCTGGGTCCAGGGAACCACAGCTGGAACAGCCAGGACCTCAGACCCCTCCAGGACAGAAGGGACAACTAGTCTTGGTCCTCCCATAACTACTGAGGTACGTGGGGCCTGGAAACCAGAGAGGGAAGAGGCTTAAAGTGGTGGCCCTGGGGACCCAACTCATGGTACTCATGGCACAGAACACCTTTCTTCATGGCATGATTCATTGTACAGTTATTTTATGGTCACCACTGTATGAACAAGAGATGTAGAGTTATCCCTATCCCCATATTGCAGACAAGACCCCTGAGGCTCCAAGAAACTAAGGAACCTTCTAGAAGTCACACAGCCTGCAAGTGGCCAGGCCAGAATTTCTCTGCAAGGCTTGTGCTGTTTCCATTTCTGTTTTAAAAGAAATATTCATATTTGATTTGAAAGCATCTGGTTAGAAAGAACTGGACACCCTGAGTAGGCTTTTGGAAAGTGCCTTCTACACGGATAAGTAATTCAATAAAGGAACAGCAAATACTTGTTCAGCACCTACTTTGTGCCAGGCACTGTCTTAGGCATTTGAGATTCACCAATGAATAAAGTGGTTACTTAATAAGTGGTTATGGATTTGACTTGGAAGAATTCGATTCTAAGGCTTTCCTAAAATGGGTGTGGGCCTCTTATAATTCATAACCAGGTGAGAAACATCAGACATTGCCCGTCAATAAGTGAATGACTTTCCTCTAGGATCTGATTTCGCTGCCCTTCTTTTCTTCTCCACGCAGCCCTGGTGCACTCGGGCAAACCCTGCATGGCTCAGCCACTCTTCTGTCTCTGGGGGTGGTTCTGAGAAAAGTGTTATGCATCTGCCTCATGCCATTTAATCATCAAAAGGAAAGTTTAAAGTAGCTTAAGAGCTTGAGTAAGTTGGCAACCTTTAGAAACCTCAGTTTCCTCATCTGTAAAATGGAGAGAATAGTGCCTTTTATTAAGGGGTGATGGATATATATATATATATAAAGGGGTGATGATATATATATATATATATATATATATATATATTCCGTTTTTCTCTGTATGTTATCTCTCTATCCATCTCTCTATCTCTATCTGATTGCTCTGTCTATGCCGGCGTGTGCAAATGCTCAGGAGGTGCCAGCTGTTAGGAGGATGACGGGGTGCCATTCTGCAGCAATGGCTGCCCACCCAGTAGATTGGATGTCGTGTCTCTTAAAGGGGCCTTCTTCGAGAATCAGCAGTTTGTCCCCACCTATGTCAAGCCTGGAGGGAGAACAAAGTTGTAGCTGTGCCTTTCTGCTTTGCCCTTTGAAAATGAAGAATTGTATGCTTTTGACATGAACTTTATTGTTGCTCTTTGACTGCCCCCAGAGCCTTTGCGTCTGCTCTGCAGTTGGAGGACAGAATCCTCTGCATGTGGAGGACAGGGATAGGCGGTGGATTGGCGGTGGATTGGCAGGCACTGGCACACTCCCTTTGGTTCTGGACTCTCTGCAGGGCCTCTGTGGCTGCCCACTGCTCCCTCTTGGGTGTTCCCCTTTCCTCTGTTCACCCAACCCTCACTGAGGACCTACTTTGTGGACCTGCCTACCCAAGCCCACCTCAGGGTGGAAGGTGTGCAGCAATGCCTGGACAGCACGTCAGAGTGTGATAAACCAGGCCAGAAACTCACATCCACCAGCCTCCCTCCACGTGCCAGAGTACAGCATCTGAGTGGTTTCCCGGCAACCAAGCCAGGGCAGGGCAATGCTGGTCCATGACAGGGTTCCCCATCCTCGGCAGGAGGAGGAGGACGGTGAGAGCTTTCTAGAAAGCTAAGAGAAAGGAGGCCCTTTTTGTCCTGAGATTGTAGCCTTTCTACTCTTTCAGTGTTAAAATGGCCTTTCTTCTATGATGTTGATGACCAAGGAGGTCTTATTTTTTTTAATGTTGGTATCTGGCAATGCTAGATTGACTCATTTCATGTTTTCTTTGTTTTGTGTTAATTTTACTGGCCTGAGACATCCTTCAGTCTGGGAAACACTGAATTCTTCTATTTGGACAGGAGGTGTTATTTTTTTTAATTTTACTGCCAATTCTGTGAAATAGATACCTTTCCCATCACACAGTTGAGAAAACTAAGGTGTAGAGAGGCAGCTTCCCCAGAGCTGCAAAGGCAAGCTTCAAACCTGGTTCTGACTCCTGCCAAAACCCTCATGTGCCCCGCCACCCACAAGCGCCAGGATACTCTAAAAGAGGCTCAGAATGGCCAGTGGTGGTAGAGATCATAGAATATATGGAGATCTGCACCAGGTAATGCAAGGATTTGCTCCTTATCTAGATCACAGGAAGGCTCAGGTGTCCCCGTTAGCTCAATGGTGCTAACACGTGGGCCGATAGCTTTGGATCTTCAAATCTGATATCCTTCGTGTTGGTCAAACCTTCACATGCAATCCAAAGAGGATCTCTCCACTAGTCACGGACCTGCCCTCCTCCCCACCCCCACACCAGGTTATGACAGGGTGGACGTCGGCCAGATGGTTTCCACATCTGCACCACGGAGGGAAAGAGTCTGGTGATTGCTTCACTTTGCCTTTTTCAATCGAAGGCCACCCTAATACCTTTGTGGGCTGCATCCCATGATGTCTTCACTGCATTTCTATCCTCAGTCAAGCGAGGAATTCCATCTCACGGGTCCAATGTCCAGGGGTAGTTAATGGCTTGCATTTTGGTGAGTCAGCACTTTGAGGGTTTTGTAAAGGACTTTGCTGGTTTGGCTGCATCCACTGGCCATAGGAGGCCTGGTGCAGGAGACATCACACCGCTGTGGAGGACTGCTCACCTTAACGTTGTCCCTTTCTGAGAGCAAATTTTCTTTCTCCAGTGGCTTTCTTGGGGGACCTGGGTCATTTGGCACAAGCCAACAGGGACAAATCTCTAACTAAAACGGGGTTGGACTAATTTTTGAGTAACTGTTTTCCCTGCTGATCTTGAACAGCAGGAATTAGAGGCAAAAGCCCCGAAGAAACGTGTTGAATGAAGTAAGACAAGCCCCCATTCTGGGTCTTCACTCTGGAGAGTCAGTGTGCAGTTGATGACAAGCTCCTTAGGGGCCAGTGTCTCCCCTTGGAATCGATGTGCCCTTCCCCCCCACCAGTGGGGTCCGCTGCTGGGCTGGAGCTCAGTGGAGAACAACAGCCAACTCTGATTGTTTTCTGGGTCTTTGCATTTGAGGAGCAAATGCACACCTCATGTGTTTTGTCTTCTGGGCATTCTTAGGAACCCCAGGGGGCAGACAGGTGTGGACTGGCCTCTCTCACAATTGGGGAAACTGAGGCTAGAGGCAGGAAAGTGATAAACCTTGGTTTCCTTACCTAGAAAATGGAAACAACATCTAATAACATAGGGGTCATGGTGAGAATTTAATGAATATATAATATGAATAAAGGCATGTGTATTTGATATTTATATATACAAAATATCAAAACCAGTGCTTGTCACGTAGGAATTTTCAATAAATACTGGCTTTGGCTGTTATTATTATTGTTATTATTATTATTTCTAAGATCACCCAGCTAGTAAGTGGCAGATGTCTTGCGGCCTAATGGTTCTTTTTTATTGTTATTTTTTTGAGTCAGAGTCTCGCTCCGTCACCCAGACTGGAGTGCAGTGGCGTGATCTCAGTTCACTGCAACCTCCACTTCCCAGGTTCAAGCAATTCTCAGGCCGCAGCCTCCCAAGTAGCTGGGATTACAGGTGTGCACCACCATGCCGGGCTAATTTTTGTATTTTTAGTGGAGATGGGGTTTCACCATCTTGGCCAGGCTGATCCTGAACTCCTGATTGGCCCTTCTCAGCCTCTCAAAGTGCTGGGATTACAGGCGTGAGCCACCTCATCTGGGTCCAATGGCTCTTTTTACTTCCATCTTCCAATCACCTAATTCTTTGTCTTCCCACTAAAATTCAAAAGTCTGCTCAGAGCGAGCTTTCTCCAAAGTTGTTCCCAGAAGATTCCAAACTGAAGAAAACTATATTGACCTGAAATACTACTGGAAAGGCAGCTTACATTTGATTCATTTTGAAAATCAAGCATCAAAAACATTCCATAGCCCACCAAGATAATATAAGTTAACAATACCTGGGCACTCAGTCTGCACCAGGCACTGTACTGAGCATTTTATGAGGATTACGTTGCTTAATCCTCACAGCAACACTTTGGAGAAAGGTACTTGTGTTGTTCCCATTTTAAGTATGAGGAAACTGGGGTGCAGAAGGGTTAAGTGGCTACCCAAGGCAGCAAGTAAAAGGCAGAGCTGATCCCCAAACTCCTGCTTTTTAATCCCTAAGGTGTATGGGTATTACAAGGCCTTCCATGTAGTTGCGACTTTTCTGTACTGCCTATTTGGGCCTTGCATGACCCATATCATGGCCCCTATCAGCCGCAGCTGTGTATTCTCAGTACCCTCTGGGCTTTCAGAAGGCAGGGCTCTAGCCCCTCAACTGTGCCTCTCTAATATCCCAGACTCCTCTTTGGGCCTCAGTCTCTCCATTTGTAAAATGGACATATTAGGCGGCATCTATACTGCACGCCACCCCCACCCCAGTGATTCAGAACTAGTGGCTTTCAGGAATCAAGGCTCACTTCATTTGCTCTTGGTTTTATTTGTTAAAAGGTATAGGGCTTACTGGTGAGAAAGTGTTCTCAATTTACTCATCTGTGAAGCAGGGTGATTCTGAGGATTTAGTGGGAAGGCAACAAGCACCTAGCACAGTGCCCAGAACACAAAAAGTGCTGAATGACTGCCCGCTTTTAAAAACAGAAGTGATACTTTTCTATTGAGACACTTGTCACAGATACTTATGGGTGTCCCAAGACATAATCTCTGTCCTCCACAAGACTAACATCAGTTCGAGGAAACTGTCTAGAGTATGAGTGATGTCTTGGTGCTTTTCTGTGGGGAACAGTGTGACCCAGGTTGTCTTTTATCAGAGAGGCATTGACCTGTCTGTGTTTAAAGAAATTAAAGTTTCTACTCTATATGCTTCAGATGGGGGCAGCCAGAAGGCATTAGGCCAGTGGGAATGAAGAAAGGAGGAAAGGAAGACAGGGAACCAGGAAGAAAGATGAGATGGAATAAGCATTTTGCAGCTTAGCCCCAAGAGGAGAATGAGAGACACATTAAAACAGTCACCCCTGCTGCAAATGGATTCATTTGATTGAAGGTGGTCACAGATGTCACATAAAAAGATATTTAGTTTTAGAAATGGGAAACCTTCTCATAGGGGCTTAAAGAAGAAGTCAGTGAGGAATGGAACTAGAATTCTGGTTGCCAAAGATGCATCCATCATAAAAGTTCAAGCATAAGTCTCTGCTGTCACACATGTATGGGATCATGTGTGTTCCTGCATGTGCACACATGCCCACCACTAGACCATAGGGTGCTTTGGGGCACATTAGGAATAGGCGGCCCCCTCTGGCTGGAAGCAGCCTCCTGGCACATTGCTTGGCCAGTGGACAGTGGGCTGGATAGAAGCCCCCTCTTATTCTCTGCCCAGGAGTGTGTGGCCCTGCACGGGGTACACACACACACACATACACTCTCTCTCTCTTTCCCTCTCAGGCAAGTGAGGAGACCTTTAGCCAAGGTCTGGTAATCTCACAGTGAATTGGAGACACGTCAGCCGGAGTCCCCACAGAACACCCAGCAGTACTTGCCTTCCAAGAGTCATTTCCACAAAACCCACAGCTTCACGCTCGCTGCTTGCTCAGCTGCCTTCTTGAAGATAATCTGTTTTGTTCTGTGCCTCTTCAGGACCTGTCTGGTCCCAGTGAGCACACTTACTGGCTTGACTTCAGAATACGATTTTATCCCTGCCGTTGGATACCTGCTTTTGCTGGAAAACAAGCCTCGGGCCTTTGCCATTTACAGAGTGCCTCATTTGATCCTCTCAGCAACCCCAGGGATTAAACAGTGGAGACTTAGCACACCCAGTTTACAGATGAGGAAACGTTCTCTGAGAAGAACCTCAGAGAAGGAGAACATCATGGGTGGCCTGGATTTAGAAAGTCTGTCCACCGTCACCTGGTCTTGAGTGATCTCAGTTTGGCTTTTGGTAAATTACCTCAAAACTGTGAACATTCATCTTCTCCCAGGCTTAGTTTGTCCCCTGTCCCGTCTGACCTGAACCTCCATCCTGACCAACTGTCTTCCATAATGAACTTAACGACAGCAGAGACTTAAGCACTGTCTTGATTTTATCATTGTTCCAAGTAAAATAGCCATCCAATTGGCAAAGATCACCCTTGGAACTTGTTGCCACAGACTTAATTAGACTTTGTTGCTAGTGTGACCCCTTTGCGGCCATTGCCATGGTCATCATTTGCTACAAACCTGCTCCTAAGAGCTGGACCTTGATCCAGACATATTGGATGCTTCTTTTTAGAAATTGCTTTCAGAGCTTAGGTCCTATTGCCCCAAAGTACTCTAATGATGATAAATCTGCATCCTGATTTTCATTAAGACATATAGCATATCAGTGGCAGGCCTGGAGTGGCTACTAAATAGATAATTGTTGAATTAACCTATTAATTTGTGAATCCTTTGAGGGCGATGTTTAATAAGACTCTTTCAGTTGCTGGGGACCAGATCACAGCACAAACTAGTTTAAGCAAGAAAGGGATTGGTTCACATAACTGCAAAGTACAAGGATGAGGGTGTCAGGCACAGCTGAATCCAGAGGCTGAAATCATATTACTAGGGCTCAGTTTTCCTCTTCTTCTCTCAGCTCTGCTTTTCAGCATTCAGGTGGTCACCAGTTGTTCTAGCGCTGATGTGGCTCTTATATCCAGTTCACAAACTGAAACGAAGATTAGTCTTCTCCTTCTTTTATCCATAAACAAATCCCACAAAGGGGCTGGCATTGGCCCTGCTTAGGTCATGTGCCATCCCTTTAGACCAATCATTGAGAACCACAGGATGAGCTACCATGATTGACCAGACCTGGGTCACTTGCCCACCCATGAGATTTGAAGGCAGGGAAGCATGTGATTGACAGCTTTACTCAAACCCCATTGGATGGGAAAGGGACTATTCTCCAATGGAGCTCCTCACTGTAAGGGTAGATGAGTTTTCTGGAAAGAGCACAGTGTCAGAAGGGTAGTCTAACAAAGATTATAATTTGAGTCCCAGATACTTACTTGGGAGGCTGAGGCAGGAGTGTTGCTTGAGCCCAGGAGTTCGAGGATGCAGTGAGTGATCTATAATCATGCCACTGCACTCCAGCCCAGGTGACACAGCGAGACCCTGTCTCTTCACACACACACACACACACACACACACACATAAAAATGAGATAAATAAAATAACAAGTTATTGAATGATTTACCACTTATCTTAAAAGTGGTGCTGGCAGTGATAGTTTCATTGCTAGCAGCCTAGAAAGAACTGATCTGGTGCCTCTCTTGGGGACTGCTTTGTCTGGCAGAGGATCTTAAGGTTGGAGTTTATATTATTCGGTTACCACATTCCCCTTTCCCCAGTTCCACATGAAGAATGAGTAGTGCCATGAACTTAGCAAACCCCAAGAAACACTGACCCTGTTCCCGCCTTCCCAGCCCATGAGGAAGTTTTCCAATATCACAATTAATTAGCGGTATCTTCCCTCACATTCCTCCCTCTGTGCCTCTTTCTGTGACTCATCCAAGGGATTGGAGAGTGTGGTTACAAGCATAGGCCCTCTGGCCACATGAACCTGGGTTTTGATCCCAGCACTCTCCCTTGTGATTTGAGTTCTATGAGCCCAAGTTTCCTCATCAGTAAAATAAAAAAAATTTAAAAAATTTTTTAAAAACCCGGCAGAGTGGTTTAGAGGTCAGATGAGATAATGGAGGTGAAGTATACATACAAAGACTCAATGGCCATTGGCATGATTATTATTAGTAACTACATTCATTTTGTGTCCCCATCTTTTATCAAATTGCATACGGAAGGCCAACATGGGCACGGCACATTACAGTTTGCAGGATTGTGTGCACACGATGAATGGGTTTGCCTCCCCTTCTGACCTTTGTTCTTTGGTTACAAAGCTGCTTCTGTGGCCCCCTGCCATGTGCCTGTGGTTGTCCCATCAGAAGCCGGTGGGATCATGACCTGACACAGTAAGGCCTTCCACTTTCAGCTCTTTGTTTAACCAATGGTCACCAAGCACCTGCTCTGGGTAGGGACAGACTAGATATGGAGGATTTGGGGGTTTCTTGTGTTAACCTTGGATCCATTTACCCAGGCCCTCACTGGACCTGCGTCTGCCCTAGTGGGAAGTTCTTGCACTCAGAGTCTACAGGAAACAAACCCCCAAACACCACCCATCTCCCAGGTCTGTCCTCTTAATAGGTTATATTCACTAAGCATTTCCCATGCACTTCGTGAAGATGTGACATCTATTATTTAACCATCACAATGGCCCTACAAGAGAAGCACTGTCACTGTCTTCATTTACAGCAAAGAAACTGAGGCATAGAGAAGTTAAGCCATTCAAACTCTAGGTGCATGAAGGAGCTGGGGGCACAAGCTAAGCCCATGGTCTCAGCCAGTATCTGAGACCACAGTGCTGTGATTCGTGCTTCCTTTCTCAGGTTTTAATCTGGGGGTCCTCCCTACCTCTGGTGGTAACACATTCATTTAAATGGGAGTCAGTGAGTGGCCCAAACTTGCTGTCAGGGCAAAGAGGATTTCAGACTTTGTGGTGGAGGCAGATGGAAAGTCCATGGCAAAATTTATGAGGTTTCTTTCTGTCCGTTGAGGTTTCTTTCTGTCAGTTGAGGTTTCTTTCTGTCAGTCTCCAGCATTATGGAATCAGTATTGAAAGAACAGGGGATTTGAATATGGAGTCCTGGCTCAGATCCTTGCTGGTTTGCCTGGTGAACTCCTACTCATCCCTCATGACCCAGCTGTAATGACCTCCTCCTTACAGCAGCCTTCCCTGACTGCCTCAGGTATCTCTGATCACCCTACATTGCCAATCATCCATTCATCTAGCAAGTACATTCTGAGCATCTACTATGTGCCTGAACATCATAAATTCTCTGTATCAAATTGCAAATTCTCTATATCAAATTGCAAATTCTCAAAGACAGGGACTGGATCAGCAGAATAGTTAAGTTTGCAGGCTTTGGAGCCTGTAGGTTTGAATACTGGCTTCTCCATTTACTAGCTGCATGACTTTGGGCAAGCTCCTTAACATTGATAAGACTTGGTTTCCCCCTCTGTTAAATGGGCCTAATATTAATAGGAACTGCATCTTATAGTGTGATGTGAAGATTATAGTCTGAGTGTAGTAGATACCCAATCATTGTTACCAAGTAGTAAGTGCTTAATCAATGTTACCCTTTGTTGTGAAGTCTGTTTTTCATACTTGTATCTTGAGGACCAACCACAGTGCCCACACCCAGTGGGCGTTCAGTAAATGTTTGCATGAACAGGTGAGTTAGCGAGTGAGTGAGTGGGTTGGGCACTTTACCCCTTTGACTGTGAAGCCCCTCATATTTGAAATGGGGAGACATTTTTCTGCCTTCCAGCTTGTGAGGATTAATGGGGGTGCACAGGGTGTGACAGCACCTTGGAAACAAGGAGGTGCCCAGCACACAGCAGATAGATTGCAATCATTTTGCCTCTGGTGACAAGGGCCTGGGGCCAGGCCTCCACCACCCCCAAGCATGGAGCTGCTGAGGGACGTGGGCACACAGGGAAGGTTGGGGAGTGTGTTAGGCCATTCTAGCATTGCTATAAAGGAATAGCTGAGATGGAATAATTTATAAAGAAAAGAGGTTTAATTCTCTCATAGTTCTGCAGACTGAGAGTACAGGAAGAATGATGCCAATGTCTGCTCAGCTTCTGGGGAGGCTGCAGGAAGCTGATGATCATGGCAGAAAGTGAAAGGGGAGTGAGCATATCACATGGTGAAAGCAGGAGAGAGGGAGGAGGTGCCACGTGCTTATAAACCACCAGATCTTGTGAGAGCGCACTCACTATATGAGAACAGCACCAGAGGGATGGTGCCAAACCATTCATAAGAAATCTGCCCCCACCATTCAGTCACCTTCCACCAGGCCCCACCTCCAAATGGAGAATCCCATTTCAGCATGAGATTCCATGCAAACAACATCCAGACTCTATCAGGAGGGGTGTAGGAATCTGCTGACTGGGACATCCAGCCCTCAGGAGGCCAACCTCAGACATGTCCTAAGGGTGCCTCTGTTTTCCCAGGAAAGCCATACATCCCAGGGAGCTACGCTCAGGACGAATGTGTAAAAGGTTTCTATTAGTCAACGAGAGGATCAGCACCCACCACCCTGGCCCTTACATTTGGGGGACACCAAAGGAGACCTCATGTTCCCCAGGTCCTAGCCTCTGACTTGTGTGCTGAGCATGGATTCACTGTTCATCCTCTGGATGAGGATGCCAAGGCGTCAGGACATGATGGCCTGCCCAAGGTCACTCCCCTGGTGAGGACCAGAGCTGACACACACCACCACACATCCCAGCAAAGTCTGGCCTGAGCCTTGCAAAGAATGAGGGCAATTTTAAGAGCTCGATAAAGAGGTCGCTCCCACAGAGACAGACGTTGGCTGCGCTGTTCTGTGACAACCTCCATAGCCCAAACTACCACTCACCTGGGCCTCCGGAACCCTCTGAAACCACAGGCTCTTGCAGCAGGAGGAAACTGAGACCAGCCCATGCAGCTTCCCACTTTACAAATGGCAAAGTGGAGACCCTGAGAAGACCGGTGATCTCCCCTAAGGCCATAGAGCAAACTGGTGGGTGGAGACAGGACATCTCTGGCGCCAGGGATCTTCAGGATGTTCTTTTTAAGATGCATGTCAGGATCTGACAGAGAACAATGTAACCAACACCACTCATTCATTCATTCAACAAATGTTTACTGAGTACCTACTATGTGCCAGATACTTTTCTAGGTGCTGGGGCTCCAGCAATGAGCAAAACAGACAAAGAGTCCTCATGGAACTGACAGGTTATTAACATCCTCGAACCATATACTGACCACCAGCTTAAGAAAGAAAACATTATAAATATCGTTGAACCCTCCTGCTGTCTTACTCCTTCCCCTCTTCTCTCACCCTGGAGATAACACAATCCTGAATTGGGTTTACCATTCACAGGCACCAGATGTATGTTTTTAAACTTTCCATAAATGGCATCAGATTGCACCTATCTTTCTGCAACTCATTATTGTTTGAGTGCATATTCACATGAACCTGCTTCATCTTGTGCTGCTGTATAGAATTACCTGGTGTGACTACACAACAATGTGTTCACCCATTCTCCTGCTGAAGGTATTTCCAATGGTAGATAAAGCCACAGTGAACATTCCTGGGCACATCTCCCTGTGCAAATGGGCAAGAGTTTCTCTCCTGCTCCACCTTTAACTTCAGTGTTGGCCCCTCCTGACTGTCCCCCAAACTGGACAAGATCTGGAAGATCTTTCAAGCCTATTCAGGAATCCTAGGCTGGGATGGTGGGTGTGATGGGAGGGCGTGGGAATACCAGAACATTCGTACTGAACAGACCTCCCTAGAGATGGTCTGGGTCCCTGCCATTTATAAGGGAAAGAGGATCAAATAGTTGAGCACAGGGTGGGTGTGTGTATGTAAGACAGCACATGCATTTTCTCATAAACATTCCTGTGATATAAGGTATCGGTTGTCTATTGCTGCATAACAACTTACCACAAACTTAGTGGCTTAAAACAACATACATGCATTATCTCATAGTTTCCATACACCAGAGTGCAGGCAAGGATCCTCTGCTTCGGGTCTCACGAAACTGCAATCCAGGCTGTGGCCAGTGTCTCATCTACCAGCTCAGGGTCCTTAACCAAGCTCA
Organism: Macaca mulatta; assembly: GCF_049350105.2. Taxonomy (NCBI): domain Eukaryota; kingdom Metazoa; phylum Chordata; class Mammalia; order Primates; family Cercopithecidae; genus Macaca; species Macaca mulatta. The sequence continues at coordinate 149,534,479 of NC_133407.1, read as the reverse complement.
CATCGTTGGTGGCAAAATTCATTTCCTTGCAGCTGTAGACCTCATGGTGCATTGATTCTCTCTAAGGCCAGCAGGAGAGAGATAGAAGTCTTTGACTTCCAGATCCCATACTAAAGGATCACCTGATTAAGTCAGGCCCACCCATGACAATCTACATTTGGCTTAAAGTCAACTGATTGGAAACTAATTACATCTGCAAAATCTGTTTACCTTTGCTATGTAACCTCACATGACCATGGGATGATATCCCATCATATCCATAGGCCCTCTCCACACGCATGAGGAGATTTTTAGGGTATGTACACCATAGGCTGGGAATCTGGGGATGATTTAGAGTTCTACCTACCATGGATTGGTACTATTATTATCCCCATTTAACTCAGTGAAGTTAATGGGGATAACCCAAGTCACACAGCAAGCAGGTAGGTGGGGCTGGGATCCCAATTCAAGTCTGAGTTGGGAGTACAAGCTCTCTCCCTGCTTCTAGGAGCTCTTAACACTTTTCTGATAGGCCCCCAGGCTTCACAAACAGACAAGCCTTTCAGCTCCCAGGCCCCTTCTAGGAGAAGGGCCATTTTCTTGGCTAGACTTGGGCCCCCAGAAGCCAGGGCCAGCATCTTGGCCCCCAACCAACAAACACACAATAAGTGCTCAGCAGATGCTTGCTTGCTGAGGGAAGCTTGCCTGTCTTTTCCTTTCCTCTTTCTGAGCTGGCCACCCCTGGGAAGTGCCATGCACATCTCTCATCCAAGAAAGGAGTCCAGGGAATACCAGCTTCATGCTACAGAATCTCATTTCACAAACAGTTCGATGAGGGCACGATGGCCCAGTAAACCTAGGGATGCCCATGCAGACTTTATTAAACATTTTATTATCTTTTCCTTATTATAAAAGCAATACATATTCGTTTTGGAATAGAAAATGCCAATGAGCAAAATAATTTTAAAACATTTTTTAGGATCCCAGTATGTGAGAACCACGGTTTGCACATTGGCATCTACCTGCAGGCAGTGTAGCAACTGGGAGCCTGGACATTGGAGCCACACTTCCTGGGGTTTAATTCTGCCAGCTGTGTGACCTTGGACAGTATTTTATCCTCTCTGTGCCTCAGTTTTCTCATCTGTAAATGGGCATGTCCACAATATCTGCCTCCTAGGGCTGTGGGAGAAGTGAACAGGATAACACATAAGAAGTACTTAGAGCAGGGCCTGGCATACAGTGAGCTTTATGGCTCGAAAGCATAGTCATGGCATACAACTTAGTCATGAATGTTGCTTTGATAAAAAACAGGATCCTATTTCATATATTACTTTGTAACATTTCATGTCACATATTATTGTTTGCCAATGAATATTCATCTATGAAATAATCTTTTAGCCACTATTTTTTTTAGAGTAATCTTAGGTTCACAGCAAAATGGAAAAGAAGGTATGGGAGAGAGGTCCCATAGACTCCCTCCCCATCAAACAACATTCCCACTGCCAATATCCCCCACGAGAGTGATAAATGTATTACAACGGATGGGCCTACATTGACACATCATGCCCATTATTGCATTAGGGTTCACTCTTGGTGCTGTACTTGCTATGGGTTTGGACAAATGTATAACAACATGTTCACTATTATAGTATCATACAGAGTAGGTTCACTGCCCCAAACATCCCCGCTCCACCTATCTATCCCTCCCTTCCCCTAACCCCTGCTGACCACTGATCATTTTCCTGTCTCCACAGTTTTGCCTTTTCCAGAGTGTCATAGACTTGGAACCTTATAGTATGTAGTCTTTTCAGGTTGGCTTCTTTCACTTAGTAATATGCATTTGAAATTCTTCCATGTCTTTTTATGGCTTCATAGCTTGTTTCTTTTTAGCACTGAATAATATTCCATTTTCTGGGTGTACCACGGTTTCTCCATTCACCTATTGAAGGACATCTTGGTTGCTTCCAAGTTTTGGCAATTATGAATAAAGCTGCTATAAACATCTGTGTGCGGAATTTTTTGTGGACATAAGTTCTCAACTACTTTGGGTAAATACCAGGGAGTGTGATTGCTGGACCACATAGTAAGAGTGTGTTTAGTTTGGTAAGAAACTGCCTAACTGTCTTTCAAAGTGGCTGCGTCACTTTGCATTCCCACAAGCAGTGAATGAGAGTTCCTGTTGCTCCACATCCTCACCAGCATTTGGTACTGTCAGTGTTCTGGATTTTATCCATTCTAATAGGTTTGTACCATGACATAGTTTTAAATGGCTGCATCACCTTCGGCATAATTTGTTTAAGCAATCCTCTATTTTGGATTCAGGTGTAGTTTCATTCTTTAACTATTATAAACAACAGCATAGGGAACTGCCTCATAACCAGGTTTTTGTGCCTCTCCTTAATCCTTAATTTTCTTCCCCTTAGGAGGACTTTCTAGAAGTAGGATCAATGGACTAAAGAGCCATTCTGCTTATTGGAGAAATATTTGTGGTGTTCCTACTGGGTGCCATGTGTATGAAGTTAAATTGTCTCCCAGAAAGGGCTTACTACTGGTTTACTGCTCATTAAGGGTGTGTGTGTGGTTCTGTTCTCCTCCCTCTACATCCCTATCCCAAGGGGATGAGTGTTTAAACTTACCTGCCCAACAGGTGAGCAAGGATGATGGTAGTTCTGTGGTTGTGACAGCTCCTTGCATCAGCCAGCTGCCACTGTCTTGCTCATAGAGGTCCTGAGGGTAGACCGCTGTGGGTGGCTACAGAGTTCCTCAATGCTCAGTGGCATCCCATCCCTGGCAGTAGAAACGGCTGGAACCCATAAAGGGGATCCACCTGAGGTACAAACCAAGTTCCAAGAGACTGGGGTCCTGCTTTTGTCCTGCTCTCCTTCCTCCCTTTTCTCACTCCTTCTTTACCTCCCTCCTTCCTTTCTTCCTTCTTCACTGATCTTAGAAAATGCCAGATCCTGTGCTAAGTGTTTAATGCACCATAAAAACAATACACATCCAATCTCTGCCTTTATGGAACCAGTGGAAGAGACAGATACTAAATACATACATTCACAAGTACAGCGTCACAAATTGTAATCCAATCACAAAAGGAAAGCTTTGCACTGCTATGAGAGAGCACAATGGGGAATGAACCCTCAGGTTGGTCATCAGGGAAGACCTCTCTGAGGAATTGGCACTTGTGCTGAGGGCTGGAAGATGAATAGGAGATCATGAAGAAAAGGGTGGGGAAAGGGCATTGCAGGCAGACAGCACAACATGTGCAAAGGCCCTGAGGCTGTGGCCCTGCATGTGACTGGAGTGCCTCCTGCCCAGGGAGGAGGAAAACAGGCCGATCACCAGGGACTTGCAGTTCTGAATAGCAAATCCAGAGGCTGGTGGGTGGCCCAGCCCAGGGTCAAAGCCAAGATGTGAGCAGGGCAATGTTAGCATGGATGAGAGTAGGCCAGAGACAAGTTACAGGCACCCTGGACTACACCTGAATCCCTGGTGGTGGTTGCTGCTCCACTTGTGAGCAAAGAGGGGTCTGTTGACGGGAGAGCCAGGACTGCACCAGAGCCTCAAATTTGTTTTTATGGCTGAAAACATATGTGTCCTGGTTTACTCTTTATTCCTGTGAAAATGATATACCAATAATCATAAATTGTATGAACCACAGATACACATAGCGACGTGGCTGAAGCTCCCAAAAGTCATTGTGAAAGAAAGAAGGCAAACCCTAAAGGGAATGTGGTCAACGATTCCATTCACATGAAGTTCAAGAACAGGCAAAACTAATCTGAGATGACAGAAATCACAGGGGACCCAGCAGAGGCACAAAGTGGGGGTTCTGGAATGCTGGTCATTTCTGTGTTTTGACACATAGTTGTGCTCAGTTTGTAAAACTGCAGTGTCTAGTCACTTTTCTGAATGTCCAGGCTAGTTCAGTAAAATGTTTACTACAAGCAAATCCCACTTCCCACGTCACCTATGTAGAGTTCTTGCCTAAAATGTTTAATAGGAATTGAATCATTGGGAAACAACTTGACAAATCCAAAGTAAGGGAATTCCCCAAAATATCAATATTGCAAGAAAGAAAAAGCCTGGACCATTCTAAATGGAAGGAGACTAAAGAGACACGGTAGCTAAACACATGACATGATCCTGGAGAGGCAAAAGTAGCTTTAAAGATATCAGCACAACGGGGGGAATTTGAATATGGGCTGTAGACTAGATAATACACTGCGTCCCTGTTGACTTTCCTGGCTGGGATGGGTGAGTTGTGGTTGTGTGGGACAATGTCTTTGTTCTTATGCTCAAGCACTCAGAATTGAAATGAACTGGTATCCCAAATGGCTCAACAACAAAGTGTACAGAGAGACAGAGGGCACAACTGAGAGGAAACAGTAACAACTGGTAAATGTAAGTGAAGGATATGTGAGTACTTACTGCACGGCTCTCGCAAATCTGTAGAACTAAAAGTTTTAAAAATAAAAGTTTGGGAAATAAAAGAGAGAAAAATATGTTACTTTCTATTTTAAATAAAAGGAAAATCGCTACCACTCATCACTTTGCAGCTGTGTGTCCCTTGCTTTGTGAGGTACTTGCTATGTATTGTGTATACTCTCATGAGCCACCTAGGTCTTTACAAGTAATAAGAATCCAATCAAATAACTGCAGCATTTATTGGCTCACATATTTGAACAATCCAGGAGCAATAGGTTTCAGGTCAGGCTTGATCCAGGACCTAAAATACGTGACCCATTTTCTCTCCCTCTGTTTTTCAGCTCTGCTTCTTCTGGTTTGGTTTCATTTTTAGACACATGCTCTCTTCCAGGTCAGTAGGTGGCTGAGAGGACCAACCAGGTAGAGCGTAAATTCCCCAAAGAGAAGAGGGAAAGGGTGCTAGGAAGGCCCCCCCCAAATGGTTCCCACACAGGCATGTAAGCCACAAGGCAGATGGTTGTACTCCTTGTGTATTTCAGGAACTCAGAGAGCTTATGTGATTCTTCCAAAGTTTCACAAGGAAAGGACAGCAGGAATTTGAACCCTGGATCTGCCTGCCCCAAAGCTTAAGATTGGCTCTTTTTTATAAAACCGCTTCTCTTATCATGGAAAGTGTGAGAAAATAGCAGGAAAAATGCTTCTGACCTCCACCCTGACACCATCATTTTCGTATGTTCTCTTTCATATATTTTTTCACATCCAAAGGCTTTCTTTCTTTCTCTTCCCTTTTTTTTCTTTTAAACAGGGTCTCACCTTGTCACTCAGGCTAGAGTGCAGTGGTGCCATCATGGCTCACTGCAGCCTCAACCCTCCCAGGCTCAAGCAATACTCCCAACCCACCTCAGCCTCCCAAGTAGCTGTGACTACAGGTATATGCCACCACACGTGGCTAATTTGTGGTGAGCAGAAATGATCTGGCAGTCTCAAGGTCTCTTCTATAAGACCTCTCAAGGTCTCTTCTATAACATAGCAGACAAGGTCTTGCTATGTTGCCCAGGCTTGTTCAAACTTCTGGGCTCAAGCAATCCTCTTGCCTCAGCCTTCCAAGGTGCTAGGATTACAGGTGTGCACCACCATGCCTGGCCTTCCTCTCTCTCTCTCTTTCTCTGTCTTTCTCTCTCTTCCTGTCTGTTTTTTTCCCTTCTCTCTCTCTTTCTTTCTCTCTCAGTTTCCTAGTTTGAAGAAGGGGAATTTCTTTTTTTCTTTCTTTGTCTCTTTCTTTCTCTCTCTTCCTCTCTCTCTCTGTCTCTTCCTTTCTTTACATATTGAAATTAGATGTGAGGACCCTTGAAGAGCTACCTGGACACATTCCATTAGGGAGCACCTAGGGTCAGCTGATGCAGAGATGTCCTGGGAGCTGGCCTAAATTTGGCATTAATCCTTCTGGATGTCAGGTTCCAGCTCTGCCTTTACCACTTGGTAAACTGAGTCTATTCAGGCAGCTGATGCATTTGTGGGAAACAAAAGCGATGATGGAACTGATGGGAAGTCCCTTGGGTTCCACATACTCTCATATTAGCACTCACATCTAAAGCCTCACAACATTCCTAAACATGGACATTACTACCCCCATTTTCCAGAGGGGTAAACTGAGGCTCTGCAAGGAGAAAACTCACCCAGGTTACCCAGAGGCAGGAGCTGAGCCACACCCAGTGCTGTTTCTGTGTGTCACAGTGGGTGTTCTCTGAATAGTTCTGGGGCATCCTTTCCCCCCACTGACATCCCCTAGGGATGTCAGCATGGATCCCCTGTGGATTATAAGAATGTGAATCAAAGACTCCTCTGTTGTTAGAGAAAGCCCTTTGGCTTCACTTCAGCCCAGGAACGTTGTCAAGTCAAGTGGTAGGATTCGTGCTAATAAAAACAAGTGTCATTTTACAGCACTTTCTATAAATCTGTTAGTGACCTTTAATAAAAATGTATGACCCTAATAATCTTGTTCAGCACACCCTGGTCGGATTACTGCTCAGTGGCCAGTAATCTGCAAACCTTTAAAATGTAGTGACAGCGTCCTGGGCCCACGCCAGAGGTTCTGCTCCAAGTGATGGGAATGGCATGTGTAATAATTAATCCAAACTGCCTTGTGCAGAATGCAAAGCTGTGTTTTTGACACAGGCCACTGGGCTGGTGATCCTAGAAAGGGCAGGAACTAGAAGACAACTGGGCTTTCCAGAGAGCCCATTAAACCAGCTATTAACCAAACTTAGCTCCATCTGCCTGACCTTTTCCTTTTGCGCCTTTCTGTCCCTCCACGTCATCAGAGCAGGATGACAGAAACAAAGGGTGCCCCATACCCAACTGTTGAGGACAAAATCCAAGGATCTCTTCTGAATCCACAGTTATGTTCACACTTTGCCTATGGGCTTCGAAGCTGGAGCACCAGGAGGTTGGAAAGCTATAGTGGTTTGTGTTTTGGGCATCTTGTTTGTTCGTGGTTCTCTCCCAGCAGAAATCCAAGCCTGTGATTTTAACCAGTAGAGGTGTATTATCTCCAATGATCTCCAAGAGTTTGCAGGTCCAAAACACCTTCTCAATTGGTAAACACCTTATCCAAACACCAATTCACCAATTTGCATGGCTGTCACACTGCATAAAATCGTATTGCTTTTGCCCTGAGACTCTCTGGCAGTCAAATACATACATTTGCATAAATATTACTGTGTAACTCAGGACCCTCTGCCCACAGTGTAAACTGCAGGGGCCTCAGTCACTTTGGCTTTATTGATTATTCAGACTTCATGGAAATATGGCATCATGGTGATTTTAAGGAGATGTTTTCCTACGGGGGTTACGGACTCCTTCTGAGGCCACCAGAGTCTTTGGGTCTCTCCTTGACTAAGCAGACAAACGTGATCATCACCTCACCCCACACTAGGTGGCTTTTGAGCTTCACCACCAGCTTCCTAGTTTGAAGAAGGGGCATTTAGTAAGTCACCGGGGCATCCACCCCAAGCACTAAAATCAAACTGAGATTCTAGGATCACAGACTCCAAACAAGAAGAGACCTTGAGACTGCCAGATCATTTCTGCTCAAAGTGTGGGCCTCTGACCTGCAGTATTGGCATCACGTGGGGACTTTCCATAAATAAAGACTCTCAGACTCCTCCCTAGGGTGACCAATCATCCTGGTTTGTCCAGGACTAAGAGATTCCTAGGACGTGGGATTTCAGGACCGAAACTGGGTTGAGGACTAGACCTACTGAGCTGGAATCTGTACTTCAACAAGGGCCGCACATGACCTGTGTGCATGTGGAATTTTGAGAAGCAATGACCTAGCCCATACTGCCTGAAGGTATATTTGGAAACCGAGGCACAGAGAGGGCCCCAAACCACAGAGCAGTCGATAGCTGAACTGGAACCAGTTCTCCAGACTCCTGGTTTTCTGCCTACCACTCCATCCCTTTTACCACCACCTCCCATTGCATTCCAACTCTGCTTTCTTCAGGGAAAAATCCTGATTTGGGAGATTCAAGAGGGATCCTAAAATCTTAGGGTATCTCCAGGATACCCTAAGGTGTGATTCAGGCCAGCCTGCTGATCATGCCTGCTGTCCCGAAAGAGAACTCTGTTTAGATGAGACATGACCGCATTTGGACCTAAAATGTTCTAGGATCTTGGAATCAAAGGCCCTTCGAAGTTATCTGATACACCCTCCCACTCAATGCAGAAAACTCTTTTACAGCCTCCATGCACCAAAGCCAGCTCTCCTTTGGATGTCTGTAGTGACGGGGAAGTAGCCACCTCCTATGTCAGCAGCTCTGTTGTTAGAAAACACTAATTGTTCTTGTATTCTTTTCCAATATTAGATTTATTTCTGTCCTGGCTGCACTTCCTATGTACCAATCCGGATTCTGTTCTCTGGAGTAGTTTAGAAACACCAGGCCTTCTTCCACACAAACATCCTTTAGATATTTAAAACTAATATCAGGGCCAGACCCGGTGGCTCATGTCTATAATCCCAGCACTTTGGGAGGCCAAGGCAGGCAGATCACCTGAGGTCAGGAGTTTGAGACCAGCCTGGCCAACGTGGTGAAACCCCATCTCTACTAAAAACACAAAAAATTAGCCAGTTGTGGTGGCAGGTGCCTGTAATCCCAGCTACTCCTGAGGCAGAGGCAGGAGAATTGCTTGAACCCGGGAGACGGAGGCTGCAATGAGCTGAGATCACACCACTGCATTCCAGCCTGGGCAACAAGAGTGAAATTCCCTCTAAAACAACAACAACAACAACAACAACAACAACAACAACAACAGCAACAAAAACCTAATATGAGGACCAGGACTTACCTTCTCTAAGCCAATCTTTCCCATTTAAAAAAAATGTTGTTCTTTGGGTAAAAGTGATATTTAGATGTCACCCCTACCAGCAACCCCAAACTACCATCTCGGTCATTATCTTCAGAGAGAGAGCTGCCTGGCGATGACCCTTTTAAAGGAAGTCAAATAGCACCCTCCAGCGAAGGCTTGTTCAGCCCAGCAAAGAGGCCATCATTACCATGCTTGAATACATACTCGACCTCTTTTAACGCAACCTAATTTTAATTTGGCTTTTTTTATTTTAAGCAACTGCATCACACTCTTAACTCATATTAACCCTGTCAAATATGCCTCTCAAATTCTCAAATCTTTCTTGCATAAACTACCACCAGGCAAATTCCCCACTGATCTGTACCTAATTTTCTTCTGAGTCCAGATGCCTGACTTTTATCTATCCTTGAATACCATTTTGTCTATGGCCAGCCCAGTGCTTCTGCCTGTTGGGATAACTTTGGCTTTTACCTTGTGAATGAATCATCTCTCCCAACTGGACTGACCTCAGGTGACCTACACAAATTTATAGAGCAGCTATGGAGGTGTTCAGGGTCACAGGATATGAGTGTGGCATGTGTTCCTGTCTCTGGGGGGTGGGGGTGACAATTGGGTTGTAAAATGAGAACTCACCTCCAGGGCTCAGAGGTGATGCAAACCATGGCCAGGGTCTCTGGGCACAGTCCCTGAGGGAGCCCTTGTCTAGGGAGGCTGTGGATGGCCCACATTGAAATTGCCTGGGAACTTGTCAAAAATATTTGTGGGTGCCTGGGCGCACTCAACTCACTGACCCAGAGTCTATGGGAGGGGCCCAGCTCCTGTATTTGTAACTCCCCAGGTGAATATGACACAAGCCACAGTTTAAAGAGGTGAAGGAGATGAGGTTGAGGAGGTGAGCCCCAAACACAGCGTTCAGGGAGGAGTTAGGAGAAGAGGAGAAAGAAGGGTGGAGCGGGGCCCTCTGGACCTGCAGAATAGGAATGGGGTATGGCTGGGGATATCTGGGGACAGGAAGAGGCTCCCAGAAGACTGTGCTGGGAGGAGGTCTGGCCCAGGCTGTACCTCCTAGTCATGCCCTGCTCAGGAAAATCTTGCAGGTTCTTCTTGCTGTAACCCCAAAGATGTGGCCCTGGGTTCAAGACACCATTCATGTCCTGCCTGGGGTCCCAACAAGTCTTCTTTGGGACAGGAAGAGAAAAGCATTTGGCAAATATCCCCAAACCCTGGTTTCTCAAGGACTGTGGCTTCCCAGAGGGTCCCAGCCCCTGGTTCTGAGACAGATTCCCCCTCCCCTCTTACATTCTGAGCACTTTGTTGTTGGATGTTTGCTTCCTCAGGCTGAATGTAGAGCAGTTGCTCTACCATTTGCAAGCCACATGGCTCAGGACAGGTCCTCTAAGCTCTCCATCTGTAAGGAGGGGACAGAACAGTGCAGCTCTCCTCAGGTTGCTGTGAGCAGTCACGATTGTACATGATCCACTGAGCGCCTACTGTATGCTGCCTACTGTGCTGTGCTCCATGCTAGGGGCTGGGGATACAGCAGAAAGCAAGCAGGCGAGGAGCCTGCCCTGAGCAGGGTAAATTCTCATAGCAACAGACAGCAAGTGGAATGCAGGAGTTTGTTAGATGGTGGGATGTGCCATGGAAAAAAATAAATAAAATAGGACCGAGGGATTGGGAGTTTGAAGTACAGAAGGGGTGGGGGGTACAATTTTAAAAAGGAGGTCAAGGAAGGTGACAGCTGAGCAAAGACTCGAAGGAGGTGAGGGACGCAGCCCTTAGGATATCTGGGAAATAATCTTGTGGGATGGGAACAGCTACTGCAAAGGCCCTGAGGCAGGGGCACACCTGGAGGCAAGAGTCAGTTTAAAGTGGCCTGGCGCATAATGTGTGGAGAAGCTGCTCAACATTCTCGTTATGGGCTCTCCTTACTGGTGGTGTCATTCCTGGTAGAGTCACAGGATTTCACTTCTCAAGCATGGGGCAGTTAGGGCATGATTCAGGAGTTAGATTGATCTGGGTTTGAATCCCAACTCTAATTCTCAAGCTGTGCAACCATGGCCAAGTCACTTAACCTCTCTGAACCTTTACCCAATGGTGACAACAATGAAACCTATAGTTCAAGTTTATTTTGGGGATCAAATGCACAGAAGCCTGGAGCAGACTCTAAAGTGCAGGACATTGAGCCCCTGGCGTTGCCCTCCTATCTTACAGGCTGAGAGGCCACACCCCAATGCCACAGGCCATGTGCCTAAAGTCACACAGCACCAGGAGGCTGGATGCCGGGATGGGGCCCCAGCAGCCACCCTGCGGCCACTGAGTGTCCCCACCCCTGCCCACCCCTGCACGGTCTATCCTCATTCAGCTATTTCTTTTTAGAAAGGAAACAGCAGCCCTTGATTCTGAAAATAGATCAGAGTTCTCTACCTCCAATGACGTTGTCTCAGTTGTTTATTTTGCATAGTAAGAAAGGAGCTTGAAATTTACCCAAAAGACTGGAGAGAGTCCTGGACTGCCGGAGGTTTTTGGCCACCAATTTCTGTCTGCCTGTCTCCCCATCTTGTTCCTTCTAATGGCAGCTCTCCTGCTCAGAGCACGCTGGATCTGGGGTTGAAGGGATCTGGGCTGCCACTGGGGAACATGTTAACTTAGGCAAGGAGCCCCTCTCCCTCGACCTCTGTAGAATACAGTTACCTTCACTTGTCCTGCTGAGCCCTAGGGCTCTTTATAAAGATCAGAAATGGTCCCTGTGAAAGTCGCCAGTCAGTAGTAGCTCATGGGCAGAGCATTCTGATGGCGTGGCACTTCATTGGGACTTCCTGATGCAGACTGCAGCCCACGCTGACACGCCGAGTGCAGGAAACCCCAGAAGGACACGTTCGCACCCGGCCTTTCCCCGCTTCCTGGCTTCTGGGGTATTTTTATGAAGAAAGGGCAGACTCAGGGATGCGCCCAGCCCCCTCAGCCTCCAGAGATGTCTGAATCACCAAAGGACATCATACTGCGGTGTCTGAGAGGCCCAGGCTGAAATTCCCCACCACCACTCACCGGTGGATGACTTTGAGCCAGTGGCATTACCTCTCTGCCTCAGTTTCCTCATCTATAAAATAGGGAGAATGCCTAACTCCTCTGGCCGTTGTGAGGACTGCTGGACAATGTCCAACAAGGAGTAGGTGTTGGTGGGGACCACCTCAGAGGCGGTCCTGCTCAGTCCCTTCATTCTCCAGACAGAGAAACTGAGGCCCAAGAGAGGAAACACAGCCAGCCAGAGGCCAAGCAGGGTCTCCTGGGTATCCAGGGCTCTGAGCCCCAGTGAGGATGGGAACTCTGCCTGGACCCTTACAGGAATCTAAAGAAGTGGAAGAAATAGTCCCGGTTGCCTGGTAACTCCACTAAAGTGGGAAGCCTGGAAAACATCAGGTGGTGGAATTTTAAAACTCAGAGAGTCGTGGGGGCAGAACACTGTGTTCCTGAAGGGGCAAGAGAGCCTCTCCTGGCCAGCTGTCACTACCCAGGGTCTGCAGAAAAGCGGGTCTCAAGGCAGGGCCTCGTGCCTCTCAGCCACTCGCAGGGCACTCCTCCAGCAGAGCAAGAGGAAACACATGCAGGGGCCTCCAGAGCTGGAGGGGACTGAGCCTCCTTCATTTATCCATTGACCCATTCTCTGGGCTTCCACCCATCTTACTAGGAGCTGAGCTGACAGAGAAAATGGAATCTGCTCAAAGTTTCCTTATCTGGTGTATGCATAGAAATCCCTTACTGAACAAGAGGCTGCAGGACTATGCACCTGTGAGAGCTGGGCACCACCAACCTCTGGGCAGGCATCCTGGAAGAGGAGGGATTGGTCGGGCATTGGTGGGGTGTGGAGAGTACAGTGACTTACTGAAGCAACTCAGTGCCGATCAGCACCTGGGGTACCAGGGAGAAGAAAGACAGTGTTATAGAGAGAGACAGGAAGGAGCTCTGGGCTCAGAGGAGCAAGGTTCCATGTCTGGCATCAGGCTCAAGGCCAGGGGTGGTTATGCTTTTACCCCTGAAGGGAACAGTCGCTGCCCCCGCCCGCTCTGGTCATCTCTCTCAGTTGTGGCCAAGTCTCTGCTTTTAAAAGCAGCGTAATGGCAGGGAGCTGTAGGGCCAGGGGAGAGGGAATGTCTGACCCACCAAACCTGATAGCACTTCTGAGTTAGTGTCTTTGGGGACTCCGTGCCCAAGGGACTCAGGTAGGGCAGCCAGGGCTGCTGTGTGCTGTAGGAAAGCTCTAAGCAGGTGAACTCGATTCTGTCCCTGTGGTGCCACAGGCTTTTTAAAACCAAAAGCAAGTTCTTAAGTGTATCTGACTCTTGCTTTCCTTCCCTATGAAATGCTTAGTGGGGGGCATTCAGAATATCCCTAAGAAGACTCTTCCACCCTGAAGAATCCCTCTCTAGATTTTTCTGGTGAGGACAGAAGCAGAGCCCTTCCCTGGTTGGGTGGAGCAGGCCTGGTCCCTTTTTCCTTCTGTGATTGATCTCCCTCTGCTGCCAGCTCTGATACCAGCTTATCCCCTGCTGGAGTCGGGCAAGACTCCCAGAATGAGAGGTGACACCATGCCTGTGACTCCTTCAGGAACTTAGATGCCAAGAGGGGAACTGAGCCTAAATTTTAGGAAGAAATTGAGCTTTGGCATGTCCTCCAAGCAACCTCAAATGCATTTTCAGCTGTAAATTCCCACACATCTTTGCTTTTGTTCATTGATTCAGACAATAGTTATGGAGAGTCCTAGTAGATGCCAGGCACTGTGAATGTGCTGGGGATGCAACGGGCAAAACCAGATGAAGGTCCCTCCCAGCCCAGCCAGGAAGCAGCCCCTAATCCAGGAACCCCACAGTTATGTGTAAAGTTGTGCTTAGTGAGAGATATGCACATGCCACGCACGGAGCTGTGGGAGGATAGTAGGGGACAGCAGGGACAGCCCAGCCAGCATGCTCAGGAAAGGCTTCCCCAAGAAGTGACACTGAATGGAGGCCTGAAGGATGAGGAGGAGTAAGCTAGGCTGAGGGAGGACTACAGAGAGAGAGAACTCAGCCTGTGCAAAGGGCCTGTGGCCAGAGCTCCATAAGCAAGAAGGGCATGGTGAAGGCTGAGGTGCATGGGGGCCAGGCAGGAGCTATATGGATTTTGTTCTTCATCCTCAATGCAAAGGGAAGCTTTGGGGGGCTCAGAGCGGGGCAGCAGGTGTATGCAGTGACACGGATCAATTTTTATTCCCCAAAGACCAGATGGTAAAGGGATGGGGTGGACGGGAAGCCCAATAGGGAGCCACCATGGTTGCCGAGGCTGGAGATGCTAGTGGCTCACAGGAGGAGACAGCAGTGGCAGGAACAAAGAGGAGCAGCTGGGTCTGAGAGCACCTTGGACACTGGTGATGGAGTGGGTGGGGGGAGGTGTCCAAATGGCTCCCAGGTTTCTGGATAGGCATGGGGACCATTGCTTGTGCCTTTTTCTGAGATGGGAGGTACTAGAGGAAGACCAGAATTGGTAGAAAAAAGATCAATGTTTCCTTCTTCCCCAAATCGGGCAAAGGTGGCTTTCTCTATTGCCTTCCCTTTTCAAGGCACCCGCGAGATCAAATACCTTGCTCTTGTGTTTCCAACAATCTTTTATCATCGCTCTTACCTCTGAGAACAAGCATATTAAAAATGCGCCCAACAGACCCAGATCCCAGGCTCACAAAAGTGTTCTGGTGAATAGGATTAGTTCCTAAGTCCCAACAAAGCTTGTGGGGCCATGCCAGGAGGAGGGGAGCTGTGTAACCTGCGGAAAAGCTGAATCCCATGACCAAGGAGCCTTCTAGAGGTGCCTTCGAGTGACATGCTGTTGTTGCTGCAGACAAATCTTTCAGAAAAGGAACTCCAGCCTTTGTGAGTAGCTCAATTGCCCTGGAGTTGGGGGCCAGGCGAGAGGGGCTATGGTTTGTGGGAGAGGGGGTCCGTGGGGTATTGGAGGTGTGGGTCTCTTTGGGGACCCCAGAAGCTGCTCTGTTGTTAGGGATAAACCTAATCCCCTCAGCCGCTGACCATGGTAGGGTGGGGCCCCAGGGGGCTTCCAAGAAGTGGTTTCTAATGATCTTCTCATTAGAAGAAGGGGTGGACGTGAGCAGTCTGGCGCTTCTGGGGTGGACGTGAGCAGTCAGCGAGGCCACTTGTGAGATGCTTGCCGTCCTGTGGGGTCGCAGGCTTCGGGGTTAGTTGGTATCGTTGTTAAACAATATCAGTGATCCCACCTTCTCCATCTGAAAATTCACCCGTCATGATTTGACTCCAAAGGCCAGTTTTCTTCCACCTTGCAGCAAGTGATGAGGACTACAGCAAAGGGAGACATCAATTTCCAAACGAGGGCGAAGGAAGGGACAACAAATTGTGATGTTTAGACATGAGGGTGGGTGGTGACCCTGTGTAGCCCAGGGAAGCTCAAGTGGGAATTTTCAGATGGAGAAGGTGGGAATGGCATTGTAGGAAGAGGGAACGGCATGTGCAAAGGCACAGGGGTGTAAAAGGCACTGCTTGTTGGTGGAACTTCTGTGACCCCCTCTTCCAGCCTCGTCATATTTCTCCTGACTGCTTCCCTGCTTCCACCCGAGTCCCTCCAACCTATTCTCCAAACAGAAGTAGCCAAAGATGTCTTTTAAGAATGTAAATCTGATCACATCTCACTGAGCATCTTCTCCAAAAACAAAAACAAACAAACAATAAAACCTTTCAGTGGCTTCCTCTCCCATTTGGAAAACAAAACAAAACAAAACAATAAAAACCTCAAACCCCTTTCCATGTCCAGCCAGCCACTGGCCTCATCTTTAGCCCTGCTCCCCTTCACTCACTCCAGCCCCTGGTTGACTCTGTCCTCTGAAAGCTTGCTTCTGTCCCAGGGCCTTAGCGCTTGCTGTGCCCTCTTCTGGGGGAAGAAACTCTCTTCCTCCAGAGCTTCAAAACACTTGTAACATCTCTAGTCATCAGACTAGTGCCATTATTTTCTAGTCCATTTTGCATCTCTTCACTAGAATGTGAGCTGTGTGAGGTCAGGGATCTTCTCTCTCTCACCTCCTCATCCCAAGTGCCTTTAGCAGTGCCTGACACATAGTAGGTGCTCCTGAAAAATTGCTGCATTTGACTGGTGTGTGCGGAAGACCCAGAGGTTGGGCAGGAGCCAGGGTGAGGTGGTGAAAGGCCTTGAATGTCTAGGTAAGGCATTTGGACATCGACCTCTGAGTAAGAAGGAGCTCCCAGTGACGGTCATTTTCTCAGCCATATCCTGAGAGGAAAGGAAGGAAAGATACAATGACTGCAGGGTGCTCTGGGATGTTGAGAGCTGGACAGACTGGCTGTCAATCCTGAAATGGGCTGCTCACTTCTCCCCGTGCTCAGTCCCTGACCCCATCCTGTCTTAAGGGGTACAAAAGAGAAATGATGCACTGAAGTGGGCCTGGACCCGTGGTTGACACCCTTGGGTCCTTCACACCTTCCCACACATCAAGGCCTTCCTCTCTTTAGTTCCCAGCAACTTCCTCATCATCTTTTTCTCCCCCCACCTTCCATCCTCCAAACTCCCAGCCATCCCCACTGCCTGTGAAATAAGTCAGATACCTATTCAAGTTTCTCCAGGACAGACCTTTCCCCACCCCTGTGGACACTGAACACTTATTCTATTTGTACTCATCAATCCAGGGGTTGTTTTACCCCCACTCTCAGCTGTGTTCTCCGAGAGAAGAAATGTTTTGTCCTCTCATGGCATTGAATTGTAAAGTGTTATTAAATATACCAAGGAATGGTAAATAAAGCATCGGTGAAGAAGGAGGAGGCACGTTGAATTGGGTAGATTTTTAAAATCAGGTTTCCACAGTTTATTATGAGAGAGGTTTTCTCTTGTTACTCCTGAAAGCAAGTTTTGAGTCAGGCTGCTCAAAAGGAAGGAAGGAACTTCTCTTAGCAGTAGGAAATAGAGAGAAAGATCACTTCTGAAATGGTTAAGTGGGAAGGTGGAATTAGTGTAGGCAGGCGACTCCACGTAAATCCGGGGACAGGGGGCCTGTTCTTCCACTGATGTATGTAGCCATCACCTGGGCTCTTGTACTGTGGATTTGATGGGCTCTGGGACCTGGCATTTCTACTAACTGCCAGGTGATGCTGATGCTGCTGGTCCAGGGACCACACTCTGTGAGTATCAAGGGTCTGGATGACTGGAGTTCAGTGGTTTGCAACCAGGTTGGGTTCTTCTGAAGAGCCCAGGGAATTTACAAAGTAGAATTTACTTGGTCCCAACCTGGGGGATTCCAATTGAGCAGGTCTGGAGGGAGGCCCGAGAATTTGCATTTCTAACAAGCTTCCAGGCTGCCGCTCTTGGTGCAGGGGCATTGACGAACTCAGAGACACAGCAGTCTTAACAGGTTTCAAATCCCAGTAGCAGAGGGAGGAGAGTGGAAAGGGTTGAGAAAGGGAAGAGCAGAGTTAAGCGACAGAGGGATTGGTGTAGTTGAGAGTGAATGAGAGACAGCACATAGCTTGACATTTCCATTTGACCAGCAGTATTTCATATTATGTCTTGAACTCTGAGCAAGCTGGTTATTCGTGATTTGCCAGGCATTTGTGTTTTTATTGACTAGTTCCTGCTTGTAGGAAAGCTCACATGGAAACATCCTGTGCTCTTCTGGCATTTTTAAACTATGCAGGTCTTCCAAGCACATTCCAGGCTGAGAGGCCCCCGCTGACGGCCCCTACAATAGTGACATGGAGATGAGGAGACCACACACCAGTGGCTGCGACAGTGTTTCTCTAAATGTGGTTTGTGGACAGCTTCAGCAGAATCTCTCGGGCATTGTGAAAATGCAGTTTCCTTGGCCCAAGGCCTTGTGACTCCCCAGGGAGCCCCAGAGTTTGCATTTTTTTTTTACCAGCTTCCCAAGAGATTTGAACACACTGAGAACCACTCCCCGATGGAGACAGCCTCCCAAAACACTGCACACCCCACAGTTCCAAGCACTCCTGTTACCACTTTCCTCCTGGGACCTTCTGCACTAGATGGCGCAGGATAAATCTATGCTGGAGGGAGGCGGATCCTTAGGTTCTCCTTTCTTAGCTTTTTGGAATCCCCTCTTCCACATCTTCCTGGGAGGTCCCCACCCTTTCTTTCAGGACCTGCCCATTCCAGGCAGCCTCCCAACCCACACCTGTGTCTCCTCCACTTCGCTCATCTATGTTCATTTCCCGCCTCATCCACTCGGATGCTCAGCCTGTACAGCCTTGAACCTCTGTCGTCTCCTCCTTGAGTCAGCCAACCACTAATTGAGCAAATATTTATCAAGACCTTTGATGTGTCAGGTTCTAAGTAGGCCCTGGGTTACAAGATGAACTGACACTGCCCTAGAGAAGCTCACAGTCTAGTGTGGGAGACAGACAGATGCACGGATACAGTAATAAAAATACCCTAGTAAGGACTCTGGAGTCAGGCTGCCAGGGTTTAAGTTCTGAGTCCACCCTCAGTATCTGTGTGACCTTGGGCAAGTATCTTAACCTCTCTGTGTTCCACTTTTCTCATCTTTAAAAAAGGGAGAACAACAAGGCCTGCCTCAGAGGGTTTGTGGGAGGGACAAGTAAGAGAATGAGTGCAGAATGCCTGATTTCCAGGAGCCAAGTAAGAGTTCAGCAATAATGAGGTTGATGCTGTGTAGGAAGGAATGACTCCTCAATCTGCCTAAAATCATCAAGAAAGCCTCACAGAAGAGGAGGGTATTGGATGTGGAGGGACAGGATGAGAAAAAATGTGTTGAGTATAGAAAGGAGAGGAAGGGCAATCCAGGAAGCAGAAGCAGTATAGAATATGAGAAAAAATGCTGTAGTGTCTGCTCAGCAAAGCTGGAGGGTGGAGGATATCACAGGCTATAGTGAGAGGTAGGCTGGGGGCTCTCTCTAAGGCTCGGTTTCCCCATCCGAAAAGGGAGGGCAATAATGGCACATGACTTATGGAGATAGAGTGAATATCAGATCAAGTAATCATAGGAGCTCAGTATGCTACGCTCAGTAAGGGTTAGCTGGGGCTGCTGTTATTGAGGCTACGAAATACTCGTTGGTGAGTGACTAAGGTGCACATATTTACATCCAGGGATTCTGCCTTTAGCGGAGCATTCTGGAAACTGCATTGGGAGCTCCCTTGTGGGAGAGTGTATCAATCCCCGCTTGAGGCCATGCTTGGTTTCTGATGCCCCCCAAGTGGGTCACTCAACTCAGGTACCTTCCCTCCCCATCCTGCCCTGTTTCCATCAGGTGTGGTTGAGTCCTTTGGACTCTTCAGAAAGCAAATTCACCCACAGCCAATGAAGACCAGGCACGTTGAAGTCTTGGAAAGAATGTTCCCAGGATGAGGTGATGGGCTGCAGCAGATAAGAGTGGCTGTGTGGCTTTCACATGAGCGAAGGGGCGTCAGTGGTGGCTGGCCTGGGAAGCCTGCCACACGCCATGGAGGAGATGTGCCGGCCTGCTGCTCTGGGGCTCGCCTTAGAAATATCTATCTGAGAACACTTCCCTTTAAATTTATTTTTTCGCTTTGGTTTTTTTTTTTTTAATTGAGGTGGGATACACATAACATAAAATGTACTATCTTAGCCATTTTTAGGTGTACAGTTCAGTGGTCTCAAGTGTATTTATATAGCTGTGCAACCATCACCACCATCCATCTCCAGAACTTTTTCACCCTCCTTAACTGAAATGCTATACCCGTTAAACACTAACTCCCTGTTCTCCCCAAGCCCTTAGCAACCACCACTCACTTTCTGCCCCTATGACCTTGACTGCTGTATGTACCTCATGAGTGGAACCACACAGTATTTGTCCTCTTGTGACTGGCTTATTTCACTCAGTATAACATCCTCAACATTCATCCTTTGGATTTCCTTTCTTTTTGAGGCTGAATAATATTCCACTGTGTGTGTATACTCCATTTTGTTTCTGCATTCATCCACTGTTGGACACTTGCGTTGTTCCCATATTTTGGCTATTGTGAATAATGCTGCTATGAACATGGGTGTGCAAATATCTGTTTGTGTCCCTGCTTTCAGTTCTTTTGGATGTATACTCAGGAGTGAGATTGCTGTATCATGTGGTGATTCTACGTTTAAGTTTTCGAGGAATCGTCATACTGGTTCCGTCTCTCTACATACAGTACTTATGCACCAAGACCTTCCTGGATTCACGGCCCCCTGTAACATCAATGCATGGTGTTATAATGACACTTAAGTGACTAAGTCATAGCTAAAGTCTAGTTTTCTTTGTGAGCTGCAAAGATCTTGCCTTATAGCCTCACCTCATTTCTGACTCCTACAGAGGACTGCCCATCATTTTATTTTCTCTGATGTAGCTAGGGAAGGGTGGTGGACTTCACCTGAAAATGGTGAAAACCTTTCTGCTTGAGGATGGCCCAGAGTATCTGCCCCTCTGATCTGGGGCTCAGGGACTCCCTCTGGGCCATGTGGTGGGGTCACCAGCCCAGAAAAGCTGATTTACACCAACCAGACCACATCTGGGGCTGGGGTGGGCAGAAGAAGGCCTATTTATTTGTTTGCCACAAAAAGTAGCCCCATTATCTGGAATAGAATAGTCACTCCTTGAAGCCTCAGGCTCCATAGATATCCAAATCAGAAGAGGAGACTATTGTACTGATTTTCCAGGGACCCATCACTACCCCAAACAGAAACCTGAACCTGGCATAGTCCATTCTCTCCAAGTTCACAAGGTTACATGGGCATCAAAAGTCAGCACCAAATTGAAACAAGGGACTAAGACAGATGGAGCATGACTGGCATTAAGCTAAAGAACTGCATCTCACAATGGACAAAGGCTTTCCAGAAGGTTACAATCCTTGACACTAGCTAAATCTACTACCACCTTCATCCATCCATCCATCCATCCATTTACCCTTCCATCTATTCACCCTTCCATCCACCCATCTACTACCCACCCATACACCCACCCATCCATCCACCCACCATTCATCCATCCACCCACAAACACATCTATATGACTCCATTTTCATGTGGCTGAGAAAGACATATCCAAGACTGGGCAATTTACAAAAGGAGGAGATTTATTGGACTTACAGTTCCATGTGGCTGGGGAGGCCTCACAATCATGGCAGAAGGTGAAAGGCACATCTCACAGACAAGAGAAGAGAGCTTATGCAGGGAACTTCCCCTTTTTAAAACCATCAGATCTTGTGAGACTTATTCACTATCGTGAGAACAGAACAGCATGGGAAAGACCTGCCCCCATGATTCAATTACCTCTCACTGGGTCCTTCCCACAACACCTGGAAATTCGATATGAAATTTGGGTGGGGACACAGTGAAACCCTATCATTCCACACCTGGCCCCTCCCAAATCTCATGTCCTCACATTTCAAAACCAATCATATCTTCTCAACAGTCCTCCAAAGTCTTAATTTATTTCAGCATTAACTCAAAAGTCCACAGTCCAAAGTTTCATTCAAGACAAGGCAAGTCCCTTCTGCCTATGAGCCTGTAAAATCAAAAGCAAGCTAGTTACTTCCCAGATACAATGAGGGTACAGGCATTGGGGAAATACAGCCATTCCAAATAGGAGAAATTGGTCAAAACAAAGGGGCTGCAGGCCCCACTCAAGTCCAAAATCCAGCAGGGCAGTCAAGCCTTAAAGTTTAAAAATGATCTCCTTAGACTCTATGTCTCACATCCAGGTCACATGGATGCAAGAGGTAGGCTCCTGTGGCCTTGAGAAGCTCCACTCCTATGGCTTTGCAGGGCATAGCTCCCCTCCTGGTTGCCTTCATGGGCTGGCATTGAGCATCTGTGGCTTTTCCAGGCGCACAGTGCAAGCTGTCAATGTACTTACCATTATGGGGTCTGGAGGATGGTAGCCCTCTTCTGACAGCTACACAGAGCAGGAGGGCCTGGGCCCAGCCCACAAAACCATCTTTTCCTCCTAGGCCTCCAGGCCTGTGATAGGAGGGGCTGCTGTGAAGACCCCCAATATGTCCTGGAGATATTTTCCCCATTGTCTTGGAGATTAACATTCAGTTCCTTGTTACTTATGCAAATTTCTGCAGCTGGCTTGAATTTCTTCTCAGAAAATGGGATTTTCATTTCTATCACATTGTCAGGCTGAAAATTTTCCAAACTTTTGTCCTCTGTTTCCCTTTTAAAACTGAATGCCTTTAGCAGCACCCAAGTCACCTCTTGAATGCTTTGCTGCTTAGAAATTTCTTCTGCCAGATACCTTAAATCATCTCTCTCAAGTTCAAAGTTCCACAAATCTCTAGGGCAGGGGCAAAATGCCACCAGTCTCTTTGCTAAAACACAAGAGTCACCTTTGCTCCAGTTCCCAACAAGTTCCTCATCTCCATCTGAGACCATCTCAGTCTGGATGTTATTGTTCATATCACTATCAGCATTTTTGTCAAAGCCATTCAATAAGTCTCTAGGAAGCTCCAAACTTTCCCACATTTTCCCACATCTTCTTCTGAGTCCTCCAAACTGTTCCAACCTCTGCCTGTTACCCAGTTCTGAAGTTGTTTCCACATTTTCGGGTATCTTTTCAGTAGCACCCCACTCCTTGTACCAATTTACTGTGTTAGTCCATTTTCACGCAGCCAATCTTTATTGGCATACCTGAGACTGGGCAATTTACAGAAGAAAGAGGTCTGCTGGACTTACAGTTCCACATGACTGGGGAGACCTCACAATCATTGTGGAAGGTGAAAGGTATGTCTCACATGGTGGCAGACAAGAGAAGAGAGTTTGTGCAGGGAACCTCCCCTTTTTGAAACCATCAGATCTTGTGGGACTTATTCACTATCATAAGAGCAGAACAGCATGGAAAACACCTGCCCCCATGATTCGATTACCTCCCACCAGGTCCCTCCCACAACATGTGGGAATTCAAGATGAGATATGGGTGGGAACACAGCCAAACCATATCACTGTCCATCCATTCATTTATCCTATCCATCCACCCATCTGTCCTTTCACCCACCCATCTCATCCCCTCCCTCCCTGAGCTGAGGTCAGAGAGAATGGGAGTTACCCAGTCTAAAAAGAGAGAGGAATGCTCCATCTGAGGCAACAGCATATGCAAAGGGCCTGTACTGGAAGAGAGTTTGTCAGCCAGTAGAGCTGGATCAGAGAAATTGGCAGAAGGATGACACAAGATGAGACTGGAGGGGTGAGCAGGGGACAGACCCTGTGGGCTTATGGGACCATTTAGGGAGTTCTGTCTATACCAGTGGTATCCAATATAATGTTCTGTGATGATGAAATATTCTGTAACTATGCTGTCCAGTATAATAGCCACTGACCAACATGAGCACTTGAAATGTGGTGAGTATGACTGAAGGACAGAACTTTTGATGTTTCACTTTAATTAATTGAAATTTATGCCAGATGTGGTGGCTCACACCTGTGATCTCAGCACTTTGGCAGGCCAAGGTGGGAAGATCACTTAAAGCCAGGAGTTTGAGACCAGCCTGGATAAAAAAGAAAGACCCCATCTCTATAAATAATACTACTACTAATAATAAAATTTAAACGGCCACATGTGGCTAGTGGCCGCTGCACTGGAGGTGCAGGTATATACTCTGAAAATGGCTGGAGGCCAAATGAAGGGTTTATGCAACAGATGAATCAACATGGTCATGGTCATCTCTGGCTGCTGTGTGGAAAATGAATTGGAAAGATGATGAGAGGATGCAAGAAGACTCAATGAGGAAGCTTCTCCTGTGGCCCAGAGAAGAAGAATGGCAGCATGACCTGGGGCTGGGGGCAGAAATGGAGGTAGGGAGAAGTGAAGAGATTTGGGAAAAACCAGAGATGGAAAATTGGTAGGATTTGGTGCTGGGAGAAGTGTTGGTGATTTGGAAGCAAAGCTCTTGGAGTTTCTCCCAGGTTATGTCTCTGGATGACATAGTGGGATGGAAAGTGGTACTTTCTCTGAGATAGGGAAGGAACCCAGGACCAGGTTTGGGGGAGTTTGGGAGTCCTGAGGTCGGCTTGGGTCACAGTGAGCCTGAGTGGCTTTTGAGTTGTCCAGGTGGAAATATCAATTAAGAAACTGGGGCTCTGGCGAGAAGTATGGGTTGGAGACAGAAACTTGGGTTTGTGAATATGTAGAAGTCAAAGCCATGGGCCTTGATGGCAGAGTCAGGGAACAGCAGGAAGTCTAGACCCAAGCCTCAGGGGCCTCCCACATTGATGCTGGGAGGAGAAAGATGTTTCCACAAAGGTGACAGAGAAAGCATGGCCAGAGATGTTGGAAGAAATCCAGGAAAGTGTTAGTCAGGAAAGCCGGGAAGGTGTTAGGGCAGCCAAGGGAAGAGATTGTCTCCAGGTGGAGGGGTAGGGAATAGGTTGAGAACTGGTGAGAGGTCAATCTAGCTAAGAACAGAACCACTGCCATCGGATGTATGGGTGCAGAAGTCAGTTGTGACCTAGCTCAAGGGCAACCAAATGGGGACAGCCAGCAACCCTCAGGCCGATCTCCTTGCTGATTTGCTGACAATAACCACCTTCTCCTCCCAACTTACATGCCCAAGTGCTCCTATCACTGCAGCCAATTGCACTCCCTACTCTATTGCCAGCCCTCCACTTTCTCTTGCTGACATCTTTTCAGGTGCATTACGTGGGAAAGCAGAGGGCAGAGAATCAGATGATGAAGACCATTGTGTGTGGAATTCATCCTCTTCCCTTCACCTTTTCTGGATGTCTGCCTCCCTTCTCCCTGTGAGAGAAGAGTTCTTTTGTGTGCTTCTCTGGACTTTGCCCATGGAGTTTTATTTCTTCACCTGCCTGCTCTTTTATTCATCACCATTAACTTCTTTTCCTCTCTTCTCAGACCTCTTCAGGTTTCCTCTATTGAGGAAAAACTATTCCTTCCTTTGATGCCTTCACTGTCCTAGGAACATCTACTATCCTCTCCTTGGCTTCCCCAGTCTGAGTTTCCAAGTGAGAGCTCCCCATTGGCTGCTCCCCGCCGCCTCATTCTCCGAAACCTTAGCAGGACCATCCTCCTGCTGGGGACAGATACAGGGTACCCTCCTCATGTTCATCCTCCCCACTTCCCTACAGCAGTTGATGCAACACATGGGGTGGGAACCAGTGCCAGCCATCCTCTTATTCATGAAAATCTGTGCCTTGGCTTCTTCAATGGCAAGTTTTGAACCTAGATGATTAGAGGAAGCGAGAGAAGAAAAACCAAATAAAACAAAGCAGAGAGCTAGGGCTTGTTTGATCTCATGGTGAGATGTCAGCACCCTTTCCCATTCACCCCACCCTGCCTTCCCTGCCTCACATCCACCACTTGCCTTCCTCTTTGCCCGAGTCCTCTGAGTCCATCTCCTCTCCTTCCTTATTGTTCTAGTGGGCCCATTTCCCTGCCAGTCATGCCTTCTTGTCTTCACCTATGGAAACCCTCCCCATGGGTTGGACACAGCTCAGATTCCTTGTTCTCCACAATCTTTTCCTTTCCCAAATCATTGTACTGCAGAAGGGGCTGCCCCCATTCCCCCTCACCCCCATTGCTCCCACCTAGCCCTGGAACCCCACTGCTTTGCTGAATCACAGTGTCACATAATTTCCCTTTGCAGTCCATCGTTCACCTGGCAATTAATCACATCCTGCTGTGCCGACCTCTGATGCTGTGCACTTGCAGGGCGCTTCTTGCCTTGTATGATTATGTAACACCCCACGTGTTGTCTCCTCAACCTGAATTCCGTTCCAGTGGGAGTTGCGGGAGTAGGCAGGGGTGCCTTATCTGTCTTTGAATCCTCTGAAGCTCTTAGTGGAGCGCCTCAAACAGGAGATGCTCAATAAACGCACAATGATTGATGGGCTTGTTGTTGGTTTTTCTCTAGCCCATGCTTTATTCTGCTGTCAGAAAAATCTTTCTCAAGGATAATTCCCATTATATAACATGCTCTGCTTCCTCGCTTTAGTCAGCAAGTGTTATTGAATGTCCGCTGGGTGGGTGGCGCCAGGGAGGGGCTTTGGGGGTAAAGAGGGGTTGAATGAAGAAACAGCTGATAGAGGCCCCCATTCTTCAGAGCCCACAGAGTCTGGCACACTCAGGAAGTGATGACAAGCAAAAGACATATATGGAATTAAGCCATGAAAGGAATCACAAACGTCACAGGAAGCCAGAGGATCGGGGGTGTCTTAATGGTCTCCTAAGCATCCAGGCTGACTTGGGGAGGTGGAGAGACTTGAGCTAGGTCTCCAGGATGAGATGGTTTGGGATGGGACAGGAAGAGAGGAAAGGATTCCAGTCAAGGAGAATTTTGGGAGTGAAGTGATGCAGATGCCAGCACCATCATTTCGGCATTTTTGACCTCTCAAGTATCCCCAGGACAATGTGAGAAGGTCAGAAACCACTCTAATTTGCAGAAACCTAGGAGTCTTTAGCGATTTAGAGAAGGCCTTCAACATGCCAGAATAGGCAATTTGTATACGCTCCCACAAACATTGATATCGGCCAGAACTCTCTCCAGAGAGGCAGAAGGGGTGGGCTTTGGATGAAGTCTCTGGGCAGGGTCTTTGCTGGGGCTCTCAGCTCGCCTGTGATGGACAGCAGCTGCCAACTAGCCAGGCTCCATGTGTCAATGTCTTTGCAACAGGGGTCCTACCCAGGATCAAGTGGGTCCTCCCAGGTTCGAGGGGAACACATCAAAGATCCCATGAATGCCACAATGCCACAGGTCTTCTGTCACACAGGAGGAGGGTGGGGCCTCCCACCTCATCCTTTGACGCTTTCCTGGTCACATAAGAGGCTTTGAAACATTTGAGGATGAAAGGAAACCCAACTATCACCCCAGCTGGAACTAACCAAAGATGAAGAAATTGGGACCTTAGGGGACATGCTTACACATTTTCCAGGCATCATACAGGATGATTAGTGGAGACAGATGCAGACTCAATTCACAGACCTCATCCCTCAGGCCTGCCTCCACTTTGACTCCTTTTTCACTTCTGTGACTGTTTTTGGGTGAAATCTCAAATTGCAAGAGCAATACAAAGAACTCCTGTGTCCTTTATCAGAAGCATCATTGTTTCTACTTTCCTCGTGGGCTTTATCTGTGTGCGTCCATGCATGTAGAGATGCATCTTTTGAGTAAGTTGCAAACCTCCTTACACCTCGCCTCTAAATGCTTTAATATACACTTCCTAAGAACAAAGACACTGTCTGATAAGCCCTGTGAAATGATCAAAATTTGCAAATTTAACATTACTCCACTGCTATTGCTTAATCCACTGTTCATATTCACATATCATCAACGGCCCCAATAAAGTCCTTCAAAGCTTTCTCCCACTAGCTTATTTTGAGTACAACCCTTTTTATTTTTAACTTTTTACTTAGCAATAGTTTCAAACTCACAGAATACTACAGAGAACAACCATGTATTTTACCTAGACTCACCTTTGGTTGACATTTTACCCCACTTGCTTTACCATAGTCACACATTCTCTCTCTCTCTCTCTCTCTCTCTCTCTCTCTCTCTCTCTCTCTCTCTCTCTCTCTCTCCCTCTCTCCCTCTCTCTCTCCTCTACCCCCACATACATAGTATTTTTTTCCTAAACCATTTGAGAGTAACTTGCATTCAACATATGCCTTAACCCATAAATCCTTCATGGTATATTGCCTAAGAAGAAGGAGTTCTCTTATATAACTCTAGTGCAATTTATACATTCTATAAAATTAACATTTTGATATGATATGATACTTTTTTGTTCAGAGGAAATTCACATAACATAAAATTAACCATTTTAAGGGAAATAATTCAGTGGCATTTAGTACAATCACATTGTTGTGCAGCCACCACCTCTATCTAGTTCCAAAACATTTCCATCACCCCAAAAGAAAACCCATCTGCATTAACCAGTTTATCCCTATGTCTTCTCCCTTCAGCCCCTGGCAACCACCAATCTGCATTCTGTCTCTACGGACTTATTGATTCTAGACATTGCATATAAATAGAATCATGGAAAATGCAGCCTTTTGTGTCTGGCTTTTTTTCATTTAGCATTTAGTTGTAGCATGCATTAGTACTTCATTCCTTTTCATGGCTGAATAATATTCCATCGTATGTACACACCACATTTTGTTTATCCATTCATCATTTGACGAACATTTGGGTTGCTTCCACCTTTTGACTTTTGTGAATAGTGCTGTTGTGAACATATGTGTATTTATGTTTGTTTGAGCCCCTGTTTTCAATTTTTTTTGGCATATACCTAGCAGTAGAATTGCTGAGTCAGATGGTGATTCTGTTTAACTTTTTAAGGAACTGTCAAACTGTTTCCCTTAGCAGCTGCCATTTTCTATTCCCACCAACAATGTACAAGCGTTCCAATTTCTCCATACCCTTGCCAAAACTTTTCTCCTTAACTTATTATAGCCACTGTAGTGGGTGTGATCTCATTGTGGTTTTGATTTGCATGTTCCTGATGGTGAAGTTGTTGAGTGTATTTTCATGTGTTTGCTGGTTATTTGTGTATCTTCTTTGAGGAAATGTCTATTCAAGCCCTTTGCCCATTTTTAAATGGGGTTGTTTGCCTTTTATTGTTGAGTTGTATGAGTTTTTTATATATTCCGGATACTAGACTCTTATCAGATCAATGATCTGCAAATATGTTCTCCTGTTCTTTAGGTTATCTTTTGACTTTCTTGATAATGTCCTTTGATGCATGAAAATGCTTTATTTTAATGAAGTCCAATTTATCTATTTCCTTTTTGTTGCTTTTGCTTTGGGTGTCTGATGTAATACTTTGATCTAATCTGATGCCCTTATTTTGTCAACTTTGTCAATTGACCCATTTTTTTCCTCCAGCACAGGATCCAGTCTAGGATTAGACACTGCATTCTGTTGTCATATCTCTTTAGCCTCCTTTACTTTGAAACATATGCCCAACCTTTCTTTGTCTTTTATGACATTGAAATTTTTTGAAGAATATAATCCCTGTACTTTTTAATAGAATGTTCCTCATTTGGGGTTTGTCTGTTTCCTCATGATTAACTTCCAGTTATGCATTCTCAGCTGGAATGCCGCCTCAGTGGTGCTGTCATTCCCAGGCCTGTGATCCCATGTGCCCCACACTGGAGATGGGAATTTTGACCACCTGGACAAGGTGTTATTTAATTTCTCCACTGCATCATTATTATTTTCTCCTCAATCAGTGGGGAGATGCTTGAAGACTAGGCAAATAATGCTGCTTCTCCACAAAGTTTCCCCTAGACTTGGCCTCCATTGATGATTCTTGCTTGATCCATCTTTACTATGATCGCTGATTTTGCAACTCCAGCATCCCACATTTATCAAACAGGCCTCAGCATGCTACTCCAAGCAAGAGCTCTCCGTTCTCTCCCATGGATCCACAGATGCATCCACTCTTCTATGTGAACTCATGAATTCCTGGTTTTGTTCCCCAAAGACTTGTAGTTCATTACTGTATTAATTATTTTGGTGCTCACCTCATCCCAGATTTGGCCACTGGGAGTCCTTACAAGCTGGTGTTTGCATCCTTGTGACATGCCTCCATCTTTGCCTTGCTGTTGTTGTTATTGTGTGTGTGTGTGTGTGTGTGTGTATTTAAGCATCTCCTTGACTTTCTGGCATAACAAGATGTTCCTAGCTCATCCTGAACCTGGCCTGCCCCAGCCCTGCTGTCAACCATTTCTCCCAGGATCTCTGATTCCTGTTAGAGGAAAATGATTAATTAGAGACCAAGACCTGGGCACCAGGCGAGCACACCCCTTCGGTAGGCTTCTCAGCATATGGGGAGGGGGCAGGGGATGCTGAGCTCAGGGCTGGGGAGCAAGAACTTCTTCCCTACCCTATTGTGGGGCTTAGGAGTCCTCTGTGGTCACACATGGTCCCAGCTCACCATGGCAGGGACCCAAAGCAGATTAGCCACGGACATTGTTTCATGCTGCACTTTTTTTTTTTTTAAGCTAAATCTCTATGCATACCTGTGATTATTTCCGGGTGAATAGGTCATGAAAAATCATCTGTTTTTTAAACATAGAAATGGATTATTTTGATAATATGTGAGCACAGAACTCCGCTGGGTTTTACACAGGCCAGATATTGTGTGTATGTGTGTGGGCGTACATGTACACAGTGTCTTTTTTGTTCTATAGGGTGAGATTATAAAGTTATCTGGTTGCTGCTCTATTTCTTCCAAGAGACTATAGGCCCCTGAGGCCAGTGACTGTGCCTGCTTCATCCATCACCCAGCACCCAATACAGTGCCTAGCCCCTGGCTGGAACTCTGTAAATGACTCTTGGGTTAATACTGAAGGCCAAGTATAGCTCTCCTATATGATGCACTTGCAACACACCAGGTACTGTTCAAAGTGCTTTACATGAATAGACTGTTCTAATCCTCGAAACATTACTTTCATCATCCCTATTTTATAGATGAGGAAATTGAGGCACAGGGAAGTTGAGTACTTTGCCCAAGTTTATACAGCCAGGAAGTGACAGAGCCAGATTCACTCCTAAGCAGTCTTGCTCCAGAGTCCATGCTCTTAATTACAATAGTATAGTAAGGGAGGGGTGGATGATAGATGGGTGGATGAGTGAGTGGGTGGATGGGTGGATGTGTGAGTGAGTGAATGGGCTTATGTAAATATAAATGGTTGGATGGGTGGACGATGGATGGATGGGTGAATGGATGGATGGGTGGGTAGGTAAATGAGTGGATAGGTGGATGGTTGGATGAATAGATGGGTAGATGAGTCAACCAGACACAGTGGCTGAACTGTTCTCTCCTACTCTTTTAGACTTCGCTTCTCCCTGGGAGCATCTCCATGCCCTCCTTTCCTGGTCCCTCAGAACTCCTTCCTTTCACAGCACATCTCCCTCCCAGAGATGTACCCTCAGCTGCATCCAAGTTAGAGCTGAGCAACCAGAGAGAGAATAATCTCCATTCTTATTCTAGACCAGACATTGCCAACTGGCATCTTAAAGGTGAGATCTGGCCCCTGAATATATTATCTTTGACCAAAAGCAGATGAAAACAATGATAACAACTAGAAACAATATTTAGTATTTAAATATCAGGCAGCAATGGTCTGGGCGGAGAATGGGGGCTGGGGTGAGGACATCACAGCCTTCCCCACACTTTTTCCTTATTACAAGGGCCCTCTTCCTCCAGAAGCCTTCTGGGAATCCCAGTGAAGGTAACTGCCTTCTCCCTGAAGCCTCTTCCCACTCCTGCCTTCTGGCATCCCCCAGGTCTCAGATCCCTGAGATCACATCACAATGCCTGCACTTCTCCGGGATGTCATTCATCTTAGTGGCCACAAAATGACAACCCCCCTAGAGAAACCAAGACTTCCCAAGCCAGTGCCTCTCCCCTTGCTGCCTCCAGTGCCCCATCCGCAGAATTTGCAGCCTGAAAATGATTCTCCTTGACAGAGAAGGCAGAGGCTGATTTAGAGAGGAGCTGTGCTATCTTCACCTCCCTTTGGGCCACTTGTGTCTGTCTGTCCCCTGGAAACCCCTGTCCTTTCTGTCCTGACCTCTGACGTAGTTTCCCAATCATTCCCTAACTTCACAGCATGTCCAGTAGGGTGAAAGAGCACCTTAGATAGACATGCGTTCAAATCCTGCCCCCTTGCCCTATGGATGAGTAGCTCAGCCTCTCAGACCTCAGTCTCCTCGTCAGTACAAAGGGAATAGCAACATCGCCCAGCGCAGGCTGATTCCCATTCACTACCGCACTGGGGTGGCCAACCATCCTAGTTTGCCTGAGTCTAAAAGGTCTCCTGGGAAATGTCTAGACTTTCAGTGCGCCAATAGTCCCTAAGAAAGCCTGGATGCGCAGCACCCTCTGTCCTTACTCAGAGCCATTCTCCCCTCTTCACCTTGCTCTGTGCCCAGGTAGGCTGATCTCTAGGGACTGCACCCCTGAGCACTTCTGCCTTCCAGCCTTAGCTCGAGTTTAAGCAATGGGAGGCATCAGCAAGAGACTAGAAGGTGGCAGGAGAGAGAAAGGTCAGGCGTTTCTCCCTCACCTCCTTTCTGCTTTAAGGCCTCTGCCATGGTTCCAGCAGTCACTGGGCTCCACCGACACTCTTTCTTCTCTTTGTCCCTTCAAAACTAGGTGTGGCAACAACTCCCCACCCAGTCGCTAGTCTCTGGGTGCCTTGATACTGCTGGGGTCTGAATGCTTGTGACCCCTCAAAATTCCCATGTTGAAGTCCCATCCATCAAGGTTATGGTATTAGGAGGTGAGGCCTTGGAGAGGTGATTAGGTCTTGAGGGAGGAGCCCTCATGACAGGGATTAGTGACTTTATAAAAGAGACTCCAGAAAACCAGACAGTCTCTCCCACCATTTGAGGATACAGTGAGAAGGCACTGTCTGAGGCCCTCTCCAGACTCCAAATCTGCTGGCACCTTGACCTTGGACTTCCCAGCCTCAAGAACTGTGAGAAATACATTTCTGTTGCCTATAAGCTACCCACTTAATTGTATTTTGTTATAGTAGCCAGAATGAACAATATTCTTCCCATAACCCCATGCCTGCATTAAAGTCTCTCATTGGAGCCATCTGGAGTGAATTCTGCTGGGCTTTTCATGACTTTTCATTTTCTTAATAGTGTCTTTCCAAGAGCAGGAGTTTTAAATTTTGATGAAGCCCAATTTAT
This sequence comes from Macaca mulatta, assembly GCF_049350105.2. Lineage (NCBI taxonomy): Eukaryota > Metazoa > Chordata > Mammalia > Primates > Cercopithecidae > Macaca > Macaca mulatta. The sequence goes on along the minus strand of NC_133407.1, from coordinate 149,502,007 downwards.
CTATTTGTTCTTTTATGGATGGTACTTTTGGTGATGTACATAAAAACTATTTGCCCAACTTTGCCTAAAGTTTTTCCCAATAGTTCTGTCCCTTGATCTATCAATTATTGAGGGAGAGGTATTGAAATCTCCAACTACGATTGTGAATTTCTCTGTTTCTCTTGTATTTCCATCAATATTTGCTTCATGCATTTTAAGTTCCCTTATTAGATGCTTAATCATTTAAGATTGCTATCTCCACTTTAATGAATGGACTTCCTTAGCAATATGAAATTACCTTCTTTATTCCTGCTGATATTCTTTGCTCTAAAATCTACTTTGTCTGATATAAATATAGCCACTCCAGCTTTTGATTATGTTAGCATAGCATATCTTTTTCCATCATTTTACTTTCAACTTATTCGTGTCCTTATATTTGAAGCACATTTCTTATAGACAACATAGAGTTGTACTTTGCTTTGTAATCCAATCTGACAATCTCTGCCTTTTAATTGGGGAGTTTTGACTACTTACATTTATTGAGATCATAGATATGGTTAACTTTAAACCTATCGTCTTGCTATTTGTCTCATGTGTTTTTGTGCACTCTTTTTCCCTATTTCCTGTTGTCTTTGAGATTAACTGGATATCTTTACATTATTTTATTTCCTTTGTTAGCTTATTATCTCTAATTCTGTATTTTGTTATTTTAGTCGTGTTTTTAGCATGTATAGTGTACATCTTTAACTTATCACAGTCTATCTCCAAGTGATATTATATCATTTCATATACAGTATGCCTTACAAAAGTATACTTCGATTTTTCTTCCTCAACCTTTATGCTATTATTGTCATACATTTGACTTTTGCATGTATTTTAAACACCACACTTCTTTGTTGTTATTTTTGTGTAGGCAGCATTATCTTAACATTTTAAATGTTTTTTAAATCCTATATATTTGCCTATATAGTTGCTAAATAATCTTCCTTTCTTATGAGGAGCTATATTCCATCTGTTATTTTCCTTTTGTCTGAAAGACTTGCTTTAACGTTTCTTATGGTATGGTTCTGTTGGTGATGAATTCTTTCAGCCTTTTATGTCTAAAAATGTTTTTATTTTACCTTGATTTTGAGAGATATTTTCACTGGCATGTATACAGTGTGCTTCTTCTTTTTTCTTTTCATCCGAAGATGTTGCCCCACTGTCTTCTCACTTGCATTGCTTCCAGTGAAAAAAATCTGTCATCATTATCTTTGTTCTTGTGCTACAACGCGTTTTTTTTTCTGGCTGCTTCTAAGATTTTCTCTTTCTCACTTGTTTTCCGCAACTTGATTTTGATGTGTCTTTGTGTGGTTTTCTCCATGTTTCTTGTGCTTGGGGTTCTTTGAGCTTCTTAGGCCTGTGTGTTTATAGTTCTTATCAAATTTGGAAAAATTTCAGCCATTATTTCTCAAATGTTTGTTTCTACACTACCTCTCCTTTCTCTTCTCCTCTGAGGACTCCAGTTGCACATACGGTTGGCCATTTTAAGCTTCCCCACAGCTCACTGATACTCTTTTCAGTTTCTTATTCTCTCTTCTCTCTGTGTTTCCTTTTGCTATCTCCAAGTTCACTAATCTTTTCTTCTGCAGTGTTTAATCTGCTATTGAGCCCATCCAGTGTCTTTTTCATTTCACACGTTGTAGTTTTCATCTCTAGAAGGTTGATTTGTGGTTTTGTTATATCCTCTATGTCTTTACTTAACTTTTTGAACTTATGGAATATAGTTATAATAACTGTTACAATGCCCTGGTCTGCTAATTCTAACATCTGATTCAGTTCTGAGTCAGTTTTTATTGATTCATTTATCTTTTCACTTTGATTGTAATTTCCTGATTCTTTGCATACCTGGTAATTTTTTACTGGATACCAGACACTATGAATTTTACCTCGTTGAGTACTAGATATTTTTGTAATCTTATCGATATTCTTGAGCTACATCTGGGACATAAAGATACTTGGAGACAGTGTGATCTTACTGGGTGTTGTTTTTAATATTTGTTAGGTAGGGACCGAGCAGTGCTAAGTCTGGTGTTAATTGTTCCCCACTGCTGAGGCAAGATCCTTCTGAATACTCAACTCAACATCCATGAATCTGAGATGTCCCAGTCTGGCTAATGGCAACAAGCACTATTTCTAGCCCTGTCTGACTGCTAGGCCTTGCTCCCACTAATTATTTCCAATGGTTCCTTCCCTGGACTTGAGTAGGTTTCTCACACACCGGCCCTGATTAGCACTTAGCTGAATACTCAAGAGGGACCCTCTGCAGGTCTCCAGGGTTCTCTCTGTAGCTTTCTGCAGCTCTCTCCTCTCTGATACTCTGTCCTGGACTCTTAGCTCCATCTCCTCAACTCAGAGTCCACTGGGCTCCACCTGGGTCCCCCCGCCCCGACCCATGGCCTTGAAACCCTCTCAAGGCAGTGATTTGGGGCAGTCACTGACTTACCTCTTGTTTTTCATCTCTCAGTTATCATTGACCATTGTTGTCTGATGTCCAACATCATGCAAACAAACTGTTGTTTTATATATTTTGCTCATTTTTTCATTTTTTGCAGGTGAGAGGGCAAATCTGGTCTCTGTTGCTCCTTCTTGGCTGGAAACAGAAGTTTCCCAAGCAGTTTAAATCAGGGAAACAATGAAACAGTTTGACTGTTAGAACAATTCCTCTTTCTAGAAGTTCTTCCTAATCTCCCTGGGATCTTAGACATCCAGCCCCCTTGGCCTGAGTGAGCCCATTCTCCTAGCCTCCTGCAGCCCAGGAAGGAGGTTTAAGTATGAAACCAGTCTTTCAAGACAAGCCCTAAGAGGAGAGGCTGTGCATCTCCTGGGAAATGACACAGCCTGCCCTACTGTCACCTTGCATTTCTGTCTGTAGTTCCCTAGCACTCTGAGGCAGGAGTGCTTGGGTGAGTGAAGCGGCATGTCATTGTTGGCAAAAGCAGGGGAACTGTTGCTGGGAGAATGCTCATGGGCTGCAGGAAGAGACTGGCCTTTACATTGGAACAGCACGTCACGTGCCAGTCTTATCCACAACTTGACCCCTATGGGGTCGGCAGGCAGAGACTTTCATCCATCTCTTAGATGCTTAGGTGTAAGAGGTCTCCAGGCTGCTAAATGGCAGAGTTTGCATCCTTGAGCACTTGTGCAGAATTTGGGGCCCTGGGCATCTATTTGGGTAGCTCCAGGGGGCCCTCTGACCCTACCTACATCCCTGAGAGGCTCAGCAGGAAGGACTGGAAGGGACACTTGCAGCCGTCACTGCCACGTCCCTTGCCAGCAGGAATCTCTTTGAGCTAAGTCCAGGGAGTGCTCTGTGAAATACCCACCGGGGGACCATTTATCGACTCCAGCCTGGCCTGGTCAGTGCAAAGCTGGCAGGGACTGATGAGAATGACCGAGAGGGCACAATACTGGTCAGGCAGGCACAGGGCCATATGGAAGGAGGCCTGCAGATGCCGTGTCCTTGTCACGTGCAAAATGCTACCTGGGAGGTGCTGGTGGAATTTTCCACCAAGGCCAAATTGTGGCAGACCATTCTAGGCAGCTGTTTCTGATTCTTGTCTGCCCCTGCCATCCTTAGTGCTCAGAACACTGGAGAGGGAGAGGGGAACCCGATGGGCTTCAGAGTCTCTGGCACATAAGCAGGATGGAGAAACTTCACCGTTGTAGGCACCTAAGAGCTGGAAAGTCATGTTGCCTGGTGTCCTCAGGCTGTCACTGGAGCCGGAAAGGGAAATGCAGGAGGCTTATAGAGCTATTTTCTGATTACTTGGGGTGCAACATTCCTAACCACTGGAACTCTCAACCAGAGGCTCCAAACTGGGGGCTTCAGGCAAAGCCTGTGACTATGTTGAAAGTTATGGGTTTTAAACTGGAATTAGTTGCCAACATCCTCAAATTGAGAGATGACATGGAAGTACCTGGATTTCCAACTTCTCTTGAAAATTGGAAGCTCAGGTAACCTTGAACTGAGCATTGACACCCTCCACATCCTCACAGTACCCCCTGCTCCGTATTGTCTCCCATACAGAGGCCAGTGATACCTGCCCGATTCCCGGGGACATTTATCTCGGGGTCCTGCCAGTGTTGGAAGGCCCTGTCTTCCATCACGTAGGACCAACCAATTCCATACGCTGTTATGTCTCCGTGACATACCCACCCCAAACCTCTGATCCTTTGAACAAAAGCCCTGGTTCCACATAACAGGGCTTGCCCACCAAACCTGCCCCTCAAGAAAATTCCCTGAAGCTCATACTTAGGAATGGTGGAGATTTGTATTTTGGCAGAGGGCATGCATGCTGATGGTGGAGTTCTGGCTGCCAGGAGGCTCACAGGGGAGCTCCTTTAGGGGAGTAAAGGTCCTTCCTGGTGACTTGTCATGGGGTCAAGGTTCGAAGGCATTCACACATTCTTCTCTGGAAAAGACGTGTCACCCTGCTGGAGGCAGGGGACTGACTCAAATGACTTGTGACTTGTACTGGGCTCTCTCAGCCCTCAAAGCCTATGACTGTAGGCTCCCAAAGATGTGGTTTATATTTTCTGTATATCACAGTGACCCCAAGAGAAGGCCACAGAGAAGATCCTGGGGCTCTTTTTGGAATCAGGGAGATTGTTCAGTTGGCTGGCGTCAGGGACTGGCTTGGGGCATCTGTGAGAGGCCATGGAAGCTACGTTTTCCTAGTGGAGAAGTTGTTTGGGCCACCCCTGGGGATGTCTCCAAGGATGAATTGGACACGGCCCCAGTGGGGTCACCTTGGGATATGGTGCTATGGCAGATACTGGAACCATGGAAACCAGGGTCTCACCATGCAGCTGCCACCAATTGACAGTGAGATGGCTATAAACAAGTCACATAGCCTCAGATGCCTTGTGCATCACTTAGGAGAACTTTGCCTGTAAATAACAGAACATGTGATTGAAAGTAACAAAGTAATAAGTACCTGGTAGTAGGAGGCTCCTGGGTTGATTCAGAAAGAAACTCAGGCACCATCTCATTGTGTCAGCCTCATGGTTGCAAGATGGCTGCCATGGGTTCAAGCCTCACCTCCTCACAGGGAAGCGTCCAAAGTTAAACAGAAAGGTGGCAAGGAAGAAGGGTGCTCCTTGTGTATCTCTCTCTCTTGATTGGGTTGGGGGGTGAGGCATTCTTACCTGGGATCCTTTGAGCGGAAATCTTATTGGCTAAAATGGGTCAGATGGCCACCCTTAGCTGGGAAGGAATCTAGGAAAGTGAGTATCAGGCATTTCTTGCCTCTGTTATGTCTTGGCAGCATGGAGAAGGGAGAGGAGAATAACTGTTGGGGGGACAGCCAATAGAGGCTGCCCTGCCTCAACTATAAAATGGAAACTGGACGGAAGATCTTGTGCCCAAGAGTGCAGGTTTACCTAAGCTTTGTTGCTCAGAGGTATTATTTCAGAAAGTGCTAGAATATTAAAGGTTAAGTTAGTCTACCTCCCCTGGCAGGTTTTCAGTTTTTCTTGCATACTGGTCACCCTTGTGAAGGGCCTAGTGCTTCAATATCATGCCCTTCCTTCATTAAAATCTCTATCGCCATGTATTACCATCAGGGAAGAAGGCATTTGATGTGAAGAACTTCATACTAAAGTATTAGTGACTAATAGATGCCCTTCTTGGTCCATGTTGATTAATAAATGAAGGCTTGTTAACTTCAAAAAAAGGAAACATTATTAATAGGTCTTCAGACTTTTAAGAGAAACAGATTGTTTCTGGGAAGTGGCAGCAAATCCAGGATGGAGGGCATCCTATCTGCTGTTATTGCATCAGTGGATGGCAACCCTGATGGGGAAACCTTTTGGAAGTGGAGGCAGGGTGGGAGAAATGGCATTCATGAAAGCACTCGTATGTGTTAACTCATTTAACCCCCACAGCGATTCTATAAGACAGCCATTAGAATTCTCATTTTCTTGATGAAGGGAGAGAAACTCAGAGAGGTTAAGTCACTCATCCAAGGTCACACAGCTGGGAGGTGGAAGAGCAAGGATTCCACTCCCAGGCCCGTACGGCTCAGGGTCCCTGTTCCCAGCCAGCCCCTGCATCTCTTTGCTTTTTTTCAGCTTCATGTTGAGGGAGCCTTGGTTCAGCCAGGCTGTCTGAGGGCGTGGTCAGAAGTCACACGGAAATGTGGCCCCCTCCATTTGAGTGTCCTCAGATGCCCTTATGGCAGGGCTGTGCCCTCCAGCAAGTCAGGGCGAGGGGAGGAGAGCAGGATAGCCGCCAGGGGAGCAGGGATGAGCAGCAGGTCTACTGGGCCTCCCTGTTCCTGGGCTGTCACCATTCCTGGGCTGTCACTGCAAAGAGGCCCGGTAACATTGCGGGGACAGAGCCAGAATTTGCTCAGTGCCCAACCCTGTGCAGGGCTGTGTCCCCAGAGCCACCTGCAGAGGACTGGCAGAGCTGGCTCATCCTCTTTAGATGCTAACAGAGAAACCCAGGGCAGGGGAAAGGACCCACCCATGCCCAGTGTCCCTTTGTGGCGAGGCCGGAGCTCAATGCCAGGCCCTGCCGACTCCTCATCCAGTGTTTACTCCAGCTTGCCACAGTCATTAACTTTGTCTCAGATTGTTTCATCAGAAATTTATGACACACCTACTGTGTGTCAGGCCCTGAGGTAACGAGGTTGAGTATGGTAAGATCCCTGACCTCACTGAGCCTTAGAACAAAGACAGATACAGTGTAGGGACATTCTTGAAAACAGTAAATGTACCACATAAAGACCCCACAGAGGATACTGGCCTGCCCCGTGGCAAACTCCAGTGTCCCCAGGGCCATGCTGATGCCATGCTGCGTGAAAATGGGGAGATGAGCAGTTGGGAGTGGTGGGGATTGCGGCCTCTCTATGAGAGTAGTCACACCCGGCACCAGACAGTTGTTAATCTTGTGGGGAGTGTGAGATCCAGGAACCTGGTATTCCCATTTTTAAAGAAAGTCCAGAAATCTGCACTTTTATATGTCTTCTTCCTAGTATTTAAAACTCTCTCCAAGCCCACCATAAAAAAAAAAAAAAAAAAAAAAAAAAAAATCTGCAGGCTGGATTCAGCCCATGGCTCCCGCCCCACTGCTCCTCAGGCAGAGAGAAGGGAAAATTTTTTCTAAAGTCACACAGCCATAGAAGTCAAGCCAGGCTTAGAACCTGAGGCTCCCAGTCCACGCTGAGGACCTCATGGAACCTGCTTCACGTTAAGGTCAAAGCCCATTCTCTCTTCTGAATGTGCAACAATAGTTCATCTTTAGTAGCAACTCACTTTGGGTAAGAGATAGCCCTCCTGAAACCTCTTTTATAAGAAACAAAACTGGGAAATTAGCAGCAAGCCACGTTAAATCTCCTGGCACTTTCCAAATACCGCTCTGATTTTAATCCTGATGCTATATTTGAGATGGAAACATTTCTGATCCTTCTTTCTTAGCATGTAGGGGACCTGGGGCTCCTTTCTAAGGGAGGCAGAGCCCATTGTATGGAACCCGAGGCTGTCTTCCAGGCTGCCAGGACCTGTGCAGGGCCAGCCTGGGGGAGGGAGTGAGGGCCACTTTATATGGTCTGTCCCACCATGTCCACAGCAGCCGCCTTGCAAAGACCTCCCTCCCCAAAGCCTGGACCTCAAGGAGCTTGAGTGCCATTGATTGGAGGGGTGGCAGTTTGATTAATAGCACAGGCTGAATGAGCTCAATTGGAGGCCTTGCTCTGCCACTTGCCAACTGTGTGACCTTGGGCAAGTCATGTCACCTCTCTGAGCCTCAGGATTCTTCATCTGTAAAATGGGTTAATAATGTTTATCCTAAAGGAAAGATGGACCTATCACTTGGCTATTAATAGTAGTATTAATTACAACAAATCAACATGTAGTTCAGCCACATTAGGAAATAAAAAAGGTTGGGCAACAGCAAATTCTGCAAATGTTTTTTTCTTCTGATGTATGCCTAGGTATTTAAGTAGCATTTTACTAAGTGCCAGATCCTGTACTAAACTCTTTATAAATACTGACTCATTTAACCCTTGTGACCACCCTCCCAGGTGGATGCTACTTTACAGAGTTACAGATAAAGAAATTGAAACACATAGAGTAAGTAACTTGCTCCAGGACACACAGCTGGGCTGCAAACCAAGCTGTGTGGCTCAGGGTCTGTGCTCATTACTACTCCCTTCTATTCTGAAACACATTTTCCAATTTGGAATTGATCCACCAAAAGAAGAAATTATTCTTTCTCTGCCTGAGGAAGTAGTTGAAAGACTGTGCCACTGGGAGACCAAAGACATGAGTTCAAATCACAACCCGGCTTCCCGCTGGCTGTGTGCTCCCACCCCCCAAACTTAGCCTTGCTTTCCTCATTGCCAAATTGGGCTAATAGCACTACCTACCTCTCAGTTTAGAGAAACATGGAGCCAACCACTGGGTATGAAAGTGCTTTATAAAGTTTTCAGTGCAGTATAAATGCAGAGTATTAATAACAATAACTTCCCCTGAGCCATTTTACAAACTGGGGCTGTGGAAAATTAAATATGCAGGATCATAAAGCTGTGTTACCCAATAGCATAGGCACGGAATCAACCTAAATGCCCATCAGTGGTAGACTGGATAAAGAAAATGTGGCACCTATACACCATGGAATACTATGAAGCCATAAAAAAGAACAATATCGTGTCCTTTGCAGGGACATGGATGGAGCTGGAAGCTATTATACTCAACAAACTGACACAGCAATAGAAAACCAAATACTGCATGTGCATGTTCTCACTTATAAATGGGAGCTATATAATGAGAACACATGGACCTGTAGAGGGGAACACCAGACACTGGGACCTCTTGGAGGGTGGACGGTGGGAAGAGGGAGGGGATCAGGAAAAATAACTAATGGCTACTAGGCTTAATACTTAAGTGATGAAATAATCTGTACAACAAACCCCCATGACACAAGTCTACCTATGTAACAAACATGCACATGTACTCCTGAACTTAAAAGTGAAAAATAAAAAATTTTTAAATGAAACTGTGTTACCACTCAAAGGTGGCCAGTTTTTAAGTGTTGCCTGCTGCTGTCTGTGAGGATGGGGGAGACTCAGCCAAACCAGCAGGCAAGGAGCAACCCCCCACGCTCCCAGCCATGGATGGGCAGCGAGAGGTCAGTCTGTCCCTGAGGATAAGGGGTTTGTCCTGGTGGCTTCTCCACTGGCTCTGCCCCATCTTTGTCACAGATTTGGGTGTGTTTACAATCAGACACTAAGAGGCTCAGCCCTTCCACACGCACAGCATCGATACCCATGTGGGTTGTAAGAGGATTTCTGCTTTTGCGTTGCTTGGCAATATTTTGTTTAAATGAATTTATGCCAGGGATTAATATAGTTTGTGAGCTGAACTGCTTACTTGGCAGGAAGTGGGAAATAAAGAGAGCTTGAAGAGATTTGGTGTGAAAACAGCTTTTAGAATGAGAGCGTGCAGGTGAAGCCTGGGCAGTGGAGCTGGACTCTGGAGGAAGCATCCCTGGGTTTCATCCCTGCTTGGCCACTTCCCAACTGTGGGACCCTCCGCCTGCAACCAAACCTCTATGCCTTTGCCTCCGAAAAACAACGCCTCTACCCACAGGGCAGGTGAGGATCGGCTGAGCTGATGCCTGTGGTCTCCCAAGCACCGGAGAAGCATGTGGCACACGGAAGGCCGTCGGGGGGAAGTGGGCCACACCAACAAATGAGTGATCAACACATCCTACTTCTTTGTGGAGTCCATATGCGCGAGTCCGCCTCCTCCTTAAAATGTATATACCCAGATAATGTGTATACCCAGATCAATACTCACAGTGCTTTTGTGGTGATTTGTAGGCATGTGCAGAGCGGTGGAAAATGGGAGTTGCCCGCAGCATGTCCCCAATGGAGGTGGAGCCAGGTGACGCTCTGTCTTCCTGCTTTAAGCTCGTCCCATAAGCAGGGGTGCCTTCTGCAGTCTGTGTGGTACTGCATATTTCCCACTCTGTGTGCTTTCTGTTGGTGGATTTGCTGTTTGAAATAGCCCCGAAGCGCGGTGCTGCGTGCTGTTTTGTGTTCCTCAGCCAAGGAGGCCGGGCTGTGCCCTACGGAGAAAACGGTGTGTTAGGCAGCTTCATCCAGGCGTGAGTTATGGTGCTGTTGGCTGGGAGCCCAACATTAATGAGCCAATGATAGGTATTAAATAAGGCATCTTTAAACAAACAAAAAGTACTTAAAACAAGGTTATATATTGATCAGTTGGTGAAAATGTTGTGACCAGAGGTTCCCGGGAACCTGACCCCGTATTTCCTAGGAGCAAAGGTTCAGCATTTGCCAATTCAGCACCCACAGTGACTTTATAGAGCAGAACTACCACAAATAACGAGCATCAACTTTATAACCACAGTCCCACCGTGGTGACTGCCTTTCTACTTCCAAAGGGATGCAGGAAAGAGGTTGGTTTTGGGTTTTCCCACCGTGGCAGTTGCTGTGAGGAGCGACTATGATAAAGGCTGTGAAAGGAGATTGTAAACAGTGAAGTCCGTGGGTCGGAATTGTGAACGCCATCACTTTCACTATTGCATGGACATCCTACTACAGGGAAGTTGTCCTGCGCTGAGGCCTGCCTCAGGCTGTAGGGCTGTGGTTGAGCTTTAGGGCCTTAGGAGAGAGCAGTGAAAGGAGGCAGAGGACGTCCTAGAGGACTCCACAGGCATCTCTTCCCTGCACATCAGTCATTCACCAGAGCTTGGAGAAGGACTGCTCCTGGCTGCTGTTCACTCTGTGGCCACCACCCAGTCTGGCCACCATTGTCTCTTGCCTGGATGGTGGCATGGCCACCTCACTGCTCTCAGCCTCCGTCTGGGAGTCCTGCACCCACTGTCTACCCGCAAAGGACAGACTTCTCACCCTTCCACTGTACATTTGTTAATGGCTCCCCATTTTTCTCAGGAGAAAGCCCAAAGCCCTGCCCATGGCTCCTGAGGCCCTGGGTGGTCAGGCCTCTGCCACGTCTCCAGCTTTGTCTGAGGCCATGCAAGTCCTCACCCCCTGCTGCAGCCACACCGGCTTCCCCACTGGTCCTGGAATGTGCCACGCCCCTCCCGCAAAAGGCTTTTGCATTGCCCAGCCTCTCCCCTGCCCCCAACACCTGTACCTGCTCCTCACCTGCACAGCTTCAGGTCTCAGCTTGAGTTGCCTCCCTGATGACCCTGGCCCAGGATCATCACACAAAGTGGGCCCCAGGATGTAGCCCCTCCTCCACCCCACCTTTTTTACAGAACCTATCTCAGGTGACATTTCCCACTTATTTGAGTGACTATTTGGTAAATGGCCATCAGACTGTGAAGGCCACGAGGTCAGACACTGGGGCTGCCTTAGCTCACCACCACATTCCCAGAGCAGGGGACAGGGCCCGGCACATGGTAAGTGCTCAATAAACATTTACTAAGTGGGGAAATTCCTAGTGAAGAAGATCCAGGCTCTTCCCTTGCGTTTCACAGACTGGAAGGACAGTAAGCTAGCATCTATTACACCCAACCTTGCACAAGGCTCCAGCGAGGGGGAGCATCATCTTTCTCACATTTTGGAGGATGATGAGGCTCAGAGAGGCTGGGAGAACTGGCCCATGGTCACACAGCTAAGAAGTGGCAGGAGCAGGATCTGAACCCAGGACTGGCTAACCCAGAAGCCTCTCCCTCCTGCCCCTGCCCTGTCCTCCCACCTTTGTTTGTCCAGGCCTCCATATTACAGCTTTATATAGGAAAGGAGGCATCTCTTAGGGTACTGAAGCCTTGACCTCATGTCACCAGTCTTTCCAATATTCTCTCCTTTACATAAGCTGGTCCCAAAGGCAGAGCGAGATGCTAATGCTGCCCCCAGGGACCACTTGCTTGTTTGGCTGGCTCTGGCACATCCCCTTGCAGGAAAGCACCTGCCTCTTAGAGAAGCCCAGTCTATCTGACAGATTCAGAACCTGCCGTCCACACTGTGGGGCATGGGGAAGCTTTGGCGTCTGGCAGGCCTTAAAGGAGCCACAGGATGCTAGGAGGGTGGGACTTAGTTGACTCACTCACTCTTGTTTTACACATGGGGAAATGGAGGCCCAGAGAAGGGAGGCAACTCAGCCAAGTCTGGGGAGTGAGTTTCAAAAGCAAAATGAGAAGCCCAGGCCCTGGACCCCTGGGCAATGTCATTTATGTTTGCCTCAGTGTCTCACTGGTAAATGAAAAGGGTGTATGTGTGTGTGTGTGTGTGTGTGTGTGTGTGTGTGTGTGTGTGAACTTTCTGCTAGTTCTCTAAAGGAATGAAAATAACCTTGGGTAGGTAATGGGACAGGGAGAACCCTAAGTCATCAGCCAAATTATTTATTCATTGACATCTCCACCCATCCTTTTATTCACTCATCCTTTTCTCTCCCCATCTGTATCTCCATCTATTCATTTATCAACCTCTCCAACCACCAATTCATCCACCAACCCATCCATCCATCCATCTGTCCATCCCCTTCTCTCTCTATCTGTATCTCCATATATCCACTTTTCTTTCTAGCCATCCATTCATCCATCCATCCTTTCACCAGGTTCTCACTAAGCATCAATTCTGCGACCGGCTCTGTGGGGTAGAGATGTAAAGGCTCACTCAGTTCCAGACCCTACAGAGCCCCCCAGGACCCTGGGGGCAGCAGGTCGATGAGCCCACATTCCCCCCACCCCTCCCAACCTTGTGAGGATCACACCAAGAGAGACATTCACATCCTGGCCTCACAAAGAAGAAACAACAAAGTGGAAAAAGGCTGGAGTCCCCAACTCCGAGTCCTTTACCCTGCCTCAGTCCTTTATAACGAGGTGTGTTTGGGCAATGCCTCTGTCTTCTGGGACTCAGTGTGCCCATCTCTGCTGTGGGTAGGTTGGACTAGATGAGAGTTTCCCAAACTCCAGTTGTTTCTTTCCCTCCCTCCACACCTGGAGATCAGAACACCTGTGCTAAAAAGTACTGAAAATCTTTATTCAAATGAGCTCACTTTTTTTTAACCAAAATAAACTTATTATAGAGTGAAACTTTATTGCTACCATAAATGGGAAAAAATGGTAACAGCTGTCATAAATAGAAAGTAACAATTTAAAAAAACTTTAGAAAAAGAAGGCAGACTGCTGATGCTATTAAATCCTGGGTGGATACTGCATCCTACCAGTGGAGGTCTGCTCTCCTTGTTTAAGAGAGAATTTAGCAAACGTCGGGGAGGTGTTAAACATAAGATACACACACTAAACTCAGACTTTCTCCTTGGAGAGGTTTCCCAGAGTGTGCCTCCCGTCCCTGGGTGGCAATGGGAGGGGGTCCCTGCTGAAGGTCCCTGAGTGTGGGGGCACCACTCCCGCCAGAGAGGGGTAGCCCTGGCTCCATCCTAGCCACTCTCCTCCAAGCCTTCTGAATGCACCCTGGGCCCGGCCCCTCTTGAAAACTCAACACCTCCCCCTCCTCCACAAACCGCCCAAGAAGCCAAGGGTCAGGAAGCCATGATCCGGATTCTGTAACCCAAACCAGGGAGTATCTGCGTCAAATCCTGGCCTAGTAGGAAACCAATACGGGAATCTGAAGCCATCCCATCCGGGAGCTCAGCAGGTGCCAGGGGCAGCCCATCACTCAGAGAAGGCCCTGACCCTTTCTTATCTCCCCTGCAGCTGCAAGACTCCTCCCCCTGGCTCCACCACTCTTCACCCTCTCACTCTTGACCCAGGCCCCGAAGCCCATGACAGCATAGGGTCCCAAGGTGTGGCATTTTTGAATGTCCCTGGGGCACTATCAAGTATAATCAGGAAAAAAAAAATATGTCTCTTAGCTAGGCCAATGCCTTAAGTACCCACAGACTGTTCCTTCCCCTGCAAGGCAGGTAGCCTCGAGGAGCCAGAGACCTTGTGTAGCCAGAATACCCACGTTTGGGTTGGGATGTGCCCCGAGGGCGCCCTGCACGTTCTCACCTCTGAGTTTCTGGGGCCTGCTGAACCTCCTGCAGCAACACTGACATCAATGGTATTATTTACTTGAAAAATTGTTTCATTTTGGATTCAGATTTCAGAAGGGCATTTGAAATACCAAAGCTGCTGCCAGCTCTGTTAAGGACACAGAAAGGCCTGCTTTCCCATCTGGCCTTGGCTCCAGCCTGGTGCCATGGTGGGAGTCCGGTATCTTTGCACCACCAAGCCCTCACCCGCACATCTGAACAGCCAAGCCAGAAAAGTCCAGAAAAGGGAAACCATTTAAAAAACACAACATTGGGCTTTGCCTTAGAAAGTGCTTTTCCTCTTTAGTTAATAGTTACAATCTCTTATACAGGTCTTATATCTCATTCATTCATGCATTCATTCATTCCACCAGGGCTGATGTTTGACTGGCAAGCAAGGTCAGGAAAGCCCTGTTAGTTATTTATAGCTAGCATCCCCCTTGGCACATGACAAGGTCATGCTGCTTGTAAAATACTTAAAACCTCACCCCTGTGTTCAAAAACTTTGATTGAGCATACACTGACATTTCAGGCACTGAGATTGTCAACCCCTGGACACACCAGCGTCCAGGAACAGTCCCTCCTTCAAGAGCATATGGCCACTGCAGGCTGAGACACACCCACCAATGCAACACAGGGATTCTTGTGATGGAGACCCAGACATAGAGCCTGCCCTGAGCGCTGGAAGAGGCAGGGGGGCCTCATATCTAGGCCAGAAATAAAGGAAAGACATTTTGGAGAAGTTCCTGAAGGGGTGAAATTCCACACTTTAGACTTACTAAATCTCTGAATGACAGAGAAGGAAGGTACCTGAGAGATCTTTGAGGCCACCATTCCCTAAAGTATATTCTAAGGAATGCTAATTTATTCCAAAAAGGATTTCAAAGTCTAGTTAATATGGGAAATGCTGGGTCAAACCAAACTAAGCTGGTTTCTATGCCGCAGGACTTATCAGAGCCTTAGTCATTGCCTTGTGAAATCTACAAGGGGGATGGGAGCTACAGGGAGCTTCTTGAAAGACTAGTGCTCCCCAGACCTCACTCTGAGGGACTCTAAGCTAGTCCAACCCTTTTTCCACAGACAAGGAAACTCAGGCCCCAAGAACAGCTGGCATTTGCCTAACATCTCACAGGGAGCAGAGGGTGGAGTTGGAATTAGAACCCAAGGCTTCTACCTTGGAAGCAGGCCGTTTAGGGCATGTTGTTTGGGCCTTGGGTGCTACTGGCATGTGAGAAGAATGAGGTTCATGTGGGCTGAAGCAATCCTGAGAGGCTTCCTGGAGGAGACAGGACTTGTGGAAATCCTGGGGCTCCTGGAGCCAATGACTCATGACTTTATTGACTGAACAGTGGTATCACAGAGAACCAGGTACACACTGGAACCTCATTGCCACCCAATTTTCCTAGAGAGAACTTCAGGATGCAGGCAGGACTTCCGCCCAAGGAGATTAGTCCCTGAGCTTTCGAAGGATGAAAGTGCTTGGAAGTGTATTTTCATCTTCAATGAAGCCTCCCTGATTGCCACGCCCAAGTTAAAATGATCCCTCGCCTCCAGCCCTGATTTCTCCCCTTCCATTCTTCCTTTCGAGTTTTGTTTTTGGGCTGTGTGGGATCCTCACTAGTTTATAAACCATTTGAAAGTAGAATGGGTAGTTTATTCTTCCTTGTTGGGTTGTTGATCAAGAACTCACCAGTCAGGCACGGTGGCTCAGGCCTATAATCCCAGCACTTCAGGAGGCCAAGGTGGGAGTATTGCTTGAGCCAGGAGTTCAAGACCAACATAGCAAAATCCCATTTCCACAAACAACATTTTTAAACAATTAGCCGGGTGTGGTGGTTTGTGCCTGTAGTCCCAGCTACTCAGGAGGCTGAGGCAGGAGGATTGCTTGAGTCCAGGAATTTGAGGTTACAGTGAGCTATGGTTGCACCACTGCACTCCAGCCTGGGCAATAGAGAGAGCCCCTTCCTCAGGAAAAAAAAAAAAAAAGGAACTGACCAAGGCCAGGCAGAGTGCTCAGTGTTTTCTATACATCCTTTCCTCTTACCTTCACCACAGCCCTCTGCAGGAGCTGTTTCTACCCCCATTTTATGGAAGACAAAACTGAACCTCAGGAGGCCGAAGTGACTTGCCCAAGAACATGGGCCAGGAAGCTATGGATCCAAGATTCAAGCCCAGGCGATGATTTCACTTTGCTGACTGACCTGTGAAATTAGGCCCACCTGAGTCATGGATGATCCCACAGGCATCCTGCTCTTCTGGGACAGTGGCTTACCTGGGCCCTGTTCCTGATTAAAGCCTCTGCAAGGCCCCCAGGCCATGCTCTGAGCTCAGCCCCATCTCAGCTGGTTCACTGTAAAAGGATCCAGGGTGAGAGGTGCGGTCACCTGCAATTTAGAAGGGCAAAAATCATAGATTCCAACAGCTGGGATGGCTTCGGCCTCTCACACCCACTGCCTGCTCTGCTTGGACTTGCCCCTGGCCTTCTGGGGGCCTAAGCTCAGTTACTCACGTATCATTCCAGAACCATCCATGTTAGAAGTCAGGGGATTTTTCCAATTTCACCAATTGTTTTCCATCCCAGGCCTTCACCTTCATTTATGGACAGAAAAACCTGTATGCAGGGTTCATGGCTGCTGTCAATGCAGATGAAATTTTAACAGTGGTGACATCCAAGAACCATCCTCCCCACAGTCCTGGTTTGGGCCAGGGGCTGGGGTCTCCTTTCTTCCGTAATTAAAAATTCACTAGTGAGGACAGATCACTCATCAATCTTTCATCCCAACAGTCCCTGTTGGAGAAGACGGGGGCACCGCTGATGCAGACAGGCCTGGCCGCCCACAGCCCTAGGATGACACTACAGTCTACAGGAGTTCAGGGCCTTAGGCAGGGAGCAGGTGGGCCCAGGGGAGCCTGGGGAGGCCCCTCGAGCATGGCTAGAAGGTGCTGGGCATGACAGGTGGCCAGTTTTCAGCTTTCTGCCTCGTATGGGCATCAGGGAGACATCAGGGAAAGGCCCACAGAAGGTCAGCAGACGTGGAGACGTGGGCCTAATTTCACAGGTCAGTTTGCTCCAATGCGTGGAACAAAACAGTGAGGGCATCTCAATGACCGTGCAGCTAGTGATGCTCCAGATAAAGCTTAATGGGGCACTGCCTGTGAGGGCTTCTGCACAGGGCCAGCCCGGGAGCACAGCCTGGCCAGCGGTGCTGGTTGTTCTTATCGTCATGTTGACGTGGTTGCTTCTGTGCTGTGAGTACCATGTAACTTCCCTGGGACTCAACTTCCTCACCTGTAATGTGGGAGTAATAACAGTGCCCACCTCATGCAGTTGTAGTGAGGAGTAAATACTCTGGGGTTTTAGATTTAGATTTAGATTTTGTGCCTGCTCAGAGGAACCCCTCCAAGTTGGCCTTATTAGTAACACTGCTATTGTCAAAGGGAGCTAACTCCAGTCTCCTGACATGGCCACAACCTCATGGATCCCAGGCCAGAAGGAAGGGACAGCCTGTGAGCAAACAAAATACTGGCACTGCCACTCTCTGGCTGTGTGGCCACTGCAAGCTCCACCCTTCTCCTGACCTCAGTTTCCCCATCTATACAAAGCAGGTGCTGAAGCTGACGATCACTTCTAGTTCCGGGTTCCAAGAAACCCTGCATTTGGCTGCCTCTCGTCGGGCTCATGTTTTTCCCAGAAAAGATTTGGGGCAGGGAGCTCTAGGGTTCCGGAGCGGGCCCCGTGACTGTTCTGTGTTGGCCTCGTGGCTGTGGGTTCCCTGCAACTGGGCTCCTGGATCACTGTGACCTCTGGGATGGGCTGTTTTTCTGGGAAGGGGACAGGCTGGCTCAACAGTGGTAGGAATTTGAAGGGTGTGCAGTAGAAGAGAACAGGCTGGAGGGAGGGGGGAAGGAGGATCAGGGCCCAGCAAGCTCCAGGTGCTAAGGTGAGGGTAGCAAGGGCGGGGCGCCAGAGGACAGAGCAAAAGCTCAGGTTCAGGCCAGCTGAGCAGCACAGCAGAGCTCAGGAGGGCTCGGCACCAAGTGCTCAGTGCCAACTCATAGTCAGTGAGGTAGAATGGAGCCTTCAGACACTTTGTAGGACCTGGTTAGCCCTGGATTGGGGCCTGAGGGTGTGAACCTTGTGAGTGAGTAGGACACAGGGAGGCAGGGCCATGGTGCCGGATGCCTGCCATTTGCCCCCTCAGGATCTGCTCAGCACTGGTATCCTGCCTGCTGTGTGTCCAGGGAGGTGGCTGGTAAGGACTGCACCAATGGGCTTCCTCTCCCTCTGGCTTCCTGTTAGGTTTGGCCAATGAGGAGCTCTGGCGAGATATAGAGTGACCAGGAGGGAAGTTAGAGTGTGTAGCCTCCCAACTCCCTCCCTCAGGGTCAGGGTCTCTTGGGCTGGCTGCATACTTTGATCACAGGTGACAGCTCCCATCAAGCATCTGCTCTGCACAGCCCTCTCTGGAAGCTGCCCCATCCTCCCATCTCCTTCAGGACTAGGAGTTCAGGAAAGGAATCCCCCCCTGCTTTCGCTTGTCCCAGGAGCCGCACCATCCTTCCAGGTTTCCCTACTCCTGCCACACCTTTGTAGAGTTCCTTCCTTAAACCCTCCTCAAATGACAGGGATGCCCCCAAGTCCCTGACTGATTCAGTCCCCAGAGCCACAGGCCAGGGATATTGGAAAGGGCCCCAACCCCAGACTTTGTCCAGAGCCTGACTTTACCTTCTCACCCTTGGTTTCTCTAAGAGACAAGCCCAGCTGTCTTCCTCCAGAGTTCCCAGTTTGTGTGTCTGGATCCAGCAAAGGGAGGGGAGAGGGGAGGATGCCCAGCCAAGCCTGGGAGATTTGTCTCTAGGGAGGAGGCACAACTAAGCTTTGCAGGTCGCAGCATCAGACACCAGAGCAGAGGGGAGCCCATCCTGCTGGCACCTGGCCCAGAGATGCAGCCCTCCCCAGCAGAGCCAGAAAGCCTGACTTTTGCATGAAATCCTCCGGTTTCTATACTAGGATTGGCTCAAATAGTACATTTAAAACTGTTTCAGTCAGATCTGAATCCCTGGCCCCCAGTTTCTGACTCGGAAAATACAAGCCGCCTTAACGTGCTTTTCTGATCTCGTTTTCTCTTAGGGTTCCCTGCACTTAGAGCGTGGACCGTGAACCCCAAAGGAGACGGTGAGTGTGAGAGCCATGGGTCCTGGTTCACCTGGGGGCACCCATAGAAGCCCACTCGCATCTGTGTGCATCCAGAGCTTCTGGCTGCCTTGATTTAGAAATGCCCAGTTTGCAGACCGCCTCTCTGCACAATCATCCACCCCCATTCCACCCCCATTGTCCAATGCCCAGCCTCCCTAGCCCACTTCCCAACACTGAAGCCCTCAGCAGTGGCTTTCAAAAACTCCTGCTATTAGTAGAGGAGGAGTAAAGGCAGAAGCAGGTCTGAAAGCTGCAGTTCGGGCTTATTTCCAGCGGGTGACCACCTCCCCAGTCCTCACAGAGCCTACGCATTGCCACTTTACCTTGGTGTGATATTCTACCGAAAGAGAAGTGTGCTTGGCTTACTAAATGTCCTTTTGAGATAAAGAGCAATATTCCTGTGTGGGCTCTGGGCTGTCATATCTGTCATCCACACGTCGGCATCTTTTAACGCCATCAGATGGTTTTTCAATTACTATCTCCCTGAGGTCAGTCCACTGAGGGGTGTTTTTGACTTGAAGCCTTGAGAAGGGGGAGCCTGAGTGGAGCCTGGGAGCCTACAGAGGTCCTTGGAGCTCAGTGGCCTTTTGCATTGAGCTGGCCCTAGGAGCACCGTCTTTGGCCCCTGTCTTGGGTTAATGGGGCCACTGTGGGCTAGCCTGAAACCCTCATCATCATAGTGTCCCCGGGAAAACAAGCTTGAGGCTCTGAACCATCTGTTTACAAACAAGTCTTAGGAGACACAGCCTCTTTATCCTGGGGGGACTACCTGGGAGTTCTCTGGAATGGGCCAGCAGATCCCCTGCCAGTGGCTCTGGGGTGGCACTTCCCTGACAGCCTTGCAGGTGGGTGTGTGTGGAACTGGCTTCGTTCCTAGGCTGAATTAGCCGCTGCTCCAAAGTTTGACAAGAGAGAACCTGCCCCACCCAACACCCCCTCCCCGCGGACCTGTCACAATGCCCAAATCACCACCATGCGTGTCGCTCCTTGGAAGAGCATGGGGAAGGAACCTTGAAATCTTCCATCAAAATATCGTCTATAGGTCAGCTGTGGTTACTTCTAAGTTTAGAGATTATGGGCAATTTGGGTTTTCTGTGTTTTCTAAGTTTTATGTAATAAGCACATGTTTCTTTCATGGTTGTTTTCTCAAGTGCTCTCTGGGGTGGTCTAGAAACCCATGGTCATACATGTGTGTTGTAGAAATGATCTGACCAGATTGGCCCCAGAAGAGAGCAGGGCTCTGGGAACTGGGGCGTGGGTACCTTTTGATAGAAAAGCAAAAGGTGATGCTGGGGAGAGACTAAAGAGCTGGCAGGGGTGAGGCATGCCTCCTCCTCCAGTTTTGCTGCCATCATGAGCTAAAGACCGAAAGCATGATAATTTTCTGAAAATAATGTGGACTTGATCTTTCACTTCTGTTCCACTGCTCATGACCTCAATAGCCTTGTCTCTTCCTCTCCACACTCAACTCCTCCCAAGGTAGGGCCTTGTCTCCTTGTTCATGCCTGGGGCTTAGTGAGGTGCTAATTTGCATGAGAACTGGTATTTGCCGCGTCCTACCATGTGCCAGGCACAGTACTGAGGATTACCTCTTACATAGATTCATCCTGAGAACAAGATGCAATGATTATCCCCATTGTGCAGGCAAGGAGACTGAGGCTCAGAGAAGTGAAGTGACTTGCCCATAGTCACTTGAACATTCAGGCGCAGGACTGGAACCCAGTCCATTTGACTTCAGAGACCTTATTTTGCTACCACATCCCTACAGAAACAACGTTACATTTGTAAAAGACTGGACAATGGATAAAACAATGTATTCATAATTTCACTTCCCTGCCGTGACATGTTTGGGGTATTTTTGCTCTCCCTCCTGCTTTTATCTGTATACATGTTTTCATTAGTGCATCTTTGTCTGGGCTGTTACACAGCTGTGGCTATTCTAGTGGGGTCAACACAGCGATGAGGGTTTGTGTTCCAGATGAGCAGATGGCCAGGTGGGCATGTTGGCCATCACCTGGTGAGGGTCAGGTGGGCCGCACCAGCTTGTGCTCCCTTAGGGCACACACTAGCTTTGCATCTTCCTGGTCCTGCACACCCACTACCTCACGTTGCTGGCAAGATGGGAAGGCAGAACAGGACACCAGGGCTGGATCTGGGAGCCGTCCTACGGCTGCCCTACTCAGGAGTTTGTTCCTGTGTGAAGACCAGCACTCACAGACCCTCTGGAATAACGGCCAGGCCCTTGGTCTTTGGAATCAGGCAAAATTGAATTTCAATCCTGACTGTTTCCTTCTCAAGCTTTGCGTGACTTGGGCATATGGATGACTCTACCCCTTTGTGCCTCCATTTCATCATCTGTAAGATGGGTGTCCACTCCACAGAATGCTGAGAAAACAGCCAGGCCACCTCCTTTCCTTCCTTTCTTAAGTAACCAGGCTCTCACCTGAAGGGCAACTTCATTTTATCCGGGGATGGCTGTCACTTTCTTGTATTGACTATAGGCAGGTAACTTGGGTTTTATTTTGTTTGTTTCTTTTTATTTTTGGAAGATGTCTAAAATTATAACGGAAACCCTGGGAATCTTTTAATATGTGTGATGAGAAATTGTTTTACCCTTGAAAGTGGCATAACCTACTAGAAAGTTTTAAAGGCTTTTTAAAAAGTTTCCTCTTTCAAAATATAAGGAACTAGTAATTTCACTTCTAGGACATTTGCCCTGAGGAAATAACCCAAAATATATACAAAGATTGATCTACAAGGATGTGTATCACAGCAGTATTTATATTAGTTAACAATAGGAAACTACGCGAATGGCTGGCAGCAGGGAACTGGGAGTCGGTTGTGGCAATATAGATCACAGAAGGAAGATTCTGGGCAGCCATTGAAACTGTTTGAGATGAATTTTTAATAATGGAGGAGAAAGTGTTCATATTTCGGTATTAAGTGAAAAGGCAATTTGCCAAAATTAATCCAAACTGTATTTTTTTAAATAGGTAAACAAAAACAGAAGTAAGCAAGAGAGAAAGGATTGGGGAGAGAGAGAAAGAGAAGATAGAAGAAACAGATATAAAAGTGTGGGAGGATAACAGGTGACTTGTTTTTTTCTTTGTGCTTTTCTGCACTTTCTAAATTTCCCCCAGTGGAATGTTCACTGTTTATATAATCACAAAGAGGAGTTAGAGTTAAGAAAAAATCCTCTGCCCCCACCAGTGTGTGTGTGTGTGCATTTTGCTAGTCAGCTGTATAAGAAAAACGGTTATGTTGGCACTTTTCATTCTAAAGTGTTCTTTTTCTCAAAAACAAATTTTTTTTATTCAAAGCCAATGTCAATGTCACATAGTCTTCCTTCTGTCCCTGGAGCTGCAGTTCTGAGAGAGCTGGCTTTGGGGCTGTATTCATGTATTCATGTTAGGGCTGCCATAACAAAGTACCACAAACTAGGGGGGCTTAAACCACAGAGATTCATTTCTCACAGTCCTATAGGATAGAAGTTCAAGACCAAGGTGTTGGCAGGGCTGGTTTCCTCTGAGTCCTCTCTCTTTGGCTCCTAGACAGCTGACTTCTCCTGTGTCCTCACCTTCTGAATATGTCTGTGCTCAAATTTTTTCTTATAAAGACACCAGTCAGATTGGGTAAGGGCCCATCCTAATGACCTCATTTTAACTTAATCACATCTTTAAAAACCCTATATCCAAATATAGTCCCATTCTGAAGTGGCAAGTGTTAGGATCTCATCATATGAATTTGGGGGCCACAATTCAGGCTGTAACAGGGACAGCTTGTTCCTGGCAACTGTGACTATTTATTTTGCAGAGCACAGAACTTGGAGCTGTAGTGGGATCAGGGGAGAGAGTTGAGTGTGGAAGGAAAACTCATGTCTCCATCCTTAAGAAATCTCTGGAGAGGTGTGATGCAGACACTTAAGTAGATGGTGCACTTGGTTACCACCTTACCTTCCCAGCAAGACCCAGAAGCAACAGTACAACCGTCCCAGCTGAGCCCATCCACCACAGAGTGGCTGCTCAAGGCCATAGCAAAATAGTTCAGCCTGCAAACATTAATTTTACTAAGAAACTCTCATGAAGTGAGAAGCAGTGAGTTAGAGATAAACAATTTGATAGTTAAAATGGGCTTCTGGACATTAAAACCTGAATATAAAAAATAATTTTTCTTAGCATCAACTCCTAAGTGATTTTGATTTATAAAATCAGTGGTGGAGAGACGGACTAGGATGAACAAGTTGGATGTGGTTGGTGATGGTTGCTGAGTGTAGCAGAAACAAAGCTTTACCTCTGTGGACCTTGACACTGGCTTAAAGGTCCTCCTGTCCCTTGTCAGCTGACCTTCTGAGATCACTGTGAGTCAAAACCACTCTGAGGGGCTGCAGTTGGACTGTTGGAGCTCAGTGTAGGGTGAGAGTGTGGCAAAGATACCTTCAAATATCCCTGCAAATGTCTTTCTTCCTGCCTTTGCCTAAATCCAAAACTTGGAGTCATCCTTGACTCTCCCTTCTTTTCTGCTCGTGTCTTGACTGTCATTGTCTTCTATCCACTTCCTGGGGGCATCACAAAATCCAGGTCACTGCCATATCTTGCCTAGACCACTGGGTCAGCCTCCTGGTTGCTCCCACTCCTACACCTGTCCCTGATCACCCACCCTGTGGCAGTAGCCAGAGGGTTCCTTTAAAAACACAGATATGTTCACATCACTCCCTGACTATAACCCTCCAGTAGCTTCCTGATGCCCTCAGGCTAAAATCAAAGCTCTCCTGACAATAGTGGCTTAGGGTACTTCCTGCCTTCACCTCTGGCCTCTGATCCCACCAGCCCCCTGCTCTCTGTGTCCAAGTGATGCTCAGCTTCCGTGTCTCCAATGCTTCTCATTCACTCTACTCACAGGGTAGAATCCAGGACCGTGCCTGAGATCCTGGAATTGAGGGGACAGTTGATTGAGGAAACAGCCCCGATAAATACAACAACTTGGTTTTAGCATTTTTCTCTTATTCTCTTATAGCAAAGTCTCTTCTCTCAGCGACTTTCCTGGGAGACTGAAAATTGGTCACTATTCCTAGAGGTCTACTTGGTACTGACTCTTTATTTCTTGCCCAAATGTCCTGGGACTCCCTGCCCTGGTAGATGTTAACAAATGAGTCAACCAAATAAAGTCCTGTGGGCCTGCTGCCATCTTGCCTCTCATAGAACCCTCACAGCCACTCTGGGACATAGGTTGGTGGTATTACCATTATCCCCACTCTACAGACAACAAAACTGAGGCACAGAGCGGGGAGGCCACTTGCCAAAGCTCACCCAACTACGATGCGGGAGAAAATATTAAAACCCAAGTCACCAGACTGCACATTCAATGTATTTTTCTCACTTGTGTTTCTGTGTATAATCTCGCAGTGATTTTTGAAGGAAATGACCTGGTACATTGTGCTTTCAGAGCATCTGTTTGTTACCTACTAACAAAGCACTTTTTCTCTTGAGCTCAAGCTGTTGAAACTGTACAGCCCTACTGCGATTCCTGCCACATCTGTGTAAATAAATCCTTATAACAACCAGCTGGAAAGCAAAACGTTCCATGAGGTACCAGATCATTTATATGATACCTCTTCCAGCTGGCCAGTTTTCTTGGTGGCACGCAATTTATTCATTCATTCAGCAATACATATGGAGCCAAACACTAGGAATACAGCAATGAACAAAGTAGACATAGTTCCTGCCTTCAGGGAGCTGACATTCTCCTGAGAGAGATGGACAATAATCAAATAAACAAATGCACATGTAATATGCTGTAAAGGCTGTCAAGGAGAATACACCTGGGTGAGAGGAGAGACCGGGAGAGGCTACTTTATATAAGGTGCTCGGGGAAGGCTTCTTGGAGGAGGTGACCTTTCAGGCTGGAATGAGGGAATGAAAACCAAGAACAACATTCCAGGAAAAGGGACAAGCAAAAGCCTGAGGCAGGCTGAAGCTTTGGGTGTCTGGGGAACATCAAGGAAGCTAGGAAGCCAAAGGACAGCACAGGGGAGGGAGAAGTGAGAGGTGAGGTCAGAGAGGTAGGTGAGAGGCTGTGCCTTAATTCCAGGTGAGGTGGGGCACTCAAGGGTCTTGAGTGGGCTGGGTGGGGGATGCAGGCTCCACCAGCTGCTGTTTGGAGAATCTGCTGCAGGAGGCAAGAGCGGAAGTAAGGAGAATGTTGCCATTATCCAGGTGAGAGATGATGGCAGCTGGGCCAGGACAGTGGTAGTGGAGGAGAGAAGTAGCTATGTTCCAAACAGATGTGACAGTTGAGCTGACCTGACCTACTCTCACATTGGGGGTGAGATTAGAAGGAAAAAGAAGAATCAAAGGTGGTGGGGTGTGCTTTGACACCAATGGTGTTTTACAAGTCATCAAGGGCACTAATCACCCAGAGCTAATGCAGACGGCACAAATTAAAGGGCACAGTCCCCAGTAAGACTGCCCCCACTTAGACGCCAACTACCAGGAGGGTCCCCAAGCTGCCTGCAGTTCTGACCAGCTGGCAACAAACTCAGAGGTTCCCACAACCCCCTCTGGTTTGATAGTTCACTAGAATGACTCACCACACTCAGAGAAGTGCCACTTTCGTGATTACTGTTTTGTTATAAAGGATATAAATCAGGACCAACCACACACAGGGTGAGGCCTGGAAGGGCCCTGAACACAGAGCTCCCACACATTTTTCAGGGCATGAAATCAAGGCACATCACCTCCCAGGAACATCATTGTGTTCAACTGGGAACTCCACTGAGCTTTGGTGTCCAGAGTTTTTATTAGAGCCTCATCACATAGGCATGATTGATTGAATCATCAGCCATGAGACTGAACTCAATCTCCAGCACCCTCCCCTTGGTGGACGCCAGGCTGGCTCAAAGCCCCAACCCTGTAATGGCATGGTTGTTCCTTCTGGTGCCCAGCCCCCATCCTAAGTCATCTCATCTCTTAGCATAAACTCAGGTGTGCTCTAAGGGGTTCATGAATAACAGAGATGCTCCTACCACTTGGGAATTTCCAAGGAGTTAGAGTTTGCCTTCCAGGAACCAGGGAGGAAAGCCAGTCAAATTTTTTTATTATACAACCATATAACCGGGTGGAGGCTGCTGCTATTTACTAAGACTAGCAGAAGACCAGAGAAGGGGCAATAGGTTTGGTACAGGAAAACGGAGGGTAATGGTGTGGACATGTCAATTTTAAAGTGTTCATTACATATCAAAGTGGAAATGTAACTTAGGCAGTTGGAGCTATGAATCTGCCGCTCAGGGAGATATCAGTATATAGATCATATTTAAAGCCATGGGACTGGATAACTGAGGAAGCCAGTGTCTTTAGGGAGATTAAAAAAAAGAGCTCACAGCTATGCCTTGAAGTGTCCCACACTTAGTTAGTGGTAGGGAGAGGAAGGGCCAGCAAAGCAAATAGAGGAGGAGGGGCCAGAGAGGTAAGAGTAGAACCAAGGGAGTGCAGGGTCTCCAGGCAAGTGCTTTGCAAGGAAGGGTGAAAAGCAGTGTCAAATGCTACTACAGGCCAAGGAAGGGGAGGACCAAGAAATGGCCTCTGGACTTGGCAAGATGAGGGCCACCGTAATCTTGAACTGAGTGGTTTCTGGAAAGGGGAGGTGACAAAAGCCAGTCGAAGAGGACCAAGGTGGGAATGCTTGGTAAGGAAGCAGAGATAGGGAACGAAGAGCCCAGAGGGGCTGAGAGCCTGGGGAGGGGTTAAAGTGGGAGCTGTCATAGCACACCTGGTGACCAGAGAGCATGTGCAACACCTGCCTTGTGCCCAGTGCTGAGCCAGGAGTTGTAGGTGACTTCTGAAAGCTCAGAGTGTGGTTGGAGAGGAGAGATGGGAGTCGCCATCCATACTCTACAACAGCATGTGTAAAATGCGAAGCTGGCCGGCAGAAATGTACACAGGAGAAACCATTTCTAACTGGGGATAATCAGGATAGACATAACAACCATAGCTATTTCTGTTGAGCATCTTCTGTGTACCTGGGAACATGCTGGGCCCCTGAAATGCATTCTCTTATCTAACACTGAGGACACTGGTGTTGTCTCCATTTTACAGATTAGAAAACTAAGGCTTAGAGAAGTGGAGTCACTGGTCCAAGGTCACACTCTTAGGAATTACCAGAGTTAGAAGTGAATGCCGACTGGAAAGGATGTTTATAGGCAAAGTTCGGTAGAGAGAGGGAACAGGCAGAAATGAGGACTCAAACACAAGAAAAGCCTACGTGAGTTTGGGAGATCCCTGGGTGAGGACCCCCTCAGAGCAGAAGTGGAATACGTGAGTCCCATGTGAGTCGCTCAAAAGAGGGACCCAGCGCCCCCCAAGCACATGTCACTGATGGTATGGGCTCAGGCAGTTCCTTGACCCCTTGGGCTGCCTTCCTCTGGCCAGGGAAGAGTGCAGATATCGGTGGACAGGACTGAAGCAAGAGGGAGCTGGAGGGGAGAGGAGTGGAGGCTGGATGATACTGATGTATCCCTGACCTTTGCCAATACTTTCCCACACCCCTCTGCCCGAGCTCTCCACAGCCACACCCCAACGCCAAACATGCCCAGGCCAGGGAGGTGCCACTGCTCACAGCCCTCACAGTTCCTTGTCTTTAAACAGGGTCAGAGGGCCTTGCCCACCCCTGCCAGGGAGTGTAATTATGACCTAAAATAACATTTGGGGAGCAAGCACTTCGAAGAAATGTCCCACTGAAACCGGGAGTCACGACCTCATTCAGGAGTGGTGGGAACCCCCCATTCTAACAGGCAGAGGGGTGAAGGCGGACGGTGCCTCCTGAGGGCGGATTTGAAGCTGTTTGATTTGAAAATGTCTCTGATCTATGGAGGCACCCCTGCGAGCCCTCAGGTTCTGGTTTCTCATCTGTGAAATGAGTGCATCCTGGTTGAGTCAGGCTGCGGGCTGCCTGCTGAGAGGGACTGCCAGCGAGCCCAGCCGGGCAGGATGTACTGTTATAACCTTGTGTGGTCACCAAGTGAAGTTCTCCAGCCTCTCCTGGGCTTGATACAGTCGCATGGCGTGCCAGGGCTGCAGGGCTCTTCTATGCCTCCCAGTTCTCAGAGGGGTAGACTGAGGCCCAGAGAAAACAGCCTAAGGTTCCCTCCAGCATGTGTTGGTATTTCCTTCCCAAATCTTTATAGCATGAAAGCAGAGGAGAGAGACAGGAAGGGAAGGGAAAAAGAAAAGAGATTGGGAGAGGGATAAGACCTAGGAAGATATGTAGATTTGGGAGGATGGAGCCTCACCTTTGTTTGCAAGAAGGAAACTTGAAGATTGGACAAGGCCAAGAACATTCTTAATCTGGAACCTATAATTCCATCACTTTACCTGGAAGTCCATGACCCCACTACTCCATTCACCTCATGCAGCGAATATGTTAGGGGTTTAGCTGCAGATTCTGGGGGTGAGTGGGCTGGGGAGAAGCAGCTAGAAGCTGAAAAATGCCTAGTGATGCCACCTCGAAGGCATGACATCCTGCTGTGCCTGGGCGCATGTGTTTTTGAAAGGGGCTCAAAAATCAGGGGTGGGGAATGGGGATGGATAGAGTCTTTGATCTAGAGGCTGGCTGTGAGTGAGCTGGGGATGCCTGCCCCCTCCTGCTTTTGCCACCCTCACCTGGCAGCTGCAGGGCCAGTTCTTAAAAAGCCAGAGCCTGCTTGGCTCTCCCAGGGGGTCCATGCTGCCTGCCTTCCAGAAACCCTGATTTGTGCACCTCCTGGGCAGGTTCCTGCTGTGGGTCGGATTTCACAGCTTTCTGGAACCTCCTTACTAGTTCTCAGTGTCTTCCATAAGCCCCTTGGAAGATTTGGGGGCGGGGTCATTTGGGAGAGAGGAAATCAGGTCTCTGGAGCAGCTGCTTGGTGCAGAGTGTGAGCTGGGAGTTTTGTGCACGCTCTCACTAAAGATGACCACGACGAGGAAGGGTGGGTGCCACTCTCTCCATTCCACCATGGGCAAACTGAGGTTCAGAGAGGCTAAGTAGCTTGTCCCGGATGTCTTAGCTGACAAGCAGAGGAAGTGAGATGGGAAGCCAGGTCCACAGGACCACAAGCCTGGGCTAGAGTCTGCTGCTGCCCAGCATGCATGCCCCCTCATGCTGGGTCCCCAAGGCTGATGCTGATATGGATCCAAATGCAATTCCTTGGCTGTCTTGGCTGTTCCCTTCCCCCATCCCTCCATCATCTTTTCAAGCCAGATGGCCCACTCTCCTTAATGCAGTTCACACTGATCCCCACCCTAAGAACCCCTTAGCCTCAAAACCTAAAGAGCCCAAAATGTCCTAGACTTGCCCCCAAATTAGGCCACTCCCCAAATAGCCAAAGAGAATGAAGGCTTCAGGAATCCAGAGGACAGGACTAACTTTTAGGGTTGGAAGAAAGGCTCATGCCCTTCGGCTTCAAGGAATGTGATCATCAGACCTCCAATGCCAGAACTTGAAATAGTGGGCTAGACAAAAAAATATATATACACATACACACGATATATATTTTTTCCTGTCTCATATATATATATATATATATATATATATATATATATATATATCTTGTCATATATATATATATATATCTCCTGTCATATATATATATATATATATATATATATATATATATATATATATGAGATAAACACAAGAAGACAAAAAGAGAAGCAGGAAGGAGCAAAGGAACCAGGAATGGTCAGACTGAATCAGGATTTTTCCAGGGCTGTGATGAGCCCATTGACGGAAATGGAGATGGTGAGGTGACATCAAAAGCCCCATTGTGGCCGAAGACAGGAGACAGGGAGTTGCAGTCCTTGAAAGGTTACTCAGTGCTGGGCCAAACAGCCCACTCCCCCATGAATTGATCGGAGACACTGCAGTGCCCTAGCCCCTTAGGATGACAGTGATGTTCACCTCATCAGCCCTGAGCCATCTAAAGGTGCTGAGAGTACCAGTGAGGGCTGCTGCACCTTGTGATTTTGTATGCATTCCTATTAAAACAAAACAAGACCCAAAACCTAGTTGGCAGAGGACTTGGCTCTTAAAGGGTTAACCCTCAGTTACCTGGACCTCCAGGTAGCCCTCCCCTTGCACACCCCTGTTAGAGGACCTCCCACTGCCCATCCAGTGGCATTTCTATACTGGCAAGTGCTTTACAGTCCCACCCCCCACCGATGGCCTCTGTTGGCTGATTTTCTTTCATTTTCTTTCTTTTTACACACACTTGGAAAGCTCCTGGCTTCAGCCAGGCGTGCCGAGGAGGCTTGGAGTAGCAGAGCTGATCGATGCCGGGAGGCTCCTCGCGGCTGCCAGAGCCGCAGTCCTGGGTGGGGGTGGCTGTGGGTTGTGCAGCAGCGGCTCTCTGTGTCTCTGCCCTGCCACTGGCAGCCAGAGCTCCAGACACTTCCTTGCCCTCCAGACCCTCAGCCTGGAGTCCCAGATCCCAGGGCACAGGAGAGGTCTGCTCCTGGGGTACAGCTTGCCTGGCACACACCCAGCAGGGTAAGTGAGGGACATGGGTGCAGTGGACCCATGGGGTTTGGGAGGGAGCCACGGGACCCTGGGACAGAGCTGATAGAGCTGTTGGTGCCGGGGCTATAGCTGTTGCGAATGGAGGAGGAAACAGCTCAGAGTCCGTTCCTGCTGATTCTGTGAAGCAGCAGCAGGACTTGGCTCTGCCGAAACTCGAGGCAACTCGGAATTCTGGGAAGGAAGGTTGCTGTTGGCTTGCAGTCAAGGCAAAGTGGTTATAGGACTTCCCCGAAGGACCTGAGCTCCTTCCCTCATTTTTTACCAGATCTTTATTGAGGCCCTTGTGCACGCCAGCTCCCTGCTAGGCACCAAAGTGTTCCGTAGGACTGAAATAGGCCTCTCCCCATCAGTGCCCCTAGTCTTGCCAGGAGAATGGTTGCTTAAGTAACTATAGTACCATGTGAGGTGTGATAAGAGAGGGTCTGGCTAGGGGAAGAAGAGGCCTGTGGGGCCTCAGGGTGCTGGAAAAGATTTTACAGAGGACGGGCCATTTCAACCGGGTCTTGGCAGATGAGTAAGAGTTCTTCAGGGAACAAAGGGCAGCCAAAATCTTATGAGTGACTGCAAAGAGATTTGAACATACAAAATGTGATCATATGTGGTGATAGGCTCAGCAGGTCTGAGCAGAGACTGCAGAGAGCCAGCAGAGGAAACTGACAGGCCTCCAAGGCCAGATGAGGGAGTCAGGACTTGTTCTTACAGGCGGGTGAGAGACACTGAAGATTTTAATTTTTTTGTTAAGAGGTAAGGTCTCACTATGTGGCCCAGGCTAGAGTGCAGTGGCGCAATCACAGCTCACTGCAGCTTCAAACTCCTGGGCTCAAGTGATCTTCCCACCTCAGCCTCCCCAGTAGCTGGGACTACAGGCACAAGTCACCATGCCCAGTGGCACTGCAGACTTTAAAATGGGGGGTTGATGTCGTCGGCTTTGCATCTTAGAAAACTACAGTGTGGATGGAGTGAGGAGGGAGACAGGGACCTTCCAGAGAAGAAAGCTATGACTTAAAAATCATAGAGGCCAGTGCGTAGATCAAGGTAGTGGAGTCAGGAGGTGGAGAGCGGGGGACAGCTCGGCTGTTTTCTGAGTTTGAGTGACAAGGGTCAATTGTGAAGGAAAAGGAAGTGTCAGGGATGATTTCAAAGTGGACAGTGGGGCCTGGGTGGGTGATGCTGCCTCTTGATGAGAGAGGGGGCAAGGGGAGAAGGAGCAGGTGGAAGAGAGAGGGAGGGAGGTCATAAGGTCAAATCTGGTCATACTGGGACCTGACTTTGATAGAGTATCACCCCCAGGCCCTTACCCTAGCAAGCTTCTTGGTAAACCCTGGTGATGCTGAATCAGTGCCAGATTTATCATTCACACACCCTCCAAATCTACATGTGGTCACTGAACTTGTGACAGCCGCCACACTCAAACAGAAAGATCTTACCCTGCACTTACGGCAGGCTTAGCTTGGCCCTCGCTGCTTGGGGTTGCACCCTGTTTCCATCTAAGTGCAAGTGTGGAAAGTGAGTACCATTTCCCTAGTGTGGGCAGATTTTTCAGATATTGAATGGGAATGCGACTGGGCAGGTTGGTGGTGCAGAGCCTACCCTAGAAATGGATCATTTAGAAAGGCTCTGTGTCCTGGTCAGGGTACCACGTGTGCAGAGGTCAGGGATACCTGGGGTATGGCTAATGGGGCACTGCCTTGACCCACCACTGACCCCTCTCTAGGGAGTCCAGGGACTCTGCCTGGCTTTGGAAAAGACCTTGGCTTAGGAGAAATGGAAACGTCAGGGAGCAATGGTTTCTAAGGTCCAGAACTGGAGGGCTGGGAGTGTCCAGCTTTGTGGGGGATTCCTGGTTGGAAGTACTGCAACTAAACAACTTCCTTTGCAGCTTCCTCCACTGTTTCAGGCTCTGTTCTGGGCTTTCCACTGCCTGGACTTTTTCAACCCTCACATAAGCAGATCAGAGAGAAGCAACTGGCCAGTGTCACACAGCCAGTACGTGGTCAACCAGCTTCCTGCCCAGGCCTGACAGACTTGGGTGCAGGGCTTCTCCACTCACTCCCCCAACCACCAAGCCAATGCCGCATCTTGTCTCTGGGTGAAGTTGGAAAAGATAGAACATTTAAAAACAGTATGAGATTCATACCTGAGTTGCCAAATTAAATGTTTTTAAGACAAAGGTTGATGGGAACAGTCTCCCTCTGTCTCTCTCTCTGTCTCTCTCCTCTGTGTGTGTGTGTGTGTGTGTGTGTGTGTTGTGTGTGTGTGTGTGTGTGTGTGTTGTGTGTGTGTGTGTGTGTTGTGTGTGTGTGTGTGTGTGTGTGTAGACTCCGTCATTACACTTTTTTGAGCTCATTACATGTTTATTGAGCACCTACTATGTGCCAGGCCCTGGGGATACAGCAGTGACTGAGGGAGACTTGGGGAGGAATGGATAGTCTTATACATAAGCAGGTGTATAAAACACACACACACAGACGTGCACATTTGTGCTCCAAACCGTTGTAAAAGTAGACACATTTACCTGGCATAGAGACACAGATACACATCCCCAAAACTCCCCTGCATGCATATGCCTACCTCTGCTGCACACATGTCCATCCACAGGATTCAGACTGACTTCCAGAGTTAACTAAGTGAGGGAACTGGACCTCCAACCCAATATACAATCCAGGAGGATTTGAAGTCTTGCACTCCCTACTTCACCGAAGACTAGCAAAGGACCTTAAGCCTGGCGTTTCTCTCCACCCCACTGGTCAGGGGCTGAGCTCCCGGGGTTAGATGGTGCAGACTGCAGCTTTGCCCAGGGACTCTGCTAAGAGTCATTGCCACCATCTATTACACACAAGCCAGGCTCTTGACATGCGTTGCCTCCTCTCACATACACTCTGGCCCTGGAGGATATGGGTACAGTACTACCCTCATTTTAGAGATGAGAAAACTGAGGCTCAGAGAGACGGGTTGTCTCACCTGGGGTCTCATGCCAATCACAAGCGGCAGAGCCCAGATTGAACACTGAACTCCTCCACTGGAAACAGCAGCCCGAGTCCTTAGGTTTGTTGTTGTTGTTGTTGTTGTTGTTGTTGTTGTTGTGCACCCAGGCTGGAGTGTGGTGCCGCGATTGTAGCTCGCTGCAGCCTTGAACTTCTGGACTCAAACAAACCTCCCATCTCAGCCTCCAGAGTAGCTGGGACCACAGGTGCACACCACCACAGCCAACTAATTTAAAAAAAAAAAAAAAAAGTAGAGGGCTGGGCATGGTGGCTCATGCCTGTAATCCCAGCACTTTGGGAGGCCGAGGCAGGCAGATCACTTGAGGTCAGGAGTTTGAGACCAGCCTGGCTAAAATGGTGAAACCTTATCTCTACTAAAAATACAAGAATTAGCCAGGCATGGTGGTGCATGCCTGTAGTCCCAGCTACTCAGGAGGCTGAGGCAGGAGAATCACTTGAACCTGGGAGGTGGAGGTTGCAGTGAGCCAAGATTGCGCCACTGCACTCCCGCTTGGGTGACAGAATAAGACTCTGTCTCAAAAACAATAAATAAATAACTGTAGAGACGGGGTCCCAGTGTGTTGCCCAGGCTGGTCTCGAACTGCTGGCCTCAAGTAATCCCCCAGCTCCAGCCTCACAAAGTGTTCTTAGGTCATTCCTTTACTTCCTGACAAGCTAGGGAGCCCCAGCTCTGGTTCCCAGAACTATTCCCCAGCCTCCCCCCAGCCTGCCCTCTCTGGGCCATGACTTCTCAGGTGGGAACAAAGAAAGACTTTGAGCCAAACACATGCCCAGGGATGGTGAACAGGCCAGCTTTGGAATCAGACCCTGGGCTCCAGCCTCAGTCTTTCCATATGTAGAATAGAGATGATGCTAGCATCCCACATTGAGCTCTGTTGAGCATTAAATGAGAGGACGTGTGGAAATGCTTAGCCTGGAGCCCAGCACATAGGCTAGTATTGTTGTTGCTATTGTTTTGTTAGTGTCAGCATCTGCCCATCACCCATGAACAATTTCCTGAAGACCCATTTTGTGAAGTAGTTAGAGTATTATTCCCTAGAGATGTGGAGTGGGATCATATTCTAGTGGGAGAGATGCAAGTATTAATAAACAAGGTTGCTTTGGTATAATAGATGCTTGGAAGGACATCTGTACAGTGGGGACACAGAAGGCTGTGGTACATTCTATTAAAAGCAGCAGGAGCACTTTTAATAGACAGGGTGAAAAGGGCATTCCAGGAGGAGGGATCAGCAGGGGCTAAAGCTCAGAACAAGAACAGTTGAATGCACTGGAAAAGCTGTACGTGGAGCAGGGGGAGCAGGTTTTAATATCCACAGGCCCACACCCATGAGCTGTGAGAAAAGCAGGCTGGGTATAAGACAATATGGAGTGGTGGAGACTGTGGCCAACTGGAAAGGGCTTGATGGCTCTAAAGGGAAGTAGGACTCCACTCCATGCAATTGTTAATATGAAGAAAAGCTGGCCTAGTGTTACCTGATCTTCCAAGTTTTTCAGAGATGTCAGGGACCCAGGTTTTTTTTGTGGAATCTCCTGACTTCAAAACACTGAGCCAACACTGGGAAAACCAAACAGAATAGAAAGGGGCTGCCAGTTTGCAGTCCTAGTTTAGACCCAACAGTGGGGCAGGTGGTGGTAGGTGGTATGAGAAGCTATGGATTCCAGACTCTGGAATCCATAGTCTGTGTCTGATAGCTGGGGGCCAAGACTTGGCCCACAAGAAGCACCCAATCAATACTTGGTCTGCAAAGGAGTTAGGGAATTTAGACTTCATCTGGAAGGTTAGGGGAGACTGTGAGGTTTGGAGTAGAGAAGTGAAACAATGGGAAGTGTGTTGTATGACTTTAGCCCACCTGCCACATGGAGGCTGACTTGGAGAGGAGAGATGGCAGCTAGGGAGGTGGGTGAACGTCTTAACAGGGCTCTAGGCAGAAGGGGATGGTGACCTGGGCCATAGCTATGGGGTAAGAGGAGAGGATAGATTCTAGAGGGGTCAAATTTACACAGAGATTAACTTGGAGAGTGTGAGAGAGGTGAGGCTAGGGTGCCTGCCAGCTCCCTGACCTACCTGGGCAACTTGGTGGTGTTTCTCACCAAGATGGGACATCTGGGAGGAGAAAAGTGTGGAAGCAGAGGGAGGAGGGGTGATAATTCTAGCTTGGACCATGTTAAGCTTAGATGCCCGTGGGATACCCAAGGGAAAACCTGCCACCCAGTCAAACATATATCTCTCAGGGGAGGGACGGCTGAAGACAGAATGATACGTCCACCCAGATGGGGTCTTACCCTCCTCCAGGGACCCATAAGATCTTCATTTCCTTTGTGGTTGCTCTGTCATCTGAGAGTTAAGTTTATTTATTGGGCTTAGATTTGGGTTTTGTTCCTGGAAAGACTAAAGGAGAAGGTGGATTGATATGTAATGCCAGAACAAAGATCTGTGAACACCTCAGCTCTGATTTATTTTTCTTAGCCCTACCCCCACAATCTGGGCAGCTGAGGGAGGGGTAACAGAGAGCAGAGAACACCTGGGTTACCCGGGCCTCACAGTAACCACACCAATAAAATCTCATTTCCAGGAGCTAGGTCTGAGCTCTGTTATCCTGAACGCTTGCAAGAGGGTTCTTACCTGCACTTGACAGAAGAAAAGGGTTTGCTAAGCAGATTGATGGTTTAACAAGCCCACTTAGGAGAGCAGGCTTTTAGCAGCATCATTTGCATTCCAACAATGAGTGTACAAATTATAAATGACGACTTCTCTATTTTTAAAGCGATTTTAAGACTCCTCATCTGCTGTCAAGAGTGTCACTGAACACACCAAGGACACTCACAGCAATGCTGTGATCCTTTTGAAAAGAAACGATTCTATTAGAGAACTGACATGTATTGAGCATCTGCCAAACACACCAGGCACCGTGCTAGGCATTTTAGAGGCATCGGCTCATTTAGGCCTCTATCCCAGGGGGATAGAGTTATTATTTTCTTACCAAGGAATCGAAGCCAGGCCCAGGGTAGGTGAACTGCTGCTGCAGGCTTGCTCAGCTTAAGAGGGCCAGGGTCACCGGGGTTGGATGCGGGGTCTGAGTTCTTCCTGACACACCTCATCATCGTTTCTTACTAGTTCAGGTTTCTGCCTCTTGGCCAGTGGAAGGATGGCCTTAAATAGGGCTTCACAGGGTTGGCAGAACAGAGGGGATATGGGAGAAAGTAAAAGAGAGGGTGTTGAGAAGTTAAGAAAAGAAGGAGGCTCAGTTCAGAGAGAAGACAAATGAAACAGCCCCAAAAGTGCAGGAGGAGGGAGGCTCTGAGGGGTGGTACAAGGTGTGGCCCAGTTCAAAGCCCAGTTTGCCAGGAGCTGACCTTGGGCAAATGCTTTATCCACCTGTGAAGGGTGGAGTATGTCCTCCATGTCAGTTTCCCTCCAACTCCAGTCATTCGTTTTTATCTGTGAACCACCCACGCGATTACCCATTTAGTCTTGTTTTCATCAGTTCACCATTTTACCTGATTATGTTTGCTTTAAAAGAAACTTTTTAATGCAATTAAGTGGAATATAATACTGCTTGTCATCAACAGAAGCTAAGCATTAAAATAAATACAAAGAAATACAAATCATCATATGATTAAATTCCACCTCGCTGCCACTGCCTGAGTTCTGCTCTGTGTCTCTCTGTTAGGAGGGAGAAGGTCAGAGGTGTTAAAGGCGCATTAACCCTGAGCCGGGTCTTTTCTCCCTGAGACAACCTCCCAAGAATGAAATGGTGCAGGCACCATGTCCCAACTGTGCGGCCTGAAATCCCTTCTCTGAGCATCATGGTCTAAGGACACACTCTATGGAAAGTGAGGGCCAGCCGTCATCTTAGAACCTTCCAGAATGGCAGAGTCTGGGAAAGTCCAGGGATGTGAGCAGCCCGACAAGGAGAAAAAAAGGGGGAGAAGAGTGGGTGGGATTCCAGAACAGACCCCCACATTCTGTGACCAAAGGAGTGAGAATTTTTCAGTGCTTTCTCCATTTTGATGAGGGCAGGGAGGGGGCAGAGGCCAGGACAGGAGGTGGGGAGGGGGGTCTGAGGGCGCTTCAACCCAGCACTGCCTCTGACTGCCGGGAAAGCCGCTGGAGCCTCAGCTCTTCCTCTGCAGGTGCGGGGAGGACGTCCTGGGCCTTCTTCACCACTGGGCCTCAGGTTGTCCAGGGTCACGTTCAGGGTGAGGCAACCTGGATCCCTTTAATCCCATATTAATGAATTATGTTCCCAAGAGCGGGCTTAGCTGGGAGGAAATGAAGAAAAATACAAAAGAGAGTAGGGAGAAGGGCCATGGCTGGAAGGGACTTGGGGGATGGCTCCTAGTGGGGCTCCCCTCAGCCCTGAACTCTGGGGACCTCCGTTTGGGCTCTGCCCAAGTTCCAGGGTGTGGGTCTCCCCCGCAGCTCTTGCCGCTGTTAGGTGTGAGCTGCTGTGGGTACATGCAGGCTCCTGGGCCTTCCCTTCCCCAGGGGCCTTCCCTGCCAGGCTCTGCTGAGCCACCAGCCTTAATGAGGAGGTGCCTGGGGGAAGAGTAGGAGCCAGATTTATACTGAATGACCAAGACAGACAGAATGCTAAGTCGAACAGGTCTTAGAGACCTTCTAACTCACGGTTCCTCCACAATCAGTGGTTCAAATTATGACCTCCATTTATAAATGAGGAAACCAAGGCCCAGCAAGGGGAGACTCTCACAGCCAGCCTGGAGCACAGCCAGGCCAAATCCAAGGCCTCTGACTCAGGCAAGTCCTCCCTCCCCATATTATTCCTCCGCTCGGGGCTGAGGCTGAATACGCCACAATTGGAGCCTGTCCCAGGGACCAGCCAGTGGCTGGCCCCCTTGTTATGGGCCCAGGACTCAGGGTATGACCCAACTGGACTCCTCTGTGCCAATTCTGAGTGTTCCCGGAGTATCCTGGCTCACCCTGGGCACCAATCATGGCCTCTGGGGACACCTTATTCTTTTCTGCCTAGAGAGTGTGGCCACTCTCCTGCCCTTTGCTACACTTGGCACACTATCCCTTCTGTCCTCAGAGATTCTTGAGAGATCTCAGCAGGGCGAGCCTGCGAGGCTGGGCCTGGTGCACAGTAGGCTCACAGACCCACGGGAGTCTCCTGGCTGGCACTCTGTGCTTGCCGGTTTTGTAGGCTCCAAGAATGTCCAGGTCTTGGAAGCTGGGGTGTTGCTGGGTGGTGAGTCACAACCATATGCCCAACCTCTTTCCCAGGGACTTCTCAGTCTTGCACTGCCCCAAACACTTCATCTGGGCTTTCGCCTGACCGCCACATGTTTTCTGTGGTCAACCCCCTCATTCCAGCTCATCTCCCTCCCCATGCCCTCGCTCAGCTCTCTCCAGGGAGGGAAAAGGTTGGTTTTCTGGGAAGCAAGGTGAGTGATCCCCAGGTGCCCTCAGAACAGTTGCAGGCAGGCCCTCAACTGGGCAGAGGGCCCCTGTGCAAGCCAGAGTCAGCACTGCCGGGCTGGGGGCAGGGAGAGGGTGGCAGATCCCGCTGATTGGGAACCAGAGCACCAGCCCCGTCTGGAGTTTGAAACCAGAGGCTTGTGAGTAAATCCACGGCCAATGCCTGTAAGCAGAGCCAGTTCCCGCCGTGAAAGGGCCCTTTGTTTTACCCCTTGGTTCCTGGGTGAACTGTGATTCCATTTTAATTAAATATGCAGCTGCTGGGGCTGAGCAGGCTGCCCTCACCCTCAGCTCCAGGCTGGTAGGGGGAGATGACTTAGAGGAGATGGAAGTCCAATGTCTGGACTCTTTCCAGCCAGAAAATGGTGAGCAAGGGGCGGGCACAGAGCCTGGGAGCACGTGACTGGCTGCCAATCAGCAACAGGTTACTGCTCAGTACAGAGGAATCCACCCTGTAAGGTGCCAGCTCTCCTTGGGCATCTGGTTAACAGCACTTCTGGGGACTCATTTGGGAAATGAAACCCCTAGGGCAAGAGAAATATATTTTCTGATTTTACACAGGCCCAGCAGGGGCTCAGGGCAGAGCCAGTAGAGGGCGGTGTGGGGGTGTGGCCCTCATGGCCCCCCACCAGCCCCAGCCCCTCTGCTCTCCAATACTCTGCTCCTACCACCTGTTGGCTTCTTGCACAGAAATGGTGCACTGTTCAGCAAGGCGGTGCAGACGAAACTCTGAATGGAGAGGCCTGTGGGAAAGCCTAGCCCAAGCTACCTATCCTACCTTCCCCTCGGTTCCGTGTTATCTCAAATGTCTTCTTCTCCAAGAAGCCCTCCAGAATCCGGGTAATCACCTTCCACCCCCTGTACTACGTTCCTCCTCACTCAAAAATGATCTTGTTTATCCATTTGAATTCTTGCCTGTCGCCCCACCCCCACCCCCTTATAGAACACGAGCTCCATGAGCACAGGGCTTTGTCTATTTTTCTCACACAGTTCTGGTGCAGATCACGTACTCAGTCACAGTTGAATGAATACACTTAGGTAATACCTGGGGGCAAAGACTCCACCTAAAAAAGTGACCTAATTTCCTGGTTTCAAAGTCTACTGTGAACTCCACGATGCTGGAGCTCGTCCAGTTGGGAGAGGTTCCTGAGCCCCTGTCAGATTCGGGGGCATGCCCGTGCTGGACAGTGCTGCGGGTACAGAAATGAAACTGGCACCATGCCTGTCCTCGAGGGGCTGTCAGTCCAGGGGAAAGACATTAAATTAGAGTGCACCTGGGAGAACAAGGTGATGTGGGGGCTGGAGGGAGTCCCAGCAGGGAGGGGAAAGCTTCCTGGTGAAGAGGAGGGTCTGGGAGCATGAGCAGGAGTCTACCTCAGAAGAGCCAAAGGTGGAGTGCTCAGGAGGGTGAGGCCAGTTCTGGGAACCAATGGTGAGAAGCAGCGGAAACAGGTGAAGCCCAGGGGTGTGGAGTAGGTGGAGACCTGTCAAACCCACACCCAGCCTCCAGACTTTGTTCGGAAGGCCACGGAGAGCTACTGAAGGTTATTCAGCAGGGGCAGGGAGCTGCCTGAGCTACATGTTTGAAAGACTCCTCTACTAGCATCCCAGAGTGTGGACTAAGGCCCCAAAGATTCAGGGCTTGCTTCCGCTCCCCCTGGGGAAATGGAATATGATCCTGGGCACTGGGTCCCTCTCGGAAGCCGATTGTTACTGCAGGCCTGGGCACAGGGCTGGGACAGTAACACGGGGCAGGTGGGATCACTTACCTGTTATCAGGTATGCTTTTCCCTGAAGGGGATAAAATAAACGTCTTATTAGATCCATGGCTGAGAGAACAGGTGCCACATCAGCATCCCCTTGGTGTGTGCTCCAGGCCATGGGCTTCATACAGGTCATCGATCCTGCTCAATTGTTTCTAGGACTGAGAAGCTACCTTGGAAATGCCCTCTTCTTGGTTAAACGCATTTGTACAGTCAATCAGCAAACGCTGATTCTGTGCAGACTCAGGTTTCTGTATGTTTGCTCGCTTGCTTGTTTACTTTGATCTGCTCAACCACAGATCCTCCTAGAGCTTAAGTAGGTGTGGGAAGTGCAGGGATGAAAGCTCAAAGGTAAGAATCTGTCTAGAGTAACTTGAGGAGGAAGTTGAGGGTCATTCATTTTAAATCCCCGTAGCCTCAGGGTGGCGTTCTCTTTTTCTCAGGAGAGTACATAGTTGGGAGGGGTAGAAGCCAAATTTTGTCACTTGAGAACATAAGTGTATTATGTTCCCTCCAAATTTTGTCACTTAAGAACATAAAGCTTGTGACATTAGGCTACATGTATAATATGTGTCATCACTCTTAATCTTGGTAACAACCAATGAAAGTACTGTAATTACCTCCACTTCACAGGTGAGTAAACTGAGGCACAGTTGACGTTAAGCCACTTGCTCAAGGGCACACAGTTTGGAGGCAGAGTAACTGGGATTTGAACCCAGGGACTCTGGCCCTTACACCCTGTTTTTAATCTCTACGGAGGTACCGCATTCTTCACATGCCCCTGCAGCAAGCTTCGTTTACCTCAAATTGGCTCAATTCACTTCTTTGTGAGGCCTTTCTGGAATACCTCACAGAGAATCCTGTCCCTTCCCTGAATTCCCATGAGACTTTTGTGTTCTGAGGGGTCTTTTCCTGTTTGTCTCATCACTTACCTTCCCCTGATATCTGCCTTTGAGCAGAAACTGTGTTGTTCATGTCCCTGCCCCCCAGTAGCCCAGCTGGGAGCTTGATCCAGCATCCTGTTCAAATCGGCCCCCAATATGCACTGTTCACCCAATAGATGATGTCCTCTTCCAATTTAATCCTTGTCATGTCCTTTTGAGGGCTGGTAGCTTGAGGGCCATTTAACAGAGGAGATGACCAAGGCTCAAAGGCTTGAGGACGATGGCAACAATTAAAAACACACGGCAGCAGCTGAAATGTATGTAAAGTTTACTTATAGGCAGGAGATACTATTATTGTTGTTCTCTTTCAGCAAATGGGGAAACTGAGGCACAGAGTTCTGCCATAAGTTATCAAAGGTCACAGTTAGCAAGAGGTAGAACCAAGATTCAAACCCACTAAGTCTGGCTCCAGACCTGACATTCTGAACCATTTCACTCAGCTGCCACACAGCTGGCTAGCAAGGGTGAGGGGCGACTTG
This sequence comes from Macaca mulatta, assembly GCF_049350105.2. Taxonomy (NCBI): domain Eukaryota; kingdom Metazoa; phylum Chordata; class Mammalia; order Primates; family Cercopithecidae; genus Macaca; species Macaca mulatta. The sequence continues at coordinate 149,459,634 of NC_133407.1, read as the reverse complement.
GCAAATATTTGGGGATGGCTTGATGGCCAGTTACTTGTCCCTCCTTTAGCTCTGCTCGTGGTTTCCTCCTTCTTTCCTTCTTAACCTAGGGGCTCCCCCTAACTTCCCTGCCATGCCTGCAACTCCCTGCAGGAGGGGCTGATAGAAGTCCTGAGACACTGTGTGCTTGTGTGCGTGTGTGTGCCTGTGTGCGTGTGCCTGTGTATGGGCGCCTGTGTGTGCCTGTGCCTGTGTGTGTGCCTGTGCCTGTGCCTGTGTGTGTGCCTCTGTGCCTGTGTGTGCCTGTGCCTGTGTGTGTGCCTGTGTCTGTGTGTGTGCCTCTGTGCCTGTGTGTGCCTGTGCCTGTGTGTGTGCCTGTGTGCCTGTGCCTGTGCGTTCCTGTGCCTGTGTGTATGTGCCTGTGTGCCTGTGCCTGTGTGCCTGTGCCTGTGTGTGTGCCTCTGTGCCTGTGTGTATGTGCCTGTGTGTGCCTGGGTGCCTGTGCCTGTGTGTGTGTGCCTATGCGTATATGCCTGTGTGTCTCTGCCTGTGTGTGTGTATGTCTGTGTGCCTGTGCCTGTGTGTGTGCCTGTGTGTGTCTGTGCCTGTGTGCGTGCCTGTATGTATGTGTCTGTGTGTACCTGTGTGCCCGTGCATGTGTGTGTGCATGTATATGTATGCCTGTGCCTGTGTGTGTGTGTGGCCCTGTGCGTGTGTGTGCCTGGGTGTGTCTGTGTGCATGTGCACTTGTGTGCGTGTGTGCCTGTGTGTGTGCACGCATACTCACCTGTGGTGTGCCACGTGCCTTGGTTTGCTAAGAATTCCTCATAGAGAGTGTGCCTGGGGGAAGCCACGCACATCAGAGCTCTCTCTGGCTCCCTGCAGCCTCCTTCGTTTGGGAAAGAAGATTTTCTCAACTGTGTGTTTCTCCCATCCCTGAGCTGCTGCTGGCAGCTGACTGTAGAGTTTACGTCTTAAAGGACAGAGAGAAGTGGCCCTTCAGAATAATTTGAGCCCCTCTTCAGGAAACCCTGGTTCTCTTTTGAAACTAAGCCAGGGAGGAGCAAACGGCCAAGGAATTCACAATCCTGTCTGGGACTTTTTGTTTTCCTCTTTGAAGAAATATGAGTTCTTTTGATTGCTACTAAAGTGATGCTTAACCATTCTTCAGTGACAGCTTCTCCCTCTGCATCTGTTATATGGGGCATGCTACTAAAAATGTTCTAAGAACTTTGATTTCAAAGCCTTGGCATCTCCCTTGAAGAAATCAGAGACACATTGGAGACATGCAAAATCTAAATTTGTGGTCACTGCATGAGACAGATTATGAAGTTTATTCCTTCAGCAAACATTTATTAGGTGTCTGCCCTGCACATGATGCTGGAAACACAGTGATGTTCATACCCACAGAGTCCCTGCCCTCACAGAGCTTTGGTTCTAAATAAGAGAGAAAGAAAATGCACTACTCAATCAACTGAATTGTTTCAGAGTGTCATGAACAGATGCCTCCCACCTCGACTTGGAAGCCATTGAAGGGCTGGGTCTTCTGCTTTAAATGGGTCTTTAAGGTGCTGGCAGGTGTCTGTGCTGGGGAGGATATAGAGCAAAGTGATGTAGTTTAGTGAATAGAGGCTACTTGGGTAGTCAGGGAGGGCCTCTCTGCAGAGGGGACCTTTGAGCTGAGAGCTCAGTGACAAGCAGGCAGCTTACAAAGATCTGAGAGGAGAGACTTCCAGGCAGAGGACCCAGTCAGTGCAAAAATGCCAAGTTGGGAATGTGCTTGGCGGATTCGAGGAGCAGCAGGGAGGTTGATGTGGCTGGAGTATGGCACTCAAAGGGGACAGCAATAAGAGATGAGGTCAGATTGCTGGGCAGGGGTCAGTTCACATACAGCCTTGTAGGCTATGGAAAGAAGTTTGGATTTTATTCCATTAAGCAATCTTCATTTGTGTCGATTAACAAATGATGTTTGAATCCTGAAAATGTGATGGAGTATGGTCATATTTACAGATGGCTCTCAAAACAAAATCTCCAAGCATCAAGTAAACATAATTTCGATAAATGTAATATCCTTAATGGAAGGCAATGTAGTCTCTTTACATGAGATGTGGCAACTTGGTGTAATGATCACCAGGGTTTAAGTTTTAGCTCTGAGATTTCTTGGCTGTGTGACTTTGGACAGGTCATCTACTATTTTTGAGCCTCTGTTTCCTTGTCCGCACTGTGAGGGTAATATTTTACTTACAGGGCTGTTGTGAAGATGGAAAATGATAATGCCACAAATAATTATTTTATAAACTGGTGGGATGCAGCTGCAAACGTGTATTATTCCACTGAGAACTCTTCACTAAGGTACACCTTACTAATTAGGACCTTAGATTGCACCTAGAAGAGGAGATGCTCACTGGAATGTCTAAGAAGACTAACACCCCACTTCATGACCTGAGAACCTCCAGCACACCTCCTTCCCCAAAAGGCCCCCGGACATCTGACAGTGTCCTGTAACTAAAGGCCCACTTACAGCAGCAAATGCTAGCCCTTCAACGGCTTCCGGGTTGGAGTGGGAGGGATCTGTCCAGTGTGGGCCTATGAGAACCTAGGAATGCACTGAGGTCAGCATCCTGGAACCAATCAACTCAGAGGCACCTGGAGCTCTCCAAGGTCCTGATCAGCAGGGGGCTCCCGAAATATTGCAGTACCTTTGAATCGGTCTGTCTGCGATTGCATTGGTCTTTGAATTGATTGTAGTTGCTGCATCTGGACTCAGTGTGAGTATCTGGGAAAATAACTGCATTGGATATCAGGCAGACCTAAGTTAAAACCTCTAACTAGCTGGTGATCTTAACCACTTAAGCCTCCATTTCCTCATCTATAAAATGGGGGTGATGATACCTCTTTCTTTTTGCCTGTGTGGATTAATAAACTAAAACATTGAAATAATCTAATACAGTGCCAGACAAATATAGATGCTAATTAAATAGACTTGTTTCTGCACAGACAGTGAACTCTCAGAGCCTATTCTAGGCCAGGGTATTGGTAATGAAAGCATGAACTTTGGAGTCCCTCAGACCTAGTTCAGATTCCAGCTGTTTTCCCGTGGCTGTGAATGACTTAACCACCTTAGACTTAGTTTTTCATCTATAAAATTGGGCTAATACTGCAGACTTAGAAGGGTCTAAGAGCTAGAATTTAGTAAGTGCCCAATAGAGACTTATGGATTTTGATGTATTTTTTAGGTGACCTTCCTTTTATTTTCTTTTAAAAATAGAATTGAATTTGAAATCCATCTCTAACCTGACAGCAGGTTTATGATGCTTCCCTGAGACCCATTAGAAGACATAGCAAATGGGCTGGGCATGGTGGTTCACGCCTGTATTCCCAGCACTTTGGGAGGTCAAGGCAGGTGCATTGCTTGAGCCCAGAAGTTTGGGACAAGTCTGGGCAACATGGAAAAACCTCATCTCTACAAAAATTATAAAAATTAGCCAGGCATGGTGGTGGTGCATACCTGTAGTCCCAGCTACTCAGGAGGCTGAGGTGGGAGGATTGATTGAGCCCAGGAGGTCGAGGCTGCAGTGAGCCATGATTGTGCCACTGCACTCCAGCCTGGGCAACAGAGCTAGACCCTGTCCCAAAAGAAGTGGGGAGAGGGGACAGTAAATGGAAGCAAACAGTCATGTTCCAGGGTAGCAGTGGGAAAAGAAATGAAAACTAACTTGTGTTTGGGTTGAGCAGACAGGGCCACTGTGGGAGTGCCATCACTCTCAGGAGAGGTGGAAGAGGTGTGGCCATGGGTGTTTCATGTTCATGATGACAAGACAAAGATCCATTCTCAGAAGGGACAAGGCCCTGGAGATATGGGAGAAAAAATGTCTGCAAGAGTTATTACTCAAGTTTCCATTTTCAAGGGGAAAGAAAAAGGACACTCTGGGCCTTTGCATGCCCAGAATATTTCCAACAGAAAAGCACAAACCTGGGATGGGCGGAGTCTCTGTGGGGCACAGAGGAAGGGGCATGGGTGTGGGAATCCCCCAGGCTTGGCCTCTGATCCCTGCTCTACCACATAGGTGAGTGACTTTATTTATGTTTGACTTATGGTTATAGATAATCTCAAACATTGAAAAAATCTTTTCAAATCTCTCCACCATCTACTTCCCTTCTTTTTGTATTATTTGCCTCCATTGAGGCAAATCAGCCCAGGGGCATTATGTATTCACCTCTCTTAGTCCTGGCCTCCTAAGCTGCAAATCAGGGATGGTAGAGATACTGAAAGCAGTAGGAAGATGCAGGAAGAGAAGGATCAAGTCCTTACCATGGCTGTTCTCCGTATCTGTGAGTTCATTCTTCTTCCCAGCCTTCCACATGGTTGAGCCCTGGACCAGTGCGGGTCTCAGATCTCCTTCTCCACCTTGAGGTCCTCTGATCTGCTTCCTGCCCAAATTTGGCCTCTGTATGCACACCCGCTTTCTAGAACTTGACCCCTATTATTCTAGATGCCCCTCACCTTTGGGTATCTTGTCTCAATCCCTCTGGCCTTCCCTGATTCCTGGCTGATGAAGGTGCCCTGGAATTGAAGGTCAGGAATTGAAGGTCAGGAAACATGGATTTCTATGGCACTACTTAAACGGCCTTCAGCAGTGCAAGCCTAAGTTCCCACATCTGGGATCATACCAATTTGGTGTTATAAAGTGCTTTCCAAACTTGAACTATCAACACTGTTAGAATTCTTGGCATTATAGTTATTCATCCCTTCTGAAGCAAGCATTGTAGGATAGGATTATAGCCATAGAGGAAAACAGAAATTGAGCAATAAGAGAAGCTGAGATCAAGGAAGGGCGTGTTTTTAAGACAGGTGAGTGCATGCCATGCTTGTAAGTGGTAGATTCATGGACCCATTGAGTGATCCAGTGGAGAGGAGCACGACGGATGATTTGAGGGAGAGAGAGCAGGGGTACCACAGCGATGAGCTCTATGCAAGGCTTTGCTCTCAGTGACCTCTGGCCTCGGAGGCTTTGGGGGTCAGCTAGTGTGTTTGAACCTGATCATTAAATCAGTGGGACCATTGGAAAGTTTTGAGCATGCGGTTGGCCCCTGCTGTGTGGAGGACAGGTTGATGAGGGCAAGTCCGCTTGAGGAGACCCACAGAGTACATTGTGGACATGCAAGTGAAGGAGGCTGAGTGTGCACTGCACTGAACCCCCAGTGCCTGCGTGAACTAATGAGTCAATTACACATTCACATAAGACCTGTTTACAGTGCTTCAAGGACGTCTACTGGGGAGGTTCATCCGTGGTGGAAAATCCAAGACAGATCTTCCTCTCAGAAGGGTGAATTGACTTAGGGGTCACCAGCACTGTGGTTATTCCAGTTGTGGGCAAGCAGGGGATTGCTGAGATAAAGCACATGCCGACCAGGAGTTATAAGCTCACATACCTACAGGGACAGGGCATGGGAACAGGAAGGTGCTTTGGAGCCTTCAACAGGAAGTCCTCACCTGGTGTCACCACTCCCTGGCTTGTAAAGTGTGGGGACTAGGAGGTCAGGGAGCTCAGGAGCTGAACCTTGTGTCAGTGGACATGAACAGCTGGCCTTTGAAACTTGGTCCTCAGTCCCCAAGTCTTGAAGGCACATGCACGGGTGCACATGCTTCAGGCTCTTCCTCCATGCTGATGTTGTGAGCACAACTGGCCTCCTTCCTCTTCAAGGGTTTTATTAGGCAGGAGAGTGCCTTGGAGCAGGAGAACTCACAGAAATCCATTGCTCCCATGGCCCTGGGTGGCCACTGAGAGCAGTCTTCCACTAAGAATGACTCAGAGTGAATCCAAGAGCAGCTGTGCCTCTTTCTCCACATTGGAGGGGAAAGGCTGGGCTGCCATGCAGGGGAGGCAGGCACCTGCCAGCCCTAGGCAACCCAGGGGAGGAAGGAATGACCCAGGAGGTGGCCCTGGAGCCTTCAGCAAGGCTGAAGGACACTCTAGAAGGCTTTTGTTCTATTTTTAAAAATTAAGAAATAATTTTCATACAGTAAAGCATACCCCTTTTAGTGTACAGTTCGGTGAATTCTGACAAATGCATACAGTTGTGTAACTACCACCCTAATCAAGGCACAGAGCAGTTCCATTACCCCCCAAATTTACCCCTCGTCACTTTGTGGTCAACCTTTTCCCTCCTCCAAATTCCTGGCAACCACTGATATACAGATTTGCCTTTTCCATAATACCATTGAAAAATGGAATCATATCAAAAATCATATCATATCAATGTAAGCTTTGGGCCTTGCTTCTCTTAACACAGTGGCTGGAGATCCAATTGCATGTATCAGTAGTACCTTGCTTTTTCTTGCTGAGTAGCGTCCATGGGAGGGATGCACCAGACGTAGTTTATCCATTCATCTCATCGTCCATTGAGAGACATTAGGATTGTTTTCAGTTTGGGGTAATGATGAATAGAGACACTTTATTTTTTTGTTTGAAATAAGTTTTTGTTTCTCCTGAGTAAATGCCTAGGGGTGGGGTTGCTGAGTTGTGTGGTAGGTTTATGTTACACCTTATAAGAAACTGTACAAACTCTTTTTCAGAGTAGGTACCAGCAACAGATGAGAGCTCCAGTAGTTCCACATCCTCACCCACACTTGGGATTGCTGGCAGTGTTTATT